>NC_136929.1:3285932-3885932 GCF_949752795.1 Hyperoodon ampullatus | reverse complement strand
ATTTCTCAAAAATGGGTTTTTGGGAGAAAGAAAGGGGCTTGTGCAACAGTGGATCTGGTGATGGGTGCCCTGAGCTTCAGGGGAAGTCCAGCAAAACTCCTGCAGCTTTGCTGCCATCAGGAGGGTCCAGTAAGCATGTGGTAGAGCCCCTCCCAAGTTTGCTTTAAGAAAATGACAATTTTCTCTCACGAATCATGTGATATTCATTTTTACCCAATACCCACACATGGCCTTTGAAGGTCAAAGAATTGGCTGATTTTTTTTGTTTTTATTTTTGTTTTAAAGTAATGGTCACAAAGAAAGACAGGGAATGTGGGAGAGCATTATGCCTTTTTTATGATGTGCACTGTGACTTAGAGACACTTAAGGAAAAATATCAAATGTAAAGTATTTAATGCAAAACTAAGCAGACATAGCTTTTCCTTAGAAGAATCATCTCAACAATCATATTCTATCCCCTGGTCTACCAAAAATGTTTAAGGTATAATTATTATTCCCCAAATTTAATTCTGGACTGAATTTCTTGGAAAAGTTCCTCTGAAATGATGAAACCCTGATAATACTGGGTCACTTTATGTTTCTAAATATATTCTTATTATTTCCATCCTTATTATATTATTTCCCAAAGGCTTTTACATGAATATACATAATTCTGAGAAAGTAAATATAAGTCATCAAGACAGGCCAGTCAGACCTAAAGCTAAGGCTTTAAGGATAGCATACATGTTCCATGATGTTTTCTCTATTGTTTCCTAAATGTCTGCACAGAACTGTGTTCTGGGAAGACCGCCCTGCTTGCCCTGCCGGGCCTTCTTGCGTTAGTCAGCACGGAGGCAGAAAACAGCAGGGCCTGACTCCAAATAGCCCTGCGGGGTTATTTGCCAAGTGCAAGGGCAGCCATAGGGCACAGGCAAGCAGAAAAGGACATGTAGGGGAAAGAGTTCTACCATCAAGTACCAAGCAAGTCCCCTAGACTCTCTGTACCTCAGTTTCCCCATTCGTAGGGGTTGTACTAGATCTCCAACGTACTTTGCAAAACTAAAATCCATTATTGCTTAGTGCCTCCGGAAGTTACCTAGAAAGTCCTTTTTCTTAGAAAAGATTCACCAATGAACAATGCATGAGCCTGGAATCTTCATATACTGAGGCAAGACCAAACCCAAGACATGACACAGAGAGACCAAATGCATAGTCATATGTCTAAAACCTGTAGAAAACGGAAATCTAGACCTGCTCCCCCGCCAAACAGCCTGGCCCTTCTCTGAATCGATTTCTAATTCTTGACATTGCCAGAGAACCTGGAATTAGCTATAACAAGCTAGGAAAAATCTCATCACTATTAAAGACATAAGATAAACCTTGAGAGGGTCAGCAAATAAAATTAGAAGAGACCTGTGATTAACTCTCTTAAACACAACTTTGCTGGCTTTCACCTCCTTCTTCTCCAATACCTGTATAATTTCTCTTTCACAGTAATAGCAGATAATGACCTAGTATCTTGAACTCGTGCTCTTTACTTTTCTTCTCTAAATGATTTACCCTTAGAAACATTATTAAGTATCTTTGAAAGTATAATTTCTGTAGCAACAAAAGAATCCATTATAATTTAAAAATTTGAGTATTGGTAATTTTTATATTTTTAATAAAATAACTAACACTGTGACAAACACCCTTCTAATAACTCTTTGCTTTAAGATGATTTATGATAAATTACTGTTAATTTTTTAAAATTCATGCATTCAGACTATATTCAGATTGCCAGTTCTCCAGGCTGCAAACCATGTCATATATCATAACCATATCATGCAATATTTATATTACAAAATCATTGATAAGCTGTGGTCTATAATAGGTACCTCTCAGGAATTTGCATCTCAATCACTTGGACTTTAAAAAATTAAGATTTATTTTAGAGAGTCCAGCCATGAAATAAACACATATCCAAGCAGAGATAGAAAATCAACTTAAAGAAACAGCACAGTTCTCATGCCTACGAAACTTAACTTCACAGTGGTGGAAGACATTCCATGGAAGAAAACCACTGTCAGGAGGATGAAGGGGAGGGATGGAGCTATAAACACAGACAAAATCATAGTAACTGACACAAAAGTAGACTTTGCTTATCCATTGTTTAGGGAGTCAGAGCTTTATTCAAATACTTCAAAACGTTCTTTCTCCATGAGCAAAACCATCTAGTTCAAAGAATTAACGCTAATCCTTCTCAAACTCTTACAAAAAATTGAAGAGATGGGAACACTTGCAAACTCATTTTACAAGGCCAGCTTTACCCCAGTACCAAAGACAGATAAAAACACTACAAGAAAACTATAGACCAATATCTCAAATGAACATAGATGCAAAAATTCTCAGCAAAATGTTAGCAAACCAAATCCAACAACACATTAAAAGGAAAATACTCTGTGACCAAATGGGATTTACCCCTGTCATGCAAGGATGGTTCAACATATGCAAATCAATAAGTGTGATAGATCCCATTAACAGCATAAAAGATAAAAATTATATTAACATTTCAATAGATACATTAAAAGCATCTGACAAAATACAGCACCTTTTCATTATAAAAACCCTCATGAAATTGGATATAGAAGAAACATACCTCATGTGATAAAGGCCATATATGACAAATCCACAGCAAATATCATACTCAACTGTGAAAAGATATGAAAGATTGAAAACTTTCCTTCAAAGATCAGTGATAATACCTTACCCTCTCTCACCATTCTTATTCAATATAGTACTGGAGATCCTAGTCAGAGAAATTAGGCAGACGAAGAAATAAAAGGCATCCAAATGGGAAAGGAAGAAACAAAATTGTTATCTGCAGATGATGTGACCTTATATATAGAAAATCTAAAGACTCAAACTCAACCAAAACACTGTTGAAACGAATCAATGAATTCAGTGAAGTTGCAGGATATAAAAGCCACATGCAGAAATCAGTTGCATTTCTATTCCCTAACAATGAACTATTAGGAAAAGAAATAAAACTACTTTATCTCTGTAGTTGTCTGGGTGCCTGAGGACCCTCAGTTTGAGGAACTAAATACTAGATTCTTCTCACTTTTTTAGGTCTTGCAGCCTCCTTCTGGTGTGATTTGGTTTTCCTTGTCGGTCCCCAGGGGTGAGAAACCTGATAGTTCTGACTGGACCCTGGACCTTGTGAAGTTATTGCTCATAGAAATTAAGTTACAACATAGAGTAATTCAATGAGCAATGATTTTGTGTGCAGTAGCCTTTGCCAGGCTCTGGGTCAAGCCTTGGGGGTGTAAGGATGAGCAAAATAGACCTTACCCCTGGGGAGTTGACTGTCTGAAGGAGACACAGTGGGTGAACAGGCCACTTCACTACAATGTGCTGATCCTCATGATGTGTTTGTCAGTCCAGGGGCCGTGGGAACCATGGGAGGGGCCTCTAGAGAGCTGGGTGGGAGCATCAAAGAACATTTCTATGATAAGAGAGCAAATCTGGATGAAAGCACATTGTGAGTGTAAATTAGAAGGTAAATGGGTGATGTTTTGGTGGCAGGGGGGTGGGGAATGAGGCAAAACTGGCTTCCAGATAAGAAAAAAATGAGCAAGTCATTTTGTGTTCAGGAAACTGCAAATCACCCTGCATGGTTGGCACACAGACCATGAGATTATAGGCCATGGAAAGAGGAGGCTGAGCCCAGGGCATGAAGCTCTCACTGCCAGGCTAAGGAGCTGACTCTGAGGTTTGTAAGCAAGGAAGTGACTTTGTCATCACTTCCTTCACTGTCCCTATAATTCATTATGTGCCTGCACTACTCAGTAAATACAACATTGTGCTACAGGATGGGAGTTAGGAAATGGAGCCCCTGGCTGTCAGGTCTCTCTTGGCCAGAGTCGCACTGATGGTAGCTGTAGAGCTGGTGCCTGGCCCTTGTCTCCCTGACCCTGGGGTCTTCCTGTGGCAGAGTCTTGCCCAGCAAGGGACTGGACCTGGGTGTGGGGTGGACTCTGCATGCAGTCAGTGCTGCTTCTAGCTGAGGATGACCTCACCCAGGTCAACAGTGACGATCAAGGCTCCCCATTGCCAAAGACTGTGGGTGAGATCCTGCTGGGTCTAAATTGAACTGTTTTTATTGACTCAGTTTTAGCTCCAGGCTCTAGCAGATGTGTAGTTTAAACAAGGCTGAGATGGAAGTACGTATGGTCAAGGCCATGGGATAAATGCGGCAGTGGGTCACGTCTGGAGGAGGGAGGCTTTGGGAGCGTCCTGAAGAGTATTTAATGGCAGGAGAGAGTGCACTGGACACACTGTTAAGTGAAAAAAGGAGGCTGAAAAATGGATGTGCTGTATATTGCATATTAGGTTTTACACACACATACACAACAATGTGTAAATGGTAAAACACTGGAAGGGAGTGTGTCAAAATATAAACAGTGTATAAGAGTAGCAGATTTATAGATGATTTTAAATCTCTCCTCTATATTTTCTAAATTCTTCATAATGAACATGCATTACATTTACGTTAAGAAATTTTTTTCTTCAAAAAGTTGTCACCAGGGCTTCCCTGGTGGCACAGTGGTTGAGAGTCCGCCTGCCGATGCAGGGAATGTGGGCTCGTGCCCCGGAGCAGGAAGATCCCACATGCCGCGGAGCAGCTGGGCCTGTGAGCCATGGCCACTGAGCCTGCACGTCCGCAACCTGTGCTCCGCAACGGGCAAGGCCGCAAAAAAAAAAAAAATTTGTCACCAGACACTTACAAAAATACACCTTTTAATTGCAGTATGCACTAATAAAAGTGCACAAATCATACCCTGTACTGCTGGACAAGTTCCCCGAGGAGATGCCTCTATAGCACCAGCACCTGGACCAAAAAAATTCTCATTACAGCATTTCCAGAAGGCTCTCTTGTTCCCCCTCCAATCATTACCTCCCTTCAAAGATAAATTCTAACACTGTAGAATAGTTGGCTTGTTTTTTGAATTTTACTAAGTGGAGTGCAGTGCAGTATGTACTCTTGCCCCTGGCTTATTTAGACAAACAGTATGCTTAAGAGAATCCATTCCTGGTTTTGCAGGTAGCAATGACTTTTCATTCTCTTTGTTATATCACATCCATTGTGTAAACTTGCTGCATTGAGACTGTTCCCACTAAGGAGCAGCTAGGGAAAGTGCTGCCATGATCATTCTTGTATATACTGTTTGGTAAACTTACAAGTGCATATCTTTGGGTCCATCTCTATGAGCGGAATTGCCGGGCCATAGTCGATGCATGTACTCTACCTTGGTAGGAGTTCCAGAGTCTCCCTAGGTGATTATGCCTTTTACACTCACTAACCTTGGATGCATGGTCTGTTCACTCTGCGTGCTCACCAACACTTGCTGGTCCCAGTTGGTGTGTGATGCTATTGCATTGAAGCAGTTTGCGTTCCCTCATGAATTATGAAGTTGGGCACATTTTCCTACATTTAACTGCCATTTGGATTTCCTCTTCTGAGATGTGACTATTAGAGCTTTTTTAAAAACATAATTTATTTTATTTTATTTGTTAATTCCAAAGTCCTAATTTACCTCCGCCTCCACCCTCCACCCTGTTATCTATTTTGGTAACCATAAGTTTGTCTTCTATGTCTGTGAGTCTATTTCTTCTTTGTAAATAAGTTTATTTGTATCATCTTTTTTAGATTCCACATATACGTGGTATCATATGGTATTTGTCTTTCTCTGTCTGACTTACTTCTCTTAGTATGGTCATCTCTAGGTCCATCCATGTTGTCTTGGAGCTTTTTTAACCCATCTCTCTCTTGGACTGTTTGTCTGTCTTACTGATCTGTGGGACTTGTTAACATTTTCCAGATACAAGTCTTTTGTGTAATATAGGGAATTGCAAGCATCTTTCTTTACTCTGCAGCTTCCATTTTTACTCTCTTAATGGTCTCTTTTGTGATATGAATTTATTAATTTTAATGTGGTACCATTTATCATTCTTCAATGATGAGTGGTTTGGGGGTCCTATTTAAGAAGTCTTTTCCTAGTCAAGGTCATGAAGAGCTTCTCTTATGTTTTATTCTCAAAAAGTGTATTATCTTACCATTCACATTTTGATATGTAATCCATCAGGAATTGATTTTTATATGTAATGGGAGGTAGCGGTCAAGATTTGTTTGGCCACTTTTAACATCCCCAAATTAATTACCTAAAAATAAATTTTAAAATCTGTATAGCACCCCACCCCTCCCCCTTCCCAAAAGACAACCGTTCTTTATGACAAAACACTGGTAAACAAAGAAGAGCTCCCAGTTAGGGAGGAGGAAGGTGGAAGCCATCAGATGAAAACAACCATCTACACTTGGCACATGTGTTCCTCAGAGCAACCCTGTGAGCTGAGTTCTTATTTCCACTTGACAGATGACAATAATAAGAGGAATAAGCCAACTTGCCCATAGTCATATATTTAATGAGTGGAAGAGGCAAGATTCGAATTCACATCCTATCTGACTCCAAAACCCTTGCCTTTTCCCTATTCCCAATGCACAAAGTCAGGGAAACAGGCAGTGATTATTCACTAGGAGTTGGTTTAAAACCTCCTTCCACCAATAAAGCCTCCTTCCACCAAGACAATGATATACAGCCTCACTTTTGTGTTTCCAACCCTCCAGATCAATAGGCGGGCAACTGATTGGATTGACTATATTCAGTTTGATTTATTTCCTAAAATGGCTACAGTAACTGGATTGATTCTGCTCTGGTCTAGTTATTTCGGGTATAAAGACAGTCCCTAGGCCTGAATGATCTAGCCCGAATTGTCTCTCTGATAAACACATTAACACTGCATTTGTCACTTGCGCCATCTGCATTTGAATGAACTTTTCAGACCATTCTCAGGAAGAAAAGAAGATCCCGCACATAAACATAACTCGGTCACTTTCACACCCACATTGAAGACCCATTTCTCTGAAAGCGACCCTGATGAGAAAGCATCACTGGCCTCATTGTTGTAAAAATCGGAGCTTAATCTTGTGTTTTCCTAAGCCCTCTTCCCACAAACACATTAAGAGACAATTGCTACTTTATGGTCTCAGTCATTTAAAAGGGAGGATGCTAAGGCTATAGAGCATTTGTATGATGCGCCCTTGTGACAGAAGCAGGCAGCAGTAGATAAGATGAGTGGTTCTTTGAACCACACCGTAAATCAGGCTGATGCCTGGCTTAGAACTCAAACGTTTCCCCTCCCCACACACCCTCCTCCTTCTTCTCCTCCAGTACAGCACGTGGCATCTATCTGCTGAAATGGTTTTCTCTTCTCATGACGTTAATATTCTAAACAAACAAATGTATTACATCCATCCAATCAATATGCTCTGAGTCTCATGACCATCAAAGTCATCGAAATGTATTTTGTACCTCTTCCGTGTTCAGCTGAAAATCAATAAAAATACATTATCTAATATTTCAACTGCTACACACCAGAGAAACAGTTAGAAATAAATCTCTCCAAAGAAAAATTAAGCTGTCTTACACGATTACTAATTATTGACATTTACTTCTTATAATATCACACCTGGTGGACAATTATTGATAATTAAGTGCATAGCAGATCAGCCTCAAAGGAAAAGAAATGTTAACGAGTTAGACATTTCGTATGTGTTGCTGTTTCAGTGAATCTTTAAGAAACACATACAGGTTCAAGATTATTGGTTACTGTTTCTAAACATTGATTTAGTTTCAAACTGTGTAACTAGGCATCACAGATAACTAATATTAAGTTAAGGAAAATAAAATACTTACTATAACAAGCTAAAACTATGCCAGGTTGAGACAAAAAGTAAGAGTGACACAAAGATGTGTAGCTATTTGAAGAATAACATCCAACAAACATACTCAATGAAACTGGGAAACTGAAGAAAAAAGTTGAGATCAGATGAACTATTTGCTGGGAATAAGAAATTCTTAAGCTGAGAGCGGCAACAACAAAGGGATGTTGATTTCTTTAAGGCCCTCCCCACCCCACCCGAAGAGATGGCCATACAGAGTAGGTATTTTATATATAAACTTTACAGATGTGCTTTTTAGATGGAGGAATGGATGCTCAAAGACTTTGAATGACCTGACTGGAGTCACTTAGTCAGCTGGGTCTGCCACATGAGCCCCGGATGACGTTACCCTCAAGACCTATGCTTTTCAACTCCAGTGGGACATCTTCCTATCCAACAATTCTGTCTAAAATTCATTTTCATTTCCATGTCACTTATTATTACCTTAGGCCTGAGATGCTTTAAATCTGGGACAACTTGGGGCTTCCCTGGTGGCGCAGTGGTTGAGAGTCCACCTGCCGATGCAGGGGACGCAGGTTCGTGCCCCGGTCCGGGAAGATCCCACATGCCGTGGAGCGGCTGGGCCCGTGAGCCATGGCCGCTGAGCTTGCACGTCCGGAGCCTGTGCTCTGCAACGGGAGAGGCCACAACAGTGAGGGGCCCGCGTACCGCAAAAAAAAAAAAAAAAAAAAAAAAAAAAAAAAATTCTGGGACAACTGCTTGGAAAACAAAACGTTAGGAAAGATATGGCATATCCCAAAATTCACAATGAGGAATCCTATTTGGCCCCTTAATGGTTCCCAAACCTATTTACAAGCAGTCTTAAACATTTATTGAGAGCCCCCTATCCATTCATTCACCCAATAAATATTTATTGAGCATCTACCATGGGCCAGGCACTGTGCAGAAGGCTAGGAACAGCACAATGAATATAAAACATGCCTGCCTTTAAAGAGCTCAAGATGGAGGGCAGAAAACAATGGCTGGAGTGAATTACGTAGGGTGTGATAAACTCTGGATGGGTTCCCAGCGCAGTTTGCAGGGCTCAAATGACTCTTTTTTGGAGGATGTGGCAATAGATCTGAGTTTTGAAATAAGAAATGGGAGTTTTGTTAAGTGAATAATGGAAGCAGGGCTTTCTGGGGAACAGGGGACGCTTGAAAACATGGGGTTCCTTATAGAAAAAGCAAGTATTTTCGTAACCTTACATTTCAGGAAGTCTAGTGTTAGGAGATGAGGTTGCAGATGATGGAATTTGCGGCTGGACCACAAAGTCTGAAATCATCTCAGGACAATCTGGGGCCATTGAAAGACCTGACACAGAGGAATGACCTGATCAGATTTGGTTTTTTGAAGAAGTCACTCTGGCAGCCTTGAGAGAAGGTAAGTTGGTAGGAAAGGAAGAGGAAGATGAAGTCTAGGAAAACCAATCCACAGGCTCCTGGCCATGCTGAGAGGTGAAAGCCCTATAGTAGGTGGGACCGGCAGGAAGTGATGGCATTGCTGAGGGCAGATGCAGAGGGGACTGTCAGGTTTCGTGTCGAAGTTGCCCCCATTGGAGGGCAACCTCAGCGAGTGAAGAGGAGCATACACGATAGAGGTCAGGGGAAGCAGGTGAATTCAGCTTCGAAAGTTGAGTTTCAGAGGTTTTTGTGACATGCCTTAGGGATTCCACAGAGGGGAATGGCCAGTGTACGAGGCTGGCTGACCATTCAGCCTTTGAGGTAATAAGAGTATAAATAGTCAATCAAATGTGACAGCCACGTGGTAGGATTGGGGGCATAAAATGAAGAGCCCCAAAGATGGACCCAGTGAACAGTAAACACTGGCCTGCCCAGAAAGTGGAGTCTGAGAAGGAGTTTGGAAAGTAGCATCCAGGGAATATGGTGCAACTCAGGCCCCAGAAACCAAGGGGATGGGGGGTGGGGAGAAGGATCTATTCTCTCCAGCCCAGCAATATGTAGTCTCTTGCTTAAAGTAAGTATTCTTTTGATTTTTAACACAGTCTATTGTCTAAAACTTGGAAAATATAAAACCTCACACAGAAGAAAGTACAATATCCTTATAATCCCATCCTTCCAGGGTAACCACTTTGCACACTTTTCCATGTGTCTCCCTTAAACTAGTACAGACCTTGAAAAAAAAACGGAAAGATCCAAGTTGAGAAAGAATTTGCATTTTAGTTATTTGCAGTTGACTTCTATACTTTGACATATAATGATGAATACTTTTAGTTTTCGAGAAAATGCATTTATAATTTTAATGTTCCATGTAGAGAATTGAGAATCCTTTCCACATAACTACAGGGTAGATGAATTGTTTCTTATCTGTAGAAAATTATTTTCACAATGGCTATTTTTTATCAAAATACTTTAAAAAAATCCTTCTTAAATACATAAACATCAAAAAATAGAGTTTAAAATTTGTAGACCAAGATTCAAAGAAACCAATTTTTCACCTTTTCTAAGTTAGGTATAACCTTTCTATATTTCTCAAACCCATATTTGGAGGACCAATTTCAGTACAATAGCTTTTTCTTGCGATTTGTGTAATGTAGCTATTATTGTGTGTATCACTTTGTTTGTTTTTATATCTTTCCCCATTCTAGTAACCTATCTCTAGGCATTTTTTCAAGAACAATTTTAGATTATATATCAGGCATAAAATTAAGTGCTGGTCCACATGTCCAGAGCATACAGAATAGACTAAAATAGACTCTCAGCTTCTGGTAGCCATCTGTAGCTTGGGGAGTTGTTGTGTGTTTGGCTGTGCAAATCCTCAGCTTCTCCTTAGCTGGACACTGTAAGGAGAGGTGACAAAGGACACACACAGACCCAGCAGGCAGGCCACCAGCCATAATGTCAGGAAACCAGGCTGCCATGTGGGGCAGGAGTGAAGGAGAGTCATCTTCCTCAAGACCAAGGTGCAGCTGAGGCAGTTTCCTGGGCACATGGAGTGGAATCTCTGCTCACCTTTTCCCAGATCACCTCCTGCAAGACCTGGAGAGGCTGTCTTCCTGGT
The DNA here is from genome assembly GCF_949752795.1 of Hyperoodon ampullatus. NCBI lineage: Eukaryota > Metazoa > Chordata > Mammalia > Artiodactyla > Ziphiidae > Hyperoodon > Hyperoodon ampullatus. The sequence continues at coordinate 3,875,110 of NC_136929.1, read as the reverse complement.
GGGCCCAAGTCTGAACTTCCACTTGATCTCAAAGTCAGTGCCCAGTTCCCCCATGTTCTGTACCACCGAATCTGTGCTTGCCTGGAGATCAACTCCTCCACTGACTCCACGACTGCTGGGGGAAGGAAGTCAACTCCCATCAAAAGCCTCCCCTGGTCTCTCTCCTGCCCCTGGACACAGAGCAGCAAGATGGCACAATGCCTGCTCCGTTCCTGGTCACACCCTCTTTGGCCAAGAGAATAACTCTTTTAAACAAGGATACATTCTGAAAGATTCCCTGCGAGGTACTTTTCAGCAGATTCACCTACCCATTAAGATTCAAAATTTCACCTGGAAATCACAGTGGCAGAAATATCTACATTCTTATATTTTGAAATTCTCCAATATTTCAAGTGGAGCAGTGAATATCTTCGGGACTCTGGCTGAGTTCCATAGCCATATTTCATGCAGTGTTTCTCAAATCTGTGTCATCTCTAGGCAAAGGCAATGAATTGCACTAGTCTATAAGCAGAGGAAACAGTTTTCATCATTTAATAGGGGCCGATCAGAATAAACTCTGAGATAAAATATGACTGTTTTCTCCACATCCAGAGCGGCACATTTAAGTTGTTTAAAGCCAAGTACATTTTACTGTTCTCCTTAGAGCAGAAAAATATCCAAAAAGGGACTAAGTTACTAGTCTCTGTGGTTTTCAATAGGGGTGTGTCTAAGACAAAGTAAGACCTTAAGAATTAAATGTACCCCAAATTCACACAGGCTTTGCCTTGGGTCTCCTAACATCTGAGAGCTGCTTGGAATGATAAAGGGGTACCCATGTCACAGGAGACCCAGGGCACTGCCGCAGGGAGGCCAAGGATCATTGTCTTTTGTGGTTGTGAACCAGGTGGGAAAATGAGGAGAATTTTTTTTTTGAAGTGTGAAATTTACCAAGTCAAGATTTAAAAATATACACTGTCCCAATAACATGGGTTCTGAACCATTTTTCTTCTGAACCAAAATCCAAGTAAAACTTAGCTGTTGCTGACATCATGGTTGGAATTCTGAGTTTGAAAACTGATTTTCAAATAAAATAATGAAACCGAATTGTGTTTTCCATTAGAAGCAATATGGAGCTCAAAATAATTTTCTCTGTGCACTTATAGCATTTAAACATCCACGTGGATTGCTATTGCACTGGGCTTGTGTCTGAATTTGTGTCCAAAAACATGAGCCCTGTGCAGAGAACTACACACACACACACACACACACACACACACACACAGCCCAGGCTGTCTGCTGGGCGGGTCCTGTTAATCATCCCGAGGACACAGCCATTGTTTTGTGTGTCGTGTTTTACACCAGGGCATCATGGCACTCTCAGCGCTGCGGTGCTGCACTGACTGTCTGGCCTGTGGAGACGTTTCTGTCTGGGACAGTACCATTCTGTCTAGACAGGGAGAGACCGCTTACTTTGGTTGTTTTTCCCAACACCAGAAGCAGGCTCCTGCAGCCCTTCGCTGAGGCTTCCTTTAAAAAACGTTTAAATTCCCAAAGTGCTTGCCACTGCAATGCTGCAAAGGTCGCACTGCGACTCCTGACACTGTGTCTGTCCCTGGATTCCGTAGAGCATTCGGCCCCTCCCGCCCCAAGCGGCTGGCTGCAGGCAAAGCCTCCCGCAGCCCTTATCTGTGAAAGCGTTTGCTTGCAAATGATGAGCACAATTTTCCTTGCTGGGAAGGAGAGTGAGCCTGATTGTCCAAAAAAGACAGAGGTGGGGGTAAAACACTGTCGCTTTAGAACAGTTCTGGGGTTCCCGGTTCCCAGTGAGGGCTGGCTGTAAATGCACCAGCTTTAACCTTAAGACTCAAAACCTTAGATGTGCACCGTGATTGCAAAAAACATGAAACATCAAATAGAAATATTATAATCCACACGAAGCTTATGACTCTGCAGGTGTTAACCCAGCCGTTCAAAGTGCCTTCTCCTATTTAATGAAGGGAATTAGCTCCATAAAAGTTTATACGCTGCGTGTTCCCCATATTGTGTGCGCATTCTTTCTGTCATGCGTTATTCTACTTGCTATAATGAAATCTTCAAAGAACTAAAATGCCCCGTGGCTAACAGATTTTCCAGATCAGACACCGTGGGACAAATAACTTGCCTTTTTTTTGATTGTACGGAGTGAAAGAGTTTTTATTTTAGTTTTCATTGTACTTAGACAAAAATCTAGAACTCAGACTTTTTAAAGGATCTCTCAGGAAAAAGAAATCATGGCCTGTTCACTTTGAACTAATCATAAATTCCTATTTCAAAGAACTAATATTCCCCAACAGGTACATTTTGAAGAGATATTTTTCATAAGAAGTCTTACTATAGCTCATCAAGAGCTAAAAATAAAGCCCCATTGCATAGAACTCATTTATTTTTCTCAAAAGATATGTTTTAAAGAGAGATCTTTAAAGGTATATTTCTTATACATTCCTCTACGTCAGGAATGTATAAGAAAGAATAGCCCAATTTGATCTAGGGTATCTAATTCCTTATCTACATTTGCAAAATTCATTTTAAAGATTCACACTGGTTTTGCTAGTGGTCCACGTGGATGCAGGTTAAGGCCCTGACCTGCTCCCCAGTGACAGGGAGGGCACCTGTCGCTCGTCCCTCCGTTTGCCCCATCTTCTCAGCTAGTGTTTTTCACACGTGTACTTGTGTCACCACAGGTTTGATCAATTTATTAACTATTTGATCCTTGAAGATGCTAAGGTGAAGTCATTTGCTTTCTTGGCTCCCATCTGACTGATGATGATGATAATAATAATAATTTATAATAATGCAGAGAGATGTATGGTTAAGACTCAGGATTATGCACCAAGTGTGAGAATAGGAAATATTCTAACATTTTTATGAAGATCCTAAACTTATACATCCTTGTTTCTATCAAATCTAATAATAAGCATATTCAAAAGTAGCATTCTTGTCCTGAATAGTGCTTTGCACTTTGCTGGCATTAAATTGTGTGTGTGTGTGTGTTTGAGAGAGAGAGAGACAGAGAGAGAGGAAGGAAAGAAGGAAGGAAGGAAGGAAGGAGGAAGGAAGGAGGAAGGAAGGAAGGAGGAAGGAAGGAAGGAGGAAGGGAGGAAGGGAGGAGAGTTAAGGATGGAGAATATTTAACCACAATTGCTCGCCAGTTTTTCCAAGTAGTAAATTCTTTGGTAGTTGCAGTCATTCCCAACTAACAAAATGAAAGCTTATGGGTACAAAACAGTTTCCTGCAGAAACTGCCTTTTAATTTGGCACCTGTTATGCTGTCTTGAAGAAAATATCAACTTAACTGACAGTTTCTGGAAGAAAATGGATATCGTCATATTTGAAAATTTCCAAATATTCTCTCATGCTCGGCTGTCTTAGAACATGTATTCAAATTAGTCACATCCTGAGAAACTGAGGCAAAAAGTGAACTCAGATTATTTGCATAAAATCAAGGAAACATTAGGAAAAAAAAAGCCTTTCCAGAATTCTTGCATTAGGGCATCTTATCTTTTAATCATGCCATATACAACATAATTTCCACAGTTTATCCTGAGATTTCTTTTCCTTCTTCTGTTTTAATAATAAATTTCCCAGGAAATTGCCCTATAACCACCACATAAGGGAGACAGATGTTCCAAAGAAAAGAGCAATTTTATTTTATAAGATATCTTTTAACATATGCACATGAAGTCTCGTAAATTGTCAAAGAGTAGCAACATTGAATAAAATGTAAGGCTATAACAGAATTCAGAAAATGTGACTCTGCAAAAAGCTAATATAATATAATTATGTAAGGATCAAAATTTATCAAAGAAAGGAATTTTCATTACCTAGAGAAATGATGGGCAACATACCTCTTATGTAGACTTGTCTCATTTCCCCAAAATATAACCTCTCAAACTTGATGTTCTATCACCAGGTATGACTCTGGTCACTTTGGGGAAAAAAAGGTTTTTTTCCTTGATTATAAAAGTAAAGATATTTTAGAAAAAAATAATAGCATAAAAGGAGAAAGTAAGAATTTCTCACAATACCATCACTTGAATAGAACCAATATTAATGTCATGTTTATTTCCAGTTCTATTTGTTCCTAGAGAAATAGGAGGAATAGTTTGACAAACATAAATTTGAATGTGTTGGGTTTCTCTCATTTTCATTTGTGAGACAGTCCATGTAGTCTCCCCAGTACACAGCTGCCTTGAGGAAATGAAGATTTTATGTCAGAGATGCCCAGAGAAAGATGCAGCTTCTGACATTCAAAACGGGCCTCTTTCCCACACATAAGACACTGTTGGGAAAGACAAGGATTTTGTTTGTTTTCATCTCAGGCTCTGAGAGGTCAGTGATTCACACTTCACAGTTCTCGGGGCATTTTCATCATCATTCTGCCCTGAGAAAGGATTTTCTAAATTCCTCCATCTCCACCTTTGACGTGTCAAGCAAGTGCCAGGCTTGGTGGATTGGGTTTCAGGTTTACACTGGAGCCTTTGAGCTCCAGATAAACAGGAACGAAAAGGTGGGAGTCAAACTTTTCTGGTGGGGTCCATGTCGGGGGGATGAGTGGAAAATCAAAAGGTTTAAGACCTGGTTGCCAAGGGAGAGGAGGGATGGGGAAGAGAAGGATTGGGAATTTGGGATGAGCAGATGCAAACTATTATATATAAGATGGATAAACAACAAGGTCCTACCATAGAGCACAGGGAACTATATTCAATATCCTGTGATAAACCATAATGGAAAAGAATACAAAAAAGAATATGTATATGTATAACTGAGTCACTTTGCTGTACACCAGAAACTAACACAACATTGAAAATCAACTATACTTCAATAAAAATTTTTAAAAAAGAAAGAAAATCAAAGGGTTGAGAAGTAGGTGCAGGCTTGAGAGGGACACCTCCTCTCCACCTTTCCTCATCCCAGTCTGTGCCTGGAGGTTTACCAAGGTTGACCTGGATGGACCACATCAGAGAGCTTCCTCTCGCACCGAGTCAGCCTCAGGGAAGCAAGAAATGAGAAAGTTGGGGAGAGCTGGGCGGGTCTTTGCTCCCAGGGGCCCACCTGCCCACCTCTGAGAGTTGAGGCTTCCCTCCACTGCAGACCATGGCTCCTATCTGCTTCATGAGCTACCCTGTACCCCAGTGCTGGACACCACTCCCTCCTCGAAGCCCCTCCATCCCGGGGACCATAAGGGCTTTGTGCAGACACTAGTCCCAGAATGACTTCCTTTTTTTCGGTAGTTTCTCTAAACCAATATGCTTCAAACCCCATGTTTGAAAATAAGGTTTGTTCTATTAAACTCACTCAAATTTTGCATTTGCTTCCTGGGAAGGACCCTGACCTGTACAGAGCAGACACGTGGGTTCCAATTTTCCCTACAAAATGCAAACCCTTCAGAGGGGCAGTGTAATAGAAAAATGGGGGACATCACAGGTAGACAGACCCTCTCTACCTCCCTGAATGAGACTCTTGGCAGAAATCTGTGGGGCCCACGGTCAACATGACCCAGATAAGGAGTCAAAGAATTGGGCTCAGACCACCATCGGAATTAGTTTTCACTCCCAAGTGTTCCTGGATCCACAATCCCCACTGCAGTGTGGTGTGGCTGCCTCTACCATCTATCTATATCTATCTATCTATCTATCTATCTATCTATCTATCTATCTATCTATCATCTATCTATCTATCTATCTATCTCTATCTCTATCATCTACCTACCTACCTATCTACTTATCTATCTCTATCATCTATCATTTATCTATTTATCTACCTCTATCATCTATCTATCATCTGTCTATCAATCATCTATTTATCTCTATCATCTATCATTTGTTTATCTATCTCTATCATCTATCTATTTATCTATATCTATCTATCTGTCTTCTATCTATCGTCTCTCTCTCTAATCATCTATCATCTATCTATTTATCTCTATCATCTATCTATCATCTACTTATCTATCTCTATCATCTATTTATCTATCTAATCTATCTATCTTCTATCTATCATCTCTCTGTCTATATCATCTATCATTTATCTATTTATCTATCTCTACCTTCTATCTATGTCTATCATTTATCTATCTATCTATCTATCTATCTATCATCTATCTATCTCTATCATCTATCTATCATCTATTTATCTATCTCTCATCTATCTTTCTATCTTTCTTTCTTCCTATTTATCTATCTTTCTATCCATCTCTCCTTCAATGTATCTATTCTTCTCTCTGTACGTCCACAAGAAATATTTAAGTATAGTGTATATTGTAACCTGCATGGGTATAATGAAACTTTTCCATGTCTAATGGTTAAGTGGTTTAATTTATTGGACAATATGGTCATCAGTAGCTGTTACTTTCATCAAAGGCTGTTTGTACAGAGGTTTTTTGTGTGTGTATGTTTATGTCAGTCTCTAGATTGTCCAGAGGAGTCCCAGAAGCTCTGAAAGCCCCAAATAGCCACTGTGAGGTCTGAGTAGCTGCCTCTTCCCTCTTCCAGGTGTGTGATATTTTTTAAAGTCACAGGATTCATCTGAACATGGCAACTGAACAGCAGACCTACTTAATAATGAAAGAGATCTGAACACTTTCCACTTATTTCTGTCTTTGGATGTGTGTTCTTTTGAGGCTCTTGGTCTGGTTTAGGATTTTGCTGCATATAAAACCCCCACCAAGTTCCCAAATATCATGTCATCAAACAATATTTAGACCCAATTTTGGTTGCTTCTATCAGTCTTTATATAAATTTACTGCATTTATATAAAAATAAAAACACTGTTATGAAAATGTTTATGATATGTTTTTTGCCTACAACTCTGATTCTTTCTTTAGGAAAATTATCCAGAAGAGTGAAGTGGAGAAATGCTGAAACACTGTTAAGTGTCTTGAAGTAGATAGATCAATAAACTATTTTCAGAAAGTCCTATGCATTCATTTCCTTTTTAATTTTTTTGTTTGTTGAATTTTAAAATTTGAAAAAAATACTATAAAGGATTCCTGTAGGGCTTCCCTGGTGGCGCAGTGGTTGGGAGTCCGCCTGCTGATGCAGGGACACGGGTTCGGGCCCCTGTCTGGGAGGATCCCCCATGCCACGGAGCGGCTGGGCCCGTGGGCCATGGCCGCTGAGCCTGCGTGTCTGGAGCCTGTTCTCTGCAACGGGAAAGGCCACAGCACGGAGAGGCCCGCGTACCGCAAAAAAAAAAAAAAGAAGAATTCCTGTATATCCTTCACCCCAACTCCCCTTATGATAACAGCTTAGGTAGCCATACTGCAGATACAAAAATTAGAAAAAGATAACATTGGTACACTACTGTTATCTAACTTACACATTTCATTCAAATTTTACCGTTGCATTAACGTCCATTTTCTGGTCCAGGATAGAATTCAAGGCCAAAAGTTGGTTGCGTTTAGTTGCCATGTTTTGTTAATTTCCTTTAATCTGGATATTTTTGGGGTCTGTCCTTGGAGACCTTGACACTCTGGAGGACTAGTGGTCAGCTGTTCTATCTAAGTTCCTCCGTTTTGGTTTGCTGGGCATTTCCTCACGACTACATGTCAGTGTTGCATTCTCTACAGAAGAGATGTTAGGTTCTTGTTGTATCACACCTAGAAACACGCCAATTTGCCCCATTGCTGATGATGTTAACTTTGATCATTTGGTTAATGTGGCTTCTGCCTGGCTTCTCCACTGATGGAAAAATCTGTCTTCACAGTAGAATCCCAATTAATATGCACAGAAAGAAAGACAGAAATAGAAAATCACCATTTGGTAGACACCATAGGTGGTGGTGTCTGCCAGGTTTCTCCACCAATGGAGAAACCTGACCTTTCAGTAGAATTGCAGTTAATAAATATAGAAAAAATGATGAACGTAGAAAATCCCCATTTGGCAAACACCACAGTAAACATTGTTTCAAGCAAAAAATCATCACTGGATGCTAAAAATAGTACCCAAAATAGGATGAGAATCAAGGTATTTCCATAATCTCAAGTTATATCTCTATGTGACACATTAATTACAAAGGGGAAAAATAGTAACTTTACAGTGGAAAACATACCAAACCACAACATATTTTTATAAACATCCTCAGGAGAAAAATATTCATTAACATGATAGAAAAAGTTGTTTACTGAAAGCAAAGGTAAGATGATTTCATATATACTGGTTATAAGCTTATCCTTTAATATACTGCCTGTTCACATTCCTTGCAGACTCCTCTCCTAGGTGCACTATTATCTCATCTATTGATTTATACCCTGTTTTTCTGCATAAAGGACATTAATCTATTGTTTGCCATGTTTGCTGCAGTTCTTCCCTAGGTTGTTGTTGCCTTTTAATATTATTTATGCTGATTTGTGAAATAGAGATGCTTTTTATGTAGTTGGCTGTATTGATTAACCATCACACTCTCTTCCGTTGCTTTGATTGTAAAATTCTTGACCGTCTTGAGAACAGAGAAATATTCCCCCTGCATTTTCCTCCATATGTAACGATAGACTTGATCTGGTTTTGTTTTTGTTTTCTCAGCAGACAATACATTGTTTCAGAAAAATGTAATATGTAATCCTTCTGTTTTTCATAACTTCATGGTGCTGTTAATATTATTTACTGTTTCTGCAAGATGTCACTGTGTTTTTAATTCATCTATTTCATCCATTGATCCGTTCACCAGGACCAAAGTGAGCTGTCTGTCAAAGCTTAATGTCTGGAGAAAAATGCTTCTGGTTACTTCTTTTTCAAAACTTTATTCTTCAATTTCATATGGCTGATCTTCCTGATCATCTTCAGAATCACTTTGCCTATGACCCCCCCCAACTTTCCATGGGGATTTTGTTTGGTATTGCACTAAACTTACAATAAATTACACTAAACTAATTTGGAGAAGAAAAAAAAATATTCAGTTTTCTGAATTCTCAGTTCTTATTTATTTGTTTTATGTACACTTGGGAAAAATGATACTTTTTATGATATTACAAATTTTAACAACTGTTATGATCATATAAATTGTATATATATATATATATATATATATATATATATATATATGAATCAATATATGAACCAAAAAGTAAAAATATGTCTTCCTTTATCCATTAACTACTTGAATTAAATGACACATATTTTTTAAAGCCTTTACCACGTGGTATTTTAGCATAACTTTCTCCAAAATCATCATACTAATTCCCAAATTATTGGTTGATAGTTGAGGAATAGTTTCTGTAATCTTTTGACATTACTATCCTCGGGTCATTGGAGACCCAGTCTGTCATGATGTGACAGAAGTGACTGCATCAAGTGTTCCGAAGACAACTCCATTCACTGGATAGTCAGTAGATTACTTGTAGCCTCAGGAAGTGGAGACTTTATATCACTATCCAAGTTATTCGTCCTGCTGTCCAATCCTTATGCTCTCAGATTTTTTTCACAAACAGCGATTTTAAGCAAAGCATTTTCTAGCCTCAGTTATAGTCTGAGGTTTACATATATTAACTATTTCAGTTATCAAAGTCACAAACATCATTTATTGGCATGTCCCATCCATTTGTTGACTTAATTTTATTAATAGATCACTCTCAATCCATAGAGATTTGCAGGAATAGATCAGCCTTGATGACTGAAAACACGTCTTTATTGTTAAGCCAAAGAGAGTAACTTTAATGCTTTTGGATGGCTATTAAGAGAAATAAATGGTTTTATTGTTTTTTTAAAAAAAGAGTAACATCTTATTCAGAGAGAGTTTTATTAAAGTTAAATGTCAAAAAGAATTATTTTCTAATGCTTGTTTCCACATTCAATTACTAATAAAGTGAATGTAAAAATTGTGATGTAATTTTCAAATTATTTTGGCAACTTTAGCACTAATATACTATTGACATTTAATTGTCTTCAAGTTTTCCTTATTTGAATCCCACTCTTTTCAGACATATTATTTAATTTTCTCCAGGGTTTATTTGGTACATCATACAAATATGAGAGTTATCTGGAGTAGTGGTAAAGAGACTGATAATTTATATCTTTTATAGCACAATCAGAGTAGTGTTCTTATCATGGCTTTAATGTAGCCAAATTTAAAAGCATATGTTTCTAAATCTTGGCTGAAACTTCAGATTTTCTCCATAGCTTTATCTGGATATCATCTGTACAAAATCCAATAAGATTTTATTGTAAACTTTTCTCTTTAAAATATATTTCCTGTGTACTAAGAACAAGGTTTAATTTTTTACAGTTAACATTTCTTACATCTCCCAAGATCACTAGAAAACGTTACTAAGCTCAAAAATATTGAATTGGGCTTCCCTGGTGGTGCAGTGGTTGAGAGTCCGTCTCCCGATGCAGGGACCACGGGTTTGTGCCCCGGTCCGGGAAGATCCCACATGCCATGGAGCGGCTGGGCCCGTGACCCATGGTCGCTGAGCCTGCACGTCCGGAGCCTGTGCTCCGCAACGGGAGAGGCCACAACAGTGAGAGGCCCGCGTACCACAAAAAAAAAAAAAAAAAAAAAAAAATTGAATTACACATGAAATTATTTAAACACCTTTAAGTGAAAACTTGCCATCAATAATGTCTGAAATTTTACTACCTTGATTCTTATGTTTTTCCAAAAGTTCACTATCTTATTTAGAAAGATCAAGGTTTTGTGACAACAGGGACTATCACTCTGATTTTCAATGAAATACTCTTATTGATAGTAATCTTTTTTTAAGTCTATTTAATATTTAGTGTCTAAAACACACAATCATTTCTAACTATTAAATAGTGCTAAAAATTCTGGTGGTTCACTCTATTTTCATTCACTTTATTAACATTCTTTTGATAAAAATTTTCAGGAGTTTTGATTTTTCAAATACTTTATAGTATCAGAATGAGTCACGATGTTATCTTAATGAATCCGTATTTAGATGTGTTGCTTTACTGGGAGCTTTTTGCCAGCAAATATGAGTGAAGGAAAATATTACCACCAGTGTGTGTGTGTGTGTGTGTGTGTGTGTGTGTGTGTGTGTGTGTGCCCACACATACGGCAGATGCTATTTGGATTTATTTCTGTTGAGTAAATTCCAGAAAAAAAATTATATAATTCATTAGTTATCAAACCATGAAAAGATTGCTACCTAGAACCTCAGAATTCTGACCATGGCCCTGCTCTGTCTGATATTCATTTTCCGGAACAGGTTTATTGAGATATATTGATTTGGCCAAAAAATTCATTCAGGTTTTTCCAGATGTTGTGGAAAAACCTGAATGAACTTTTTGGCCACCCCAATAATTCAGGTACCATAAAATTGAAGCTTTCTAAGTGTACCGTTTGTGGTTCCTAGTACAGTCACAGAGCTGTGTCAACATCACAGCTCTCTAATGTTCATCCCTACCCAAAGAAACCCCCTACCCATGAGCTCTCGCTCCTCAGAGCCCCACTCCCACCCCTTCAGCTTCTGGAAACCACCAATCTACCTTCCGTCTATGGATTTGCCAACTATGGGCACTCCACGTACATGGGATCATACAATATGGGATCTTTAGCGGCTGGCTTCTTCACTGAGTGTAGTGTTTTCAAGGTTCATAGATGTTGGGGCATGTACTGGTGCCTTCTGACTTTTGTGACCCAATCTCCTCCTGCCTTTTCATAAATGCTTCTGTGGGGAGGTGGCTGTGCAGGTAAAGGTGGGTCACTTATTGCCGACCCCTCCCCAACGTGGTCTCCCATTTGTCTCTGATGAACGTCTCGATAAGGATTCAGGCAACAAGAACCCTTAACACAGAGTTTACCTTGCTCACCAGAGAATAAAAGTTCAATTCAATGTTCTCATTTGTTTCATTAAAATGGATATAAGTTGGACGATTATCCTGAGTGAAGTAAGTCAGAAAGAGAAAGACAAATTCCATAGGATATCACTTACATGTGGAATCTAAACTAGGACATGAATGAATTTATCTATGAAACAGGAACAGACTCACATGCATAGAGAACAGACTTGTGTTTGCCAAGGGGGAAGGGAGTTGGGAGGAGGGATGGAGTGGAAATTCAGGATTAGCAGGTGCAAACTATTATATATAGGATGGATAAACAACAGGGTCCTATTATATAGCACAGGAACTGTATTCAATGTCCTGTGATCAACCATAAAGGAAAAGAATATAAAAAAGAATGTATATATATATATATATGTGTGTGTGTGTACAACTGAATCACTTTGCTGTACAGCAGAAAGTAGCACAACATTGTAAATCAACTCTATTTCAATAAAATGAATTCTTTAAAAATGGGTATATGTTGAAAAGAAAAGCTAAAGTTTATTGAGTGGTTATTATGTCCCAGGCACTGTGATTTCCATGCACATGTCACATGAATGAAATTTCAACCACATACACATGGAGGAGGAGCTGTTGTTAGCTTTATTCCTCAGCTGAAGAAAATAAAACTTAGTGGGTATTAGATACCTAACCCACAGTCAGCTAGGAGATGATGGAGCTGGACTCCAAACATACAAATCAGCATCTCTGCCTAAGACAAGAGGAAGAAGAGAGCAGGGAAGGAAGAAAAAGGAAGAAGAAGGAATAGAGGGAAAACCCCAGGTTCTGTACCAGGTACCTGTATTCATACTCAGTTACTTGTTGGGGCCTGTTCAGGGTTCTTGAGTTCTGCTCACAGGTAGATCCTCTGCCTCCTGAAACACACAAATAACACCTCTTCCAGAACAAAGGTTAATTTTTGTATTTCTTTTCAATCTCTCCACAGGCCCTAACATGACATTCTTCTCCATGCGGATAAATAAATTACGCTGACAAACACCCCAGGTAAACAGGAGACATGTGTCCTCTCCAGGGTGTTATATGAGAAACGAGAGCCACACCAGGATGAAATGCTCAAGCCTTTAAAACCATATTCTGAAATTTATGAGTTGGTGCTTAAAAATAACAGCCCCAAAATGCCTCAAAATATGTGTGCACCAAACAGAATCTCCCCCTCTGTATCTATTGTAGGGCAATAAAAATGCGTAGAAAAAGGGTTTGATGGCAAACCGTCTTATTAAACCCAGGAGCCATGCAAACAGCCAGGACATAGCATTGGGCCACATAACGCACACCCAGCTATAATTCTGTCAAGGAGGGCACATAAACAGCCCTGATGGAATTAGAGGCTTATACAGAATGGTAAATGGACCTTATTGTTTATAAATATAATGCCAGATTCGAATGTGTGGATGGCCGTTGTGTCTGACTTATCAGAAACAAAGCGATATATGGAATTCTTTACTTTTTCTTAGGAAATGTGAAAGTGAGCCACTAAATGTGGCTAAGCTTATGGGTATACATGCAGCTGAGTGGAATGAACGTGACAGGGAAATTCTCTTTGAGGGAGACATACAAGCAATACAAAATTGCCAGCATTAAAAAAGATTAGCTCTGACATGGGGTAGGGAGATTTTTTTTTCTTTGTCATTGTTCAAAGCTGAATAGCAATAAGATTGTAAACTACAGAGCTTCATAATAGAATGAGGCCCCCTTGTATAATGAGGTTCATTATAAGTGACATGCATAATTCCAGCCCTGTTCTGTGTTGATTCCTTCTTTTGTTGTTGAGACAGACGGCTTTAATGGGCCCAAGGAACCACGGCACACTTTAAACACACTTAAAACTATTTTGCAAGAGTGTTTTGTTTTCTTTCCTTTTTCAATAGGTCAAAATTTAGACAAAAATACCCATCTGAAGAGAGTGTCTTTGTGTAAAAAAAATGCATATCATTCAGAATATTATTTTAAAATTCTCCAGTGATGAAAGTGTGTATGTGAAGATTGCCTGGTGAGTTAATTTCATCTGTTAGTAACCAAAATATGCAAACGACATAGGGAAATTGTTTGATTAGTGTGGATTTTCAAAGCTGAATATTTATGTCTGCCAGTCCACCGCCACTGCCAGTGCTTAAATCTTTTGAGAAAATCAAACACTGTGAAACATGGTGTGGCCTCTTCAGAGAAATGAAAGGAAACAGCACAACTACAGAAGGATAAATAAAAACAAAGATGATGCAAGTGAAATATACATGTGAGGACCTTAGCAAAGGATTTCAAAACTCCTCTGGGTTAAAAATGAGACAAAGACAAAATAAACCCACTGTAGAAATGCCCACCGCCTAATTCTGCCTGTCCTCACACACAGCTCTCCCACAAGCCCTGTGGGACACCAGAAAGCACACCCCAGTTATCCAGTGTCTGGAATAAAATGTCTGGAAGGTCCGTGACCTGCTCTGTGTTCTTTTTAAAATTATTTTTTATTTTAATTAATTTATTTTTTATTGAAGTATAGTTGATTTACAATGTTGTGTTAGTTTCAGGTGTACAGCAAAGTGATGCATATATATATGTATGTATGTGTATATATATATATACATATATATATATATTTTTTCTTTTTCAGATTATTTTCCCTTATAGGTTATTATAAAATGTTGAGTAGAGTTCCCTGTGCTATACAGTAGGTCCTTGTTGGTTATCTATTTTATACATAGTTGTGTGTATATGTCAATCCCAAAGTCCTAATTTATCCCTGTCTCCACACAGGTTTCCCATTTGGTAACCATAAGTTTGTTTTCTATGTCTGTGGGTCTATTTCTGTTTTGTAAATAAGTTCATTTGTTTTTTTTTTTTAGATTCCACATATAGGCAATTTCATATGATATTTGTCTTTCTCTGTCTGGCTTACTTCATGTAGTAAGATAATCTCTAGGTCCATCCATGTTGCTGCGAGAGGCATTATTTCATTCTTTTTATGGATGAGTAATATTCCATTGTATATATGTACCACATCTTCTTTATCCAATCACATGTTGATGTACATTTAGATTGCTTCCATGCCCTGGCTATTGTAAATAGTGCTGCAATGAACGTTGGGGTGCATGTGTCTTTTTGGATTACCATATGATCCTGCAATCCCACTCCTGGACATATATCCGGATAGTGCTCTGGGATCTTTTATCTGTTCCCCAGGTTGTCTCCTCTGCTGTTTGATTAGACGGAAGCAAAGAGCAAACTATCCAGGCTTCAGAAGTCCTCTGCAGAGTATGCTCTCTGGGCTGAGTACATCTGTTTGAAGAACTTCCAAAACTGGCACAAACACAAGCCAGATAGCGCAAGCTCTTTCTGGACCATTTTGAAATCTTCTGAATTTCAGTAGAACCAAAAAGCTACCAACAGTCTGGGATCCAGAACATACTCCCTCCTTTCTGCAATAATACGAGGTGTTTGCCTAAATACTGAACGTGAATGTGATACATCAGACCCAGTCAGGACCAATGAACAGAATCACAGATTCCATGGTGACATCAGTACATTCCTTTGGCTTGATGTTCTGTATCATTTCCCTCTATTTACCCATAACAAGCTTTTCTTATGCTGGTCACAGAAAAAGAGTTCTCTCTTGGGTTTCTTCCTTCTCTATTAAACGTACAGTATTGCTTGGGAGAAGTTTGCAATTTACAAAATGTTTCCTAAAAGGACTGATATCAAAGTTCGGAAAAAGACTCGAGAGAGTAGCAGAGTGGGGGGAACAATGGCTGGGTCACAAGTAGAGCACATTTACGTTGGCAGATGAGAAGAACCACAGGAATGAAAATGGCTCTATAATTAGAATCATATAAATTAGACATGAAAGAGACCTATTAGTTCATCTCAATCATCCCCAAAGGGACCAGCATCAGACTGTTCCCTACAGAGCATTTTCTATACTTCGTCTATATCATTTTTAACAGGCTTATAGGATGATGTGCTTTCATTAACTGCATGGACAGGTGCTTTACTGTGATTAAATAACAAGGAAACTTTGATCTGAGCAGTATGAGCACTGAAATTTTAATACAGAGTTAATGCTTGCAAGGCGTATGTGAAAAACAGGGTGATGTGAATGCTTTATGGCTTCGAGTACACTTGAAACATCCATACACACACGGCCATTTCCCAAGCTCTGCTGCCCTCTGCCCTCCACACACATGGGGACACTCACTCTTTTCTCAAGAACCCTGAAATCAGTAGTCCCAGGAAATCATCTCTTGTCTATGAAAAGGTGAAGACTGATGATGGATCGGAGATGACTTCCTTGAATTATTGATCCCGGGATTCCTGGGAGAGAACAAAAGAGGGAGCCTGGGGAAGGGGCGGGTCTAGTTTCTCCTCCTGAAGACGGCGGCAGGTGACTCACCAGGTTTAAAAGGACCCTTTGGTTCTAGCTCAGGTGCTCTAATCATCTACAGAGAGAACAGGGATCTTCTATAGTAAACGGAGTTGGAAAGTGGGGACGTGACTATGGTTGAAATCCAACACACATTTTGAAAGGGGTGGGAGGTGAGTCCTTACACAGGAAGCGATGGTCCCTGGAAGCTGAGAATTCTCAGGTCAGACCATGAGCAGCCAGCAGGGGATCAGGAAATCAGAGCCATTGTCCCAGTGGGGCTTTGGAGATAGGGTGGAGATGCCTGCCCTTTTACTTACTAGCTGTGAGATTTCTGGCAAATTGCTTAATCTCTCTCAAGCCAGTTCCTTCATTTGTAAAAGTGGTTTATTTTTCCTTTCAGCAAATACTTATTAAGTATGTACCAGGTGTCCGGTCCTCTGCGGGGTGCCCAGAATACAACAGCACACAAATCCAACAGCGTCTCCTTCCATAAATACACCGAGATGTGTCAGGGCTGTGGCCGGGATTAAACTAAGTCCTGTTACAGAGCTGATTGCCTGACACATACAAAGTGCCCAGCAGATATCCACCTAATTGCTGATCTTACAGTATTATCTGGGGTTGGGTAAGGCGTTTTAATGGGACTTCTGGATGCTTATCTCTGAGGACAGGATGAAGGAATATGGACTGTATGACGACATATTTGGGAGAATTAGTATCTTCACACTTCTATTTCCTTAACTAATCACACTGTATAAAGAATGGGTTACTTTTGCTTTCTCTAATCCCTTCCCCGCTCTTCACTTCCTTAATCCCTTGTGATCTGGGTCTGCGCATCACTAAATTTTTAGTTTAACAAGTATTTATTATGTACCTACTGCATACAAAGCACTGTGGTGATATGAGATGCTGCAGTAGGCGATCAGGACCCTCTGAAAGGGGGTCACTGGGAGATGAGTAGGAATCCGCCAGGCGCAGGGCAGCGCCCCTGACAGAGGAAGGAACGTGCGCAAATGGGGTAGGATGGGCTGGGGAGGGGAGGGGGCGCAGGAGACCAAGACAGCGGTGAGAGCGGGGAGGAGGGTGCTCCCTGGGGCCCGGAGTCAGGCAGGGTCTTGTAGGGTTGGGAGCTGCGTGTGCAAGAGGGTCACAGGCTTAGTATAATCCCCACTCATGGTCTCCTCTTGGCAGGTTAAACCGGCCCCTCCCGTTTCTTACTGTACTATAATGTTTCACAGGCATCCTTACTGTCTCTTCACTCCCCTGATGACCCCTTCTCCTTCCCAGGGTACGTTCCTCACTCTCTCGTTGTTTGTTTGTTTGTTTATTTGTTTGTTTGAATTGACACGTCTCTGACTGCTTCTTTAATAACTTTCCAGATTTTTCCTTCCCCTGACTTCAAATGTTTATACTTGGGTGTTTCCCAAGTTTGGTTTAGTTTCCATGCTTGGTTGTCTTCTCTTTTTTTCCCCAAGATATGCCTCACTGTGCTCAGAGCATGTACAACACCTACTTTACCATTTCTATTTCCATCCTAGAGCTTTGCTGAGGTCCATACACACATTTCTTTTATGTATGCATGCATGTATGCACCCACTCATCCATCCATCCATGTATTCATTCTACAATCATGTGAATGAGCAGCAACTCTGTGACAAGCACAGTTCTAGGATTTGGGGGCGTGGTAACCAGGAGGGTAGACAAGATTCCTGCATCCATGGAGCTTCATTCTAGAGGGAAGAGAGAGATGATTCACAAGTAAACAAATGTATACAAAGAAAATCTCCATTAATCACTGAGGCAAAGAAAACAAAATGCTGTGACATGATGGATTCCTGGAGAGCACAGCTAGATGCCTCCACTTGGGGCTTTCAAACACCTTCGAAATCAATATTCAGTCATTCAACAGATATCAAACTCAGACCAGGTACGAGGAAGCCCCGGAGGGTCAGACCCATCAGGGTCCATCCCTGGCATGCCCCCTGCTGTGATGGGGGTAGGGGACCATTCTTTGTTCAGTCAATCTTCTCAGAAACTCCAGTGTCACCCTGAACCAAGCCTTCTCCCCGTAGCTCACGTCTCATCAATTCCTAGTTCTGTGGATCCTACCCTGAACCATTTTTCGATTACAACATTGCTTTCATCTCCACCACCATATTTTCAGATCAGACCTCGTCCTCTCCCCACACTGCAGGGACTCAGGACTGGACAGTCACTCCTGCCTCTGTCTAGGGTGTCTTGACCTCGGCACTGTGGACGATTCGGGTTGGATAATTCTTTGTTGAGGGGAATGTCCTGTGCATTGTGGGGTGTTTCTCAGCATCCCTGTGTCTACCCACTCATTATCAGCAGCCACACCCCTCCCGGTTGTGACAAGCCCAAATGTCTCTAGACAAAACCAAAAGTCCCCTTGGGGGCAAAAGCAACCCCAGTTATGAATCACTGCAATGGTCTCCCCCAAATCCAACATGTCCTATTCACTCGCCTCCCCCATGTATCTGCTCAAGGTCACTGTGCTGTCGAGGTCATACCTAGCCATGTCATGGAAACGCCACACGTCCTGCACCCGTACTGGACTTTCACCAGCAACTCCAGCTCATGTACCTCCTTTATGTTTCTCCCTAACACGTATCATCTCCCGATACCTTTACCTCTCTTAGTTGTGCAGAACCTCTCTCCTCCCCATTAAAAGACGTCAGCCCCATCTGCGTCTCCTTGTTTGGGCGATCGACTCACTTCATGCCTCCTTGGTTTTGGTATGCTCCCCCATCTCCCCGTTTCCCCAATCCAACTCCCAAGTGCCAGAAATCTCTAGTCGTCATTCAGCCATGAAAATGAGATAGCAGTGCCCTGCACGTAGCATCGTACAGCATCCACAGATGGCCCTTGGAAACCTTCCAATGACCAGCCCTGCAGGCATTCAGCCGCCGCCTCTGCCTTTCCATCCTCCGACTCATGCTGCCATCCCAAAACATGTGAGACTGGTGTCCTATGACCTCTAGCCTTTGTGCATCTTTTCCCCAGCCTGAAAGGCCCTCATTCCATCTTTCCAACAGGCAAATATTTTCTCAATGGCCTCTAAGGTTCTTGAATGAGGAACTATGTACTTTCACATCTTGCTGCAAGTCTAGCATTGGGTGGAGAGCAGCACTCAATAAACACTTGTTAGATACCGGAATGAATCTTCCTTTGTACATTACCTTGTATCAAGCATTGTGATGAAAACTTATATTGCCCTGGATCCATGCTTCTCAAACTGTGTGCTGAGGGGCCCCCAGGGAACGCCAGTGAACAAGGCAAACCCAGGATATCTTTCACATTTGAGGGAAACACAGTCGTTTTCCACATCTGTTGGCCATCTCATGAACGACCAGCTCTAAGTAATTCAGCTTCAATGTTAGATCATGTTACGCTTCATTTGATGACATCGTACTGCTGTAAAGCTGGATTTGGGGCTATTGCTTTGATAAGAAAGCAAATTCTACATGAATGTCAAGGTGAGCAGGAAAGGAGGGGGTTGTAATCAATCCAGTCCAGAATTAGACAAGTTGTACAGCGCCCAACAGGCATACACGTCCCTTAGTAAGTGATTTTGTTTATTTAAAAGTGAAAGGGGCTTCCCTGGTGGCGCAGTGGTTGAGAGTCCGCCTGCCGATGCAGGGGACGCGGGTTTGTGTCCCGGTCCGGGAAGATCCCACATGCCGCAGAGTGGCTGGGCCCGTGAGCTATGGCCGCTGAGCCTGCATGGCCGGAGCCTGTGCTCTGCAACGGGAGAGGCCACAGCAGTGAGAGGCCCACGTACCGCAAACAAACAAAAAAAAGCTCAAGAGTTATGGCTCAGAATATTACCTGTAACCCTTGAGGAAGAACTAAAGGTCCTTGACTTTGCTGAATGACTAAACTATTATTGTTTTGTCCTGTTTGACTGCTTTCCTTTGCTTCTGCATTTTCTCACTTCTCTGATTAAACTTACTCTTTGACTAAAGTTTTCCACAGACAAAAGGCAGGTGGAGGACATGGGGGTCAGGGACCACAGGGTCCTGCTCCGTTTCCGTTTGAGTAGCTATTGGCGCAGAGGAGAGCAAGCTAGAGCCTGCATCTCTGTTGCTAGATTCATCCCAGGCTGGAAACGTTCAGCCATTGGGCAATGAGTTAAGTTTTCTGCTCTTTGGTTTTGCAAAAGAAACAAGTCAGGCTGCGTCCAAACAAGCCTCCTGGTGTGGTGCACACCCAAGGTTCTGATCACCGATACCAGCCTCTGCACAATGAACTTACGTGCTCCTGGGACTGTTCTCCACGTGAGTGGGGGGCGGCATGTCTGTCCCATGTAGGGCCATGTAGGTAGACAGTCATCTGTCTGTTAGACAGGGGGCTGCAGTTTGTGGACTTCCTGCCAGCGAATGTTCCAGAAGCTGCCTGGGTCATCGGCCACGCCTGGAGAGGATGAGAAGTTCTTACCATTATAACCCTTCACTATGGAGAACAGTATGGAGATTTCTTTAAAAACTAAAAATAGAACTACCATATGATCCAGCAATCTCACTCCTTGGTGTATATCTGGAGAAAATTCTAACTTGAAACAATACATGCACCCCCATGTTCACAGCAGTGCTATTTACCATAGTCAGGATGTGGAAGCAACCTAAATGTCCATCAACAGATGAATGGATAAAGAAGATGTGGTACACGTATACAATGGAATATTACTCAGCTATAAAATAGAATGAAATAATGCCATTTGCAGTGACGTGGATGGACCTAGAAATTATCTTTCTAAGTGAAGTAAGACAGAGAAAGACAAATATCCTATGATATTGCTTATATGTGGAATGTTAAAAAATGACAGAAATGAACTTATATACAAAACAGAAATAGACCCACAGACTTAGAAAACAAAATTATGGTTACCAAACGGGGAGGAGGGAGGGATAAATTAGGAGTTTGGGATTAACAGATACACGCTACTATATATAAAATAGATAAACAACAAGGACCTACTGTGTAGCACGGGGAACTATACTCTATTTTGTAATAACCTATGGTTATGAAATATGAAATATGAAAATGAATATATATATATGTATGTATAACCGGGTCACTTTGCTGTACGCTTGAAGCTAACACAACATTGTAAATCAGCTATACTTCAATTATATATCTATATAGATATAGATATATTAGATAGATACAGATATACACACACATGCCTGAATCACAGAAAAATTAACAACACTTCAGTTCTCCTCAGTGGAGATGCCCTCGTAAACCAGGAGTGAGAATGTGGCTCTCCCCATCCCATCACCATTTTGGCCATTGTCTTGAGCAGTGCTGATTACCCTGACCAACTCAATTGTATAAAGACTGCCTTTGAGCTAGAAGACATCCTAAATTGTCGGCATGACTGTGCTAAAGCTATCAAGCCTCAGCGGGTTGCTGTTTCTAGTTACTCACCTAAACTGGTAACTAGTTGCTTAACATTGAGTAAGCCTGTCTTGCTACAGGTCTGGAGGAAAGAGCACCAACCTCTCAGATTGGAGACCCAGGTTTGAACTGAGAGCCAGATGCCTGCTAGCTGTGTGACTTTAAAACATCTCTAAGTCAGCCTGGTCTCAGTCTTCTGTCTGGAAACCAAAACCAATATTTCCTCCGGTTTCCTCTCTTAGGCAGTGAGAATTTAAACACCTGCAAATTCTCAGCCATCGAGTTTTGTACTCAACCCTTTTGACAGCCTCTGTTCTGTTTATCTGATACGATTTTTAATTTCCCTTTTATTCTGTGTTCATCTCTTCAGTCTTATTGCTAAGTGTTCTCCATGCCATGTAACATGTTCTTAGTGTTTTTTGCTCTTATTAGCAGGTGACTTACAAATAAGAACGAAACTGATATCTGCCTTATCATTCAAATCAGGTGCCTGCAAAAATAGAACATAAGTAATGGATGTGAAGATATTTTGGAATTGCCGAGCGTTTTATATGTACAGCCATATATAATGCAGATATTGATACGTGTGTATGGATATACATATGTATGTATGTTTAAAGTTTGCACATATGTCTGTGTGCATGTGTAGGTAGTGAGAAAGAGGTGGGGGGGAGATGTTACCAATGAGAGTCCAGAAAGACAACAAAAGAAACACTGTCCTTTATTTTTGTTCTGGCCTTGAGCACACTCTCCCAGCCTAACTTACCCATCGCATGGGACAGAGGTTGCCTCGGGGGGAAAAAGGAGAATAAGGCAGGTTGTGCTGTGTGGGAGGGGTTCGGCTTCACACCCAAGGGCACAGGGGAAGTCCTCCTCGCTTGGCTGGTTACCTGGCCACCAGGGTATCTTTTACCTCTGTGGCCCACGCATTCTATAGTTTCCTCAGATACTCTGATTAAATAAAGCAGTCAGGTGCCTCAGAACAGCAGTGCTGCCTCTACTTTCGTTTCTCTAGTAGGTTTCCTTATTATAAATTAAATCTATATATTTCATGAGCGGTCAGGATTGATCTGTGAGCTGCACACTAAATGACATTTGCTGACCTTTTGGGGGGGACGGGGGTGTCACTAGTGTCTTGCCTGTTGGATTACATTAATTTTCTGTTGGTTGGAATGTGGTGTTCAGGTGTTTTGGGGAAGATGTATCCCTTTAGAGAGGAATGATTTTTAAAATGAGCATCTCAAAAAGCCCTGTGAATATAGAAAACAAACACATTTACCAAATGGGAAAGGTCAGGGGAGGGATAAATTAGAGTTTGGGATTAACAGATACACACTACCAAATACAAAATAGATCAACAACAAGGACCTTCTGTTCAGCACAGGGAACTATATTCAATATGTTATAATAACCTATAATGGAAAAGAATCCGAAAAAGAATATATAGAACTGAATCACTTTGCTGTACAGTTGAAACATTGTAAATCAACTCTACGTCAATAAAAATAAATAAATTAAAATTAAATAAAATTTAATTAAATTTTATTTATTTAATTAAATAAAATTGAAGCCTGTGATGAACAGGAGAAGTGGTCCCTGGAACTGGAGTTCCTGCCCTGACAAATGTGAGGACCCACTGACCTCAGAGAGGAACACAGAGACCAATATCCAGCTTTGGAAGCCATAAAATAACCACCATCTTTGAAGGGTGGATCAGAGCGATAATGAAGTGATGCTCAAGGTCAGAGGAAGTCGAGAAGAATAGAGTGTGTCCACACTTGATGAACCAAGTGACTCAGTGTCTCCATCCAAAAATGCCAGTCTCTAGGTGCCATCAGACCTGCAAAGAGCCACAAAGGGCCTGAGATGTTACCCTTTTCCCAAGCCATCAAGTTAGATGGGCAGAGTTTCATGGATGTTGGCAGGAGACACAAGACTCCTGGGTCAGAGGCAAAGACTTTATTATTATTCATGCACGGCAAGCAGCATGAGCATTTGCCTGTCTACACCGATTTCCTTTGCTCCCATGTCCCACAGGGCAATGCAGATGGATGCACCCAGCTTTCCAAGAAGAATGCTAAGGCAGAAAGGACAGGTCTTTTGGGAAATTCTGTCATGTTCTTATAGAAGATAAAGACATATTGGTTATTAGCGTTTCACGGTATGACCTTCCACACCCTACACAGGTGTGCACATTTTTATTTAATACTATATGTTGTTTGTGGTGTTGAATATTCTTCTTCAATGCTGTTGAAGGGCTACATGGCAAAGCATGTATAGATGTGCTATAATCGTTACAACTGAACCCCTATTTTTGGATATTTAAATTGCCTCTAATTTTTTGCTATTATAAATAGCTCTGTAAAGGACATTCTTGTTATCCTTCAGATCCGTTTCCAGACGTGAATTTGCTGATTCAAAGAGAATCCAAACTTGGCCTCAAAACATAGCGTAAAATTGTAAAAAAAATTTTTACGCAAACTCTGACAAGCTCCATCATGCAGTGGGCAGTATATATATTTAGAATATTTTAAAATTCAGTACATGTACGTGGCAAACAATCTTAATAGTGTAAAAAGTCAGATAACACGTCCGACTCTCACAGCCACCCCCTGCCCCAGCCCTCCAAGTCCCTGAGCCTCCCTCCCTGGACGTCGATTCAATGCCGAGATGCTGATGGGTATTTTCACTGTTTCCAGGTTTGGGCTATTATAGATAAATCTTCTACAAACATTTTGGTATAAATTTTCATGTGCTCTTTGTAGTGAGGTGGATGGACCTAAAGATGGTCATACAGATTGAAGTAAGTCAGAAAGAGGAAAACAAATACCATATGCTAACACATATATATGGAATCTAAAAATAAAAATAATAATAATAATGTTCTGAAGAACCTAGGGGCAGGACAGGAATAAAGACGCAGATGTAGAGAATGGACTTGAGGACACGGGGAGGGGGAAGGGTAAGCTGGGACGAAGTGAGAGCGTGGCATGGACGTATAAACAGTGCCAAACGTAAAATAGATAGCTAGTGGGAAGCAGCCGCATAGCACAGGGAGATCAGCTCGGTGCTTTGTCACCACCTAGAGGGGTGGGGTAGGGAGGGTGGGAGGGAGACACAAAAGGGAGGAGATATGGGGATATATGTATACGTATAGCTGATTCACTTTGTTATACAGCAGAAACTAACACACCATTGTAAAGTAATTATACTCCAAAAAAGATGTTAATTTTTTTTTTCATATGCTCTTTTGTTTCCTTTCTTCGGGGAGTGGAATTAATTCTTGGGTTATAGAGTAGATTCGTGTTCAACTTTTCCAGTAACGACCAAATCATTTAACACATTGGTTCTACCATCCTACACTCCCACCAACCACGAATGAGAGTTTCAGTGGATCTGCAGCCTAACAATTATTGGTTGGCAGAGTTCTAAATTAGCTACTTTAACAGTTGTGCTGTGGTGTCTCATGGTGATCTGAATGCTCATTTTCAAATGACTGATGCCGACACGGTATTCCAGGGAGAATAAATAACATTTGTGAAGACCCTAAACGAGAAAAGTGGTGCTTTTTGAAAACTTCTTATAAATGATCTTATAGAAAATACAGACATAAAGAGTATTAGCATTTTGGGTTCTGTATTTCCAGACTTCTCTCTTTCTCCTTCGCTCTCACATGCACACACACATTTAATATGGTGAATATTTGCCATGGGCCGAATGAGCCCACTCAAAACTTACCTGTTGAAGTGCTAACTCCCATATGATGGTATTTGGAGATGGGACCTTTGGGAGGCTATATGGTTTAGATGAGGTCATGAGGGTGGGGCCCAGTGATGAGATGAGTGCCCTTATAAGAAGAGCATGAGTGCTGCTATGAACATTGGAGTGCACGTGTCTTTTTGAATTATGGTTTTCTCAGGGTATATGCCCAGGTGTGGGATTGCTGGGTCATATGGTAATTCTATTTTTAGTTTTTTAAGGAACCTCTATACTGTTCTCCATAGTGGCTGTATCAATTTACATTCCCACCAACAGTGCAAGAGGGTTCCCTTTTCTCCACATCCTCTCCATCATTTATCATTTGTAGATTTTTTGATGGCCATTCTGACCTAAATGAGAAGGAAATCCATAAAAGAAGGGATATATGTATATGTATAACTCATTCACTTTACTGTACAGTATAAACTAACACAATATTGTAAAGCAATTGTACTCCAATTAAAAAAAAAGAGGATGAGGCACGAGATCCCTCTCTCTGTGGACACACTTCGAGGAAAGGCCATGTGAAGTCATCACCAGGAAAAGGGCCTTCACAAGAACCCAACCATGTTGGCACCCTGATCTTGGACTTCCAGCTTCCAGAACCATGAGAATAAACATTTGTTGTCTAAACCCCGCAGTCTAGGGTGCTTTGCTTCAGAGGCTAAATTAACAAAGACCATCTTTTCACATTATTAAATATTCTTCCTCAACACCAGTTTAACAGTTTTGTAGTAGCTCATTGTATGAATAGCCACAACTGGTACATCCACCTCTTTGCTGTTTCCTGGCACCTTGATCCTTTCAAGGTTTGTTGTAACGTTTGTCAGGACAGGACTAGAGTAACCCTCTCCCATGACATAGTTTCCTTGGGTGGTGATTGAAAGCCCTGGACATTCTGTGAGGCATCTTCCCTCTGGCTGTCTGGACTTTCTGTCTCCAGCTGCTGTCCTGCCAGAATCTCCTGAAGCTCCAGGGGCCCCACCATACACAAGTGCAACTTCACATTAACCCAGAGACTTGAGAGGACCAGACGCATTTATCTGGGGCTCTTTCCTTGCACGGTTTCCTTTCTTGGGTCCTGCCCACAAATTTCAGCCACTCAGCAGCCCCCAACCCTGCTTCCCTTGGGCTCTGCTTCCCTACCTTAGGTCCACGTTGGGCCTCTCAGCAGAAAACTCGGGCAATCCAGGAATAACCTGCGTGCTTCTCTTCTCTCTCTGAGGACAGGCCTACCCTTCCTGTTGTCTGAAAGCTGAAAATGGTTGCGTCCTCATTTTGTAGTTACTTAGGCCAATGGGGTTACTCTGGTCCCAGTTACTTTATCATGGTCCTGTCTTATTTGTTAAATTGTTCTGCTATTACAAACCTTCATGCGCCTATGTATAATTCTCTGTATACAGATACCTCAAATAATTTTCTTTGGCTACTTATTAAAAGCAATAATGTTGAGTCAAGATTTATAGTTTTTGTAATGTGTCCCCTAATTGTGCTATTCCTTTTATCAATAGTTACACCCTAAAAAAAAAAAAATTACACTCTGTGTGTTTCATTAGTAGATGGGAAGTTTTAGTTAATTATTTTACAACTAAAAGAAACATATGTATGTTGTATACTTCCCCCCCCACACACACAGAGTCAAGTAGAATAATAAAGAAACAGAAATCTTTCTCATGTACCTATATCATCATTTTTGGAAGAAACCAAACTTAACAGTTTCTTTTGTATCTTCCAGAATTTTCTAAGTCCATAAACACCTATATATTTTTTTCCTTTCCTTTTATTATGATACAGATGGGAATATATTCTTTGCATCATTATGCATCTTTTTAAAAAATTAACAACCTATCTTGCATAAATTTCTCTATTTAAATTTCTAGCTTTTATTTATCAATCACTTTAAAAAAATAGCTCTACTTTCTAGATGTACCACAATTTAGCTAATCAAGTCTCTGTGGAGACTTCTAGTGTTTCCACTTTCAGTGTTTCAAACAATGCTGTGAGGAGAATCCTTGTGCAGGCCTTCATGCAGGTATGAGTGTATACCTCTTAGGTAAGTTACCAAGGTGATGTTGGGAGGTCAAAGTAAATGTGCCCCTCATTTTGCTGGATGTTACCAAAATGCTCTCCAAAGACATTCCATCAATTTTCAGCCCCACCAATAGCCAAAGACACCATCTGTTTGTCCACGTCTTCTGTATACTGTGAAATGGCGACTTTTCAGTCTTTGCCCATCTGATGGGTTGAAAAAATAGCACCTCATTTCCATTGGTTGTTATTTAATTATAAGTAAGGGGGTGCTCATCTCTCTTTCTTTGTATTAGTATTTACATAAACTGCCCCTTCATGTCCTTTGAATAATTCACTTTAGGTGGGCTCAAGCCGGGCCAGGTAACTGCTGCTAATTTTACGGAGTTACATGAGCAATCTCATGAATCACGTGACTTACCAAAGAAGATATTTCCAAAGCTGTGTGTTTTTCTGGCATTTATGCAAGCTTTATTTTAATGAATTTTATTTTCTGAATTCTTAATTCACATCATTTCTCTTTATAGTGTTTGATCACACCAGTGTTTTTCCTTACTGTTGTATAAAGAATGGGGGTTACGTCCATCTTAACCAATCAGGTTGCAGGAAAAGCAAAGCTCTTAGATCATTTCTGGACAGCTGATCCTAATTCAACTTCCTTTCCACCTCAATGTAGGTTAGGGTAGATGTTGGCACAGTAAGAATTGTCAGCTTAAAGACAGGAGGTTTGTATCTGGGCTTCCCTGGTGGCGCAGTGGTTGAGAGTCCACCTGCCGTTGCAGGGGACGCAGGTTCGGGCCCCGGTCCGGGAGGATCCCACATGCTGCGGAACGTGAGCCATGGCCGCTGGGCTTGCACGTCCGGAGCCTGTGCTCCGCAACGGGAGAGGCCACAAGAGTGAGAGGCCCGCGTACCGCAAAAGAAAAAAAAAAAAAGACAGGAGGTTTGTATCTCTGACCACTACAAACGAAGTATGAAGGCGTCTCGGAGCAAGTGTTATTTGTGTGGCTAAATGAACCGATTTCCACCTCTTGTGGGATTTGAGTACAAGCTGACTGCAGGAATGTGTCCCTTGGGGCCTGTTCCCAGGCTCCCCAGGAGCTGCCCAGCAAGGCTCTGGGACCTGGTGAAGACCATACTTGAACTTGTGCAGACCAAGCCTCAGACAGAGGCTGCCCCCCATTTCTGCCCTAAATCTTGAGCTTTGGCAGCCCTGTGACATGCCAACATAATTAACCTACCCATGATGGCACAAGAAGGAGAGAACACTATAAATGTCACCCAAGGTCTCCAAGGGCTATGAATTCAAAGGGTTGGTACTGCTGGCAACACTTCTTGGTCCAAAGAAGGTCCATGGTGAGAAGACAGAGCTGAAGTGTAAGTGGGGCAACTCATTTAAATCCGTAAGCCTCACCTCATTACTCTGGGTGATGGGGACATCAGACATCAGACCACCCCCTATGAATAGGCCTTTTTGGTTGATTCTTAAATAGCCTCCTAGCCTCCATTGTGGCTCCATAATTGTGACCTTATAACAGTTACCATGGAAAGAATTCCTAGATTATAAATAATGGCAATGTGAGTTTCCTAGTTACCAAGTGTATTTATAAAATGAATTCCAAAGGTACATGACATTTAATTCCAGCCTATTTTTAGAAACTAAAGGATAATAAAGGAAAATACCTTTTTTTTTTTCAGAAAGAAAGAATTGTACTATTTTTCCAAATGTAGTTATAGAGCAGTAGATCTATATGGCTATTGGGAAAAATCAAGGGTTTTTAGTAATACACTATTCATGGGGGTTAAGGAAAGCATTTGCAATGACAGATTTCAGGGTTAAATGAAATTACTGTGACTGTGTATTGGAATTAGATTTATAAAAATTATCTTGGAAAAAACACATAATGTCCCTTGATGACCTCATCAGACGTCTAAATATTTTGCAAAATATTTTTATTAAAAGATAACCATTATTTCTCACGCAGACCTCTTGAAAACAAAGGCTTCCCTAGTCTGAGGCGTCATGAACCATAAAAGGGGAGAGAGGATCCCTAAGGAATTGATTACATAAGAAAAGCCACCAAAAGGGCTTTACATCACTTCTTAATGTGCTTCAGAAATGCAAGTTCAAAAAAATAGTAAAGCAGTGGAAATGTAGTAATTTCGATGTCCTTTGAAATATTTTGTCTTTTCTGAACACTATTGCAGGAGATACTTCAAAAAAAAAGTTAGTGCATAATGTTTCTTCAACATGGTTGCAAGTTCTCATAATTGGGGAATTTTCTCCTTTGAGAATCTTGAATTGAGCCATATCTTTTTGTCTCATTCTCTGAAACATGACGTTCAGAAACTTAATAACTGGAACCTCTTACATTAAAATTCTACTATTTCCATGTATATTTAATGCATCATATATATTTGTAAGTTCTTTCAGTTCAATTTCAATAAATATTTACTGAACACTGTATTCGTTTTCTACTGTGGCTACTGTAGCAAATTACTAACAACTTAGTGGCTTAAAAGAATGCAAATTGGGGGCTTCCCTGGTGGCGCAGTGGTTGAGAGTCCACCTGCCGATGCAGGGGACACAGGTTCGGGCCCCAGTCCAGGAAGATCCCACATGCCGCAGAGCAACAAAGCGTCTGGAGCCTGTGCTCCGCAACAGGAGAGGCCACAACAGTGAGAGGCACGCATACCGCAAAAAAAAAAAAAAAGTATACCTTTTTAGACCAAGTTGAGCTTTAACACAAGGTTGAGTTTTCTGCTCATGGCATTGACAAACCATATGCTGACCAAGAGCATATTCCTACATCTGACTTTTGATCATTAGTTTCCAAAAGCCTCATAATAAACCTCATTCATATTCTTTTTTTTAAAAAAATTCAACTTTATAATCTAGTATCTACAGTGAGTCTAATGTCATGTCCAGCATTTAAGTGTTTTACAGATTAACCAATTTGTAATCAGAAAGAAAATTTTAAAAACATCATGAGGCATTTACCAGGCCATTCAGACATGTCATCAAATTTAATTATTCCAACCAACACTGAGAACAGACCTTTTTACACTTGAGACTTTGCCCAAAACCCACATAGTTGGGGCCGTTATGGATCCAGTGAAAGCAAGTCCAGGGAAGAGGGGACTGGACTTTCAGGGAGTCTCTAGTGGGAAGGGGAGCCTTTTCCTCCCCAGAGCTAGGGGAAGGCTGCACATCCCAGGCCTTGTCCCCAAGGGCAAGGGTCACACTGAAATCCAAGTTCAGCCTCAGGTTATGGGAAGAAGACAGGACAGCAGTAGGGAAAGGAAGCAGGTGATGGGCTTCTCAGATCTATCACGTGTGCCCACGACTAACATCAGGGGCATGATTGGAAATAGGGCTCCATCCCTGACAGCAGATCTGACAAGAATGGGGTGAGGGTGGGTAGCAAGCCTTGCCGGGGGACTAGGACCATCCCGCAGGGCTCCAGAGACCCAGAAAGACATACATTCAGGCATTCTGTGTCTGAGCAAGTGGGGGACTTGCTGGAGGTCTCTTCAGGGCACTTCAGCCCCCAGGCACCAGAGCAAAAGACATTTTCAACCCCATTTTTTGTGAGGAAGAACAAATATCCAGCCCCTCGCTTTGGACCAGAGGAGAGCAGCCTTAAGTGTGGTCAGTGATGGTGGAATTTGGCTGAAGCCAGGAAAGAACGGCCCACATTCAGACCCAGGTCTGGTGAAATGTGATTCCCCACATGCACCCAGGGCTAAAATGCTCAGCTTCCATCCAACCAAAGTGAGTGTGAGCTGACTCTGACCAGGCCCTGGGGGGCAAGCCTGAGCTCCGATGGCACTGGTCCAGTTCCCCAGGGGAGCTCTAGGAATGGGAGCAAGTTCTCCTGTGTGGAGCCGCAGCGAGAAATTCTGAGTTGATTTGGAAGGATGTTGGAAGTTTGGACAGGTTTTGTTAAGGTATTCTTGTCATAGATAGTGGTGTATTTCTGAGGGCAGGGGCCAATGGATGAAGGGAAATGATAGTAGAAAATGCCAGAAGGATTCAGCACTGAAGTTCTCAAGCCTTTGGGATTGTACCACCCTCTCACTCTTTGGTTTTTCAACAACCCTGCTTCCCCTGCATAAACCTCTTCCTCCATGACTGAGTGGATTTTTTTTAAAATTAAAGTGCATTAAAATACATTTTAGTGATAATAGATTGAGATGTTTACAATAAATATAATTAAAAATGTACTGTGCTATTGCAAAGCAAAATGGAAATCACTAATGTACCAATTTAATGCTGCTATAAATAAATAGAACAACTTAAGCTGATAGGCTGAAAATTTCCTACCCGCATTTGAAAATAAAATTAAATACAATGAAATGCCCTTCAGTAACGTTGTGTATTCTCAGCCCAAGAAAACATTATCTTGATTGAAGTTTTTTTCTCTTTGTCCATCTTTCCTAAAGACAAACAAATCTGAAGCTGAAGACTCTCTTCCTGGTTTTAATAACCAAAGAAACTCTCACACTCGGTAAAGGAAGTAAGAGATCTTCTTGCGAGAATTTTTATTTGGGGCAGATTTATGATGTTTGTTTCATAATTCTTTGGCCCCCTATTGGCTGTTCTGTTGACCCCCATATATATTTCTAACTTGCAACCATCCAGATGGGTTTTATTTAAAGTATTTCACCCAGAGATGCTGAGGAAGGATGACCTTCAAGTACTTCCTTGGTCTCCCCACTCTGAAGCTTAAGCATCGTGCCAGACCCATACTGGGTCCATATCTATTCAGTCGCATGTCATCTGGCTTCAGTTAATTCTACCCCAATGTTCACAGCAGCACTCTTCACAATAACCAATACATGGAAACAACCTAAGTGTCCACTGACAGATGAATGGACAAAGAAGATGTGGTACATATAAATGCAATGGAATACTACTCAGGCATAAAAAAGAACAAAAAATGCTATTGCAGCAACATGGATAGAACTAGAGATTATTATACGAAATTAAGTACACCAGAGAAAGAAAAAATCACATTGTATCACTTATACGTGGGATCTAAAAAACATGATACAAATGAATTTATTTATAAAACAGAAATAGACCCACAGACATAGAAAACAAACTTAGATTATCAAAGGAGAAAGGTGTTGGGGAGGGATAAATTGAGAGGTTGTAAGTAACGAATACACACTACTATATATAAAGTAGATAAACAAGGACCTACTGTATAGCACAGGGAACTATACTCAATATTTTGTGATAACTTATAAGGGAAAAGAATTTGAAAAAGAATATGTATAACCGAATCACCGTGCTGTACATCTGAAACTAACACAACATTGTAAATCAACTCTACTTCAATCAAAAAAAAACCCTGTCTGAGCTGCAGCAAGACGAAGCAGCTCAACATTCAGAGACAGAGAGGTTTGGGGACATGGGTGAGGTCTCTTGAGAACTGAGCTCCAGGTTGACAGAACAATGCTGTGTGGGTCACTGGCATTCAGCGCACTTGGCCTTGTTCAGCAGTAGACAGGAAGGTCAGGCGGAGGGAGCAGGGAGCTGTGTGTTCAATGATTAAACCTTTGCTGTTTACATACGTTTTTGCGTCAAGACCTCAACTGCAAACCCCGGTAGACCCAGGAGAAGAAGGGCGATGAAACCTTTGCTGCTACTGTCATTTCAAGAAGTTGAAAAGAGGAAACAAATGAGGCATGTTTGTTCTTAAAGAGAGAGATTGCTTTGTCCATAAGCACAGAGTAAAATGGTTTTTATTAAGCAGCGATTCGGGTCTGTGTTCCCGTCTCTCTAATGTCATCACCAGCGAGTCCTGGCTTGGTATCAAAAGGGAACATTTGAATGGGCCTCAGTGCTAATCCATCAAAGCACTCATTTCCTGGTTTATCTGTTTTTGCCAACGTGATCAAGTTCTCTTCGGGAACACTGTGGTCCAACATTTGGTAACGGCGTTTACACAACACGCACGGATATTCTCTCAAAAGCCTATTTGTTTATCTGTTTGTTCTTCCCATTCATTCCTCTCACAAACGCTTATTGTGCCGAGAACTGGGCTTTGTGTGGGAGAAAAAGGAAGGGCAGAAACAGATTCTGTCTGCTGCAAATACATATGTCAGCTGAGCTGGTCATTGGGGAACAGCGGCGGGTTTGTTTCGTTTTGCTTTCCGTAAACCGGGAAGGTTGTCGCTCTGTGGTCCGAGCGCCGAGCTGTTGATGACAAGCTTCGCCCTTTTCTTTGCTCGTTTCACAGGGTTAAACCAGAGACTCTCCCAATTTCCTCATGTATGTAACTGGGAAAAATAGCCCTAAACTCTCAAGGTTTAGCCAATTAGGGATTTCAAAGGATTTGAAAATCTCTTCATGGTTTTCCTGTATTATTTTACTAGGAGTCTTATTAATATGCTTCATCTGTTATAGTTTGTAAATTATGAGCAATAAGTGACCTGTCCTTTGTTACATTCGCCACTATTGGTCTTTATTCCTGATTTAAATTTGCTGTAAAAGGAGTCCTTTTCACACTTGGGATTTTCCTTTCTGCTCCAAAGAATTCCTTAGCATCAGGAAAGCTATGTCTTCCCAGGTCCGCTTCCAAAATATATTGTTTTTGTAGTTATCTAAGGGTTTTACATTATTTCACTACAAGGGAGGGCAAATTTGTTCAAAAAGAGAGAGTGAGAGATGGAAGGAAGGAAGGAAGGAAGGAAGGGAGGGAGGGAGGGAGGGAGGGAGGGAGGGAGGAGGATGAGGAAGAAAGGAAGGAAAGATAAAGCATTTAAATGCCCTTTACAGAAGATGAGAGGTCTAACAGCAGACTGCCTGAATATATAGATTGTTCAATGTCTTTGTATGTGTTGAAGATAACAAAACAGAATTGATGAATCAAATAGTCTAATAAAATTCATAAAGTCAAAAACATATCTACTATGTGTGTCTAGGAACACATAAGTACAATGAAAATAGTTCGTAAGCTGTAGTTAAGTAATGAATTATATATGACTGAGCTTTTTAAAAAGTAGTATAGTTTATTATTTTTTTAAGTCTTTATTGAATTTGTTACAATATTGCTTCTGTTTTATGTTTTGGTTTTTTGGCCACAAGGCATGTGGGACCTTAGCTCCCCAACCAGGGATCGAACCTGCACCCCCTGAATTAGAAGGTGAAGTCTCAACCACTGGACCGCCAGGGCAGTCCCTAGTTTGTTTATACTGACATCTTTTTATAATCCCTAATTTCTATGTATTGCAAACTAAGTCACCCAACTAGCACATTCTATTATTACTAATTTCCTGTGCCTCATAACCAAAGCATTCTTTATTGCATTTTAAAATCATAAGCATATGAAAATTTCTTTCACTGACAGCATTTTTCTAAGTTTACTAATAGTGCCTATTTTTCCGTATGTTCTGTAAGACTATACAATTTATTTTCATTAGTTATGCCAAAGCTTTATCCCTTTATGGCATCATGGAAAGGATATTTTCCCTTTTTTTTAAGACCAAAACACAACATGCTCCATTTTTATCCAAGGATTTCATGGCTCTTTCATTTAACTCACAAACACATTCATTCTGTTATATAGCGTGTCCTGGGAATAATTCCAGGAAGAGTCAGCTTCAGCGCTGCCTTTTTATTTTTAAAGCAACTTTATTTACTTATAAAACTCTCAAAAGGGCACAAGCAACCCCACAGCCTTGACCCAGCCATAACCTCTACGCACTGCACAAGTACCTCATGCAATATTAACCAGGTTTGTTTGCGTCTGGGGTGAAATACGGGGTCCTGGGGTGACAGCGATCTGTGTGATCAATGAGGGGTTTCCATTTTATGCCTCAGAAGATGCAAGAAAAGCAGTTCTCTGGGCTTCCCTGGTGGCGCAGTGGTTGAGAGTCTGCCTGTCAATGCAGGGGACACGGGTTCGAGCCTTGGTCTGGGAAGATCCCACATGCCGCGAAGCAACAAAGCCCGTGAGCCACAACTACTGAGCCTGCACGTCTGGAGGCTGTGCTCTGCAACAAGAGAGGCTGCGACAGTGAGAGGCCCGCACACCGCGATGAAGAGTGGTCCCGGCTCGCCACAACTAGAGAAAGCCCGCGCACAGAAACGAAGACCCAACACAGCCAAAAATAAATAAATTAATTAATTAAAAAAAAAAAAAAAGCAGTTCTCTGGGCTTTCCCTCTGAGGGCTAACAGGACCAGAGAGCTGGGGGTGGTGTGAATTCACACACCAACGTGTAGCATCCTAGGTTCATGACTGAAGTATCTCCTCCCCCAGCTGTTTGGTCCCTCCTACTTCTGTTCACATATCAGAGAGGAAGAAAGAGCCCATTCCATCAGAACTGACCTCACTACAAGATGTGATGAGACTTTCGAAGGAAAGAAATGGTGCTGTGATGGAAAATAACAGTGGGAAACACCTGACATAAGGAGGCCTTGAAGCTGAGATGGGAAGAATGAAGAGACCACAGTCCTGTGAAATGCAGAGCAGAACATTTCCGGGTGAAGGTAAAGCGAATGGAAGGTCTTCTTATGGAGTAAAACCTCGTGTGTCCAAGGAGAAAAAAAGGGCCATCTCTAAAGGCCCATCATTGACTACCAAGTGCCCTGATGTTGTTTTCTTCATGTTAATTTTTTGTGGCTGGGTGGGTCGAGTTCTTTGGCTAAGTGATTTTACAGACTTGGCCCAATTTGGGAAATATTTGCATGTTATTTTTTTCAAGTACTTTTTCTGTTCTTCTCTCCTTTGGGGCCTCCAGTTATACATAAATGAGGCTGCTTGACATTGTTCCACAGACCACTGATTGTGCTCTGTTTGTGCTTTTGTCCATCTTTTTTCTCTCTGTTTCATTTTGGATAGTTTCTTTTGCTACGTTTTCAAGTTCTTTTGCTATTTTTTCAAGTACTTTTCCTCTGCCATGTCTAGTCTGCTACTAATCTCATCAAGTATGTTTTTCTCCTCAGCCACCATAGTTTTCATCACTAGAGGTTTTGGGGGTGTTTTGGTTTGTTTGTGTTTTCATTTGCAGCGACATGGATGGACCTAGAGATTGTCATACTGAGTGACATAAGTCAGACAGAGAAAGACAAATATCATATGGTATCACTTACATGGAATAAGTGGAATCTAAAAAAGTGTACAAATGACGTTATTTACAAAACAGAAATAAAGTCACAGATGTAGAAAACAAACTTATGGTTACCAAGGGGGAACAGGGGGAGGGATTAAACTGGGAGATTGGGATTAACATACACACACTAGAAGTTTGATCTGAGTCATTTTATATCTTCTGAGTCTGTTGTTAACATGCTCGATTTTTCCTATACTGTAGTTTCTTGAACATAGGGGACACAGTTATAGCAACTGTTTTAATGTGCTGGTATACTAATTCCATCATCTGTGTGATTTTCAGATCTGTCTGGGGTCTGTTCCTATTTGTCTGCTTCTTTTCACAATGATAATTTTTTATTGAATGGCAGACATCATGGATCTAGCCCGTGATGAATGTGTCTAGATTCCTATGAATATCCTTGGGCTTTATTCTAAGACACAGCTACATCACTGTGAACAGTTTGATCGTTTCACGTCTTGCTTTCAGTGGGACCAAAGCAGCCTTGAGTCCAGGGCTAGCGATGCCCACTTCTCAGGCAAGACCCCTCTCAGAGCCCTACTGATGCCCTATGAATTAAAAGCGTTTTTCTCTCCGGTTGGTAGAGAGCCTTGTGTGAGCTCCAGAGACTACTGACTATTATCCTGATGCTTTTGGATAGTTCTTTCTGCAGCTGAGGGGGGTTTCCTTGTGAGCAGGCAATGACCCTCAGCTGAAGACATGTGGGGACCACTCTTCAGATCTTCAGATCCCCGCCCCTCACTCTTAGCTCTCTTCTTCCTGGCGCCCCTCAGGGGGTGTTATCCACTTTGGACTCTATGGATTGTCAGCTCCATCTCCTTAACTGGGGGAAACAGCCAGGCTTCTCCCGAGGTATCGCCTTCCTACCCTGCAGCCAGAGACATCCTCCTGGCAGGAAATGGTGGCAATTACAGAGCTTATCCTGTTTGCTTCCCATCTCTAAGGATCCCTGTCTTGTGCTGGCTGATATCCAATGTCAGAAAACCCTTGTTTCATATTTTTCAGTTTCTTCTGTTGTTTCAGGTAGGAGAGAAACCCAGTCCCTGTAACCTCCTCTGGGCCAGAAGAAGAACTGAAATAATCAAGACCTATTTTTATAAAGTTATAAAAGGCCCTTAGGTGAGTGCAAGGAGAGGATAGATGGAGCAAAGAATCATCAAAAACTGTCTCAAAAATGACAAAATTAAATAAAATCACACATAGAACAACAGAATATTTATTAATGTCTTTCAGAGTGCCAGGGTCTATTCTAAGCACTTACATAAATTGTCTCACTTATTACTCTAAACAATCTTTTGAAGGAGGTACTTTAAAAACTTCCATTTTATAGATGAGAAAACTAAGACACAGAAATGAGGTAAATTGTCCAAAGAGCTGGGAGTTGAACCCAGCTTACCGAACTTAAGAGTCTGAACTCTAACAGGGCAGAATACCTTCGAAAGTTACTTAGAACTGAATAGTAGCAACTAGGATGCTAAGGAAGAGCATGGCCTCGTGTTGGCTTTGTTAGATATTCAGTATTATGATTATCAGCCACATCTTTATTTTTTTCTCAAGGCCATTGCCGTCTAGGGAAACAGAACTCTGCATCATTATGAAATCATGCTACTGGGCTGGCCCTACCCCCAGCAGGCAGACAGGCACACTGTTTTCCATCGCTCTGAACGCTGCCATGCAGAAACCTTCATCCTTGCTTCTCAGGTGACAACAACAACAAAGTTTCCTCTTTTCGGCCTATTTTATGAGCTGTTTGTGCTCAACGTACCTGTCAAAATCAATGTACTACACTATATAAAGGCATACACAGATAAACATCTTATGTCCACAAAGTTTATGCAGTAGCTCAGTTAGGTTTATGATTTTCTAAGTAATTGAGGTCCACCCACCCAGCCCATCTCTGATGCTCTTGAAGTCATATGATATCCGCACAATGGTGTGGGTGGATTTCATTTACCATCCCCCATCTGTTACGCTTTGCTATAAAGTTGGATGGGCTGCGGTAGTAGGTGGAATGTAAACTTGTAGTGGGATGTAGAAGGGCACATGGTGCATGGATTTGGAGTCTGAGAGATGCACACACCCTGCAGTAGAGCCCTGAGGTCACCCAGCTCCACCCAGGAAGCCCCTTCTCAACCCTATGTCTTCTGCACCCTGGGTATGGACCCTTCTCCAAGTCACACCAGCACTGTCCCTGTCATGCTCCTTCCATCACCAGGGTTGACATCCCTTAAACCTTTCTTTAAGAGTCATCGTACAACTTTGTAACAAAAAAATATATCTGAATATTTACTGAGGAAGAGAAATAAAACTAGGATCCTGTAACTTGAGGGACAAAAGAGAATGATTCACAGTGACTCCAGGTTCAAAGGTGTGGTAACTCTCCAGGTAACACTCACAGATTAGAAAGTGTATCAGTCAGGATAGTGTAGGGTGTGCTGCTTACTAACAAATACCCCCACACACACCTTCTCGATTATGTTGCACATACATCTGGGGTCAGTCTTATCAGTGTTATCCTCAATCTGGGACCTACCCAGATGAGGCCACTCTCTGGGACTTAGTCTTTACACAGGAGGAAAAGAGAGTAAAGGGGAGCCGTGAGCTGGCTTTTAAGGCTTCTGCTCAGAGATGATGTATGTCGCATCCTCTCTCATTACACTGTCCACACAAATGACAAGCCACTCGGCCAGGTTGGGGCTGGGTTTACACAATCCTCCCAAGTCTCCTCTCAGAAGAAACACTTACAATGCCATGGCCACACCTGATGTCCACGGGCAAGGAGGTGTCATCGCCCCAGGGAAGGAAAGTGAGTATCTTGAACAATAATAAAATCTATCCCCCACGAGTAAGGGCTTTTTCCATCAAGACAGGCTTCACAGGTGACTAAATACTCATGCTTACAGTCCCCCCCAGTGATGAAAGAGCCGCAAACTGCAAAGCCCTGGGCACAAAGCAAAATGCTGCCGCATACGTGGAATTTCAAGAATTAGCACTGGAGTGGCTAAGCTGTTGCTTTCATCAGGATGTTGGCTGCTGGGAAGGAGAACGGGACCCTCAGTCCTCACATCGGCAATTATCACGTGGGTCTAAATTATTCAGACGGGCATCCGCAGGGTAACACTCAGCTTCCGCCCCATCCTGTCCTTGTAACGCAGGCATGAAACATTCAGAACATAGATGTCAGTCAATAAAGAGAATAAAAGCCAAGCTCCTATCAGGGGCTCGAACAAAGATGTTCTCTCAGTTTAAGATCCCACTGCCCTGGGGAAACAGGGTAAAATAGAGTTTAATTGTCTCATTTGAGAACCTGAGATTATTTTATTCACATAAAAATGTCTTAGATAAAAAAAATACAATTGCTGAGACCAGAGATGACACCCAAGAGAGGAGCTCTCTGAATGGGCTGCAAGTGTTAAAAGCTTCATTTCCCTCTGCCAGATGTGGGCTGATGATCAACTGAGATATAGAATTAAGAACAAGTAGCTGCAGAGAAGACTGGACAGTGGAGCCTGCAGGGAAAGCCTGGCTCAGAGGAGAATTCTGGATGCAGTGGAACAACTCTGAAAGCAGAACACGTAGCATGGAAATGTTTTAATTGTCTTCACAGCCATTGCAGACAACCATGCTGATGCATTAAAAAGTCCCTGGCAAAGAGCATCAGATTCTCAGGGCAGAGGCTCCGCTGGCTAACCATCAATTCCAGAAACTGCCACTTCCTACAAAGCTTTCGCTGACTGGGATGGGGCTCTGCACAGGAGAGCCCACTACAATGCTGTTGTGATTGCATTCTTGTTTACATCATCACAAATAGTGCACTGGCACCGCGTGTAGACTGTGCAAAGCGTGTTTACAATATTATTCTGTTGCACGGACAAGAGAATATCAGGAACTCTTCTTCTCTAATTTTGTTAAGATCCTTGTTTATTGAAGTATAGCTGAGTTATGATGTTTCAGGAGTACAGCAAAGTGATTCAGTTATGCATATATATATATATATATATATATATATATATATATATATATATACCTATTCTTTTTCAGAGTCATTTCCATTATAGGTTATTACAATATATTGAATATAGTTCCCTGTGCTATACAGTAGGTCCTTGTTTTTTATCTATTTTATATACAGTAGTGTGTATATGTTAATCCCAAACTCCTAACTTAACCCTCCCTTTTTGGTGACCATTAGTTTGTTTGCTTTGTCTGTGAGTCTATTTGTTTTGTAAATAAGTTCATTTGTATCATAGTTTAGATTCCACATATAAGTGATATCTTATGATATTTGTCTTTCTCTGTGTGACTTATGTCACTCCGTATGATAATCTTTAGGTCCATCCATGTTACTGCAAATGACACTATTTCATTATTTTTTATGGCTGAGTAGTATTCCATTATGTATATATATATACCACATCTTCTTTATCCATTCCTCTGTTGATGGACACTTAAGTTGCTTCCATGTCTTTGCTATTGTAAATAGAGCTGCTATGAACATAGGGGTGCATGTATTCTTTCGAATTAGAGTTTTTGTCTTTTCTGGATGTATGCCCAGGAGTGGGATTGCTGGATCATATGGTAGCTCTATTTTTAGCTCTATCCAGGACTTTTTAAAAGAGCGATTGGAAGAGGGTTGTGGTCCAGGCTCAACTGCCGAGTCTGGACAGCCCCCCGCCACATGTTGACATCAGGTGTGCACTGTGCCGGGCACAGTGGGTACATCTACGCAGCAGTCCTGGCCTTGTGGAGCTTCTGCTCTAGCTCTGTGATTTCCTAGACTGCGACCTGTA
The DNA here is from genome assembly GCF_949752795.1 of Hyperoodon ampullatus. Taxonomy (NCBI): domain Eukaryota; kingdom Metazoa; phylum Chordata; class Mammalia; order Artiodactyla; family Ziphiidae; genus Hyperoodon; species Hyperoodon ampullatus. Next base: position 3,833,811 of record NC_136929.1, on the reverse strand, counting down.
AGAAGAAATGCACTTTATATGGCAGAACCATATGTGTGTGCATCTGCACACACACACACACACACACACACACACAAACACTGGAACAAAAATTTCACCAAGTAATGACTGTCTTTACCGAATGTGATAAATGCTGACTTCGTTTCTATTCTATTCAATTTGATGGAAGACATAATGATCATGACCAACTAAAATGATTGCACAACAACCCACTGGGTTGTAACCCGTGTGGAGAAGCCCTGGCACCAAGCCTTACCCAGGGCGTAGTTACCTGAGGATGGCGTGACTGGAGCAGACAAGGATGGACTGATGGACAGACGGACAGGGCAGGGCCCTGGGGGTGTGGACATGCAGGAGCAGAAAGGATGTGCTTTCTCTCCCCTCCTGAGCCCCTCCCACCTCCACTCTGCTCTTAAACACACGCCACCCATTTCTTTACAGTGCACGTTTCCTCGGGGCCACAGGCAAGAGTTGGAGAAGTCCACTGTTCTCCCAGAACCTGACACCAAGGCAGAGGAAACAGGCCCAGTGTTGACCCAGGAGATTCTCCATCTGCTCTTGGGGGGGGAAGGAAGCCTGCTTCCTGTGCACCCCACCCCGCCCAACTGCTGCTGCATCCGAGAAGGCGTGCAGGGTACACACTGCATTGAGTGCGTGCATTACTCTATGAAGTTCAAAACACTGATGGACACAGAGATAAGGTACAGCCTCCCTGGAAATCCTTGCAGCCCGCGGGCACTTCAGGGGACCCTGGATAACAGCGAGGTCTCTCTCCTCCTCCCTCCTGGGGGCACACGCATGCACGGCGCACACTGAGACACCCGCTGGCACAAGTCCACTTAGGTCTGCTCGCATTCCGAGGCCCACACTGTCCAGATTCATTATTCTCTCAGCCTCTTTTTCCCTCTCCCTGCTTCCAGCTGACCTGGCAGTGAACCCAGGCTTGAGTCCTTTGGCCATTGTCTATTTAGTATTCCGTCCTGGTGGAGAAGGTTCCACTGAAACAGAAGTGCAGTGAAACAGGGGCAGCTGGGAAAGGATGTTGACAAACAGGCGAGGACACATCACTTCACGACCAAACTGATCTCCTTCCCACATGTGCAAATGCAAGTAGAGATATTTTGGGTTCAGACCAAACACAAAATAATTCTGCAGGGCCACTGACCACAAAAGTCATCATTGAGTGGGCCACATCCTTTCCTCTCTAAGTCAAAAGAAGGGTCTGGGATCTTTCTCAGAACAGATGGTCTAAAGAACACTTTAATATGATTAAAGACTGATTCCCAAATTGAGGTCAGACTTGCTTGAATACACCACTCCTGACATAAATGTACATGAAGGAATTCTAGGAAAAAACCCCAATGCACTGTTAATTTGATATAAATATTTATTTTGTAGAGAAATTGTGATGCTAAGCCCAGAATCTCCCATAACAGATGACATTTAATGAGCATTTACATCACATATGAGCGAGATGCCGTTGGCTCGATTTCATAAAGAAGAAATGGCAAGACACAGAGGTTAACTAACTTGTCCAGAAACACACGCAGTGAGTGGTGGATCCAAGGTGTGAACCCAGTTCGTCTTGCCAGTCTGCACGCTTAATGACAAAAATACATCTTCTCAGGATTGTACCCAACTCTAAGGGGCTAAGAAAGAGTCACTGTTTATTATTGGCCCATAATTATTGTCCTATAATGTTGCCCTGTAAGCATAATATAATGAATTGAATACTGCTGTATTAAAAACAACCAGATGCTGTCTATCTGAAAAAGAGCATATGAAACACGAAGACCATCATCTAAATGAATTCCCCAAGCCCAGGGATAAAACTAGCTTCACTGGAAGGCTTAGGATAAATGGCTTTGTTCATTAACAGATACAAGCGAAACGATAAAACAATTGGCCATACTGCCTTGTTCTCAGGCATCATCTCTCCTGGTGGAACATGGCTGCACAGGTCCAAACCTGTTGCTCCCACGGGACGGCATCCAATTCTTCAGTTTATCATCAGATCCATCAGTGGGTTTGTTGGGTGGAAAAGAAAACTCATTTGATTTTACTATTGGTCAGCAAGGATAAGGGATTATACAGGAATAAGTTGCAGTTATTTTATTTGTGGGCAGTGGAAAACAATCTAGTCTCTGTCTGTTATTCCTCTGGCTTTATCTTTTCTCTCACCTGGAAACTTTGATGTCAAAAATTTATCAATTTCCAAACAGTTCTGATAACCAAGCAACGCACACCTGAAGGATTCACTGTATAAGAAGTAGATACATAGTCTTTTTCTAGAAAAAAAAAACCTCTGATTTTACTGGGATTAGAGAGTCAGTGTACAGTACAGTTGCTTAGAAACTTTCCTTTCTCACACACAAATGCAACATAAAATAGCTTCAAACAAAGGGATCAAGTGTTTCTAAATAAAAGATATCTTCCCAATGACCAAATCCTTTGCCAAAGGTGACAGATCCTTTAATATCTCTGTTCTCAAAGACAATCTTTTGTCTTATGTCATGGATACAAGCTGGAACCATGCAGAGATTTTACCTTTGTTGTTTATCTTAAAAGCGCTCCCAATCACTTTTCTTTCTAATTCATAATACAAGCTTAAGGCATCTAGATCTGATTCAAGGCTCATTTATAAAGTTTTCTTTTTTGCCAATGTTGTTAGGAAACATTCTGGCTGAACTTTTGGCCATTTTTTATCTTCGGCTGCATTTTAATTTGAGATTTGACTGGTCGAAACCTGTGGGACACAAGATTATAACAGGGCACTTTTCCTGTTCCTGACCCCGCAGGTGAGTGTGTGCAGAATGGGTTTTATTATGCCTGTAAATGGCTATGGTTATTTTCAGGTCTTTGCTTCAGGGATAAACATCTTTGAGTGTTTTACCTCTATTTTCAAATTGGTCTGAACACTGAGCAAGATTCAGAAAACCATTTAACTAGGTGAGATCTCAGGTTTCTGAAATTTCCCAAGCTCGAATCTCACCCTACACCCTGGCTCCCCTTGGCTTTCTCTCCGGGACTGTATTCAGTGTTAAGCCAGTGCCTGGCACATCTGAAAGGCTCTTTATGTAATTGCTGAATAAATACAGGGATCAATATAAATTACATTTCATAGTTACTTTTCTTTCATAGTATAGATTATTTTTATTATTTTAAAATAAAACGTATACACAGAAAAACACTCAGCACAAAGGCACAGCTCAGTGAATGACTGCAAGGTGCACACCCACCCTCAGGTATGAAAATAGACCTTTTTTTTTAGACGCTGCTGAAGCCCTTCCACAGGGCCCGTCTCCCACAAAGACCCCCTCTCCACCCATACTCTAGTGGTCGTCTCTCCCTTGTCTTTTTTTATGGTCTATTCACCCAAGTATGCACCCTACCTGCTATTGTTTAGGTTTGCCCATCTAAAAATTCAATTCATCTTTTAAGTCTCTTTTAAGTCACATTACCTTGCTCATCCCTCTATTTTCCAGGAAACCTAGGAAACACCATTAGCCCCATAGCGCTCCCCACAGGCTGGTTCTTGCTGATTGCACTTCTTTCGTGCCGTGCAGCAAGCTCCCTGCCCTTTGTATCTGTTGCCCTTCGACAGCTGACTCTAGTGTCTTGGTCAGACCTACCTTTGCTCCCTTTGGCAAGAGCATGGGTAGTGCCATATTGTTTCCTCAGAAGGCACGTACCATCTGAAAGTTCACTCATTTTTCATGGGAGCCCTTATTAACCTAGATGCATTCCTTCACTGGGGTTGCAAAATGATGATTCCTAATTCTATCTTTTTTAATTACCTGGAATAATTTTGCAGGGAGAAACATTCTCTCCTTTCTTACTTGGTTATCCAACACTACATTTTGTACTTTAAAAACGAGGACAGGAGCCGGAGGAAGATGGCGGAAGAGTAAGACGCGGAGATCACCTTCCTCCCCACAGATACATCAGAAATTCATCTACACGTGGAACAACTCCAACAGAACACCTACTGAACGCTGACAGAAGACCTCAGACCCCCCAAAAGGCAAGAAACTCCCCACATACCTGGGTAGGTCAAAAGAAAAAAAAGAATAAACAGAGACAATAGGATATGGACGGGACCTGCACCAGTGGGAGGGAGCCGTGAAGGAGGGAAGGTTTCTACACACTACAAGCCCCTTCGAGGGCGGAGACTGCAGGTGGCGGAGGGGGAAAGCTTCGGAGTAGCGGAGGAGAGCACAGCAACAGGGGTGTGGAGGGCAAAGCAGAGAGATTTTGGCACAGAGGATCGGTGCCCTCAGGCACACACCAGCCCGAGAGACTTGTCTGCTCGGCCGCCAGGGCGGGCGGGGCTGGGAGCTGAGGCTCGGGTATCGGCTTTCAGTCGGAGCGCAGGGAGAGGTCTGGGGCTGGCGGCAGGAAGAGACCCTGAAGGGGTTAGTGCTAGCCCGGAGGGAGTCCGGGGAAAGGGTCTGGAGCTACCGGAGAGGCAAGAGACTTTTTTCCCTTTTGTTGCCTGGTGCGCGAGGAGAGGGCATTCCCCTCCCTCCCCTCTGCCTGAGTGAGCCAGAGCCCCCGAATCAGCGGCTCCTTTAAACCCGTCCTGTCTGAGCGAAGAACGGACGCCCTCCGGCGACCTACGCGCAGAGGCGGGGCCAGGTCCAAGGCTGAGACCCGGGAGCTGTGAGAGCAGAGACAGGGAAATCTCTCTGTGCAGCCTCCGAGGCAGCGGATTAAAGCTCCACGGTCCATTTGATGTGCCCTGCGTCTGTGGAGTGCATGAATGGACAGCGAATCATCCCAAATTGAGGAAGTGGACCTTGAGGACAAGATTTAAGACTTTCCCCCCCTTTTTTTTCCCTCTTTTTACAACGAATTATCTCAAATTAAGGAGGTGGACTTAGCAAGATTTCAGACTTTTCGCCCTTTTCCTCTTTTTACAACGAATTATCCCAAATCGAGGAGGTGGACTTGGAGAGCAAGATTTTTGATTTTTCCCCCTGCTCTCTTTTTGTGAATGTGTATGTGTAATCTTCTGTGTAAGATTCTCTCTGTATAGCTTTGCTTCCACCATATGTCCCAGGGTTCTTTCGGTCCGTGTTTTTTTTCAATAATTACTTTTTAATTTTAATAACGCTACTATATTTCATACTTTATTCTATTGTACTTTACCTGCTCCTTCTTTTTTTCCTCCCTTCCCTTCCTCCCTCCCTCCCTCCGCTCCTCCTTTCCTTCTTTCTTTTTCTTTCCTCCATCCCTCCCTCCCTCCCACCCTTCTTCTTTCCACTTTCTTTTTCTTTCCTTCCTCCCTCCCTCCCTCCCTCCTGTCTTTCTTTCTTTCTTTCCTTCCTCCCTCCCTCCCTCTCTTCTTCCATTCACTCTTCCTTTTGCTTTCATTCCTCCCTCCCTCCCTCCTTTCTTTCCTTTCTTTCCATCCTTCCTCCCTCCCTCCTTTCTTTCTTTCTTCCTTCCTTCCTTCCTTACTTCCCTTCTTCCTTTCTTTCAATCTCTCTTTCTTTCTTCTACTAATTATTTCTTTCTACTTTTTCTCACTGTTATTCTGAGCCGGGTGGATGAAAGGCTCTTGGTGCTGCAGCCAGGAGTTAGTGCTGTGCCTCTGAAGTGGGAGAGCCAACTTCAGGACACGGGTCCACAAGAGACCTCCCAGCTCCACATAATATCAAGCAGCGAAAATCTCCCAGGGATCTCCATCTCAACACCAGCACCCAGCTTCAGTCAACGACCAGCAAGCTACAGTGCTGGTCACCCTATGCCAAGCAACTAGCAAGGCAGAAACACAACCCCACCCATTAGCAGAGAGGATACCTAAAAACATAATAAGGCCACAGGCACCCCAAAACACACCACCAGACGTGGACCTGTCCACCAGAAAGACAAGATCGAGCTTCAACCACCAGAACACAGGCATTAGTCCCCCCCACCAGGAAGCCTACACAACCTACTGAAACAACCTTAGCCACGGGGGACAGACACCAAAAACAACGGGAACTACGAATCTGCAGCCTGCAAAAAGGAGACCCCAAACACAGTAACATAAGCAAAATGAGAAAGCAGAAAAACACACAGCAGGTGAAGGAGCAAGATAAAAACCTACCAGACCTAACAAATGAAGAGGTAATAGGCAGTCTACCTGAAAAAGAATTCAGAATAATGATAGTAAAGCTGATCCAAGATTCTATTTCCCAGATCCAAAATCTTGGAAATAGAATAGACAATATGCAAGAAACAGTTAACAAGGACCTAGAAGAACTAAAGATGAATCAAGCATCGATTAAAAACACAATAAATGAAATGAAAAATACTCTAGATGGGATCAATAGCAGAATAACTGAGGCAGAAGAACGGATAAGTGAGGTGGAAGATAAAATAGTGGAAATAACTGCTGCAGAGAAAAATAAAGAAAAAAGAATGAAAAGAACAGAGGACAGTCTCAGAGACCTCTGGGACAACATTAAACGCACCAACATTCGAATTATAGGGGTTCCAGAAGAAGAAGAGAAAAAGAAAGGGACTGAGAAAATATTTGAAGAGATTATAGTTGAAAACTTCCCTAATATGGGAAAGGAAATAGTTAATCAAGTCCAGGAGGCACAGAGAGTCCCATACAGAATAAATCCAAGAAGAAATACGCCAAGACACATATTAATCAAACTGTCAAAAATTAAACACAAAGAAATCATATTAAAAGCAGCAAGGCAAAAACAACAAATAACACACAAGGGAATCCCCATCAGGTTAACAGCTGATCTCTCAGCAGAAACTCTACAAGCCAGAAGGGAGTGGCAGGACATAATTAAAGTGATGAAGGAGAGAAACCTGCAACCAAGATTACTCTACCCAGCAAGGATCTCATTCAGATTTGATGGAGAAATTAAAACCTTTACAGACAAGCAAAAGCTGAGAGAGTTCAGCACCACCAAACCAGCTTTACAACAAATGCTAAAGGAACTTCTCTAGGCAAGAAACACAACAGAAGGACTATACCTACAATAACGAACCCAAAGCCATTAAGGAAATGGGAATAGGAACATACATATCAATAATTACCTTAAATGTAAATGGACTAAATGCTCCCACCAAAAGACACAGAGTGGCTGAATGGATACAAAAACAAGACCCATATATATGCTGTCTACAAGAGACCCACTTCAGACCTAGAGACACATACAGATTGAAAGTAAGGGGATGGAAAAAGATATTCCATGCAAATGGAAATCAAAAGAAAGCTGGAGTAGCAAGTCTTATATCAGACAAAATAGACTTTAAAATAAAGACTATTAGAAGAGACAAAGAAGGACACTACATAACGATAAAGGGATCGATCCAAGAAGAAGATATAACAATTGTAAATATTTATGCACCCAACATAGGAGCACCTCAATACATAAGGCAAATACTAACAGCCATAAAAGGGGAAATCGACAGTAACACAATCATAGTAGGGGACTTTAACACCCCACTTTCACCAATGGACAGATCATCCAAAATGAAAATAAATAAGGAAACACAAGCTTTAAATGATACATTAAACAAGATGGACTTAATTGATATTTATAGGACATTCCACCCAAAAACAACAGAATACACATTTTTCTCAAGTGCTCATGGAACATTCTCCAGGATAGATCATATCTTGGGTCACAAATCAAGCCTTGGTAAATTTAAGAAAATTGAAATTGTATCAAGTATCTTTTCCGACCACAATGCTATGAGACTAGACATCAATTACAGGAAAAGATCTGTAAAAACTACAAACACATGGAGGCTAAACAATACACTACTCAATAATGAAGTGATCACTGAAGAAAGCAAAGAGGAAATTAAGAAATACTTAGAAACAAATGACAATGGAGACACGACGACCCAAAACCTATGGGACGCAGCAAAAGCAGTTCTAAGGGGGAAGTTTATAGCAATACAATCCCACCTTAAGAAACAGGAAACATTTCGAGTAAACAACCTGACCCTGCACCTAAAGCAATTAGAGAAAGAAGAACAAAAAACCCCCAAAGTTAGCAGAAGGAAAGAAATCATAAAGATCAGATCAGAAATAAATGAAAAAGAAATGAAGGAAACGATAGCAAAGATTAACCAAACTAAAAGCTGGTTCTTTGAGAAGATAAACAAAATTGACAAACCATTAGCCAGACTCATCAAGAAAAGAAGGGAGAAGACTCAAATCAGTAGAATTAGAAATGAAAAAGGAGAAGTAACAACTGACACTGCAGAAATACAAAAGATCATGAGAGATTACTATAAGCAACTCTATGCCAATAAAATGGACAACCTGGAAGAAATGGACAAATTCTTAGAAATGCACAACCTACCAAGACTGACTCAGGAAGAAATAGAAAATATGAATAGACCAATCACAAGCACTGAAATTGAAACTGTGATTAAAAATCTTCCATCAAACAAAAGCCCAGGACCAGATGGCTTCACAGGTGAATTCTATCAAACATTTAGAGAAGAGCTAACACCCATCCTTCTCAAACTCTTCCAAACAATATCAGAGGAAGGAACACTCCCAAACTCATTCTACGAGGCCACCATCACCTTGATACCAAAACCAGGCAAGGATGTCACAAAGAAAGAAAACTACAGGCCAATATCACTGATGAACATAGATGCAAAAATCCTCAACAAAATACTAGCAAACAGAATCCAACAGCACATTAAAAGGATCATACACCATGACCAAGTGGGGTTTATTCCAGGAATGCAAGGATTCTTCAATATACGCAAATCAATCAATGTGATACACCATATTAACAAGTTGAAGGAGAAAAACCATATGATCATCTCAATAGATGCAGAGAAAGCTTTCGACAAAATTCAACACCCATTTATGATAAAAACCCTGCAGAAAGTAGGCATAGAGGGAACTTTCCTCAACATAATAAAGGCCATATATGACAAACCCACAGCCAACATTGTCCTCAATGGTGAAAAACTGAAACCATTTCCACTAAGATCAGGAACAAGACAAGGCTGCCCACTCTCACCACTCTTATTCAACATAGTTTTGGAAGTTTTAGCCACAGCAATCAGAGAAGAAAAGGAAATAAAAGGAATCCAAATTGGAAAAGAAGAAGTAAAGCTGTCACTGTTTGCAGATGACATGATATTATGCATAGAGAATCCTAAAGGTGCTACCGAAAAACTACTAGAGCTAATCAATGAATTTGGTAAAGTAGCAGGATACAAAATTAATGCACAGAAATCTCTGGCATTCCTGTACACTAATGATGAAAAATCTGAAAATGAAATCAAGAAAACACTCCCATTTACCATTGCAACAAAAAGAATAAAATATCTAGGAATAAACCTACCTAAGGAGACAAAAGACCTGTATGCAGAAAATTATAAGACACTGATGAAAGAAATTAAAGATGATTTAAATAGATGGAGAGATATACCATGCTCCTGGATTGGAAGAATCAATATTGTGAAAATGACTCTACTACCCAAAGCAATCTACAGATTCAATGCAATCCCTATCAAACTACCACTGGCATTTTTCACAGAAGTAGAACAAAAAATTTCAAAATTTGTTTGGAAAAACAAAAGACCCCGAATAGCCAAAGCAATCTTGAGAACGAAAAACGGAGCTGGAGGAATCAGGCTGCCTGACTTCAGACTATACTACAAAGCTACAGTAATTAAGACAGTGTGGTACTGGCATAAAAACAGAAAGATAGATCAGTGGATCAGGATAGAAAGCCCAGAGATAAACCCACGCACATATGGCCAACTTATCTTTGATAAAGGAGGCAGGAATGTACAGTGGAGAAAGGACAGCCTCTTCAATAAGTGGTGCTGGGAAAACTGGACAGGGACATGTAAAAGTATGAGATTAGATCATTCCCTAACACCATACACAAAAATAAGCTCAAAATGGATTAAAGACCTAAATGTAAGGCCAGAAACTATCAAACTCTTAGAGGAAAACATAGGTAGAACACTCTATGACGTAAATCACAGCAAGATCCTTTTGGACCCACCTCCTAGAGAAATGGAAATAAAAACAAAGATAAACAAATGGGACCTAATGAAACTTCAAAGTTTTTGCACAGCAAAGGAAACCATAAACAAGACCAAAAGACAACCCTCAGAATGGGAGAAAATATTTGCAAATGAAGCAACTGACAAAGGATTAATCTCCAAAATTTATAAACAGCTCATGCAGCTCAATAGCAAAAAAACAAACAACCCAATCCAAAAATGGGCAGAAGACTTAAATAGGCATTTCTCCAAAGAAGATATACAGACTGCCAACAAACACATGAAAGAATGCTCAACATCATTAATCATTAGAGAAATGCAAATCAAAACTACAATGAGATATCATCTCACACCAGTCAGAATGGCCATCATCAAGAAATCTAGAAACAATAAATGCTGGAGAGGGTGTGGAGAAAAGGGAACACTCTTGCACTGCTGGTGGGAATGTGAATTGGTACAGCCACTATGGACAACAGTATGGAGGTTCCTTAAAAAACTACAAATAGAACTACCATATGACCCAGCAATCCCACTACTAGGCATATACCCTGAGAAAACCATAATTCAAAAAGAGACATGTACCAAAATGTTCATTGCAGCTCTATTCACAATAGCCCGGAGCTGGAAACAACCTAAGTGTCCATCATCGGATGAATGGATAAAGAAGATGTGGCACATATATACAATGGAATATTACTCAGCCATAAAAAGAAACAAAACTGAGCTATTTGTAATGAGGTGGATAGACCTAGAGTCTGTCATACAGAGTGAAGTAAGTCAGAAAGAGAAAGACAAATACCGTATGCTAACACATATATATGGAATTTAAAAAAAAAAAAAAGTCATGAAGAACCTAGGGGTAAAACGGGAATAAAGACACAGACCTACTTGAGAATGGACTTGAGGATATGGGGAAGGGGAAGGGTAAGCTGTGACAAAGGGAAAGAGAGGCATGGACATATATACACTACCAAACGTAAGGTAGATAGATAGTGGGAAGCAGCCGCAGAGCACAGGGAGATCAGCTCGGTGCTTTGTGACCGCCTGGAGGGGTGGGATGGGGAGGGTGGGAGGGAGGGAGATGCATGAGGGAGGGGATGTGGGAACAGATGTATATGTATGACTGATTCACTTTGTTATAAAGCAGAAACTAATAAAAAAAAAAAAAAAAAAAAAACGAGGACAAATGCCTAATTCTTTTCTTACACTTACCCAGTTTTCAAGCCAAAAAATGTTTGCCTGTCAGCTCCAAAATGCAACCAAGTCTTACTTTTTAATATCATTATGAACTCATAAATGTAAACCTATTTGATGGATTTAATTCATCACAATTTTTATCGTTTTGAAGCTCAAATGGTTCCATCTTTGCCCAGTAGGAGCCTTTTAATATTGGTTCCTGAGTGTTTTGACCTGACTGTACTACCCTCTGATAGCTTCCTTGCTGTCTTGTGTGCCAAGATGTACCAGCTCTACATCGAAGGTTGCCTACTTCACACCCAGAATCAGCCATTTCTCCAAGAAACCCAGCTTTCTCTTAAGAAAAATAGTAATGCAAGGCCACAGTCTTGGCATTAGAAATGTTCATTTGTACCTGGTTGGTCATGGTTTTTAGGTCTTTCTATTGGAAAGAGTTAGGAAAAATGATGGAGAGTAGATAACTTAATTATCTATTTAAAGATAAAATACTTCTTGAGTGCATACCAACATTTCCAATTTAAATTCAGGTCTAAAGAGTTTATATTTGACCTACTCTATGTGACTCTATGTGGCCTCTCCCGTTGTGGAGCACAGGTTCTGGATGCACAGGCTCAGCGGCCATGGCTCATGGTCCCAGCTGCTCCGCGGCATGTGGGATCTTCCCAGACCGGGGCACGAACCCGTGTCCCCTGCATCGGCAGGCAGACTCTCAACCACTGCACCACCAGGGAAGCTGGCAGCTTGCTTTTTGACATTCGGTGTCTCTGTCCCTCTCCTCCACGTGAGCCTGGACTTTCTCCTTCTTTCTTCTCTGCTGTCATTATCCTACTCAATTCTGATTCTTCTCATTGGTCCCTCCCCAATGTGATCTGATCTGGAAGGATGCCCTGGAAGCTCATTTCCAAGTGTTCTTAGAGTTTAGATCCTGTGTCTTCAGATCTTTCCACAGACCCTTGGCACTCAGAGTCAGAAAAACTCCTCTGAGGTTCAGCTGCTCCTCCCAAATCGGCACACCTTGCTTTCTGTGTTGGCTCTTTGGGGGCTTCTTCTGTCCACAATCCCTACAGCTTTCTTACATTGCTTCTCACACAGATGTTGAGGTTATCTGGATATTCAAAAGTGGCTAGAATTTGTCTACAAACCTCTTTGAGCCTGCTGCATTTTAGGAGATAGCTCTTTGTCAACTGTGCTCATTTCTTCCTTTCATAATTTGCTTTGTTTATTCCTGTCATTTGGGGTCAGTTTTGCTAGTGTTCCCAAATCATCCATTTATTCTCACGTTTTTGTGCATAGGTTTGTTACTGAGCATTTTCTAGGCACTTACCTACAAATTTCATTTAATTCTCACAATAACCCTATGAGGTAGGTATTTTTATTATCCTAATTTTACAGATGAAGAAGTGATAATAATTACTTATTTTATTAAGCACTGCACACATATTAACTAATATACTTCTTATAACAACCCCGAGAAGTAGGTCATTTTATTTTCTTCATATTATAGGTAAAGAAACTGAAACTTCAAGAGACGGCCACCTGGCCCGTTTTACAGCTGGTGGGTAGCAGCCAGATTTCTAACCTAATTAGGGCTAAATGTCTCCAGAGTATGAACTCCTAACTCTCAAGACCCCAGAGTTAAACGGACCCAGCCTTCAAAATCCTCGAACTGGGGACTTTCCTACTTGTCAACAACACAATTTTGAGAGCGCTGACTGTGGAAGACTAAGAAATATACTAACTCTCAAGGCCCCTGAGTTAAACGGACCCAGCCTTCAAAATCCTCGCACTGGGGACTTTCCTACTTGTCAACAACACAATTTTGAGACTGTGGAAGACTAAGAAATATAGGAGGCTTTCAATGATGCTGTTTCTTTACATCTGATAAAGGAGTCCCAGCTGAAATGATATGGATGTTGAATATCCATGCTGGATAATTTTTAACTGTCAGGCTCATGTTGTTTGCTAGAGAAATGTCTCAATTTCAGAATAACACACTGTTCTGAAATGTTTTCTCCTCTCAGTGTTGCAAACTTCTGATTATTCTTGTCAGGTTTCCTGATGGCTGACCATCCTGGTAAACATCTTCCAGTGTGTGTGTAACAGTTATATGGCAGCAGATGTAACTAAGAATATCATGTTATCCCCAAAATATAGAAAGAACCGTATTGTTATCATGGGCACAGCTGTCATCTTGAAGTGTTGAGAATACCTGGATGAAGGTGTCGATTCTGATTGAGAGCAACTGGTCCAGAAAATATGATGGATTTAGTTAAAACCAGGAGAAAATATCCACAACCAAACCAACTCAGAGAAGCGAGCACAGGAAAGTGATAGAAGAAGCCCTGCTAAGCAAGCTGGTAATACCGTAATCAAATCTTCCATCCGTGTTTCTTTTCATTTGGAAAGTGTCTTTGCTGGATCATTAAGGGTCACTTTCACTGGAATTAAAGAGATAATAAATTAAGGTTCTACAATTCTCAAGGATCAGCGTCTATATTTTACCACATGGTTTATTCACAGAGACATGGCCATGTACTGAGGAAAGCCCTGCAGGGGTTCAAAGGCTGGACCCAGGTCCCAACAGGTCATCATTCATGGGACCTTGGGCCATTCATCCCACGCCTCTGCACCTCATATGTAAAATAGGAGACTGGGCCAGTCTAATTGGGTGGAACTTAGTACTAAAACCCACCAACCCCCCTGGCATTTTACCAGATGCTTTCCCTCCGGTGCATGCAGTGGTATTCAATAAATGTTTTCCCTTTTCTTTTGCACTCAAGAAACGTTGCTCACCTGGGCGTGTAGCTATCACTGAATTTCCCTTCTGACCCAGTGATAAAGGAACCATCACTTCTGTCCCTTTCAAAGTCAGGCAAGAGTAAACACAGGCAGAAAGTACTGAGTCTCCAAATATTAAGTCGAACTTAATTTTACTTCCTGATTGAGGTGACCTCAGGCTTGGGGTTCTCAGATGGGCAGGACAGACTCCCCACGCTCTCACGTATCTCTTGGAAATTGTGTGTTTCCATCAAGCTGGAATCTCTCCTCTCCTGAAGGTGTCATCAAATGCCATAAGGTACACGTATCTTATTTGCCGACGATCACTTAGCAACGGAACCCTGTGTTCTGCCAACTTTCTTTTCATGCTGACAACCTAGATTTCACAGAAACTGTGTTTTCTAGAAGGCTTTACAGCCTGGGAAGGGTGACGAAGTGATGTCTCATCACAAACGCAGACAGACAAGGGCACTGGCTGCTTCTGTTTCCGGTGTCTGGGGATATTTTCAAAGTTATGATCATGGCCTGCCATTCAAAAACAATTTATTTTTAATCATGGGCTATTAATCTGCTGTGGATTGATGTCAGTTACCTCATAAAGCTGATGACATAAAGTGCTGGGTTTGGGAAGAAATATCAACTTGATTTTAGCCACAAATATTAAAAACCAGCATAAAACCAATGTGATGTCAAGGTGGTGTTAGTGCACTAGGGATGCTTACTCACCTTGTAAACAGTGAAGCCGTGTTATTTTTCAGGAGAAAATACTCGCTGTGAGAAATTAGATTTGTCCTGTGGGGTGAGGGATGAAGTAGAATATCTGAGACGTTATTTTATTTTACTTCTTCCATTTATCTTTACTCGTGCTATATGGGTATAGGAGGAAAATATTGTGAGATACCTGACAAAGCAGAAGAGAATTACCTATGTTTGAATGTAATAAGTGCTCCTCATTTTAATGACAGACCCTTAAGAAATGAGTTAATATATAAGATTTATTTTAAAAGTATCTCATCATGGCAATAACAAAGAACAGAATAGACCCAATACTGTTGTTCCTTCTATGAAAATCCCTGCTTTTCATTTGTGATTCAATCTCCCCACGTTACAGACACTATATATAGTTAACTGATTTTTTCCTCACGTTTTTTCATGTGATTATTATGTGATGATAAGAAAGAAGATGATATTGTTCTTTTTTCCAAACCAGTCATACCTAAATGTGGGTCCCAATTAATCATCGGGGAGTTGGTATAAAATTATCCACCAACTTCGAGAATTCCTCCCATCAGCCATTACAATAAATCAACAGAGGCTCCTGCTGGTAAGTTTCCAGACCCATTTAAACATTTTCACACTTCTCTTTTAGGTATACAGGACTAAATGATTAAATGGCTTGTTTTACACCCAGACCTTCTGGGGATGAAATTCATTCACTGATGGCAGTTGGGCAGCAAGTGGACAGCCAAGCTGTTATCCGTTTCTCCCAGCCTGTGGGCTAAAACAGGCACCTCTCTGGTGTTTTCCTTCCTACACGTTGTTTGTTTCTGATAATCATTCTTTCTGACCTGTTGGGTGCCAACCTACAGAAATGGGAAAGTGGTAAAGAGCTTCTGCTCCCCTCGTCACGTGGGGGACAAGGTCCCAGTCCAACTAGCAAATGCAAAGACACGGGGTAAAGTCAGAGCGGCCAAGGCTCCACGAAGATGAAACAGCGCAGCATCCGCGCCACAATTCCCCCATTGCGAAGGATGCCGTAGCTCGGGACGGTCTATGAGATCTGAGACGGAGCATCACCTGGGTGTTGCCGGGATGGACTTCTTGGAGGCGTGTGTTCACGTCTGCAGGCTTCCTCTGGTGCCATCTGAACTCTCTGAACGGTGGCATCAGATCCAACATAGGAACACCAGGTGCCCCACCCATGTGCACCCACCGTGTGAGTACAATAGTCACCCCCCCCCCCGAAAGATACAAGGCAAAGCGTGTTATCCACATCTTATAAGGCACGCTCTGTGAACAGTGACACGAGGTGCTTGGGCAGAATCAGTTTCAGTTACGTCTGCAGGGTTGCAGAGAAAGCCCTCGAGCCCCGTTCCTCTTTTTGTATTTTTTTAAATAAATCTTTATTGGAGTATAATTGCTTCACAATGCTGTGTTAGTTTCTGTTGTACAGCAAAGTGAATCAGCCATATGCATCCATATGTCCCCATATCCCCTCCCTCTTGAGCCTCCCTCCCACCCTCCCTATTTATTTCCTACAGTAGCACTGAGGAAAAGAGCTTGACAGGAAGCAGGAGGATGCTGGAAACAAGAAAGACCCAAGTGTGATCCACCCAAGGGTATTTATTAAAGAACCTGTGGGTCCTGCATTCCATGAACTGTTAGCAAGTGAGTCTGAAAGGGAGATGGGGTCGCCAGCCCCAGGGCCTGCTTGGTTTATTCAGTACCCCAAATCTAAGGAAAATATGTCTGGATAATTTCCATACATTTTTTTTGAGTAAATGCAGATAAGAAGTGAAAAAAGAGACGGAGAAGAGAAAAGTTTATCTCATTTGTTCTGTTCTCTCTCTCTCATACACACACACAGATACACACATACAAACCATTAACAGACTTCAAGTCATTAAGCAAACTGAAATGTTCAAATACTTACTCTATGGAAATATCTTTAGTTTTTTCGAGCTGGAGGGTAGTAGCATGGTGGTGTGAAGCTATAGGAGAGAAGGGTAGACCTTCTCGGGCCCCAGACCTCAGGGCACCCACCTAACCTCAGTGTCTTTTAAGGCTCTTTTAACTTTTAGATTATTTTTCCATTGTTTGTTGTCAATTTTGGGGTTTGGGGGTTTTTTTGCAGTTTATTTGTTGGAGAATGTTGTTGGTTTTGCCAGTTGCACTCTTATGGTATCGTTTACCATGTTTTTCTGTCACCCATATTTGCTAGAAACTGATGTTACCTGTGATTTTTAACTGCTCCCTTGTTTCATTTTGGGTGATAAATTGGTGACATACTGTCTTACTTTTTGCATTCATAAGCCAGAAAACACTCATAAAATGAAACTTCCTCTCATCCACTCTCTGATTACACTGTGTTTATTTAGGAAAGACAGGATAAAGGCTTGAGTCTTTCCCTTTATTTACCAGTTTCCCAAATTGTTTGTTGCTTCTCTAGCATCTTTTAAACAAGCAAGAATGCCAATGAGTTCCTTTTTTAAAATATGTCTATCATTATGAACCAGTGGATTTAAACATATTTAATGTTTTTCCATGCAGTTGTTATTATTATCGATATTCATATTGTTCATTGGCCAGGGAAACCTCCTCAAATGGACTCCAGCATCTTTCTAACTTTACCCCAGTCATCTTTGACAGCTGCCATGCTTGAGCAAGCCGAACCTGGCCCATTAAGTGACTCTACGTGGGGTAGCCCCGAGATTTACATCAAGAGAATCCCAGCTGCTCCAAGAGACTCCATTTCCTGCCCCAGTTCCAGACGGCATCTGACTGGAACCCCACGAGAGACCCTGAGCCTAGATTATCCAGCTGAGCCCTTCAGCTGGTCCACAGACTTTCTGAACCACAGAAACGGAGAGAGATATGAAATGATTGTTGTTATGTTTATGTCAGTTAGTTTTCTGGCAATTTCTTGTACACTGATAAATAACCAAAACAAAATATGTTAAATATATATGCTTGTATATATATATATATATATATATATATATATATATATATGTATACCTATATACATACATATATATGCAAAAAGGAACAAATAAGCCAATATCTATTTTAAAAGGCTATCTATAAATTGAGAGAGAAAAGGAAATAGAGTCAAGAGGATTGGAGCCAAACTTCTTTGTCTGTACTGTATTTTGTAGACTTAATTTTGGAACTATGTAAATGTATGTAATAATACATAATTTTACAAAGCAGTACCTAAAAATTAAAACAAAGTGGAGTATAAGAACCTAACTGTGCATGGAGATGGGAGAATAATCACAGAGAGAAGAGTTATTTCAAGTGACGTTTAAAACACGGTGATTTCACTGTGCCTTCTCGGTGGCATATAATGAGAGGCCAAAGGGAACTAAAAACAAAAACAAAATGAAACAAAAAACCTTAAGCTGTTTTCAGAATCATATTATTAGTAATAATACCGCTATTATTTTGCTAAAGAATTATTATACACTGGACAAGAGTAAACACGTACATTACTCTCTTTTGAAATCAAAATTGATAACGTAAAGGAAAAGAGGAACAAATATAAAATCAAAGAAGTCTGTCTCATGGCCTGGGACCCTAGAAACTCACCTGCCTGGTAAAATGAACCAATCCTGTCTCCTGAGATGCCCTGATGGGGATGACGTAAACACTCCCTTCATGCCCCAAGGATGGGAGGCAGAGGAGTGGGGCATCCAGAATATGCTTTGACCCTGGCTGGGAGCATGTTGATGTGACAAGAGTTCTGATCTCTTTCTGCTTCTCTGGTATTCGATAATGACAGCAGCTGGAGTGGATGGAGTTGGGGGAGGGCGGGGGGAAGAACACAGGGAACATGGGAAAGGGAAAAGCAAAGAGGAGGAAGAAAGGAAGAAAAGAAGGAGGGAAGGAAGGAGGGAGAGAGAGGAAGGGAAGGAAAATAATGCATAAGAAAGAAATAAAATAATAATTAAATTGGCTACTTTTTAATTCAGTGTCAGTTTCAGTCCCTTTAATGGCACCAAGGGATGCACACCAGTTCATTCTACTGGCTGTCCATATCTCAGAGTTTCAAACAATAAGAAACGTAGCACCTTAAAGAGCTTGAACCACTTTTATCCTCATCCCTGGTATGTGAGCAAAAGCTTAGCCCACACTTCCTCATTCCCGCAGTAAAACGCCTGTGAAGTTATGAAGATGTCTCAGAAACTGACCACAGAAGTTAAGGACACTTCCAGCTGTGCCCTCCATGGTGGCTCTTCAGCTTGGCTGTGGCGAGTGGATTATGTGCCTAGATAATCTCTTCTAATTTCAGTTCCCATTTTTAATAAAGCTCTGCATAGTCTACTACCTTTGAAGGGAGAATGAAACTGACAAGGTTAGAGTAATGGTTTGTTTGTGTTTACAATGCCTTGCTCCATGGAGCTGAATTTCATACAAGCTTCGTGCAATGGGTACCCTGTGCCGCTGCAGCCAGGATCCCGGGGCTCGGTTTCCTGAGCAATGACTGATTCTCAGTGTGGGTTCTCATAAGTAATTCAGTTGCTGGGTACATTGGTTCCCAATGTGCAGAGTGGAGAAACGAATGCTTTCCACCATCTACCTACACAGGACTTCAGGGGCAGAACCCATGCTTGCTAAACAGCAGCATTACACCCACGTTTTGATATTTCTTGGCTCATATTCCAAACAGAATTTATCAGGCACATCTATGTGTTCAGCGCTGTTAAAATGTAAGTCCAGCATGAAAGAATTGCAACCACAAAGAGGCAAAGATCTGAGATAAATATTCTGATGGAGGAGAGACTTTCCTTGGCAATGTCCAGCATTTTCAACAGGATGTGTTTTGTTATTCTTGTGTTTGAGGACGCTGAAACATCCACTGGTGATTGTTTTCTGAGTTTCTGAACTGATTACTGTGGAACTGGTTGAAATCTGCCTCTACACAGGGAAAGGAAAGGGCTCAGGACAGTTACTGAAGGATCTGAAGGAGGTACAGCACGTCCAGAGGTGGCAGAAATATGACCTCACTCACATTCCTGAATTCCTGCCCGACCTCTACATTCTGCGAAACTAACCTGAGGTGAGTTCGTGCCAGGGTATCACTTGAGAAGTTTATTAGTCTCTTATTTCAGAGGTCACTGAGTAAGCCTGTACTTCTATTATAATACCTTCTTCCTTAATGAAAGAGTAGCTTAAGCAATCTTGATCAAAACCAAGCCTCTCCATATTCTATTTTTGAAACGATGCATGGATTTATTCCAACCCATTTCCTGGACTGGGGCTCTGACGATTTTTGTTACCTTTGAGTAAATATGTTTTCTTTCCATCACTACACAAACACCCGTTGATATTTCCAATATTCTGAAACACCCTTTCTGAACTGTGAACTTCGGCTTTCTTTAACCTTCCATTCTTCTCATGAAATCGATGTTAATTTCTCTTCCAAATAAATACCTGTAACATATCTCCTGACATCTTGCAAGATTTGGAAAGAGAAAGCAGTGTCATAATTAGCATTGCAAAAATTCCCATTCTCTTCCTATTAAGCCAGTGTTCTTGGAAAGGCCCTTAAATTATCATTTATATGTTGCATTTTACATACACATTCTTGGAACTTTACTTCGATTTTTCTGCATAATTTTAATGCCTTAAAATGCTTGCATTTGCATGTAGCTACTCTTCTCAAGATCAATAGAACCAGCAAAAATAAGCAAATCATGCACGATTTAACTATAGAACTTGGAACATATATGGCCATTTTTTTCCTTTTCATTTTTCTCTGCGTCGGTTTGGCCTGAAACTTCAAAGATTTGAGGAAAGGAAAAATATCTAAATTCCAAAATAGTTTGTATCTTAGTTTTGATCTCTTCTTTCTTTGTTCCTTTAGAACACAGACTCGGTTCTGGCTCCTCCTCATTTCTCCAAGTGTTCATGATTACTCCCAAAAGGCCGTCCTTGTAGGGATACCTAGGAGATAGAATGATAGGCTCGGGCGGGGAACTCTGCTGAAAAAAGGGACAAGGACCCCCTGCTTTCCAAAGGACATGACTGGGTGAGGCAATGGCTTTCTCGTTCCGAGAGAGGGGGACACCCTTGTTAACTGGTCGACTGAACCACAGCAAGATCTCTCTCCTTCTTTCAATTCTTAGTCAAAATTACTCTAAAATTCACTCCACTTGAATAAGCAAACATTCTCTTCTCAGTTGGATACCAAAAAGACCTATGCGTGAAAGGAGTAGAAAAATGATTGGCTCCCCCTGTGTCTGGAGAAATCATTCCCTTCCATGGAAAGGTAAATGCATAAGCACAGGAAGCAAAAACATCATGAATCAACAACACTAATTTGGAATTAGAAAGGCAGGATGGGCCAAAGGCATGCTCCAGTTTCTCATAACCCACATAGCCCATTAATATCAACGGCACACAGGTCACAAGGTCTAGCACGGGCTCTTCCGTTCTTTAGTTACTTGATCCGAGAGCAGCATTTAACCCCGTTATCACAACTTCCTTCCTGAAGCGCTCTCCCGTCTTTGATCCCCATGACTCCGTATTCTTTGGTCTTCCTTCTATTTCTTTGTTGCTCCAACTTCTAAGGGTTGAAGTTCCTTAATCCTAAATCTTTTCTCTGCTCTCTGTCGTCTTTCCCTACGGATCATCATCAACCATTGATGTGCTTCAAACTTCCATCTATTCACAGATGACTTTTAAATTCCTATTTCTGACATAGCTCACCTCTGAGCCCCAGACTTGGGTTTCCCACCACTATCTCCGCCTGGCTGTCTCAGAAGCACACCAAACTGAATAAAGTTTTACCTTCCCTTCGCCTCTCCCCTAACTTGGTCCTTCTCTACTGTTTCCTATTAGTGAATGGCCCCTCCCTCTTTCCATCTGATTCCTTTGTTTTCCTTACCTCCCGTATCTAATCATTAAGCTCTGTCCTGTTTCCTCCTAAATCTCATCAGCATCCCTCCCTACATCTCCGGCCCCACCTTCATCCTCATCCGAGCTATAGTCACTCTCATCTGGATGCATGTGATGGTCTTAGTTTGTTCTCCACGTTCCTTGATCTGCTCTATTCTTCACACCACAGTCAGAAAGCATGTTAACAAAAGACTAATTGGGTTGTGTCCTTCCCCCTTTAAAGCCTTTCAATGTCTAAGTCCAAGCATAGTCCTCCCCTGTGGGATGCTGGGCCTGTAGACCAAAGGTTGCCCTTCCCCCCCGCCCCACTCCCTGCAGCAGACCCCAGCTCCACAGGAACCCCTGCCCCCTCCTGAGTAGGGAGGGACACATGGACATCCTTCCGTCTCCCTGATCCATCTTCTCTTCCTTTCCTTGACTGGCTCACTTTTCATACATCTTTAAACCTCAGGTCAAACCTTATTTCTTCAGTGTGGGCTTCCCTAACCACCAAGCAAAGCCAGGATCCCCATTATATACTTTTCTAGAACCCCAAGGACCTGCAATATCGTCCTTCTTGTCATGGTTTGCACATCTGTACTTATTCGTGTGGTTTGTGGATTGATGCCTGTCTTTCTGAGGAGGCTAGAAGCTCCAGGAGGACAAGGACCAAGGCTGTTTGCTCCTGATGAGGACCAAGGCACACCAACCCTATGCCAACTGGTTCTCAGCAAAGATGCACGGGATGGAGAACAGAGCCAGGAACCCAAGGCAAGGAGGAAATCTCATCATCCCCAGGATCACTCTTGATCCTTCCCTGCCCACCTGCCTTCTGCATGTTCCCCCACACTTGCCTGTAGAGATGCTGCAAAAAAAAAGGTGATGAGAAAGGCAACGGCCAGGAAGCTGGAAGGCACAGCTATGAAAGCTGATTCCCTCAAAAACGATTCGGGATGTGAATTGGACTCACCAGTATCATTTCTGTAATGTCTGGGAATTTCACATCTGTTCCTGAATGAGATTTATCTTTAACTTTAATTTTTTCATTCTTCGCTTGTTTCACTTTGATATCAAGAATGATTGGGGGAGTCTTCATTTTTTACTTTCAAGAAGAGTTTGTAAATGTCTGAAACTGAGGCTTCCTCGAAAACTTGGAAGAATTTGCCTGTAAAATTGCAAAAGCCTGGTATTTTGCTGGTGGGAAGATTTTTAAATATTCATTCAATTTGTTTAATGCTTATAAGACTGTTCAGGCTTTCTAATTGCAATACAGATCATCTCAGAATTTTAAAAGCCAATTTTGGTATATTTCTAGGAATCTGTCCATTTTGTTTAAATTTTTATAATTTTTAAAAACTTTAAAAATCTTCCCCTACGTTCCCTCTGGAGCCCTATTATTGAATATTTTTGCACCCCACCTCCAGCTTTTCTTGATCAGTGTCACCAGAGGATTATTTTGCTATCTTTCCCAAGAACTGGTTTTTGACGTGGCCAACCCTCCCAGTGTTGCTTTTGCTATTTTATTCCTCTCTATTCTTACCTTTACCATTATTACTTCTTTCTTCATTCCAGGCTTGCATTGTTTTGGTTTTCGTAACTTCTTAAATGAGAAGTTTAACATTAATATCTCATTAACTTCTTTCCCAGTATATTTCTCTAGATCTCCTTGTAAGCCTCATCTGAACTGTCCCACATATTTTGACAGGTGGTGCTTTCATTACTGTTTAGTTGCATTCTTTTTATTTGTGTTGATTTTTCTTGAATTGATATTTGACATAATTTAGAAGTTTTTTAAATGTCTCAATATAGGCAGTTTTCAAAAGTTATCAGCCCCTCTTTGATTTATAACTTGATTGCATTATAATCAGAGAGTGTGGCCTGCTTTTTATTTTAATTCTTTGAGATTCATTTAGACTTATTTTGTGGCCCAGTGCATGGTATTTGTGTAAATGTTCCTTGTAGCAATGAAAATAATGGTACTCTTACACTGTTGAGTGGAGTTTTTATTATATGCCCATTAAATTAAATCCAGCTTGTTAATTGTATTGTTTAAATCTTTCTATCTGTACTAAATATTTTCTGCCTGACCTGTCAATCTCTAACCAAGTTATGCGGCTATATCCAAATATCTTAATGAATTTGCCTGTATTGCCATGTAATTCTGTCCATTTCTTTGTTTTTATATGTTGTGGCTATTTTATCACACTCATAAATATTTAGAATTTTTATACCCTCCTACGCAATTTAAACTTAAATCAAAATATAATGACCTCCTTCATCTGTAATAACAGTTTTTGCCTTTTAGCCTTTTTCTGATAGTAATATCACTATGTTAGATTTCTTTTGGTTGTTATTTGCCCTGCCTATATTTTTCAATTAATTGCATGAGCGTTTCTATGTTCTTATGCTTTAGACATATCTCTTGCAAAGAACACATAATTTGATTTTTAAAATTCCCTCTGGAAATCTCATTTACCTAGCAAATTTATTTGTTCTGATTGCTAATATATTTGGATTTATTTCCACCATCTCATTTTGCACTTTCTCTTTGTCACTCTGCTTTCTGTTTTATTTCTTTTTTCATTTATTTTATAGATATATATATATGTATATGTATGTACACGTATTCACTTAAAATATAAGTCTAAAGTTAATTCAATATATCTACTCTTCTCATGAACAAGGCAGAGAACTTAGGAAACTCTTACTATCCCCATCTGGCTTACCTACTATTGTTGGCCATCTGATCTCAAAGTACTGATTTTACCCCAATAAGTTAGACATTTCAGTTAGCATCCCACAAGCCAATGATGGTTGGACTTTCCCACGTGCCCCGAGGGCCCTACCTCCTCACACTGTCCTCTGAGATGCTTCTCATTCTCTCTGAAGTCGATCTTACCATAGTCCCTTTAGGAAGGATCTGGGGTTATAAGTTCTTCAGTTTTTGTTTTTCTAAAAAGTATTATTATTTCACTCTTGATCTTGAGACATCATTTCATCACATACAGGAACCTAGACTGATGTTTGTTTTTCTCACTCCTTTAAAGATGCTATTTAACTTTTTATTTCCTGGTGTGTACCTTTGGTTTCGTTTTTTTTAATCAGTTCTGAAAAATCCTCGGTTATCAACTCTTCTTTTTTTCCCTCCCTCAGATTCTTGTTTCTTGGTCATTTTATATGTGTGTCTAACCCTTATAGTATGTGAAGTCTTTGTGAATTGAGATGAGCCACTTATGGCTTCTGCTTATTCTTCCTCGTGTGTCCTTAAGGTATGGTGATTTGATTTTGTTGTGAGTTAATCGTTTGGCCAAATGTAGTATATGGAAATCCCTGGGGTCCAGGATTGAGGATTATTTTCTCCAGAGAGGATTTGCCTTAAAATATACTGCATGCCACTGGCAATGTCCCTGTGGTGCCTTAGCCTGGGGCTTCCTTGAGCACAAGTGATGCCCAGTAGAGCTGAACTCCAGATCCACATGAGGCCAAGCTCAGGATCCCATGTTCTCAGAGGAGATGATTTTTCCCTTCGGAAATGGACAGAGTTAGAGATATTCTTAGTTCCATTGCAGGCAGTCAGGTTTTTTTCACCCACCATTCCTCTGAAGCTATAGTTCCTTCAATTGTCCTAGTTTTGTGTAGAAGGCTTGATTTCAACTACAGGACTTTGCAAGCATACCCAAGGTCCCATCCAGAAATGGCCACATCCATCCTCAAAGCGAGATTGCCAGGGTTGTCATTTGTCCCCAGACTTTGGCATATTAGCTTTCACACTTGCCTTCAGCCAGTTCTGGTTTCATTTTATTCATATTTTTTCTAACCCTTAGAGAGTTCTGGGGTGGGGTGTGTGTGTGTGTGTGTGTGTGTGTGTGTGTGTGTGTGTGATTTATTCAGCATGAGGACATTTTAGAAAACCTGATCCACTCCCCCTTCTCTCAGCTGATTCCTTGCAAACCTCTGCTCTTCTGGAAAGGAGGGGTTTTGGCAGAGTCCCTTTAGCCCCTAGTTCCTGTAGAATGGCTGAAACCCAGTTGATTCTGGACATGATAGGATGTATGTGTTTAAATCAGAGACTAGGGGACTTCCCTGACAGTCCACTGGTTAAGACTCCGTGCTTCCATTGCAGGGGGCGTGGTTTCCATCCCTGGTTGGGGAACTAAGATCCCACGTGCTGCATGGTGTGGCCAAAAAATAAATTAAAATAATAATAATAATAAATAATAATACATTAACAAAATAAAACAGACATTGGGTTAAGAGAATTGTGAAATTTTCTTTTTGTTTTAGTTCTCTCTCTCTTTTTCCCACCAGTAAAGAGAGGTGAGGGTGTCACAGCACACTGTAATTACTGGTCTATCCATGGAGCCTCCTGTTTTATTCTGTTTCATCATTTTCCTCTTCATTGCTCATCACGGGCACAATCCTTTCCATACCAGGCACCAACTTAAATGTGTCTATTCAATGTCCTTGGATACAAATGTATCCTTGAAAGACATACAGTATAAATGTGATCTTAAACTACACAAAGAATGTTGTGCTACAAACCCTGTTTTGTTTTTCCACTCAATGCTGTGTTTCAAGATTTCTCCATGTTGCTAAATTTTGCTTGATTATCCTTTTCTTCAAAGGGGTCTACAGATGCTTTATTTCCTGCTAAATGATTGCTAGGAATAAGAAGAGGAAAGATGACATGAGGAATTCTAGAATGAAGGCACTAGAAGATGATGAGGGATGAAATCGTGCAGAGCTGGAACCATGGAAAAACTTTTCCCCCTTAAATGTTGTAATTTTCTCCCTGAGCAAATCTCAGCTCCTTTCTTCCCCCTTCTCTACCAATTACATGTTGCCTTCTTGATATTGAGCAAAGCTCACCCTCTTAAAGGTTAGAAGTCAGAAATGTGTCTCACTGTCTGCAGGGCTGGTCCCTTCTGGAGGCTCCAGGGGAGAGGCCATTTCCTTGCCTTTTCCAGCTTCTAGAGGCTGCTGTGTTCCTTGGCTCCTGGCACCTTCCTCCTTCTTCAAGGCCTGCGATGGTCAGCTTTTCACATTGCATAACTGAGACGCCGAATCTCCTGTCTCTCTTTCCCTGTAAGGACCCTTGTGGTCACCTTGAGCCCAAGCAGATAACTAGCATCATCTCCCCATCTTAGGATCCTGAACTATGCACATCGGCAGACACCCTTTTGCCGTGTACGGTGATGTAGTCACAGGGTCTGGGGAATTGGGATTTGGACTGTTTTGGGAGGAGGAGAGGGCATGATCCTGCTGGCTACCAGTGAGTGCAGAGGCCAGAAGCTGCAACAACTAGGTCCCCTCGGCAACAGTGGTGGCTTCTCCTTGGCCAAGGGCTGCAGAACCCGAGGTGCCGGTGCGGGGGTAGGAGTGGGGCACGTGTCTTTTCAAAGTCCTAAAGAAATGATACAACAACAACAACAAACAAAGGCTTCCATGGAGAGCCATCGGAAGCACAAGTGAGGGGTGGGTGTTCAGGGAAGAGCATCAATAGCCGGGAACGGGCACCGTGAGTCACCAGCACCCACACCAGAGCATGAATAAGCACCCAACACAGCACGAGAAAAGGTTACCGATGAATATTCAGGGACTTATTATCCTCCAGAAAAAACTGAACAAGCCGTGCTGAAAAAAAATCATTGTTTCCTATTGCCAAGTGCTTCACGCCCCAGTGGAGCTCAAAAGTCCTTTGCTTTCTCCTCTTTTCTTGGGTTTCAGCCTGAGTCTCGGCTTGCGGGAAACTTGTCGGGCAGACAGGGGCACCCAGCCTTGTCCCCCAGAGGCCTGGTACCCCTCAGCCTGAGGTGCATCTCAGAGAGCCCCAGTCTGGGTTGGGCTGGACCCCTGAGAAGGCTGGAGCCGAAGAGGATGTGAGGGGTGGTCCGTGCTGGCCCAGGGAACACCTTCAGGAAGGAATCAGCACAACCTTCAAAGGCTTGTGTGCCATCCCGGGAAGCAGAGTCCTGCAGCAGGATGCATGCCAACTGGCCGCTCACTGGTACCTTTCAGGCTCCTTCTCTACGATGGGTTGGAGTCCTCTGAGTCTCTATTTCTTGTCAAAACTGTCTCAGGCGCCCTCGCTCACAGGTGCCTCCTTAGTACTGCAGCCTGTCCTCCCTCCTCATTTGGTCTGCAAGGAGCCAGGGAAGAAATTCTATTTTTTAATTAAAATTGCCTTTCTTTGGGGGAAGCATATGGCTGCTGAGAGTGATGGATTAAACAGAATGCAAAAGCGGTACCGATCGGATAACAGAAGTTAGTAGTCCCTTCAGGAACCCAGCTAGGATGTTAGCTTTACGTGAGAAAATCAAATCATGGGATAAAACATCCAAAAACAAAACAGGAGGAAAAATAAATAAATTTTGAACTAGATTCTGGAGTAACATGCTTAGTGATATAAGTAAAGAGAAAACAATAGCGTGTATCTACTCTGCATTGTGCATTATTCTGAGAACTCTTCACGTATTATGTCATTTGATGCTAATAAACTGTAAAGAGGGTTGATTATTTCCATTTACCTGAGAGGAAATGGAAGCACAGAGATGTTAAATCACTTTTTCCAAGGGCATTCTTGTTAATAAGTGACCGTTTTCAGGACATACATTAACGCTTAAACGCCCCCTGTCTTCGCATGACTTCCAAAACTAATGACATTTAGAAAAGGAAATTTTCTGGAAATTTCAAAGCTGTGATCATGTCTTTTCTTCCTTCCTCACCAACAGGAATATTTTGAAGGAAACTGAAATATTTACACTATCGATTTCTTGGAATTCTTTACAGATTAAGTCTCTGAAAGCCTTTTCCAACATTATAAGAAAATTAAGAGTCACTTTTGCATTCGCTGTTCAATGCAGTTTCTCTCTGACTTGGAGGAACTTTTTATCAGACCCAGGTCAGATTTTCCTTGTACACACTGGGAGGTGTATTAGTGTCCTAGGGCGATTGCAACAAAGTGCCACCAACTGGGTGGCTTAAAGCAACGGACATGTATTGTCTAACAGTTCTGGAGGCCAGAAGTCCCAAATCAAGGTGTCTGCAGGGCCGCGCTCCCCCTGGACTCTGGGAGGAATCCTTCCTGGCCTCTTCCAGCTGCTGGTGGTGGCCATTGAGCCTCAGTGTCCCTTGGCTCCCAGCTCTGAGCCAGGCATCTCTCCACACTCTCCCTCTGTCATCACGGGAGACTTCTCCCCGTGGGTCTGTCTTCACATGGCCTTCTTTCCTCCTAGAAGGGCACAGCCATAATGGAATAGGGCCCATCCTGTTGACCCCATCCGAACCTGCTTACATCTGCAAAGACCCTATTTCCAAATAAGCTCCCATTCACAGGTACTGGGGGTTAGAATTTCAGCCTATCTGTTTGGGTAACGAAACTCAACCCACAAAGGGAGGCTAGAAAGTTTTCAAAGTACAGCAATGCATGAACTGCACTGACTCATTGATGTTACACCTATGCACACGCCTATTACATACAGGTTTAGGCTCTTTGGGGAATTCAGCTAGGAACAAAGTCTGTATCTCCCTCATGGTGATTTCAGGCTAGTGGGAGAGGCAAACACATAATCACACTTGTTTGTATATAACGGTGTTGTTACAACTGGTTGAGTGCTTATTACCATCCAATCCAGGGGGACACAGGTCGAGAAAAGCCTCCCCAAGTTGGAGACGGTTTAGCTGTCTTGAAAGGTGACTAGAGTTCACAGCTGTTGGGCATGTAGGAGATGGTGAAGTCAGCCAGGTGGGAGGGAATAGAGTTTTCCAAGTCCCTGAGGCAGCAAGGACCATGCAAAACCAGTGAGTAGGACTGCACGGGCAGCTAAGAGGACCACGGGGCTGGAAGAGACCAAGGGGGTGAGCTGTGCCCACCCTGATGGTGTCTTGTAGACCCGCGGTCCTCATGCTGGGCTGTTCCTCAGGGTCACGTGGGCCCTCAGCAGAGCACACAGGCCCAGGGGCCCCTTAGTTTCAAACTGGCCCTCGAGCTGATGCTGTGAAACCTTTCTCGTTCACCTCATTACTTTTAAGATCATTGGAAGGCCAAGGAAGAGCTTTACGACAGGGCATGAAGAGACAAGTTTCTGGACTCCTTCAAAGCTGCCTGTCTTGGGTGGAAGTGTTGATACACATCTCTCTTCTTGGCTCGGAGACCTTTATCTGTGTCCTTCCAGTGCCCTCTGTAAATGCACACCCACCTGAACCCTTAAAGGATACAAAGCTAACACTTGATAGCATCACCGTGATTCTCTGCTTTACTTACGAAAGGACCAGTGTGGACACCTTGCCCTACATCTCTAACTGTGGGATAGCAGGTGATGAAAGCCAGACCATCTACGTGGTGCCAGATTCTGGCTGTGAAGGCAAGTGTTGGGATCTTCTGCCTGCTTTTCCACCTCCCAGAAGAGCGCATACTAGGTGTATGTCCCAGTGGAATGAACTTGATCAATTGTCTTGATCAATTGCTCAGCCTGGTCACTCACTATCTGTTCGGAAGACAATCTCTTCACCTAGATAAATCCAGCATGAAGCCTTGACCATCCTGATCTCTGCTCCCTGTCAACAAGCTAGGAGTCATGCTTTAGGGGTTGTGTGTACAAGCGTGTTGGAATAGAAGACAGTGAGCTGGAAAGTGGGTGACAAATCGACCCTGCCCACTTCATGCCTGCTCCTTCGCCTTTTACCCTGAGTCACCATCATGCTCCCAGCATGAATCATAGCAGCTTGATTCAAGCATCCGTCTTTCACACACAAACTCCATCCTGCATCCACATGGTTTCAAAGCTACCAGTTAGTTGAATATACCTACAGTAATGAAAGAGTCCCTCAGGAGAAGTCACGGTGCCCCTCAAACTAGCTTGCCTGGTTCCCCACTTGAGTCCCCAAAACATTTCTAAATCTTGTGGCTGCAATGAGCATAGAAGAAGACTTTTGACTCCATTGTACTCTTTAAAAGCATCTTCACTCATCTCTGTCTTAAATTGTCTTCTCGATCTGCAGATTGATAGGCATGGGACAGAAACACTCCAAGCTGTAGACTACAGACAGAGCCCAGCTGAGCAGCAACACGACCAAAATCCAAAGCATCGCATCTGATTTTCAAGCAGAGTTGAAGTTGGTTGCTTCACCTGGCAGGCTAGAGGAAAGAAGCCAACATTCCTGATATTTGGAAAGTCTATGACATTTTAGCTCCATGTTGTATTTGCATTTTTCAAATCTATGATTTTTTTTCTTTTCACGTGTACGTTGAAATGCCTGAACTGAATAATCTTTATGCTGCTTCTTTTCTTTCTTCCTTGCTTCCTGCCATCCTGCCTTCCTCTTTGCATGCGCCCATGTATGTGTTTTGCATTTACCTATTTTTAGACTTAGTGGCCCATGACTGGAGTTTACTTTTTTGTGTACGTAATCTGAGTTTTTATCTTGTAATAAGGTATTTCAAACACTTCCCTTAGTTTTTATAACAGGAGTAATACCAACCTATCAATTACCTTATTTACTGTTTCTTTTCTTATACTCTTCTTCTTTTCCCTTCCTGAATTTCTCTGTGCTGTTCATCACTTTCCCCACCCCTGCATCTTCCCAGCGTAGGGCGCAGTAGGATTCTTTCCCCTCCACAAAGGTAGCACACTCCCCCTAGCCTTCTGTCGGCCACGCAGCACTGCCTTCGCTTGGAGAACATGTACTCATCCTTGAGTCTCGTTTTAAACTGATTTTGCCCCGTGAGAGCATCTTTAGCCCTCTGCTTCCTGGCATACTGTCTTTCCTGGTCTTGTATGATTACACAGTCTGTCAAGCTTCTTTGCAAGAGGAAAAACTCCTTAAAGTTAGGGCTGATTCCATAACCAAGCACTTAGCATGATTCCCAGGACAAAGTGGACTCAATAAATATTGGTGGAAGTGTTGAATGAATAGTTAATTAGTCAGGAAGCCCAACTAGCCCACAGATGATGGAAGATCCTAGGAAATTGGGAGCCTCTGCTGTGAGAGCCTCATCTTTGTTTATCTTCAGCTTTCTTTTGTGCCTGAAATCAGCTGGTGGTCAGTCTCCATGCCCATCTCAAGTTGGCCCCTGGGGAATGCAATCCCACTATTTCAGTAGATCATCTTTGCAGCTGTGGGTCAGGCTGGCAGCTCTGTCAGCGTCTCCAAACTCTTTGTGTTCTGGCTCTGAGTTCAGCTGTCAGGGTTCACCCCTGCCCACCAAGTTCTCATCCACCAGGTGAAGAAGAATGGACAATGACCCTTGACCCACTCCCGTGAGATGCTGGGAAATCTATAGCTTTAGTTTCCTACTCGAATGAAGCCACATCGTCAGAGGGCTCTCCCCCTGGACCACATTGCT
The DNA here is from genome assembly GCF_949752795.1 of Hyperoodon ampullatus. NCBI lineage: Eukaryota > Metazoa > Chordata > Mammalia > Artiodactyla > Ziphiidae > Hyperoodon > Hyperoodon ampullatus. Next base: position 3,801,884 of record NC_136929.1, on the reverse strand, counting down.
TTGGCTCTTCTCAGAACTGCATGGATGGACATTTTAAGACCCACCTTCCTAAAATATATTATTAAAGCTCTTTAAGGTGTAAATCCCCATAATTTCACACCTACCATTTTTGAGGACCCATAAGAGAAATTCCACTTGTGTATAAATAAGAGAAGAAGATGTGTTCTACCAGCCTGGATGTTTACTTGTTGCTGTTTATTCTTATCCTACTACAAGCCACATATTCACAATTGACTTGGCCGCTAAAAATCGTGGAGAAAAATAGGCCTCCTCCCTCCCACCTATGTGGCTTTGTTATTTCCCACCAGTTCCCTACTTCTGAACTGTACTTTCCTTTATAAAACATAGCAAATAAACTTCTCATAGGCAAATAAACTTTATAAAACGTAGCAAATAAACTTCTCACAGGTCACTGATGCTCATAAAGAAATTTCATAACTCTTTTAACAAACACAATAATGCCCTGAGGTTGTTATTCTCACCCTCACTTTTTCACATGAGAAAACTGAAACTCAGGTGGGAAGACCATGGGTCTGAGATGTTGCTTAATTTGTCTGAGGTCACACGGCTGGAAAGGGGCAATCTAGTATCTTGATTGAAAGTGTTGTCTCCAGCTTTGGGTAGAACCAGGCTCAAATCATAGCTTCTGTGTTTTCTCTTTTCCTTCATTCCACTGTAATAAATATGGATAATTTGTGAATCTGCTTTAGGGATGATGTGAAGTTAGATGACATAACAAATGTAAAAAGCTAAAGTTCAGTGTCTAAAACAGCATAAGCTCTCAATAGACTTCTGTGTTGTGTTATAATTTTTATTTTAAATTGGGCTGTAGTTGATTTACAATGTTGTGTTAGTTTCAGGTGTACCACAAAGTGATTCAGCGATACATATATACATCGATTCTTTTTCAAATTCTTTTCCCATTCAGCTTATTACAGAATACTGAGCAGAGTTCCCTGTGCTATAAAGTAGGTCCCTGTTGGTTATCTATTTTAAATACAGTAGTGTGTATATGTCAATTCCAAACTATGGACATTTGTTTAAAAGACAAATAAACACTGGATTTGGATCTAGGAATTTGGATTCCAGATCCAGTATCCCTTTTCATTAAACCAGGTTCTCAGTCTAGAGATGATTGAGAGAGATTTGTGAGCCAGGTGGAGAAGACCCAAAGCGGGTGACAAGGTGTGAAACCAGAAGCCACTTCAGCTGAACCCACCTGCATCCACAGACAAAGCTTCTGATCTTGTGGCTTGTCATGTGAACCATGGCTGAAAAACACATTCTTGCAGAGAAAGTGCCTTCCTTCCCATGGGGCACCACCTTCATTTTGATATTACAGAAGTACACTGAACAGTTAGCCTGTAGACAAAGGACACGTCATGGTAGAAAAGTGTAGAGCTGAGTCTTACTGTCTACACACCACACATCAGTCCAGCAAGGAAGGTCTAAAAAAGGCTTCTTCTAAAAAACACTTGACTCTTCAAGGGAGAATAGAATAGACCAGACCAGACCAACTCATTCAAGTCCATGGTTACCCAGAAGAAAGACTTATTGACTTTGATTAGCTATAACTGAGATGCAGATCAGCTTCTTCCATCAGTGGCTTGTGGCTAACTGGAGTTCTATGTCTTAACAAACTCTTTTTTTGTTTGTTTGTTTTTCAACCTAGTCACTGTAACTATGACAAACCCTAGCATTGGCATTAACAAATTCTTAGATTGTTTTCGAGCTGAGTGGAGAAGCTTTCACCCCTCAGTGATGTCTGCCATGAGCTCAGATTAGGGGCAAATGTCAGAATTGTGCAATCTTTGGCCTGGAGATGACATTTTCCCATCATAATCCTTCATCCTGCCTGTTGAGTCATCTTCAGTAACTGGACAGAGGACTGTGTCCTTCCTCCGTGCCCTCCCATAAATAACAGAACACAGCACAGTAAAAGCCAGGTATCAACAAGACAACATTATATTTTTGGATGGCATCCTATCCATGCAGCTTTTCTAATAATTCAAGGACCTGACCTCTGCAAAGCGATTCTCACTGGGAATGAAACATTTGCTTCCGGAGGTTCTAAGGTGAGGGCAAAACAATTTGTATTTGTTTAAAACCTAATGCCATCCATAATTAATGGGATGACTCTGGCTCAGTAGAGCTTGAAACCACTGTGTGTATTTGAAGCTGGATTTCTAGTTCCTGAGATGAGGAATCCATTTACCCTTAAGCTTTTATTTTATTTCTTCACGGAAAAGATGATTTCCAGTGACTGAACATTTTGTATCTTTTCAGTACGTTTCTGATGAGTCCTAAGAACAAGGCCAACCTGCTTTTAAACAGTGGCCCCGAAACCTCAGGTGTCAACTTGGGTAACCACAAGGCCTTACGATGTCTTTCCTCCAGGCCATCATTTGAACTCTTAACACAGTTTTTGAAAAGAAGGTTTTGTTTTTTTATTTTGTTTTGTTTTTTTCTCAAAAAAACAAACAAACAGTTGAAAGGCTTTTTGCCTATCTTGATATACATTCAAAAAATAAAAGCTTTCCATTTTTTGGAAGTCAGTGTTCAAAAGAAAAATTATGGCTCATTGTAATATTATTGAAACCTACTCTTCAATAAATGTACATCTAAGTGTGTGATGCTACAGCCAGAGAACGTGGGAGGAGCAGTTTTCTCATTCGTTTAATCAGTCTGCCCTTCAAACGCTTTTTAGTTTTCCTGTATGTAAGGTTTCATGCTTTGGCCTCGTTCATATACAGAATCTCATCTATAGAAACACCCAGGTCATTCCAACACAAATAAGATTGTGCTGAGTTTCTTAAAAACAATGTAAGTAGAAATATCATCAATAATGGTTCAGAAGGACCGGGATTCGGAAAGGTCCCACAGAAGAAGTTGGCACTTGTGTTGTAGTTGAAAGGGTGGTAAAATTGTGACAGAAATAGATGAGAAGAGAAAAGGTAACCCAGGTGTACAAAATGGTTGGAAGAAAAGGACAAAGAGGAAGTAGCCTCAGGTAATTAGTGAAGTATCCCTTATTCACCCCACATGGAATATAAATCATGTCATTAGTCCAATAAGGCAGTAATGGGGTTTGAGAGGGTCTTGCAGGGGTTCTTGAATGGCTAGCAAACAAGGTTGAAATGGATTGCTGACATCATAAGTCTTACGTTTGTTTTTTGAAAATATTCTGATTAAAACTGTGCTTGGTCATAGTCATTCGATAGGGGTGAGAACTCAAGACACATAAAAAAGGAGAAATTGGCAAACAATTTACATCAGTGAGGGAAAGAGAACCCAGAAACAGTACCCATCACGCCCTTTCAGCTTAATATCCTCTGGAAGCAGTAAGAAGTCAAGAGCATCCTACTCTACAAACTGCGAAAATGACGTAGAGAAGGACAAATTCACTCCTTCTAGAAACTGATAACCAAGTTGTATTCATTTTCAAGTCTTTTGGTTTCCAGAGTGGGTGTTCTTTAGAGAGCCTGCCTTTCCTCTAACGTGTACGTGATGGGATGGATGCAGAGGAAGAGATTGATGAGGAAGATGGTGGAAACTGCTGGAGAGACAGCCCTGAGTAAAAGGAGAGGATGAGATGGAACACGCAAGGAGAAGGACTGTCTCAGAGAGGAGCGGCGGGTCACCCATGGAGGCGAGCGGGAAGACAGGCACGTGGGGCTCACATGGGGCACCTCAACGTCCAGGTGATCACAGAACATCTCCACTCCAACAACAAAAGTCACAGATCAAAATAACACCAAAAATCAAACTCACCTCTATTGTTTTTCTAGTCCCTGCCCCCCAGTGCACTCAACACATCTGGTCGTTTATGAAGGTGCTTTGTTATTATCTACAGCAGAGCCATCATTGGCCAGCAGTCTTCAGACCGGGAGGGCATGTTTCCCTGGATGTATGAGATTTTTAGGTAGGAGGCAGGGGGGAATGATTATAATGGAATCATTTTTCAGATCCTTACTTTGCAGAGATTCTCTTTCCTTTAGCTTGAAACATCATCTCCTCCACAATCCCCTCTTCACATTTGTCATCTCCCACTTTACCAAAGATACTCATACATACCCATTCTAACTGGACTGGGGTCAAGGTAAGACCAAAAGTCCTCTGAGCACTGAACAAAGGGACAATAGAACAATCATAGTCCTTTGACAACAAGCCCAGAAAGCTTAGGAAAGACATACCGAGTACATCAGCACCTTATGCCATGTAGGTGGGTGACTACCTCAGGGCAGTTCCAATGCCTCTGCGTCTACCTACCAACTCCCCCCAGATGGAACTCAGAATGGACATAGTTGTCATGGGGACATTCTTAGCTAAGTAAAAAAATCAAGTCAGCCTTTTTCTGGCAAAAATTAAGTCTACTTTAGCAAATCAGGTTGACCTTGAGAACTGACTTATTCTGTTAGATCGTGTGATAATCACTTTACATGAATGTGATGAGAAAATCTTCCAGTCCAAGGTTTGAACAAATCTACATTTAGAACAAATAGACCTCCATACACATTATAAGGGAAAGTTCATCCTGACAGCAACACGTGAGAACATCTCATTTCCAACTTAAATGTGGGAGGAGGTACATCCATAGCTTTTCCAAATTACTTTAAGGGGTGTGGGAAAAACAGTTGAAGATCACAGGCTGGCTTATCCTCTCATCCAAATGCTGTTGCATTTTTCCCTTCACAAAAATACTCATTGGAATCAAAGAAGACAGAGTAGGGGACTTCACCCAAAGCACAGAAAAGGTGTATCATGGCTTCTGTGGCTACTTGATAGTGAAAATTTGACACCTGGTGGAATGTGGCCTGTAAGTGGCTCTCATGCCACTTTGCTGGTGGTAACGTCCTGGGGAGAAGCCCCCTGGTCCTTCCTGCTTCCAGTCACCACGCACTTCACACCTGACAAGTGGGAACAGTCAGAGATGCTCACACCTGTTCCCATCCATCCCAGCATCCACAGACGGAGGTGGACCCCTGCCAGGAAGGGACAGCATTTTGGCCACTGCTATGTTCTCACTACCATTCAATTCATATTTTTTTATTTTACTGAAGTATAGTTGATTTACAGTGTTGTGTTCATTGCTGCTGCACAGCAAAGTGATTCAGTTATACATATATATTCTTTTTTATATTCTTTTCCTTTATGGTTTATCACAGGATACTGAATATAGTTCCCTGTGCTCTACAGTAGGACCTTGTTTTTTATCCATCCTGAATATAATAGTTTTGCATCTGCTGATCCCAGATTCATATTTATCAAATGAATATTTCCCATGCTCTCCCCAACACAGGGCTCCAGGTATCCACTGAATTTCTAGTATCATAAAAAGTTCACTTTCTCTTGTACCACTCTACTGCCCCAAATGATAGCACTGAAGACAATTCTTAGAATTAGGCATTTCTCCATGAGGGTGTGGGCTTCCATGAAAGTAAAACAAAACACCTATCCTCTTTTACTCAAAATCAAGAAAAACATGGGGGAGAGAAAGATTGGGAATTTGAAATTAACAGATGCAAACTATGATATACAGAAGGGATAAACAACAAGGTCCTACTGTATAGCACAGGGAACTATATTCAATATCCTGTGATAAACCATAATGGAAAAGAATACAAAAAAGAATATACATGTATAATTGAGTCACTTTGCTGTACAGCAGAAATTAACACAACTTTGTAAATCAGCTATACCTCAATAAAATCTTTTTTAAAAAAGATAGAGAAAAGCAGACTCAGCTGAGAGCATGGAGAAACTACCATGCCGTGAGATGAGACACTCACGGCCGGGTCTGGCGTCTGCGGGACCAGGAGGGCAAGTTTCCAGAATGACCTGCTCCCCGTCCAGGGCACAGAGACAATTACCCTGAGGTCTTTCTATTTGTTTTTCCTTCTGTGATATGACAGCCAAGAGCTACGGGAAACATTCACCAGCATCATTGTAATATCCTGAAAAGCCCGAAGGGAACAAGAAAAAACAAATCCAAAACACTTCAAAAGGAAGGAAATGTGTTCTGGGGAGTTGTTCGTCCTTACTCAAATATACACACGGACTATATTGGGTGAAGTATTTGCCTCTAATTTTAAAACATACCTAGTTTGAGGGAACAAAGTTAACATTCTCTTCTTCCTGCAGCTCAAGGGCCTTTCAAGTTGTTGCAAAGCTCGAGAAAAACACCTCATGAGGCCCTTTTGCCATCTCTGTAACTTAGGACACTCTGGTTAGCAAATGTTTAGTTGACAAATCACAGTATCTGTTGCCGTTAGAAAGGCAAAGGCATGTTCATCTCGGTTTGCAGCCTCCCGGAGTTTACAGTCTGGCAGGAGAGACGAGGTAATACTGTGACGGGATCACTGAGAGCTTTCCATTCGCCTTTACCATGAAACCAACTTATAGGTGGAATCTACAGAGAGGATGCAAGTGAACTTATTTACAAAACAGAAACAGACGCACAGACTGAAAACAAACTTATGGTTACCAAAGGGGAAGGGGGCGGGGGAGGGATAAATTAGGAGTTTGGGATGAACATATACACACTGGTCTATATAAAATAGATAACCAACAAGGGCCTACTGTACAGCACAGGGAACTCTACTCAATATTCTGTAATGACCTATATGAGAAAAGAATCTGAAAAAGAATAGATATATGTATATATGTATAACTGTACAGCAGAAACTAACACAACGTTGTAAATCAACTATACTCCAATATAAAATAAAAATTAAATTTAAAAAGTAGGAATTGTTACCTAGTATTATACTAGTGGTTACCAGTGGGAGGGGAGAGAGACAAATTAGGGGTAGGGGACTAAGCGATACAACCTACTATGTATAAACTAAATAGGCCACAAGGATATATTGTATAGCACAGGGAAATATAGACGTTATTTTGTAATGACTTTCAATGGAATACAATCTATAAAAACACTGAATCACTATGTTGTACACCTGAAACTAATATAATATTGTAAATCAACAGTACTTCAATAAATAGATAAATAACTAAATAAAGGGAGATGTGCACATGAATAAAAAAACAATAAATGAAACCCCTATTCTCCAGGTGGGCCTTAGGACACACAGCATCTCCACCCCCCCACGGGCCCTTCACACTTGGCTTGGACCACACACATCGCCCATCTCTCTGGAATGTGCCATCTCCCTCCCTTGACTTGGATTGATCCAAACCCCTCCCCTCCTTGGATCTCAGCTGGAAGGTAACTTTCTCAAAGACAAGCCTGATGCTGAAAATCAAAGGGGACGCTGGTGCTAACCTTCCTCCTCGTGCCCCATTCACACGTGCTTGGTTTGCATCTGCTTCAATGCAGGGTCTGCCCCTCCTTTCTTTAACTTCAAACTCCGTGAGAGAGGAAGGGAACCTGTTATGTTCACATCATTGTTCCTGGTCCATCATAGACCCTCAGTAAATAGGGTTTGATGCATAAGCAAATGCGTGTAAGCAATTCATATCCTAAAATTACCTGCACGTGACCATATTGCCAGGCTGGGGTAAATATTGTCATTCCCGATGCACGCACATGGAGACACAGAGGCTGAAAGAGGTCTGATGACTTCTGGACCACTGTTTAATTAGTATCTGGATTCTGGGAAAGTGCTCTTTCCATAGCTCCATTAAGATGTAAACGTCTTGACAGAAAATATCTGGGTACCTAAGTCAGCGAGCAGAGGACACTTAAGAAGGACGAATGGGCAAAGCTAACTGGGATTGATTCTGCTCCCAGGTGCCACATCTTCCTGGAGCTGGACCATGAAATAGGAAAAGATGGAGTTGAAAGAACACACTCAGCTACTACGTGGTGAATTTCCAAGAAGCCTTGGGCTTCTTCTTGTCTGTAAAATGGAAATGTTGACCGTGAGGGTGGAATGCTGGGGGACAGTGATGAAGACGAGTTTCCTTAATTCCACACGCTTTGATCTGAGGTTAGGACAATAACCAAGGCCATGTGTGGAATCTCACAGCGGACAAGACTTGCTCCCCATGCGGTGTGTCTGTAGTAACGCTCTGGGTTTTTTATGATACAACTCAACACACCCAGGCTCTACCCATCAAAAGGGAAAAAGGACAAGGAGATACAACTCCATATGACAGGTATGTCCCCCCGACCCCAAGTCTGATTCCTCCAACGCCTGGAAAATTTTTTTTTCAGTTTCATTGAGAAATAATCAACATACATCACTGTAGAAGATTAAGGCCTCCAGCATGATAGTTTGATTTACCTATACTGTGAAATGAAGACCACAGTGCATTCGGCTAACATCTATCTTCTCATCTCTATGCATAATAAAAAGGAAAGGAAAAAGTGTCTCCTTGTGACGAGAACTCTTAGGATTTTCAATCTCCTAACAACATCCTGCCTGGGGAATTTTTATTTTAATGTTTCTAATTCCAGCTTTACCTTCAGAAACTCAAGTGGTCAAAGACAAGAAAACTATTCATTGTTTGTGCAACAGCCAACAGGATCTATCAGCATGGGTTCTAAGCTACAGAACATTGAATGGAGGAGGAGTGGCATTTGGTGAAGGTCTGTTCCCTGGTTGCTTCTGTAAAATCTATGTTTTTGTCTCTAAAACAGGAACAAATGTCCTACATGAAATTATCAGGCTACCTGGTTGTTGTCGCAACTTGACAAAGAATCGATTGAGGAACCAGGTAAGAAATCGAACTTTTAATATTGCTTTCGGCTCACGCCTCTAAAATGCCATCCTCTCTGTTTATGGAGACGGAATCATCTTTCATATTTGAAGTCACATCTTGCTTCCAGTACAGGATCTTCTCCAGACACCAGCTCCGTGTCCTCACTCCACCCAACTCGTGTCTAAGGCAACTTTGTATTTTGAGTGATCAGTTTAGTGGAACAAATGTTGCTCCTGTCTCGATTCTAAGCTCCCTGAGGGCAGAATAACGTGTTTAGAGAACATCCGGCTCTCGTGTTGACCTCCTTGCCCCCTCATTCTGACCATAGTGTGATCTGAAGCTGGGGCTCCTTCTCTGGGTCTCACCAATGGAAGGAACCTGAGCTCTGAGTTCTCTCTTTCTCTCTGTCTACCTCTGTTTATCACACACACACACACCCTTTGAGCCACCCAACCACATGCCACACATGGATGAAGCTGTATCTGATGGGTGAGACCCTTGGCCTAGCTCCACTGCCGGGCAGGGTCGCTGCACCCTAAGGGCAGCACCCAGCATCCACCAGCCACTCCTCTGTTTCCTCTTTTCCCTAAAGTCACTTGGGGGGTGACCCGATCCCTCGGCCTTTACGGATGATGAGACCTGCCATAACCAGATGGAGCCAGTCTCCCAGCACCAGCTCCCCCGATACCCCATGGGGCCGAGGCTGCCCCGAGTCCGGTTTCAAAGAGGAAGGAGTAGGAAGCAAAGAGCCTTGCTCAGTTCCCCTAACTCTGCTCAACCATTAACCCAAACTGGCGAAGTTAGCATTCACCAGACACCAGGGAGACCCACGGCATTGCCCCGGTCCTGGTAAAATAGTGTTTTGTTTCACTTTTAGGTGTAGACGTTTTCGAGGGTGGCAACCTCAGCAGGGATACCCCAAGGGAAGAGGAGCAAGAAAGAATTCTGTGCCCAAAGCCCACCCCCAAATTCCTGTAATTCTTATACTTAATAAATATTGTTAAAATGAAGAGGTGTCTTAAAATTACAAATATTAGAAAATAGCACATTCACAAAAGTAATGTGTTTGGAGGCATTGGTATCTGAAGATTTCCCACCTACTGAGTCTCCCTAAAAGGTGGGCTACAGCATTTTCTGGTATTGGGACTGCATTTCACTTGCCCCTGAAAGGGCAGCATGTTTGATAAACACTCACTTGTTCCTTGAGGTCAGAGATCTCTGAATGAGCTTCTCCAGGGGTGTAAGCAGAGCAGGTGTCCTTCCCTTCATGGACCAGAGGTTTGTGCAGTTGTTCATTATATAGGTCACACTGGATTATGGCTTTTGTTAACAAGTCACATTGGAGTTTAATGGTGGCGTTCTGTGTGTGTGTGTGTGTGTGTGTGCACATGCGTCTCTCTCTGGGCTGTGAACTCTCTGATGGGAGGAATCATGACGGCTGCATTTCCATGTCCCGACACCTGTCCCAACGTCAGAAATATAGGAGGAAGAACAATGAACCAATGGCGGCCACCAAAGCTGTCCTTACTCACACACGCGCCAACCAGTGTTGCTTGTTGGTTGCTGACGTTGCTCCTGGGCTCAGCCACGCAAGAGACTGTTCCATCAAAGAGCCCATGTCTCTGCCCCGGGACCACATGTGGGCAAATCAGAACCCACCCTTGGGTTTTTCTACCGAAGGTATCAGTAAAGACAGTCCAATTTTGTGAGCATCACTAAGCTAGTAATCAGTTAAAAATGATTAGTGAGCCTCCAGCCTGCCAATAATCTATCTGCCCCTCCCGGCCGCCATGATGCTAATCCAGATGACCCCCACCTCCTGCATACTTTACTGTAAGTTTTCAAATTGCCCCTTAACTGGTTTGTCTGCTTGCTCACTTGGGTGCCCCCAGTCTGATTTCTATTCAGCTATCAAAGTCCAACTTCTAAAATGCAAAATGTGATCATCATACTCTTTTGCTTAAAAACCTTTCAGTGACCCAGGCTAAAGTACCAGCTCCTTAAAAAGGTCTGTACGATGACACATCACGATCCTGTCCACGCCCTATCTTCTGCCTTATACCCTCCGCTCTTGACCTTTCAGTCTTGCCCCAGCCTTGTGGGTTGCCTGGAGCTCCTGGAAGACCGTCAGTGTCCCCTAAGAGACAAGAAATTCCTCCTCTCCCCTCCTCTGATCAACACTCTGTTTTATGTCCCATGGGGCTCTCTGTGCCCCTGTTTTGACACTTCCATCTCCCTGCAGCCTAAGTGACCCATTTCTTATGGATGTGTCTTGCTGAGGCAGGCTTGCATGGCCACACTCTATTAACAACTCCAAGACCAAGCCCAAGCCCAAGGGCCCTGGAGGTGCCCATCGGTGATTCTAAAGAGATGGGCTGAATAAGAACCTGCCTTGGGAGCACTCCTATTATGGTTCAGATAGGAAAAGAAGATGAAGCAACAGCAACACTGTTGGAGATGATGATCCCAGAGACAGTTGGGGGACAAGGCATGTGGGGCTTGGAGGTAGAGGGAGCGCATGGCCCAGCCTCAGTGGAGGAGGTTCCCCCCAGGGACAGAAGGGTCCCTTGGATCTGGGTCCCTGAGAAGTCTCAGTGCAGTGATGCCGTGGCAGTTGGACAGCAGGGGGTATAAGATGTGAGATCAAGGCCAGAAGGGACGACAGAAAAAATGGAGGAAGAGCAAGGGAAGATGCATAGGAGGTTTTTAAGTGTCGTCATGATGTTCACAAGCTGCGTTAATCAAGCTTGGGGCTAGAAGTCAAATTCCAAGTTCAGGACTGAGGCAGTCTTGAAGTGGGGGGCCCGCCTCTGCACACGGCAGCCCTCGAGGGAAGGCTAGGGACAGCGTGGACAGTAGGGTGGAGGTGAGTGCCACTGGAGAGGGGCGGATTCCCAGCTGGATGGAAAGAAGCGGGGAAGAGTGTGCAAGTAAGAAAGACAAAGCTCAGGGGAGGAGAATGGAAAACAGCAAGGAACCTGGTGGGTTTCTCTCAGCGGATTTGGGGAGGAGGCCATCTGCTGAGAGTTATCAGGATTTAGGTGGAAAACCTGAGAAGCGGGAAACATTCGGTGTGGTCTCTGTGTCACAGATGCCCCAGGCTCTGCCTGATGAGAATCGGTTCTTGTTCTTGGTCCCGTATGAATGGATTTGTGTGAAGCAAATTCACAACGGCACCTCCAGATAAGACAAACTCCACAACAAGGACTACTGTACAGCACGGGAAACTATACTCAATATCTTGTAATAACCTCTAACGGAAAAGAATCTGAGAAAGAATATATGTATGTGTAACTGAATCGCTGTGCTGTACACCTGAAACTAACACAACATTGTAAGTCAACTATACTTCAATTAAAAAAAAAGAAGACAAACCCCACCATGCACCTGAAGGCTTCCCAAAGACGTTCTTAAGTAAATTCTTTTATAAAACAAGGATGTATGTGTGTGTGTTGTAACCAGGGCTTTGTAAGAAAAATCTCCCCAGTTTTCCACCCCTCCACCCCCCAAAATGGGAAAAGTTTTTATTTGATTGAAAGGCTTAAGACACTTCAAGTAAAATGCTGTTGCTTGAAAGCATTTATGCAAATCTAAACTCCGCCAGTCACAAACATTCGCAATGAACGATTACTCATAACTGTAGGCCCTAAACTGAGAGATTTTTCTTTTTCTGAAATACATGAGTTGCATTTCAGGAAAAATAAAATATATAACTCACCAAAAGAAATTATCGGACAAGACTCTAGAAATCTATCTGAAGCCAAGAGTGTAAGTTCAATTGGATCACATTGTAAAAGTCGTCATAAAAACTGCATTTTGGGGTCATTTTACATACTTTCCTCCATGTACACAAGACAAACTCGAGATGGCAGACCCAGATGTATGTTTCTGGACCTTTGACCTAATGTTTTTAAACATCTCTGTAAGTTTATTTTGCACATGTAGAGTTTTAAAGCATTGGCTATGATTGTTTTTGACTTCAAACCCTTTTGGCGAGCTCTATAAATAGAAGGTATTGATGTTTTTAAAAGGAATTTTCACTGTCTTGCATTTTCTCCAGTGAAAAGCTGAGTTTGGGAGCATGTGTTTCTGTCCGCAACTACAGCTGTCCTTCACCTTGGGTGCTAACTATCATTCCTTCAAAAGAAGGAACACAAAGGAATGCATCCAGCTTGTTGAAATGCAATCTCTTGAAAGTAGCTTCCCATTTCTTTTAGAGCTATCAGTCCCCTGGGCTGCCTAGCTTCTAAAAGATGCTAAGAGCAGTGCAGACTTGGTTTCCCCCAGGGGAACAGAGGGTCTCGCTTCTGTGATCACGGGAACCCCTCTCCACCCAGGGGCGCAGGAATCAGTCACTACCAGAGAGGGACCCTCTCACGTCACACGGCTTTGCTTCCAGCTTCAGGAGGTCTTACAAATAGGCATTTATGAATGCATCCCTGCAGCGGGGCTGGCTAAATCCCCATAAACTGTCTCTATGCAGAAAGTCAATGCTGCAGTGCGTGCCACGAGGACTGCCTCTTCTCTCCTTCTCCAATTAAAACAATTTCACCTTTTTTCTGAACCCAAGCTTCTCCCTCTTTTCCAATTTGATGTTATAACCTTGCAAATTTCTTCCAGTGACAAGGTTTTTTAGTCTCAATCTTGTCAATATTCTCCAAATCGCAGCTTGTTCACCTACATTCCTTGTCTGCCTCTACAATATTCATTTTGAAATAATATGCAGGGGAGGGTTCTCCACCATTATCACTTCCAAGTACCATTGAAAATATCTGCTCCCTGGGAAACATTACTAAGGAATTTTTGTAAGTTGCAATACTAGATGTGCCCATAGCGTCTCTTCTCAACAGTGGAAGTGAAAGAGAAATACTAGGTGATATTGCAAATTACATGTATAGCAAAAAACAAAGGTGGAGGGAGAAACTAGCCACCCTCCTTCCTCCATCCCCCACACCCACCCCTCCTTCACCCCACCATCTGTGCTGGCTCCAAACTGGATTTCTCTATTAACAAAGCCCCACCCCACTGACTCTGCTTGAACATTCACCACCCTGCCCCCACTCCTTTGGCCCCCAGAAAACCCAATTCCTAATGGTGATCCCTTTGTCTGCTGAGTTATGGTCTGAAAAGCCATTTCCTCCCCTTCATGGCGGAGGTTTCCAATGTCATCGGGTTTCAAATGTTCACTCAAGTTACAAATTAGGAGAAAAACTAAGGGTGTATCCCTTTCGAATTTTTTCCCAACAGTTTCTGGAACCCACTGAAGAAAGAACTCAATTCAGATTGCACTCAGCCCAAGAAAATAAGAACTCCCTTCCCACGGACTACTGGAGTTTATTAGAAACACTTCTTCATCACACAATCAGTATTTTATTAAAAAATTAATGCCTGTGAAATGAGTTTTTGATACAAAGCAGCATGGCTGTGACTTTTGGGGGGGGTGATTAAAAACATTAATCTCTTCAATAATTCATCTTTTATTCCTTTAGCCTTACTAAATATTAAACAGGTTAAAGTTAAATATTTGAAAACGAAATGAAGCTGGAGTCTCCCAGGGAGGGCAGATGGGTGAGACGCTGCAAGGTCGCTGCCTGCTGTCGGTGTTTTGTAAGACGTGGGGATCGGGCACTGCTGGCTGTTGTGAGTCAGGTATTTTCTTTGCTTGGATGGTACCTGGTGGGCGATTGAGGTGTTCATGCCTTTATCGTCATCTAGGAGCTGCAGACCACGTCACAAAGGGTTTCTGTGATTGACAACAAAAGTGGGACTCTTGAAACATGAAAGGAGAACCCAGGTCACCGGTCCACCCAGGTCAGAGAGAAAGGGAGAGTTGACCATCTTTGACCGTGGTCAGCCTGGCAGGCTGGCTGGGTTATCAGACCCCCTGGCTTTTGTTCATCCACCCCCAGCCCCTCAGCTGCCACCACTTGCCCCCAAGTCTGGTTAATGGCAGCAACAGCAGGGGCCCTGTCTTGCTAAATCATATATATATACATAATGCCATCTGAGTTGATCCAAGCAAAAAGAGATAAATTCCTCTCTTATTTGGCCCCCTGATAACACACATCTTTTAATTATTAGCAGTATTGTTTCCTTTAGAGAAATTAATTTTAGAATGAGTGCTTGGGACATCCCTTCCCAAGTAATTTTCCTCCAGTGCTTTCTATCCAGTGTATCAGCAAGGTCTCATCTCTGTGACACCGTGTTAAGAATGATGACAATTACTACACTATCCGTGTGGAAAAAAACAAGAAAAAAACCCTCTTTTCCTTTGAAATGGTATGTATGTACGTAGGGACTGAGATTGCTTCAAAGTAAGAAGCATCTTGGATTGTAAAAGTGCACAACAGCAGAAACGCATGCTTGTTCTATGATGGTCTCCCAGAAACCTCATCCCAGAACAGGAAACTTGCATCTACTGCTCACCAACCGACATCCCAGAATGAATCACTGAAGGTCAAATCTCGCTGTGGGGATGATTCTGAATCCAGCCACGAAAAAATATCTCAACCTATTAGAAGAGGGTAAAGTTTACCGTATCTAAATTTGACCTTCTGCTTAGCGAGCTTCCGTAAACAAGCCCAGGATGTCATCACCCGGGAAACAGGTGGGATGGCCTTGAGGCTTTCTGAGGCACATAGGTCCTGGGATGGGCCGGGGTGGAGGGGGGCGGATCTACCTGGGCTTTTCCCCCTTGTCCTCTCCCTCCTCCTACATGAGTGCTGCCAGCCTCCTGACAAGCCAGCCCGTCAGCACACACTCTGTTCAGGCTGGAACTCTCACATAGAGAAGCTTTCTGAGGATGGCAACACGGTTCTTCACAAAGTAGAGAAGCTGTAAGCTGAGAATGGACTGGAAATACAATGAAAATGCTAATTGGCGACACTGATCCACTTTCATGTTTTATTAATGACATCTGCACCATATTTGTCAGATAATTTACATAATATGTTAATTCTCCTAAAGAGGGGAGAATGGGAGCTGGTAATTGCATAGAAAATCAGCGCTTTCCCTGCCTGCGCGAAATCTACATAATGATTCCGATATGTCTATATATTAATAGAGACCCTTATTGGGCTTAGGTTACATTTAAAAGTCAGTCAAGATTAAATTTTTAAATCTACTTTTTGAGACAGAGACTCATTAGTAAATGTGCATCTTGGCTTTGGACCTGGTATAATAGTTTTGTTTTAAAGAATTAGGAAAGACTCAGTAGCAAACGAGGCACCCGTGAAATGAGATACAAGGCTGTTTTGAGCTCAGAATCTGGTGGCCAGTACTTCCATGTGACTTCTGGAATCTCCCGTCATTTTATTGGTTAACTTTTCACTCTGGCATTTTTTTTTTCATATAATATGGAAATGCCACACTATGACTCCCATCCTTAAGAAGAGGGACTTGTCAAATTTTTCTAGAACTTTCTATGGAGGCAATGAAAGCACCAGGCAAAGGAACCAGTTTAAGGAAAATAGGCTGGGCCGTCACTGCCCACGTGCACATGGTAAAGCCAGGAGAGATGCTGGTTCAGGGAATTTTAAGTAACACTCAAGTGTTGCTTTTTATTTTAAAGATGCTGGGTTACAGTGATGTCTCATGATGCTCCATCAAGCTTCACCTTTTTAAAGTTTAACAAGTTACCCTTCACTTAACATTAATGAGTGCTGGTCATCTAGGGAAGCCCAATTCTGTTTTTAAAAAATAAAATTGGATTTCTCCTTCTTCCCAGCCCACTGCCGATTTGTAAGTTAGCCAAGTTCATTTGCAGTACTAGGAGACTTCCAAGCCAGTGTGCTAAGTTGAATCACTATGTTCTAAAACCTATTAAAGGAGGCTTTCTAGAGCACATTCCTCAGGCCCAGAAACATGGTAGTCACTGAAAAACCTAAGTGAATTTTTCTCTGCATTCACTGCTTTGAACTTATGAGGGTCAAATAGGAAACCAGGGATCCCTCTCTTTTTTGCCTCTGAATTCTGGAAGATGCTGCTTAGGGAATCGAGGCAGTGTTAACTGTGACCACATCCGTAGTGATGATAACTAAATGCTCTAAGAAGATGCAGAAAAAATGAAAAACGATTTTTTGATGAGTCACCTACTCCTTCCTCTATTTAGGGAGCTTAGTGGCCTCCCAGTAGCATAAGCATTGGGAGGAAAATGCTGGACTCTTCAACATTGGTCCAAATAAAACATAGTCACATTGTTACTTGGAGAGAAAGCAAATTGACCTGAGTACGTGGTTTCTCACTTCACCTTTAATATCAAGCAACTTTTGAGCTCCTTTGAGAATTCAGAATATTCTAGTTATGCTACGGGGTAGTGCTGGTATACAAGTTCATTTCACCCGTTCCTTCATTTGTTCACTGAATGCCTACTATGTGCCAGATTCTATGCCCTGTGATAGCACTGATGTCTTGAGAGGCTGCCTCTCTGAAGATTGGGGGTAATTAATTAAAGTTTAATTACTTAATTAATTAAAGTGCCCCAAACTCTATTTTTCAGTGACAAGTTTCTGAGGCCTGATTCCTGAGTCTGCTTTGTCTTTGACAACCTGGTTTCTCTCTGTGAACATGGGGAGATGAAATGGGATGCTCAGGACTTTGGCATCATCGCTGTGTGGATTATAATTGTCTAGATTTGTGCTATCCTGGTTTACCTATACTCAAACCCCTGTAAACTCACCTGACCTCAGAACCAAGAAGCTACAGTGAATGTGGTGGGATGCCTACTGTTTTTTCAACAGCAGAATTAAATCTTTCACTGAAAAGGTCAACAGACAATGGATTCTTCAAACACCCTCCCCGATAACTTCCTCCAAACAAGCCAAAGAACCTGACACCAGCCTCAGTTCTGGTGGAAGCCTGTGCACGTATCCATCCAGGCTCACCCCTGACATCGGAGGGGTCAGGGTAAGAGTAAAAATCAAAGCCGGCACACCATGTCTCAGTATTTAAGAGACACAAATCAAACTAACTACCATGGTCTGAATGTTTGTGTCCCTTCAAAATTCACACGCTGGAATCCTAACGCCCAGTGTGTTATTGGGAGGTAGCGGCCTTTGGGAGGAGGTTAGGTCCTGGGAGCAAGGCCCTCACAAATGGGGTTAGTGCCCTTAGAGAAGGGACTCCAAGAGCTCCCTAGCCCCTTCTGCCATGTGAGGACACAGTGAGAAGTCTGCGACCAGAAGAGCCCCCTGTCCTAACCATGTTAACACCCTGATTTGCAGATGTCCAGTCCCCAGAACTGTGAGCAATAAATTTCTGCTGTTTATAAGCCACCCTGGTTGTGGTATTTGGTTACAGTGGTACAGATGGACTAAGACACTAACAAACAGCTAAATCAAATGCACCTTATCCTCGCCCCGACAAACATGTCTTTATAATTACAAAATAAATTACACATGCTCCGTTCTAGATGTTCTGCTGATAGACTGGAGATGTCTGGACGTGTGATAAAGTAGTTGCATATAAAACGAATAAATTATGATACATTCATCACATACTATTTTCCTTGCCTTTATTTTTAAAAATTCACTAATTTTGGTGCTATCATGAAGACTTTTCTCACATAATTTGTGTTCTACTGACAGTAGTAGCACACTAAGCAATCTTTCTTGGATCGTTTTAGTTTTCAGATTTTCGTTGGCAGTTTTTGTTATTTCAATTTGGAAAAATATCCCACAGCTGGAACAAAAGAAACTGAAATTATAAATAAAATTCTTGAAGCAATTCATAGATTTGAAAATAAACTATGAGTTTTACATACCGTGTTAAAACACTGTAATGTGGTTATGAAGGATGAATCATTATTATTGCAGATAACATAAAATATTTTAATTTGCTCATACAAATGACTATTATTTATATAACAATGTTTACTTAAATCCGTAGGTGGATCCACAAAATATTTCTGTAGTCCTTTCAAATGTTTCGATGCAGGGAAATTTTAAATTAAACCAAAAAGAGATGGAAGTTGTTTGTGATCAGAGCAGTCTCCTTAAGAATTCATCTGAGGGGCTTGCCTGGTGGCGCAGTGGTTGAGAGTCCGCCTGCCGATGCAGGGGACACGGGTTCATGCCCCGGTCCGGGAAGATCCCACATGACGCGGAGCAGCTGGGCCCGTGAGCCATGGCCGCTGAGCCTGCGTGTCCAGACCCTGTGCTCCGCAGCAGAAGAGGCCACAACAGTGAGAGGCCTGCGTACCGCAAAAAAAAAAAAAAAAATTCATTCAAGGATTATTTGCATTGCACAGAATTTTAAGGATTTTTGCATCTTCCTCCTAATAGTCCTGCAAAGTATGAACCATGAATTAGTGAACAACAAAATTTTACATCAAAATATTTAAACATGCTGAAATGTGCTTTTGAAAATTTAATACAAGTCTTATTAACTACTTCTACTAAAAATAATTCACAGTTTTTTGTTTAATATCCATTGAGTTCCCAGCTAAAAAATTGGTATCATACTTCAACCTCATAACACCTAGACCTACACACATACACATTTAAGAGTAACTCGATTTATTTAATGTGGCAAAATGTCCCCTGATCTGTCTTTTACAACTTTTGTGAAATCGGTGCTGATTCACAAATACCTTTGGGACAAAAATCGGTACATAAAGCAGAGCAAGGTAACGGAAGCCGTGCGTTACTGGGAAATCATATCTCGTTATGCAAACACCTACTACTGCATCTGTGCTGTCTGAGAGGAAGGATCTGACAAGCTAATTAATTTGTTTTTCCTTTTACCTCATTCTTTCTGCCTCGAATCCCCTCTGCTCTGAGGGGCAGGGCTGTTGGACAGCAGGACCACCATAGATCTCTGTGCATTCGGTCGCCATTTATGTCAAAGATGCAGTGGCCGATGCAGAGAAGGGATTCCCGGGGTACACGTGGGCGTGATGGGATATTCAGAGGCCTGGCTCTCACTGGGACCATGCTAGCCTTCAGCAGCTGGGCACCTGGCAAACAAAGGTAGGGGCTGCTTTATTGCTGGACGGCCAGACCATTATATGGCAGATGAACACCACATTTGCTTGGCACCTTCAAGGCCCTCAAACAACGTATTAAATGGATGAGTAACAGACCAGAGGAGGACAGAAGAAATGAGGAGAAACAAGGGTCCTGCATCTGCCATGAAGACAGCGCATCAACAATTGTGTGATGATTGGGGTACGTTTATCAGGTATAAGTGGACAGGAAGAGGCATCCAACCTGCCAAAGCAGGTGCTCTCTCCTCCCGGGACCTTTGCAGATGGAGCCATATAGGTGAGCAGGTGGGGCTTGGCCCGACCTTCTCATGCCAGCTGGGGACTGCCTGGTCACAACACTGTCAACGGTTAAACGTTCAGTTAACTATTTGAGGCTTCGCTTCTGTAACGTCAGTATGTTCTTTGCAACCCCAAAGAAAATACCAGAATACAGCCAGAAAGGGAGGCTGTCCTGCAGGGGTTTCCACACTCCGCTGAAGATGGGGAGCCAGACCGAGCCAGAGCCTCCCGCCTGGAGCTGCCCAGCTGAGGCCTCTGCATCCACCACCTTCCTCCGGAGGGGTGAGAGGTGGGACAGAGAACAGAAGGAAAGAGAAGCTCCAGAAACTAGAATGGATCTAGAATAGAACATTAACACCAATGTGTGGTCATAACAAACAGAGGCTACACCTGAGAACACCTGTCTGTCATGGGCTTACCTGCCTCCGTCACCAAATGCTCAGCTCCGCAAGGAGAAGGACTAAATATTATTCATCTCTGAATCCCCAGCGGTTCGTATTGTGCCTGGAAGGTAACAGACATGCAGAAACGTCTGCTGTTGCCTGAATCTCTGCAGCCTCTGAATTGCACATTTTGAGAATTCAATGTTCAACTCTCCTGACACCCAGCATGTCCTGGGGCTTAAGTTATGTAACCTCACCTCCTCTTTTTGTACCAAACAGGCAAAGTTTTAATGAGGTTCACATCTCCCAAACTCTGGTTCTAGAACATAGCTTGGGGTGGGGGGCGGGCACCTGGATGGTGAATTTTTTGAAACAACCTATATTACATTAGGGTTTTCAAACCAGAACTTGATACAGAAACAGCTCAGAGTTTTATTATGATGGAGCAGGAATGGTTACAGGAGATAAATGGTTCTAGTCTCTCTCTGTTTTCCATAAACACGGGGTGAACATTCATCCCATCAAAGCAAATGTATCTCCACCGTTTACTTGATAAGCATGAACACACCCACAGAGTGGGTTATTTCAGCCCATCTGCTGGTACCTCCTTGATAAAGAATTCTTCCCATCTGTCACAGTGGACACCATGTGCTCAGGGAGCTGGGATGATCTTTCATGCGTCTCTGTAGCCTGAGCACCTCATGCGGGTTCTCGAATATAGTAGTTGTTCAATAAATGCACAAAGGAGGAAGAGAGAAAGGAAGAAATAAAGGAAGGGAAGAAAAGAAGAAATAGAAATAAGGGATGCAAGGAAAAGAGGGGGTGCTTCTTTCTCTGCCAAAAAGGCAACACCAGCTCTGCAATGTTTCTCAGGCTATGGTTATTTTGGTCAACGGTTATCAAATTTCAGATTGTCCGTGAATAACTGGGGAGCATGTTAAACTATCAGTCACCCCGCTGTTGACCTCCCTATTCAGTATGTCTGGAGGAGTGGCCGGGAGTCTGCTTTCCTCACGAGGCCTCCAGGTGACAGTGATGGACATGGCCGAGAACAACATGAGGGAACTGTAGCTTTCTCTCTCACCTGTGTCAACTCTTGCTTCAGGTAGTTAAAAGCCCTGTGAGGTGCGTGAACCTTTAGGATTGTCATGTTCTCTTGAGGAATTGGCCCCCTTATCATTACAAATGAGCTGTTTTATCCCATAAGTGTTTTTGATTTTTTTTTTTAATAAATTTATTTATTTATTTTTGGCTGTGTTGGGTCTTCGTTGCTGCGCGTGGGCTTTCTCTAGTTGCATCAACTAGGGGCTACTCTTCCTTGCGGTGTGCGGGCTTCTCATTGCGGTGGCTTCTCTTGCTGCGGAGCACGTGCTCTAGGCGGCAGGCTTCAGTAGTTGTGGCATGTGGGCTCGGTAGTTGTGACTCATGGGCTTAGTTGCTCCGCGGCATGTGGGATCTTCCCGGACCAGGGCTCGAACCCGTGTCCCCTGCCTTGGCAGGCGGATTCCTAACCACTGCGCCACCAGGGAAGCCCCCATAAGTGTTTTGATGGCTGAAATACGGAAGGGTTTTCACTGCCCCTGATGCCATAGGAATAACAGCTAAGGTCACACACGATTAGGGTACAGACTGCCTGGCCATCAGTGCCTGGCAGGTGCATACAAACTTCAGAGATATTAAAACATAAAGCGTCAATGTGTGCTTAACATTGATGACACGTAGATATTATACAGTGTTTGTGAAACTGATTAATTTTAAGGGAAAATCCCAGGAATACTCTCTGGTAAGTCCTTTATTCATCTTGGGTTATGACTGTTGAGATAGTCCGAGCTCTTTTCAGCTGTGCAGTAGAGTGATGTGGAAAATGAGAAATACTGGCGTGAGTATCACGGTGTTGGAATGAGAGTGGGGCTCAAGCGTCTCTGAGGGCAAGTGACCGAGTCCTGGGCTCCAGCTGCCCCTGGATAACCACAGGATATGCTTCTGCCTGCACCAACCTGGAGGGCTCTGGGTTTTATCTTGCTAACGAGTTCCTTACAGGCGTAATTCCATCTGCATTCTGGAAATCTCTTTGTGGAGGTTCTCAGCGTTTCAAACGGAAGGTGACCCAAATCAAAGTCATTATCTTTCCCTCAGGGTCTCTTCTTCCATCTCTTGTCACATTCTCATTGAATGAAATAAGCATCTATACAGTCACATACATGTATGTGTGTGCATGTACACACACACACACACCCTGCTCCACGAAAACCAATCCCAATGCTGCAGGAGTTCATCTGGTCCTGCAGAGTCTTGCCCCAGACCCTCCCATGGACCCCGTCCCATCTCACCACAGCTCATCCCCTCTCCGATAGCACCTTTGCTCCAGTCACCCTGATTCTCGGTACCCCTCAGGTGTGCATTCTCCTTTCATTGATCTCTACCAAGAATTTACTTAACTTTTAAATTTACATCCAGAAAGTTTTTTCTCATCCTCTACGACAGAACCCCAATTTCTCTCCTCAGCAGAGATTTCCTACAGCCCTGGAGCAAAGCAAGGGACCCCCCTGGTGCCGTCCTAGTCCTGACTCATCCCTGCATCCAGGTGCAGTCAGCCCTCTGTTTCCTGTGCTGACTGTCTGCGTACCTGGCTCCCTCTCCGGGCTGTGTTCTAAGGAAATGGACCATATTTTATTAACTGTTCTTTCTCTAGTCTGTCATTCCGTCTCAACTGATGAATATGCATGTGTGAGGCCTTTCTCACCCTCCGTCCCTCCTCACGCACCCCGGTCTCAGTTTTCTCTTTTTCCTGACGCTCCCCCAGCTGTGACTCAAGAGCCTGAACGGAATCTGCCTCCCTGGTCCTCCTGCACCTGTGTAGCATATCCCCTCTTGGCACTCACCCAGGTCTGTGGGCTGCCCTATCTGGCCGCCTGTTGGTGTCCTACGTGCCCTCAGCCTTCCTCGTGACATGTTTGTGCCTCAGGCATAGGCACACCCGACACTGCCCTTGGGTGTGTACCTGTAGTTCTCAGGTCATCTTACTAACTCTCCATATAACAGGAGGGGCTATCGCTCTACCCTTTGGAAAAAAGATTCTTTCTGGGAAAAGAGTCTGGATTCCTGGCAGAGTGTCACCAGGAGAGCCATTGTCCTGTAAACAAAATCACATCCTGCCACACCTCAACAGATTGTCCAAAGGGGCTGTGTGCCCGAGAGCCAGCCCCATGCAAGGTGGATGGGATGGGCAGCCAGCGGTCACGAGGGCCCTGGCCATGCCCACCTGCTGCCCAGAACACCGTGGGCGCTCAGGAGGATGAAGCAAGAGTAGTAATTTGCCTGTGTTCACATGGAGAGATTATGACAAAATGAGAAACTAGGAAAATAACAGAAAACTCAGCGTGTACACAACTAAGACTATATTTTCATGTCCTTGACCTCTAATTATGGCCATACTGATCAAGTCTTTTGTAAATCAGTTTAAAAGATAGCTGATACTCAAAGAAGAGAATTCATTCTTTTATATGTTTCCGTTCATTCTGTCTAGTCAAATATAGGTCAGTTTCACTGCTGGAGGCAAATGGAAATGAATAGAGCTTGCTTCAGGGGTTTCCAAAACAATTTAAGTTACGGTGGCTTGATGTATCATCCAAAAGTGGGAACTTTTATGCTAAATCTACTTATTTTAAAACTGGAAAATCGCAGTTTGGTGTTTGAAGGAATTTGCCTAGAGCTTAAGTCGATATTTTATTTTTTGCTTAAGGGGCTCTCTTGGACATTTTCAAAGTCAGCCAGCTTTTACAAAAGGACAAATGTCCCCCAAGTATCCTGTGTGTATGTACAGAAACCCACACTTGTTAGATTTAATCCCCAGATCATATTATTAAAGAGAAATTTTAAGTAGTTTTCAAGTATTCCAAACAAGTATGTCTACAGTCTAAGTAGCCTTATACTTTTCATTCAAATGTCCAAAGCTTTCCGAGGAGCCATGTTCATGTTCTGAAAATAAAATATTTGAACATATTGCCTCAAAGTAAAGTATTTGGATTTTTACATTTAATAGAGTTGGCTTTCCCATTAGAAAGAACAATACCAACCTCCAGTAGAGAAAGTAATACAATTCAGAGGATTTCTTTCAGCTACATAATTTTCAGTAATTCATAATGCTTTAGGATTTATTTAAAAAAAAAAAGTCTTCGCCAGATTGCTTACATTAATTCCTGTGAAGCCAGATTCAAAATTCATTTTGGGCTTCTGACAAAGCTTTTATATTAAGGATGTTGTTTCCACTTATTAAATTCATTTATGTGAGAGTTAACAAAAGCTGTTTACTTGAAGCTTTACACAGTGTACAATGTTGTCAATGTGTTGGAAAATTTGTGTTATCTTTGCCTTTGAATTAAAAAGAAAGAAAGAAAGACAGAACAGACTTGTCAGCTGGTCTATCTCCTTCTTGGAAGTTTATAGTTAATTTCTGGTCCTCCATTGCCCATCTGTGGCCCCCAATCCAACAGAGATGTTTTCAAAAACAGTTTCTGCTCCAACAAAACAAGAGTTTATGATTCACTTTCAGACTTTGTTCTTTCAACGGACTTGTTTGTTCAGGAAAACAGATTTCTAAGACTTGCATACACAGCAGGACTTTTTGTGCCCGTGCTTTCTCTCCTGTGTTGCTCGGATGACATGGCTTTTGGCTCATAAAACATGCATTAGAGATAAGTGGAGAAAAACACCATCACCTTGGGATGGTTTTTTCCAGTGAAGCGCCATCCTCAAGGTAGGAAAAGTGGAGGCTGGCTCAGTTGCATCCCCCGTTGCATGCCGGCTCCCAGCTTGGGTTGGAATCTCTGCCCCTTCTGCTCCGTTTGTTTACAATTCATCCCCATCTTATGTCCCAGACCTCCACCTACCCTGAGCTCTGGACTCAGTGTTTATGCCTTCAAGTTCATTTACGAAAGAACTACTTCCTTCATTTCTAAATGTCGGGAATAAAACAACCGCAGAGGGTGTATGCCCTGCAAACTACCCACAGGTAGAAGGCTCCCTCTGTGTATTTCCAAGCAGTGGATGAGAGATAAGAGACAGGGAACTAAAACACCTCTTCCTTCAAGCATGAAAAAGAAAAAGCAGATACTGCTGCTAAGTTAGAGATTAGCCTGCACCAAGATTCCTCTGGGTCATGGGCGCAGTGTGGCCTCAGCGTGCACGGACCTGGTGGGGAGCAGTGGCCTCAGCCAGCATCCGTGCAGATCTAGTTGCTGCCATGGCCAGCGGGGCACCCAAGGGCCTCCTGGGATCAGCTCACCACCCGGGAAGGAAATTCCAGTCGCCTTGAAACTAAGCCTTCACATCTGATTGGAACTTGAGCTCTGGCCCGAGTTAGGCAAGAGAAGGAAACTGAAAAACCCAAACCACGTTTGCCTCGGGGTCGGAGGCAGGATTTCCCTGATGTGACAACTCAGGGGCAGCCTGTCCAGTGGGAGACCCACGCACGGCCCTCAGCCTGGCTCTGCCCTGCGCTCAACCCCTCCATCCATCATCTTGGGCATCTGCCCCCAGGAAGGCCTATGCGGTGCCATAAGTGTCTTTTGTGGGACCCGCTGAACAGAAAACAAAACTTAAAGCACCATCAGAAAACCAGGATGCTGGCTTCTGGCTGCAGCTCCTGGCCAGGGAGCCAGAGGAAGGTCCTGACCTCCTGGACCTCAGGGCTCTCATCTGTACGCGTTTGTTGACTCATGTTCTGCTGCCCTGGCCAGAAGGATTGAGGATCAAATGGGAAAGAACTTCTTAAAACGAGGACAAGATGCCATGTGGGTCTTCCTCTCCCTTTACTGTTCAGTTTCCTCTCTTTCTCCATCTCCCCATCCTCCCCCATCTCCCTTCTTTTTTGACCTCCTCTGCTTTGTCCCCTCCAGTAACTGCTTTATTATCTTCAGTTTGTTCTTCGTCTTCGGGAATTTCGTCTTTTCTCTCTTCTTTCCCTATCTTGTGTTCTCTGTTTTCTCCATTCTCTGTATCAGTGAATCCAGGAAATGTGAATAAAAGAAAACGTTACCATTTTACCCTAACTGGCAAGAAGAGGAAGGGTAGAACCAGATTAGTCTAAATTAAAAATGAAATAAGCTTCAAAACATATATGTAATTCTGCCTGCTAGGGAAAGGACAGGACAGCACCTCTTGTAACTTTGCTAGTTGACAAGTATCGTGTATAATTATCTGCTAAAAGTCTTCAGGCTAAAAAGAAGTTTATCCTAAGAAGCTAGATTCATTTTCTTTTAATAAACAGACCAACAGACCAACCACAAAAGGGGTGTGTGTGTGTGTGTGAGAGAGAGAGAGAGAGAGAGAGAGAGAATCTTTTTCTCTATACTGCAATTGACTGAAACAAATACTTGCAGGCCACAATGAAAAAATAAAATATAATTTAGAAATTATTGTTAGTATTATTACAATAAGAACCAAAAGAGGAAGTAGTGGGGAAGAGAAAAGTGAGAGAGAGAAACAGAAAGAAAACTACTTAAATGGAAATAGCTAGAAACATAAGGTAGGACACTAGTTCTCAAAATTCTGTGCGTAAAAAAATTGCCAGAAAAGCTCTACCTATATTTTAAATCCAGATCCTTGGCTTCTACCCATCTGTTCTGATTTATGAGATCTGGGTTGGTGTCTGGAATCTGTATTGTTAACACATCCCCTAGGAAATTTTGAAGCAGGTGGTCCATTTTCAGGTTAGTGAAGTTGTTTTGAAATCCAATTTTCACGTTAGATTCTTTGAGGGAACTTTGAAAATAAGGATGCTTGAGGTTGGATGAGGTCCAGGCCTCAGTCCTTAGAACTTCTTCCTGGGTGATCCTAATACTCAGCCAGGGTATTGACTTTGGGCTCAGAATATCTAGGGTCATAACCATAGCTCCGACACTCAGCTGTGCAACTTTGGACAAATGACTCCACCTCTCTGGGCCTCTGTGTTCTCTGTGAATTGGGGGACAACCATTTCCACCGCAGGGCCTGGAGCAGTGGGCTCTCAACCTGGCCTGCATATCACAGTCATCTGAAAAGTTTTAAACCAGGTTGGGTCCCTCCAACTGAATCAGAAAGTGTGGCCCCAAACTCAGGCTCAGTGTTCAAGACCCTGTGGATTGGAGATTCAGTGAAATAGCGGTATCAGTGTCCATACTCTGCTAAGAATGCAAATAATGGCCGGCACAGGGTGTGTCCTCTCCAGGCGGGCAGGAGGCCCTAGCCTTTTACACGGGATGCCTTTTTCCATCCCCAGCTCCCCCAGGAGATAAAGTCCGTGCTTTTGTGAAGCATCTCCCGCAGTTTCTGGCTGCTGGGTAAGTTTCCCTTTCCCAGTGTAGACAGAAGGGACAAGGTATGTGATAGCGGGTGTGCCCTTGGTTCCCTGGCAGCAGCGCCCGTGGATGTGGGCGGCCTGGACCAGCCGCATTGGCTGGTGGCTGCAGGGCCGCTGGCTGCAGGTGACAGATCATCTTTTGGAAGCAGGCAAGCGTCCAAGTGGAACAGAACCTTCAGGAGAGACAAACAGAGGGTTTTCTTGGGTCTGTGACAAGAAAGGAGAGACTGAAAAGACTGTATTTGATATCAATCAGCAAACACTTTGGTTGTACCCAATTGCCATTTTTTAAAAGTGTTGGGTTGAGGGGTTGATGAGAAGTTCGGAGCATCTCAAATTCTCCTCTCTACTTTTCAACTTGCACATTTTCTCTTCCCAAGAGAGTTACTGACGCTGTCCTTCTCAGTCTTTCCATCTGTGAAATGCATATCGCTTTGGTACCCATCTGACCTGAGAATAGCGTACACCAGCTGTGAACCATCCCAGCGTATGACCAATGGACCATCTCTCACATCTCAGGTGAGCAGGAAGGGTTTCTCCCACTAAGGCGATCTAATAAAGGAAAGAAAAAGACAGCCTTTTGTTTTCTCCACACCTTGGACATAAAGACCATGTGTGCATTTCTACCAGAGTTCCATGTGAATTTTACGATCGCTACCCACTGTAATCATTAAGTAACCGAAAACTTTGTGGAAGATAATTTTTCCCCAAAAATCAAAACACTGATAATGAAACAGGGCCAGTAATCTTGCTTTAATGAAATGGGGAGTCTAATCCACTACATTTGGTAAAGGTGTTAAATCAGGGAAAGCAATAAACTGCGTTCCCATATCAATAAAACGCGATTCTTTATGTTCTTATTATGTAAAACGGTAAGCCCGGCTCCCTGAGGAAGATGGTGCTGGGCCCGATGGTGCTTTGTTCACGAGCACCTCACAACCTACTTCACAGGCAGCTGGTGAACAAACGGGTCTGTTTATGAAAAATCTGTTCATTACACCATTAGCCGCATCCATGGCATTTTCGGTGGTAAAACAATTTGCATCCCAGATACGTGTTTATGGGAAATTGGGGGGATGGTAAAGCGAATGCATGAAGGCACGAAGGAACGAGAAATAGTGGGGTGTTGAAGCCACACTTCCTGGCCTTGCTCTCGAACCTGTATTTCATCCAGAAAGCTTTTATTTTAAAACCAATTTAAAAAGTCAATAATCATGAAATATGCAGAGACAACCGTGTGCTTCCTGCTTTGTGTTTTATTCCCTATCAGGCTGTCAGCATTTAGTTTGTTTGTTGGCTGCATGTGTAGGAAACAGGGGGACGTTAGCACCTATTACCCTGAATTCCTAAACACCAATGGTTTTCCTGTCTTTCCCATAGAAGCCACATGACACCAAAAGCAAAAGCTGCTATTGCTTCTTTGGGCCCTTGAATAACGAAATGAGAAGCAAGCTCTCAGCTCCCAGCGTTTGCCAGTTCCAGAGCTTTCCAGGCTGCCCTAGGCCGGCCTTCCCAGGATGGCCTTTTTCAGACATCTGCCAGGGCACACTGCCTCTAGAAGGCTCTAGAAGGCCTCCCCTGTTCCTCCTGCATCCGCCGATTTTAGTTTGCCTGTTTCCAACTTTGATATTTGGACAAACTAACGACAGCCCAGGATGTTTCCTAAGCTCCTTCCTTGAGTTTCTGTCGGCCCCTGTGGATTTGGAGCTCGGCAAGGTGACCCTATTTTAAAGGCATGTCCTCAGGGGACCCTGAGTGACCTCACCCTGACCAGGACACACTGGGTACAGAATATGACTTCTTGGTGTTTGGCCTCTGGAGCCACTCATTCATTACACAAAGTCTTTATCTGAGTGCATATCCTGGAATAATACTCTTAAATAAATACTCTCCGAGGCATTTTACTCCATGGTTATTTACTTGGCATTTCCATGATCTCAATGGAACACAGAAAGGGAGGAGATAGAAAGCTTGGCAAACAATCATTTGCCACCATCTACGCACAAGGGCACAACCAGGAGGCAGGTTGTTTTGTTTTAAAAGAGAGAGACGTCACTGACTTGACATAGAGCATCTGTGTGCCGACCAGAATCACCTTGAAAATCCCACTTGACGAAGCACACTAGATAACTTCTATCTCAAGAGAATGGAGACCACATGGCTTTGGAGTGAGAGGACCTGGTTCCATTCTCCAGACCGACCCTTTCGGCCTTGAGAGCTGAGTCAAGTCGTTGAGATTGTGTGCGTCTCGATCGCATCCTACAGCCCAGGGATACTGATGGGCCTCCCACCAGCCCCTTGGCATTGTTTTGTCTTTAAAATGAGGTCCTGTCCCCTGCTTCTGCCAAAGTCTGAGAATCCAAGGAAAGAAGTACCAAGGCACGAATGAGCAGCCTGCTTTTACGAACCCGAGCATTGTGAGCTGCTCTTACCAGTGGCACCGTCGCCGTGTTACTGTTATCCGATTTTTAAAGACCTTATGAGGTTCCATGTATTTTGAAAGGTCGTTAAGTCCACAAAAAACATCTGTTTTAGACGCACCCACTTTTTCCATGAACCCTTTCGTGCCCGATTTAACTGCCTCTTCCCCCTACTTCTTTTCAATTCACTATGAACACAAAGATCTGTCCTCAACCAATAAACACAGATTCCCGTGAAAAGCTGCCAAAAGGAAAAACAAAAGAGGAAAAAGATAGATGATTTCTCAAGGTTCACTGCATTTGTTGCTACTTAAGTCAAACAGACTTCATTCATATCCAAAGAAAGCACTGCTGATTTTTATAAGAACAGCCAGAGGTAGGCAACCCGAGAAGGTAGGTACTAGACATTTTCCCAGGTGCCCCAGTGGGTGGAGGAGCGAACTTATTGTTTATTTTATTTATAGACAGTGGAGGGGATTCAGATCCTGAATCTTTCTATGATGCCCCATGAGTGGGGCAGGTTGGAAAAAGTCATGTGTCAGGTCACAACCGGGCTCTTCAATATCCAAAGGAGAGTGGGGTACACATGCCGGCCTCTGCCCCAGCTCTGGTTCCAGCCCCTTTCTCTTTACACACCTTGGGCTGCCATGGTACAGGCGAGAATGTCCTTTTGAACACAAACCTAGGAGCTTTCGAGCTAGTCCGTCAATGGCCCTGTGATCCCCGGAGAGGCCATGATTTAACTCGATTGTCGTTTCCTTCAGAACATTCTTGGAGCTCATCTTTTGAGAATTCTCTTCAAAGGGTGCAGCCTCTTGAATATCCTGCGTGAATGAAATCATCAGACTTTGAAGGAAAGTTTAATTCTGGGAAACAATAAAAATATTGATGCCAGTTTATTAAAGTGATCAGTTGTGAAGCCAAATAATATAGTTTATGGTGTGAAAGGAAATGTAGTTATAAATAAAGGGACTTGCCTTGGAAATGACTGGAAAATATCTCTGAATAGAGATGTGTTTTAGAGATAGCAGCATCTCAGGGAGAAGTCTGTAGCATTCCAAAATGACTCCTCTGACTGGACCAACAATTTAGTCCTGTTACTCCGCAGGGGTCACGCAGTTCATTTAATAACAATGGAGACGCTTCTTACCATAGTTATAGCAATGACATGGCATCTCCTTCTGCCCCCGCCCCTCCAGCAAGTTCACAATGGTCACAGAGTCTGTGCAAGGTTTCAGAGGAAAGTGGGAAAAAAATTCATAACCAGGTAGAGCAATTGCCTACACAGACCTAGTGGGGAAAATCTCAAGGATGCCAAGACCTTATAAAGAAGGAACGCAGTAGCCAAGACATGGAAGTAACCTAAGTGTCAATAGACAGAGGAATGGATAAAGGAGATGTGGTGTATATACATACACTGGAATATTACTCAGCCATTAAGAAGAATGAAATAATGCCATCTGGGCAGCCATGGATGGACCTAGAGATGATCATACTAAGTGAAATAAGTCAGACAGAGAAAGACAAATCTCATATAATATCATATGTGGAATCTAAAAAAAAGACACAAATGAACTTATTTACAAAACAGAAATAGACTCACAGACACAGAAAACAAACTTGTGGTTACCAAAGGGGAAAAGCAGGGAAGGATCAAACTGGGAATTTAGGATTAACAGATACACACTATTATATACAAAGTAGATCAACAACAAGGACGTACTGTATAGCAAAGGGAACTATATTCCATATTTTGTAATAGCCTATAATGAAAAAGAATATGAAAAAGTATATATATATATATATATATATATATATATATATATACTTATATATATATATATGTGAGTCACTGTGTTGTACACCAGAAATGAGCACAACTCATAAATCAACTACAGTATACTTGAATTTAAAAAAAAGAAGGAATGTAGCCCAGAAGTACCTTTCTGCACAGCACCCCACTTCCAAACACTTGGACCCCCCCTGAGACAGTGCACCCCTAGAGAACTATTACTACGGTGAGCAAAATGCAGTATGTGAGCTGTGATGTCATTGGAACTCTTGTCTGATATTAAGGGGAATCATGTCAATAAATCAAGTAACAATTAATTCACGTAATAAATGATTTTACGGTTGAGTACAATATTAAAATACTTGTTTTGAAGTCTGGCCGGTGTCTGTTACACTAAGGCTTTCTTTCAGAATTCCATTTTATTATAATCCACAGTATTTATTTGAAAGATTGGAGGGGGCCCTGATAACCAATATTCAAAATAACTTGCCAAGATCTACCCCTGGATCTTTCGTCTAAGACAGAACCCTCAGGAGGGAACAAGTAGCAAAGGTACACACAGAAGCAGACCCGCATAAAAGCACTGCTAATCCCAGATCATAAAACAGAAAGCAAACTTCCGTTACATGAAAGCAATTTGCTGGGGGATCTTGAGATGCAAAGTGGGAGCTCGAGGTGACTATTAAGCTGCAAGGAAATGGGTGAGAGTCATGGCCTCAAATCTGGCTGGGGGCCAAGAGAGGCTTAGGGAGAAGTAAAATTGAGAAACTATAGAAATGATGGCAAGGAGGAACCCAGCCAATATCGTCTCGGTACAAAGGAATTAATTTAAATTAGTACAATCCACGGGGGTCCTCCTAATCACCTACCATGAAGAGAAAGGAAATTGTCAAAATGGTACCCAGGAGTTACTTTATCTAAGCAAAAGATCTGAGCTGTGGGTAACAGTTCTAACTTTAAAATAGTAAAGCTATAGATTTCTGTAACATTCAAGCTATAGGGAGAGGAGCAGAGATTCTATTGTGTATGTGACAGCAGCCCCCACCCAAGGAAAGGTGAGCTAGGAACCTCACTGAAAAAGCCTCCCTAAACTGACAGCTCTCACAGGATACACCGGGATTGGGGGTAAAGATAGAATCTTCCCTCGGGTTTGAAAAACAACTCTTATTCACATTTTCTATTTTCCCATTGACATGAAAATTGCCTACGAAAAGTAGAAGTCCCGGGGGTACGTGGCTTTTCAACTCATATCTTTCCCTTCCCTCCTCATTTCTTAGTTGCTCTGTGTGCATGCACGTGTGTGTGCATGAGGGTATGTTTCTCCACGAAAGACCTTTCTTAACTGCAGGCCAATGACCTGCACCAGCGGGAGAGCTGAAGTGCATTTCCATCCACACCAGACCGATCCTTTTCTCGGAACATGGATGGTTTATCTCGTGAAACTGGGCAGACATATAAGCAGCATGTAAATTGCCTTTCCCTCTGATATTTACTCCCAGGAAGGAGAAATGGTATGAAGAATAATTTCAACACTGCTTGGCTCACAGAGGTTTTAGAAAGTGCCCAAGGCTGTTTTCCAAGAGAAGTCTTCGAGTTCAGGACACAGGAAAACCTGTGTGTGTCAGTTTATTGGAAAGGCAAATCATATTTGATGTGCTCGTGGTTACTTGGTGTGCAAAACACAGTAAAAGCTTCTTGTGAACTTGCTTGTTTAGATCACATATTTCATTAATCTCACACACACGATTACCCACAGTTCACTCTGTCGGTGGGTATCATCCATTTCCTTATAGACCTAACAGATTCCAACAGAGGCCTGAGGAGGAGACGGAACCCTCTTGTTCTACGATTAAAATATCTTTAAAGGAGCTAGGGATTGGGGTCAGGAGGTGTGATGGTTGATTTTATGTGTCGACTTGACTAAATCACTGGACACCCGGACCTTTCGCCAAACGTGTTCCTGGGTGTGTTGGTAAGGATGTTTCCGGACAAGATTAACATCTGAACCAGGTGGCTGAGTGAAGCTGATGGCCTTTCCTCAATTCTATCTTAACCCCCATCCAAGTAGCAACTCCATGAAGAGATGAGAATGATTGGGACACCATGATTAGAAGTGACAGGGGTTAGGAATGCAGGAGAGAGGCCAAAGAAAGGTCATTTTTCTCTGATTCCTTTTTTTTGCGGGGTGGGGTTGCTTGTTGCTGCAGCTTCTCCATGCTTTGTCTGGACATCCTTCCTGGTGAGCACCAGTTGGATACCCTGGCGAGGAACCTGACGAGTATCCAAGGAATTCTGACATCTTCTGAGTGAATAAAGCTTACATTCAATGTGAACAGACTCTTATTTACAAAAGCATGTTCTCATTTAAGGATGGAGTAAAGCTACAAGGAAAGCCTATAGGAAAATAAACCAATGAAGAACAGAAGAGATTGACAGACAGAGGTGGAGACAGTGCTGGAGGTGGGGTCAGGGTCGATGGGGGATCACAAAACAAATGACCTGTTACCTTAGAAGGGGGAGCACTTACAGTCTGTGGCTTCTCTCTCTCTTTTTAATGTTCCTATGTCTACATCTTAACAGCCAATTTGAATTTCAGTGCCTTCAATTTAATCTTCCAACATGAATATCAGCCATTAATATGCTATGCCTCGCTTTATAACCAAACACACTTTGGGGGAAAAAAAAAGTCAATGTGCTGCCAAAAATGTGAGCGTCAGAGTCACCGCGACAACCTAATGCAAATAGTAGCTGTGACCGCTGCCCAAAGGACATTCGTTACGCACCTGTAGTACATTAGGGCTGCCAGGTGCCTCACCTGACAGGTCCAGCCCCTCCAGTCCCCATGAATTACTCGGCGTCCATAGTATCATCTTTCAGTGCTAGAATACGTCGTTGTGTGAGACCAAAGGTGTGGTACCCACAGATCTCTCTTAGCAGATTAACACTTTTATCATGGATATGTGAAAAGCAAATAAAAATGGGTGGCATTTCTGGCATCGGCTTACTGATGATGGATGGTTCTGACTCCTTTCAGAGGTCATTTCCTAGCTCGTCATGTCTGGAAACAGTAATTTGCCATTTATCTGTCACCACAGTTTGAATGGCTGTAATGACCTACTTGGGATCAAAGAAGAGGTCTCTCCGTTTATATTCAATAGTGGACCCCCTTCAACAATAATAGATACACACTTGACTAGTCCTTTTCCCAATGGCCCACTTCGAGGTAGCAAATGTCCAGACTGTCAGCATTGCAGACAAGAGCTTCCCCTTCTCCAGAGGAGTTGCCCCAGAAGCCCGATGCCATGTCCTAGTCTTCAGAGCTGACTGGGAGTGTGTCCTTCTATGAATACATAGTTATGGACATTTTTTCCAGAGGACAGAAAGAAGAGGCACATTGGAAACTGTATTCCATTTCAAGAGAGAAAATGTTCTGTGTTCTCACTCACATGGGAAAGTGATGGCAAGTTGTAGACTGGTATTCAATGAGGCAAGGTGAGTTGTGTTCTTTCTTCTTTCACATTATGGGGAGAGAATGAAGAATCACGAAGGCATTGCAACAGATGCACTTAGACTTGGGATGTGTTTGTAAGAAAGGAAGTAGATTAAAATTGAGAGATTAACTCAAGTGATGTCTCTGAATCTTAACAAGTGTTGACAGGCACCACATTCAATTGTTTAGAAAAGAAACAGAAAGAAGAGGAGGGGAGGAGAGGGCTAGCTTTTTTTTTTTTTTTTTTTTTTTTTTGTGGTACATGGGCCTCTCACTGTTGTGGCCTCTCCCGTTGCGGAGCACAGGCTCCGGATGCGCAGGCTCAGCGGCCATGGCTCATGGGCCCAGCCGCTCTGCGGCATGTGGGATCTTCCCGGACCGGGGCACGAACCCGTGTCCCCTGCATTGGCAGGCGGACTCTCAACCACTGCACCACCAGGGAAGCCCAGGGCTAGCTTTTGAAACGTGAGGGAGTTTGGTTGTTTTTTTTTGGCTTGGTTTTTCTTTAAGTCAAGGAACTTGAAAGCCAACATCTGAGGAGGTCTCCCCTGGGCTGGAGACTGGCTGGCACCCACGACCAGCTTCTGCAGAGAGAATGCTGCATAATTTGTGGATGTGCTTGAACGTCTAAATGCCTCTGTCACTGTCCTTTTGAGATGACTTTTTTTTTTTTTTTTTTGCGGTACGCGGGCCTCTCACTGCTGTGGCCTCTCCCGTTGCGGAGCACAGGCTCCGGACGCGCAGGCTCAGCGGCCATGGCTCACGGGCCCAGCCGCTCCACGGCATGTGGGACCTTCCCGGACCGGGGCACGAACCCGCATCCCCTGCATCAGCAGGCGGACTCTCAACCACTGCGCCACCAGGGAAGCCCTGAGATGACTTTCTTAATGGACAGAGTCCCATCGGGGGTTTGTACCAGACATAATCCCAAGCCCCACAGAGAAACAGACCACACGTGTGTAAAGAACAAGAAATAAGCACAAGTACTATCCACTTCATTTTGTTTTTATTATACTGAATTCAATTCAACCATTTGAATGTTCCTACAAGCTAAATCAGAATCAGCATTTGCTTCAGGCCCACACAGGTGTGATCCTAAAGAGGCACATTGGAAACTGTATTCCATTTCAAGAGAGAAAAAGTTTTCTTGCTTTCTCTTTATAGTCAAGAGTAATTTAAAAATATTTTCAAGCCACCGAGTTTCGGCAGTATACTTTATTTTCTTGAAAACTGATCTTCAAAGTGTAGGTCATTAAAATGATTCTGTGGTTTACATATGATGTTACATACGGATAAAACATCTCACCTCAAGACTGGAAAAATACCTGCAATGAGGGTAGAAGAAATGAAGAACTAAATATGCAAGTCAAGAACCCCAAATGGTGATATAAGCGTTCAGATGGAGAATGCTTCCCATGGAACAGATGGTAGAATGATGGTTGCCAGGAATTGTGGGGAGGGGGAATTGGAGAGATGAAGGTCAAAGGGTACGAAGTTTTGGTTAGGCAGCATGAGTGATGCAGGAGGTTTACTACTCAGCGTGGTGCCTGCAGCTAACAGTACTGTACTCTATACTTAGAATTGGCTAAGACGGTAGATCTTATGTTCAGTGTTATTTACACACACAGACACACACACTAGCAATAATAATAATAATGGGGACAAGAGGAAACTTTGGGGTGATGGAGATGTCTGAGGCTTTGGTGGTGGTGATGGTTTCACTGGTATATATTTATCCCCAAACTCATTGAGTTTCATACATTAAATATCTACCGCTTTTTACATGTCAATCATACCTCAACAGAGTGATTCAAAACTAAAAAACAGCATTAGTGGAGTTATGTGGAGGATGAGACAAGGGGGAAGGCAGACTGAGTTCCGAGTTTGGTAGGTTTTGAAGACTGGAGACAAGAGGATGGATAAAAGCAAATTTTAGGAACGACTAACCCCAAAGCCATGTTACGGATGAGGTGCAGAGAGAAAGTGAAGGCAAATGGGTCAGTCCCAAAGGCAAGAGGATGAATACAGATGATGAGCACTGTGACAGCTATGAAATGGAAGCACGCAGATGCGAGATACATGGCAGTTAGCAGAAAGGACGAATCAAATATTTAACCTCATGTTTTTAAATGTGTATGAGTTGGAAAATGCCACTACCATTGCCATTGTAGGGAAATCCAGGGAAGGAGCTCATTTTAGTAGGAAAGAGATTCTGGTTTTCATTGTTTTGAACTGAATCACGAATCCACGATGGTTCCATGTTGGTTAACAACTTTGACTCCCCAAAGGAAATGTTATCGGCTCAGGCGGGAGGGGCCGTGCTATGGCCCACAGGCTAATCCTACTTGCTGAACCTCTGTATGAATAAAATTTTATTGGAATATGGCTTGCCCATTCATTTACACATTGCCTCTGGCTGTTTCTGAGCTACAGCAGCAGAGTTGAGCAGGTGTGACAAAGACCACAGGACCTGAAAGCCTAAAACTTACTCCCTGGCCCTTTAAAGAAAAAGATTGCAGACCCCTGGCCTAAAGTCGCATAGGAATAAGATCAGGGAGGACATACTTGTGGCTTTTCAGGAGGATGTCCTCAGATATATCTCATCAAGTTGAGGGCTCCTGAGATGAAGACTGACCTGTGTGAACATCATGAAGATGGAAGAGTCCCATCAGAGGCTGGGGTCCTCAAAACAGTGGAAGTCCTAGGGTGCAAAAGTTCCAGCCACTATGTTCTGGACATTGTCAATCATGCAAGATGGGAAAAGAACAGGGGTTCCAGAGAAGAGCTTAGCAACGAGTGTCCTGGGAAACGTTGTCTCCAGAGGGCAGTGTTGGTAAGATGCCCAGACATTCTCTCCAGGCAGGATTGTGGAGTACTTGTGGCTGGAGGTCACATGGGAGGCAGCCTCTTGTCAGGTGTTCCAGTGACAAAGTCGTGCAGCCTGCTAAGACAAGGATCAGCTCTTGGGGGCTTCCCTGGTGGCACAGTGCTTAGGAATCCACCTGCCAATGGAGGGGACGTGGGTTTGCGCCCTGGTCTGGGAAGATCCCACATGCCGCGGAGCAAACTAACCCTGTGCACCACAACTACTGAGCCCGTGGGCCACAACTACTGAGCCCGTGGGCCACAACTACTGATCCCGCGAACCACAACTACTGAGCCCACGAGTCACAACTACTGAGCCTGCGTGCCACAACTACTGAGCCCATGTGCCTAGAGCCCATGCTCTGCAACAAGAGAAGCCACTGCAATGAGAAGCCTGTGCACTGCATCAAAGAGTAGCCCCCGCTCGCGACAACTAGAGAAAGCCCACCCACATGCAGCAGTGAAGACCCAATGAAGGAAAAGATTAATAAATTTAAAAAATAATAAATTTATTAAAAAATAGAGAATCAGAACGTGGCTTGGCGTTGAGCTGGGTGGACGTTTTGCTAGAGACGCATGGGAAGGTAGTGTCTGCCTGACAGTCAGCTCCTCTACGAGAGACTATGCTGGTTAAGGAGAGGCAATGAGCAGGATGCTCAAACAAAACTCATGAGTGAGGAGGAGATGCTCAGCTTCACTTCCTCTCCGTAAGAAGCTGCCCTGAAAAGTCTGGTGCCCCCTCTGCTGTGTTTCCTGGCAGAGCCTGCAGGTCTAGCTCCCCTGACTTCTGCAGGGAGGGCTTCCAACTCCCGGGTGAGGTTAGACCTCTGTACCTAATAATAACTAGCACTTGGAGACCACTGACTAGGCACTGGCCCTGCTCTAGGAATCTCATGTGGATTCATGTAGTCAGTCCTTCCAAAAACCCTATGAAATTTTTACTCATATTATCCCCTTTTAACAGATGAGGAAACTGAGGCACAGGGAAGTTAGGTGGCTTACCTATGGTCCAGGTCTGGTGAGGAGAGGACGGGGCTCCCTCCACTTCCCCTTCAGATGTGTTTGGTGTCATCTCTGCTACTGAGGTTAAGCTCCATGCTGGACGGGGCAGCAACAGATCTGGTCTCATTGCTCCTCCGGCTGCTAGTACACAGCCTGCAACGTGGTGGATGCTCAGTGCAATGCGGATGTGGATGTTGAGGTGCTAATGTCTCCAAATACTTACGTAGGAGTAAGAGAAAGAGCAAAACGAGACTTGTGGATTTGTATGTCTATTGGCCAATACCCAATGCATAATAAATAATGTGAATTTGAGGCTATCATTTAAGGTGGTAAATGTAATCTTACAAATGACTTTGAGCTTTGGACCCAGTGGGATTTATGACTAGAGTTTGGTGACAAACAGTATAGACTCTTATAAAGAAGCAGGTTTACACACTCTTATGGGTTGAATGGTGTCCTCGGAAAGGCTAGGTTGAAATCTTCAAACTCCCAGCACCTGTAAATGTGACCTTATTTGGAAATAGAATCTTTGCAGATGCTATCATCTTGAGA
This sequence comes from Hyperoodon ampullatus, assembly GCF_949752795.1. Taxonomy (NCBI): domain Eukaryota; kingdom Metazoa; phylum Chordata; class Mammalia; order Artiodactyla; family Ziphiidae; genus Hyperoodon; species Hyperoodon ampullatus. The sequence continues at coordinate 3,762,114 of NC_136929.1, read as the reverse complement.
TGAGATCATTGGGGTGGGCCCCTAATCCAATATGACTCATAAATAGAAGAAAGAGACACACCTGAAGTGTCACGTGAAGACAGAGACTGAGACCAATGCATCTGAGAACCAAGGAATGTCTAGGAACAGCTCCCACTGAAGCCGAAAGAGGCAAGGAAGGGTTCTACCTAAGTTTCAGAGGGCGCATGGCCCTCCCCGCATCTTGATTTGGGTCTTCTGGCCTCCAGAACTATGAGGCAATAAATTTCTGTGATTTTAAGCTTCCCAGTTTGTGGTCCTTTGTGACAACAGCCATAACAGATGGATACGCCCATAAAAAAGATGGAGCTGTGCTTTGAGAAACACTGCAAGCTCAAGGGTTGGGCGTGTAGGAGAGGATCTTGGTGAATATCAAAGGCTGTATTAATATGTCAGAGAGCACATCACAAATCACTCACTGGATGAAAGAGAAGAGAAAACTCAAGTCTGTGATCCTGGTATAGCTTTTAAGTTTTACACAGAGGCAAAATAGAGAGATGGTTGGAGAATTCAACTCTGTAGAACTGTCAGGCTGAACGCAGAGGATGCGGCCAGCTGGTCCTCTCTCCTCATACTGATGAGTCATCACCCCAATTTTAGAAGAGACATTGACAGTGACTACTAGTTGATAAAGAGGAAGAACTGAGTGCCCTGGGAGGCGGGGTCGGGCAGAGACAAAAAAAAAAAAAAAAGGCAAAGGCCCTCCAAAGTCACACGTGTAATCAGAGCATCAGTAAGGCAGTTCAAAATTTCTGATGGACAGGTAAGTAGATTCCAAGAAATGAGACTTGAAAGGCAACCCTGATTCAAAGGAAGAAACATGGAATGTGTCTGAAACATGAAATTGACTGACAGGTATCAGCCAGATAGATGATCCACAGGCTCAGATTCCTGGCAGTTCATGGACATGATTTTGCAAAATGGAATATAACCGAAGATAAGTGTAGGAAAGAAAGGTGGACCTCTGGAACACGGCCACGAGGCTAACATTCTGAAGAGCTGGACTTACAAAATGTTACCAGGCAATAAAAGAAACAAAATGTTACCAGGCAATAAAAGAACCTTTTAGCCATAAGCAGAATAAAACAGAGAAGCAGAAAGGTAGACCAGAATGCAGAGAAGAGCCCGGGCTCTGGAACTGGTGAGACCTGAGTTTGAATCTTGGCTTTGTCCATCTCATCCCCAATGAACTTGGGTCAGTTTTGAGCCTGTATACAGCATGGCTTGGTCGTGGTTTTCAGTTATACAATGCTGATGACAAGGAGAGGATGGATGTGAATGGAATAGGTTTGGTACAGCATGTGGTCTGTAACAAGAGTTCACACCTAACACCATCATTTATTTATTTATTTATTTACTTACTTTTTTTTTTTTTTTTTTTTAGGCATAAGGAACAGAATTTATTCAGTTTCAAAAGTTGTTTCTGATATGAAAAAGAAATGAAGGAAACGATAGCAAAGATCAACCAAACTAAAAGCTGGTTCTTTGAGAAGATAAACAAAATTGACTTATTATTTATTTATTATTTTTATTGAAGTATAGTTGATTTACAATGTTTCAGGTATACAGCAAGTGATTCAGTTATACATACATGTATATTCTTTTTCAGATTCTTCTTTTCCATTATAGGTTTTATATATATACATATACACACCACATCTTCTTTATCTATCCATCTGTTGATGGACATTTAAGTTGCTTCCATGTCTTGGCTATTGTAAATAGTGTTGCTATGAACATTGAGGTGCAAGTGTCTTTTCAAATTAGGGTTTTCTTCTTTTCTGGGTATACGCCCAGGAGTGGGATTGTTGGATCACATGGCAGCTTAGTTTTCTAAGGAGCCTCCATACTGTTCTCCATAGTGGCTGCACCAATTTACATTCCTGCCAACAGTGTAGAAGGGTTCCCTTCTCTATCACCATCATTAACTAGAATCAGTTAAAACATCACTTGAGAGCATTTTAAAAAGGGAAGCGTAAGTTTTTTAAAAAGTAAACTATAGCAGTATGATATATATACATATATAATATATTTCCTGGACTTATTCAAGTATAGTTGACAATTTAAAATTGTATGTTTGGGGCTTCCCTGGTGGCGCAGTGGTTGAGAATCCGCCTGCTGACGCAGGGGACATGGGTTTGTGCCCCGGTCCGGGAAGATCCCGCGTGCCGCAGAGCGGCTGGGCCCGTGAGCCATGGCCGCTGAGCCTGCGCATCTGGAGCCTGTGCTCCACAATGGGAGAGGCCACAACAGTGAGAGGCCTGCGTACCGCAAAAAAAAAAAAAAAAAAAAAAAAAAAAAAAGTTGTATGTTTAAGGTGTACAACTTGATGGTTGATGTACATAAAAATTAATATATCCATCAAAATGGTAATTTTAAAATATTAGTGTGGTAGGTAAAAAATAGACTGGAACCTACTAGGAGAGAAGAATCATATCTTATGAAGAACAGTTGAAAACAAGGATGTTTGAAAAGGCAAGAAGTTGATAAGAGGGACCTTCAAGGGGTCATCATGGTTTTGTAGTTTGCAATGAAGTTACAGGGATCAACTTTCAGGTCAGGAACTGCCATGACCATGCAAGGCTTGTCTGAGCTTTCTGAAGGTGGCATAAGCCATCAAACGAGTTCGTGCAATGCCCCAGCCCCACACTACACGAGTTCTGTGCATTGTCTCCTTTAATACTTACATCACTTTAGGGGGCTGAGATTTCTCTCCAAAGGGAAGAGTCCTGGGGGATTGGAGAACCTCGCAAAAGAATGTTGTATAGACAATTCCAGCATAAAATGGTAACAGAATCAGAGAATCTGTAATATCCATTCAAAACCCCTGGGCTTTGGCTGCCATGATCCAGTCCAGGAGGGCAGAAGGGAACCAAGAGCAGTCACTAGTAGGGACCCCAGAGTCCAGGGGTACGTGGGGGTCAGTGCAGGAGTGGGACCCCAGGAGACCAGGCCTAGGTGCACACCCATCCGAAGGGCTGTGGTACATCATGGAAGAAAAGCGCTTCCCATGGGCAATTCCATTTATGGAGCCTTCAGACCCTGTACTCTTGGCAGCAGGAGAAGAGAATATAGGTTCTAGAATTCTTTTTAAAAAATATTATTCACATAAAGGAAAGAATGTCCTTTAGGAGACACGTGGGTCTGTATTTTCTGCCTTCCCATTTCTTTATTCCCTTTTTTCCCCATGCTTCAACAAGGTATCGGACACTTCATGACCAAAAGCTCCTGGAATTAATGTGTTTTTATGTGTGTTCGTTGTTGTTTTCACTGTCCACAGAGGCAAGACTCAAGGACCACGGTTGGGGAGGAGGGGGATGTGGTGGGAAAGAAAGAGGGGCTCCTTCTGTCTTGTCCCCCAATGACAAGGCTAAGGGACCATTTCTCAAGCATTGCCATTGACATGTGACCGTTTGAAAGCCCTGTCATCACAAAGCCCACTTCCTTTGAGTTTTCATGACCTGTTCCGTGAGTCATGGAAGCTTGCCTGCCTTCTGGTTGGCCCAAGGATTTCTCTGTTCCCATCATTTTTGTGTCCACGATGGGCTTCCTCCCCCCTTTCCATACCAAGAAGGTTGACTGTAGCTATACTTTGGTTGACTCTCATGCAAAGGAAAGAAATGGTTTTCTTATATGACTTGTAAAGTGGTCCTCAATAACAATTCCTAAAATTAAGCTTCAGAAGTGCTCCAACCTACAGGAAAATTATTGGAAAACTGGAAAATATTTGTGTAATCTTCCAAGTAGACCACATGCATTTGGCTATGTCATTCAGCACATCTGTGAAAAAAAGCAAAAGTTGGTCTCCTTTTTTAACAGTCACTTTTATTCCTAGGCTACTCTGAAGATGTGACAAAGGGTTTTGTTTTTATTTTTGCAAACTGGGTATAACAGCCTTTCCACCTCAGTGACTGCCATGGCTAATTGCCCTCTCACTCCCACAAGGAGAAGATGTACGGAAAGAAAAGTGATGTCCCCTCGATGGTTTCTGGGAGTGGGCGTGCATAAAATAATCTACTGAATGGAGAACAGAAGAGAATGAAAGAAATACATAAGAATGCTAAAGGTGCATTTCAATTACGGATGCATATGTTACTAACTTGCGGGTGTAGACGCAGCCACCCCAGTCCGACTCCAAGTATTAAACAAAAACCCCTCAAAGATATAAAAGCCCCCAGATATCACCCAGCTCTGTCTTATGACTGACATTTAATTTTGAAAAATGTGCCTTTCTTCTGTTTCCCGTGCTCTTTTACAAACCTGTTTATCAAATGTATAGAACATTTTTGTTTATGATAGCTTATGATTAATCATTTACCAAGGACACGAGCCCTTTGTACCTATTACTGTCATGCATTTGTTTGGACTGCGTTTGACCTTTTGTACCCAAGTGGTCTGTGTTGGAACCTTTTGAAAACAATCTACCTGGTTAAATGTGTTTATGGTACTTACGGAAATCCTGTGGCTTGGTTGCTATCACATCCTGCTACGTAAGAGAAACTAAAATTACAATTTCACTTGCAAATTCAAATTTATTGTCACCCCAAGATAAATACATTCATCCTGGGTTCCTTGGAAGCATTCTGGAGTGAAATTTTAAACACTGTTTTGAGCAATGGATGGCCACTTTGTGACCAAGGGGTGTTACGTAAAGTATACCTCTTTGCAAAAAAACAGGGGGCTGGTCTCAGACCTGTCTTCGTCTTTGCTCTGTGTGTGATGATCAAAGTTCTCTGTGGGTACATCTCAAGGGAGTATATCTATACATCTGATCGCCTAGTGACTGGAGGCCATCAACTCCCAAAACAACAGCACAGGTCGAAAGGAAAAATGGAATGTGTCCTGCGTTGGTTTAATCATTCACCCCCAGACACCTTGTAGTTGAGAAACTGCCTCAGTGTTCCCCACCTCTCCTCCACTCAGGCGGTCCACAAACAGTCACTGCAAGGCTGCCCTGTGTGAAGTGAAATCACGTGCAGAAATCAACTGGGATGGTCTGTGAATTCCAGGAATGTATCATCTCGCACTGGGTACAACATGCCACGTTTAACTTCAAAAAAAAGTTGTTAATGTGCATGCCACGTGTCTGATACTGAGAATAATGGCTAAGAGTTCAGGGGAGGCTGGTATACTTGTAATCTGTTATTCAGAGACCGTTTTACGAAAGACATAGATTTGGGGTGGCAGAAGGGCTCGTGAGTTTTTTTTTTTTTTTTTTTTTGCGGTACGCGGGCCTCTCCCTGTTGTGGCCTCTCCCGCTGCGGAGCACAGGCTCCGGACGCGCAGGCTCAGCGGCCATGGCTCACGGGCCCAGTCGCTCCGCGACACGTGGGATCTTCCCAGACCGGGGCACGAACCCGTGTCCCCCTCATCGGCAGGCGGACTGTCAACCACTGCGCCACCAGGGAAGCCCGGCTCATGAGATTTTGATGGGAGGAAGAATGCCAGGATGTGGAAGTAGAGGCAGTGAAATCAGAGGGTCGAGAATTAGAGAGTTTGGCTGGACGGGAGCTCATGAACTACATCAGGTGGAGACATCACTGAGAATGGAGGTGATGGGGTTCTCGCATCTACTATGAGTTAGGATGAGCTCTGAAAGGATGAGTAGAAGGTACTGCATAATCAGGCAAAACTACAACGACCGTTTAAACTCTAGAAGTAAGAGAATTAGCACACTGCATAGTTTTCTACCTGATATTGACTAATATTATAATACTTTCATACCTAAGTTTAACTCAAGAGTTTCCCCATGAGAAGTCTGACACACTTACCTGATCTCGGAGTGTGCAAATCCATATAAATAAACCCATAAGGAATTCTCAGAATGTTTAAACATCTATTGATCTGACCGACATTTCTGCCCTCCTGGGCTATGAGCTCTGACCTCATAAATAGATGCTGGTGCAGCCAATGGCTAGTGTGAACTGACTCATTGTTCGTTGGTTATTTTAGAGAAAGTTCAATGATGACCTTCATGTTCTTTAAATCAATAAATGATCAGATTCTAATAACTATAAACTTGGCCAATTCAATACCATGAGGGAAGACTGCTGATTTTTGCTTAAAAATATTTTCAAAAAGGCAAGCGACTTGAAATGTCACGGGAATCTCAAATAATGAAGAGCATGATAATAGTCAGAAACCACATTCCCCTTGGTTTCCTTCACCGCCTGCACACAATATATGCTTCCCTTTGGGGGAAATTTTAAAGTACATATATTCTTAGGGAATATTTGTTTTCCTGGGCTTGTGAGGGAAAACCAACAGTTAAAGACTGGTGAAAAGTCCCATGTTGACTCAATGTAACTTTACTTCCTATAAAAGCATTTTCTAATCTCATGATATAACTGGGAACTAGGTTTCACTCCCAAAATAATGACTTTTCTGGATACTTTCAGGAAACATTGTTCTTGCTTTTGGTTTGGAGGGCTGCAGCATGCCATCCATGCCATCGAGTTTGAAGTTCTTAGCATCACTCATGATGCAATTAGGAAACAAGAGAACATTCTGATACATACTCTGAACCTAAACCAGACCACAAATATTTGTGGATCATTTCATTTCTTAAAAATGTTTCAAAATTCCAATCCATTACATTGAAGGCAAAGGAGAAGCTAATTTTAGAAGTGCACTGGGGCTCTGCTCTGACAACCACTGATACAGACTCCACACTTATCTGTTCACAGGTTTATTACTTCCTACAGGCTTTCATGAAACATTTACCAAGTGTCTGCCACATTCTGAAATGGGCGATTCTTTAAGATTGTATTATCTCAGAGATAAAAGGATATTTATTTTATTGCTGGTTGAAGGTGCCCCCTCAGAAAGCGATAACCCATTTAATCCTTCCTTCAACTAACATGTAATCCTTGCCCTGGAAAAGGTAAAAACAAATAAGAAATGCCCCTCAGAGAACTTGCTCTCTGGTCTCATCCCCAACCCAGAGTCTCACAAGTACAGTCTAACTCTGTAAGTTTCTGTATCTATCATCCCCCGGAATGTGTTTGAATAAGACCATCTGTGAAAGCACTGCAAAAACATATCTATTATCATTCTGATTCATTTTATGGATGATTCCCTTCCGATGTTTGAAAACATGGAATTCCAACACATGTGGGGGAAAAAAATCACTTCTTATTGCTTTGTTGTCTTTTAAAATTTTTTTTTAATGTTTTATTTTATCTTCAGGCTATAATATGTCTCAAAGCAGCTAGTTAAATCGTGATCATTTACAGGAATTTACAGACACACAGGCTTGGACTCTGGAAAGCAGCTCAAAATGATTTGTGATAACTGCTTTATTGAAATATAATTCACAACCTCTAACTTCACTCTTTTAAAGTATACAATTCAGTGGTTTTTAGTATGGTTGTGGAATTGTGAAATCATTATCACGCTGCAATTGTCATCATGCCAAAATAAAACATTACAGTCTCAACCCATTTCCCTCCAAAGTCCTCTCAATCTCCTGGCAACCACTAATCTACTTTCTGTGTCCACAGATTTGCCTTCTCCGAACATATCGTATAAATGGAATCACACAATATGTGGCCTGTTGCTACTGCTTCTTTCACACAGCATAATGTTTTCAAGGTTCATCCATGTAGTAGCATGTATCAGAACTTCATTCTTTTTTATAAAATATCGACTATTCCATTGTGCAAATACACCACATTTTGTTTATCCATCCATCTGTTGGTGAACATTTGGGTTATTTCCAATTTGGCTATTATGAATAGTGCTGATAAGAACATTTGTGTAAAGTTTTTGCCTAGGCAGTTTTTACCTAAAAGTTTCCCATTCTCTTGGGTATATACCTAGGGGTAGAATTGCTGGGTCAAAGGGTATATGTAACATTTTGAGGAAATGCCAAATTGTTTTCCAAAGTGGCTGCACCATTTTACGTTCCCACCCGCAATGGAAGGAGAATTCCAATTTCTCCACATCTTCACCAACATTTGTCTCAGGAAGCTTTTTGTACTGGCATGTGAAGAATATGTCTTCATTTCTCAGAATTCATTTCAAAAAATGTGGCGGAAGCACATGATAACAATCTTATTTAAGAGAGGTGAGAAATGGTATCCTTTTTTCAAGACTGACATCTTCTCAAATCCCTGCGCCACCCTGCAGGGCAGGATTCCAGCATTATAGGAAGGGAATTCCTTATAGCATTGTGTACCCTCCCTGTGACAGAGTCAGTCTCTCAAACTTCCCTGGTGCAGGAAGGATTATCACATCAGGACCATCAGTGGAGCTCCCCTAATGCAGACAAAGAATACAGCGTGCAGGGGGACAGCAATCAAGTGGTATGTACTCTTCAGGGCTGTGAGGCTGAAGAATTCACGACTTGTCTCCATTTCATAAAGATGATATATATTCTAATTGGAAAATTTGACTTTTCTTATGATTGCTATTGCTCTTGTATGAGGCAAATGACCAGGTATCTGATAAAGGTTCTATGGGGTTAATGGCCAAATATTTCCATTAGGCACATTCCTTAGACAAAATTAAGATGCAAAGCATGATTCAAGATTATGGCCAGGAACAACCAACTCCATGAGTCTTCAGAAATTCATGATTTGAATAACGTGTTCAGTTCACTCCCCTTTTTAAAGTTAGGAAAGATTGCAAGTGACCCGCAAATGCTTGAAAATCTATTAAAATGTTATCATGAAAATTTATAACGTGCTTTAGGGAAAGAGTTACCCATAATGGCGCCAGCATAAGTAAACAACCACAGGAAGTGCATAACTGTAGATACCAGTGTGTACGTGAAAGTGAGCCTGACCTTACGAGATTAGGTGAAAGGCATTAGGTAAATTATGTTGGGACGTAGACATCACATGTTGCTATTTGAGACTGTTAATTCATACACATACACACACACATGCAAACATACACATGCATGCACAAGCACACACATGCAAGTACACAGTGGTGGACAACACCATCCATAGGGTCTAATTTCCAATACACTGATGTCATGAAGTGCTTTGCAGGCCCCGGCATGTTTTAGCACTTCAAAAATATTTGCTAAGTACTGTAAAACAGCTGCTAAAATCACTAGATTATACAATTCTCAAAAGTACTAATTTTCCCTTGGTTGTCACCTTTTGTACTCTCATTACTCTAGATATTGGGTCAATGCCAGGGTCTGTTGCTGATGGATGTTTTCATGAACAGAGCAGGGGGCTAGTGGAAGGAGGTTTCAGTCTATCTCCAGAGACTTCTAGTTTCTTCTACTTTTACCTGAAGGGCATTGTCCCCATTCTCTGCCTCCTGGTGCTGACCTAGAGCTTTCCATGAGAAGGAACAAGCCTGGCAATGCCCTGTCACACTTGCTTATAACAGAGATCACGGTTCTTCTTGGTAAGAGACCACAGCTAAAAACACCGAATTGCCTCAAGTACATGCTTAGAACTGGGGGAATCTTTAGACATGCCTTCAACCCACACAGATTACCTTCTAGAAGAAGACAACCCAAGAATCCAGAGTGTCAAGTCGTCTGTGAGGGATCTAGGCAGGACTGCATGCCCACCCCACTCTCAGGGGTCTCCACCTTGGCAACCCACCGCCCTCCGCACTCACCTGTTTTCAAGCCCACCTCTCTCTAGAAGGGAAGCCGTGGGCCAAGGATCAGGTCTTAACCATCTTTGCATCTCCATTATCTGCCCTACGGTAGGTATTTGATAAACGTGTGTCTGTTGGTCACCACCATCCCTTAAGTCCCCTGCAAGAGAAAGAATTCTATTAACACTTCCACTGGGCTGCACCATCAAATTTGTCAGGGTAGGAGAGGCGAAACTTTATCCTCTTAGGGGCTCGAGCTGGGCCCAAGAATTAAACTGACAGAAGACAGATTAACAGGAAAAAAGCATACAGACTTTGGGAGCCCCTACAGAAAAATGAAGACCCAAAGACGGGGCAAACCTCAGTGCCCATATACCAGGACAAACAAAGAGAGACCATTGTGGAAAAGTAACTAAAATGCACGGAGAGCCAAAGGAAGATGAGTTACTCTGAAAAGGTCGGTTTGTACAGATTTCTCCACCTCCACTTCCAACTCTGGTGAGAAGACTCTTTCTCTCCTCCTGGTACGAGGAGGACATCTTCCACATGCGAGTTTTATCTCCTGCTTTCAGGAAGGAAGCGGGGAAACAGAGTACCCTTTTGCACCTGCTGTTTTTCAAGTGCCTTTAGCTCAAAATACTCCTTATGCCAAAGAAGCATATTTTCAGGTGACACATTCTGTTACCCTGCATTTATTTATGCACATGAGGTTGCATGCCCTTCATAGGGTTGCTTGAGAGAAATAAATGAATTATATGTGTGTGTTTGTGAGGGGCGGTTGGTGTATCTTAGAACAGCACCTGGCATTTCATAAATGCTATGTAAGTATTAATTATTTCTTTTAGTTTAAGGAAATGATTTGTGTAGGTTAATGATGTTTTCACCAAATTTTAGTCCAGTCTGGCTCCCTGATATTATACCCAAAAAATGTGTGAAAATTCAGAAGTATTTACCTTGCATACAAACTCATGTGACTTTAAGCTGAACATCTAGCCGATAAAAATAAATTATTAATTTAGTTGGTAATCAAAGTCCAAACAAATCCCTAATCATGAAATTGCTAATTATTCTTTTGTTCTTCCCAGCAACAGACATTAGCAAACGACAGAGAAGAGGGTTGGCCCCGGGAAACTCTGCATGTGACCTGCTTATATGTAATTACATTCTCTATTATCCAAGTATTTGTCTGGGACTGTCGAAATTATAAGCTTCGTGACTGTTTGCCTCATTCAGTACTGAGATAGGCACCCTAGAGGCTCTCAATAAACATTAATTGAAAGAAAAATTGAAAATAAACCTACATGCCTTTTCACTTAGATCCAAGCCTTTGCTAAGTTTTGACTTTCTTGATCCATATAATCACTTACTATTTACAAAGGAAAAATATCTAATCAGTGAGAGTCACTTTTCATTCTAAATGCCACTTTAATTTTTGTTTCAAGCACAAACATTACAGGTTTGATACGACTTATGTATTTAACTTCCAACTGAACTTCGAAAAAGGTCTGAGCATGTTCCTCAATTTCCCTTTTTGAGAATCTCTACTTATGTCAGTTCATTGGACCTAGTTTTATTTGAATTATGTCCTGGTCGCTTTGCCTCTGTCAGGTGGCTGGTGGACCAGGATACTGTGCTGGGGAGATGCAGCTGGGGGCAGATGCCTGAGGGTGAGTTCAAAGCATTGAATAGTTGGTGAAACAAGGGTGCATACTTTTCATTCTCAAACTGCCAGCATTTAATGTCAAATTCTGTAGCAAAAAAAAACCTTAGATCACAGTTTGCAGCTGAAAGAAGTGGCCAGTTCAGGGTCACAGAGCCTGCATGTCACCCAGGGCTGCCTCTGGGGTGAACCCTCACCCGAGGGCCATTTTCTCCTCCCTGGAAACTGGCTCCATTTTTCTATCTGGCTCATCATAATTTTGTGAGCACAAACCAAGAGCTCTATTTACATAAGAACAAATTCATGTGTGGAAGAGTCTGATTGCAAAAAGCAGATTCAAAACTTACTAAATTAATACATCGATAGAGCGCTCTAGCCAACTTTATAAGACTAATCAAAGTTGGCACTCTAAGAGCATTTATTGTATAGGAAAATCTCCAGGAGATGCCCTTTGCTTATTTTCTTTTCACATAGAAGAAAATCTAGGTAAGGGCAGCAGCTTGCTGAATTCCACAAATGGAGAAGGAAAAGAGATTTTCTTCTGCAGACTAAGGCAGAGAAGTCATTTTTTATTTGCATAATTTGAAAACAACTTGAAAATGGAGAATGTTTTTCATGCTCTTACCAGGCCCATGCCCCAAAGAAACGATTCTAACTCACTAGTACCGGGTGATGGATAAATGACACGTTCCACGGATGAAGCATTCTGGAAAAAAGCTTCATGTATCATCTTGCTACACATTCTCAGGCAGCCAGACAGCCCTGCCCTATCTCCATCCTGTGCTCTATTTATGTGTTTCCATTTACATGAATCTACTCTACGGTTTTGCCCGGTTGATTTTTCAAGTTAATGATAGGGCACTTGGGGAAAGATTAATGTCAGGAATGCAAAGGTTCAGCAAATTGTGGAAGAGTTTCACCATACAATTAATCTCTCTCTTTCCTACATAACAAAAGTGCAAGGGACAAAGGCAGAGAGCTGTGATCATGCAGATATCACAGGTCTGTCTGTAAGAGCTGAAGACTCGGCTGTAAAACTGATAGGAAGATGGCTCTCGACTCTAAGAAGGATTTATAAATCATTCCCTGCTCCCCGCGACATCCTTTCTTGCCAGGTACTTGTACCTCAGTCCTGTTCAGCTCTCATCATCCTGAGGACAGTTCCATAAGCTGGACGGTAGGAGCGAGTGGAGATGGCATCTCAATTAAGGCAACGCCATGCTCTTGAAGCTGAATCCGGCCTCTGTACCTGACACCGAATTAATTCTCAGAGACAGAGTTTTGGGTGAAGTGGAAAAGAATAGGTTTATTGCTTTGCCAGGCAAAGGAGGCCACAGTAGGCTAGTGCCCTCAAAACTGTGTCCCGACCTGGAGGGGGTAGTGAAAAGTTTTACAAGAATGGTTCAAAGAGGATACGATCAGCTCGTGGACATTCTTCTGATTGGTTGGTGGGAAGGTAATTGGGAGTCGGCATCATCTACCTTCTTCTTCCAACAGGTCTGGGGTCTGCATGCTTGTGGGCAGCATACCCTTGACTTCTCCCACTTGGTGGGGCTTCAGTATCTGCAAAACAGCTCAAAGATATTGTAATGTGTATCCCTTGAGGGGAACCAGCACCCTGCCCCAAGGCTGCACTGTTGTTTCCTGACTGTTCCTCCCTAGTCTCTGCGGCCCCTCCCTTCCCTGAATAGCAACTGTTTGAACCTGCCAGTTGGAACTCAGGGAAGGTCATGGAGGCTGAATGAAGCCCATTTCCTGTAATCAAGAAATGGGGGACACAGAAAGGTTTTTGTGCCCAGGAACCCCACAGGGTCCTGCTTGGTGTCACTCTCATCTCCTCAGATGTCCCTAATATTGTCTCTCTATGGCCAGCTTTATCTTTATTTGGCTGTGAGCAATAGTCTTTGTATGAGGTGTTGTGTGAAACACATACCTCTTCCCTCCAAGCCAATGTTGTGTAGCAGACCAGGGTGATGTTCCAAATAGTCCAGCACAGAAACAGAGCGGCAAGAAGGATGCAGGTCCCAGTCAAATCCCTCTGAACCCCGTCCTCACTGGAGGGTCATTCCCCAGTGATGCAAGGGAGGAAGAGGGAAGACAGATGGAGACAGTGGAAGTGAAGGGTCAGTCACAAGATGCCGGGGGCAGAGCCTGGTCTCAAATGGGAGGATGTCTTGTCATGGGTTCTCTCAGCCCCATCAGCATCCCTTGTCTCTGTTTTTCAGCCTCTTAACTCAGCATGTCCAGGGTTGGCCCTCATGGGCATCCCCCTCAGATGATAACCCACCAAGAGTGGGGAACTTGCTTGCTCACTAGCCTCCTGAACAAGGAGATGGTGCTTTCCAGGCCACAGAACCTTTCCATACCCAGCCGTGCTGACCATCCTGGCTCATGCCGACCTGCTGTGGGCAGAGGGCTGGCAACCAGAGAGGTGCCCAGGGAGGATTGTGGGAGTCCCAGTATGAGTTTTGCTTTTTGAGAGAAAAACAAAAATTTTCCTCTCATTTCAGATGCGTAGTCATTCTGGAAGGAAAGTTTAAAATATGGGGGCTAAACCACTCTTGTTCCCAGGATGAACAGGAGTGAAGGAGAGGTGGAAACAGCTGAAAATACAGGTGCCAGGCTGGTCTCCCAGGAGAGGGAAAGGTCTGCTGAGGTCTGGGAGCGGGGCATTCTCATAGCTTTAGCTCCCTGAAAACGGGTCCTCTTGGCATTCATGACATGTTGGTCTATTGTTCAACACTTGGGCGGGTGACGGTCAAGCAAAAATGGTGGACAATCACCTCCCCTGAGTTGGAGGACCATCTCCATCCCTGAGGGTGGCACAGCCATCAGGGCCACCTACACGACTCTGAGAAGCTCTGAGTTGAGTTCTTTGATCCCCTTTGTCATCCTCCCTGAGATCTCAGTGAGACCAGTGTTTGACTCAAACCAACAAGGCTCATATGATCTTACCAGGTTATGTGTCCAGGTATTCCTCTCATCTATGAGTTCACTTGGGGTTCTCAGCGGGCACAAAATTGCACTGGAAACACTTCCACCTCGCCAGGACCTCAGTGACCAGGTGGACCCCTCAGGGCCTCTCGCCTCAGACCATCCACCTCTCCACAAGCAGCTGGCTGCCGTGCATTTGACTTCAGACCTGTGTGTGTGTGTTTGTGTCCTTGTCCACGTGTGTAAATCAGAGTTGAGAGCTGGGAGGATCCCTGGAAAGGCCATTCCTTCCATTGCTACCTTCACAGCCAAAAAGAAAAAGATTTTGAAAATTCAGAAGTCTCTTTATTTAGGTAGGAAAGAAAAAGATGTACAGGAAAGATGGGGAGATTTCTCACACTTCGCCTTCCACTGAAAGTCTCGTCTTTCATTGGCTAAGAGGTTGGTTTGGTTGGTCAGTGGTTAAGTGGTGACCCATTCATCACCCCCCTAAGATTTTGGGGGTGGATCCTGGTGGGCATCAGTCACACCCAGCAAAAGAGGGCAGGACCAGGCACAGCATCACCTGGCCATTCTCTGGCTGTCAGAGTACCCCTGATCTAGACTCAGGGTAGAAGCATCTCAGTACCTTATTTATTCAGCCATAGCTACAGGCAAACATGGCACAGTCACGTGCATGTGCCCAAGTCTCCAAACCGCCCTGTTGTTTTTGATGCACAGTTGGGAGGGGGTGGGTCTCTCCATTGATCATCACAGGAATCCTGAGAGGCAAGGCATTGTCATCTGATGGACATGGGGTTTCGGGGGGTTGAGTGAAGTATTTGTACCCGTCTGCTTGTGAGCTACAGGAGCCCCTCCACCCAGGGCTTGCCGTGGGCTCCCAGGATAGCTTATGGGGCATGGGGAAGCGAGGACATGCAGTCAATTCCAAAATGCAGTCCTTGCACTCTGGCCTGTAACATTCGTTCAGTGTTTGGAGTGCTAAGTACCTCTTTGGAGCAATGCCACTGAGATGAAGGACCCTGCCAGGAGCCCATGTGCCCGAACTTCCAGTCTCTTCCTCCTGCTCAGCCACACTCCCTGCTGAAGCTTAGCTCCACCTATAGCAGCCCCTCTCCCTGAGTCCAATGCCCCAGTCAAGGTCTGCATCCCCCAGCTGAGTAGAACAGGATGTAGCCCCAACAAATCAGACTCTCTCCCACCATCTGGTGTCAACATATAGAGCCTGAGTCCTCAGGAGCTGCAAAGTCATAGACAGTAGACCCTCATTATTCACGGATTCTGTATTTGCAGTTCTGCCTACTCGCTAAAACTTATTTGTTTCCCCAAGATCAGCACTAGCAGTGCTCTCTCGCTGGTTTGTGGACACACACAGAGCAGCACATTCTCCAGTCACCTGAGCTTCACATGCCCACCTGAGTTCAAAGGCCATGCTCTGGTGAGATTTGTCCCCAGGCATCACGCTGGCATTTCAGGAAGGCTGGGATGTGCCTCTCAGAGAAAACAGTGTGTTACACGAGCTTGCCTCAGGCCTGGGTTCCGGTGCTGATGGTCCTGAGTTCAGTGTTAGTGAATCAACAATACATATGGAACAAGGTGTCTTTAAACAGAAACACACACAAAACAATGCTCTCTATTGATCAGTTGATGAAAATGTGCCGACCCAAGGCTCGCGGGACCTACCTAGTCCTGTATTTCCCTGGGAGCGAAGGTTCGGGATTCCCTAGTTCAATGTTTGTGGCACCTTTATAGAAAGAATGTCAGCACTTACAGTGTTCACTGGGCACCAGGGTCCTGTTTCCGGTCAGGCCAGGTAGGAGCGAGGGTATGGCCGGCAGGGAGCGCTGAGTTGACGGGGTAGAGGAGAGACCCTGTGAGCCTGGGGAGGGGCAGGAGTGGAGAGAGCAACTTCTTGCTTCTCCCTTTCTGGTTCCCGGGACTCTAGCTGTTCTGGTTTCCGTGAGATCCCCCTACATCTGGCTGTAAACTCACAAGAACTCGAGCAAGCCAGGCAGGGATGCCCTTCTGTTCCTAGTATACACATTTCTATAGACTGAAACGACCCCGATGTCCCCAGTGAACATCTCATGATAAGATCTACAAACTGAGTCCTAGATGCAAAGTCAACATCCATCAGCTAATAACAGTCATTCTCACCCTTAACAGTAATGAAATGGAAGAAAACGTCAGCGGATAAGGTTTTAGACCCTGATCCATGACCTAATAACAGAGATGTATTTACTTAAATTTCCCCCTCTTTCCTTCCACTAAAGAAATATCTTCTGCCTTTCACACTTGACCTTGGCCAAAGAACTGAAATCTTGAGAAAAAGATGCTGCAGATCCTGTTCATTTAGGAGTCAGGGGTCACGTGTCATCAGAGCTGATCGATAGCCCCTTGATTCGATGGTTTTACAGGAAAGGCAAATTTATTCAGCTCTGCAAAGCTATTTTCATTTCTTCACTGTTTAGGATAGTTTGCACTTCATGCTACAGATCAAGGCAAAGCAGAAAAGACCCAGCAAATCTAACATGCTTCTTTGTTTATTTACTGGCTGTGATGAAGGAAGTAACCATTACTACTATCTCTAGAGTGGCCTCTCTGACAGTTGCTCCATATACACGGTGGATGATGCACTTGGCGATCTTGCAAGGTGACCAGGACCATCCTGCTCCACAGAAGGCAACCCAGGATCCCCACAGATTAACAAAGCCCTCAAGCAACATAGAGGCAGAGCTGGGATTACAATTCACATCTGTTTAACTTCACGTTAAGTCGCGCTGTTTTCACTCTGCTGTGCTAATTCATGGAGGTGGATAGGAGACAACCCCAACTTCCCATCCTCCACATGGATGTCACATCTGGTCTAGTATGTGACACCCAAAGACGGGCATAGAAGAAACTAACCACTACCCAACCCCAATGACACTAGTCCTTCCATTCCCAGTGATACCCATTGTTTCACCCTAAGAGCAGGAGACCCCATTTCCAAGCCCTGGAAGGCCCCCTATGCCCACCTTCCCTCCGGACAGTCACAGAGGTCTGTACTCAACCCTTCTCCCGGAAGACGGCTTCTAACTTCATAAGGTTGTTGCTTTCATGGACGGGAAAGTATCAGTCAGGAACATTCCATGTCACAATCTTTAACTTGCAGCAGCTGAACTGGAGTAAACTGGGGCAAGTCTTACTCTTTTTTAGAATAAATATGTTACACTTTATCCACACTAAGAAGCACGTGGCTTAAGTTATGGGCAGACTATAGGCCGTGGAGCACATACAGCTGGAAAGGTTTCACCCCACAGTAAATGTAGCATGTTTGGTGCAGAGTATTGTACTATAAACACATGAAGTGTTTACGTAACCCATCAGTTGCCGTTAGGGTGCCAATGAAACCCCACAAATGGCAGAGTTTGCGATACAACCATACTGGTATCCATGTACGAGGTATTTATTCATGGTATCTCTCCAATCCAGTGCTTTGGGGACCTCTTCTCCGTCTTCCATACATGAAGTGCATGTGTGTTTGGTGGCTAATGTGTAGAGGAGATCGATTGAATGACATCATTCTATAAGAAAAGAGCAAATGAGATCAAATACATACCTGTAAATTCTAGTTATAAAACTACTCTGTGATTCCTGCAATTGTTTGTCACCAAATGTACAAACAATGCGATTAAACATCCTTTTAACTTCTGTTTGCCACGGAACACGGGGTCCTGAGTATGCTCCACCCACTCCACAGGCACAGACAAGACCCGGTCTCTTTGCAAGACCTGAGCCCAGCAGGCGAGCTGCTCGTGCTTCCTTTTCTCTGATCCCATTGTCTGAGGAGCTGCCTTTGCCAGTAGGTCTGGGTAACATCCCACAGCCCCCCAGCATCTTAAGAATCTCTGCAGAGTCTCAAAATAGCCAGCCCACTCTCTCCTTCATTTTTCAACAAAATACAATGTCATAAAGCAATTGTGCCCTTAGTTTTCTAAAATTGCTCTGACTGCAATTTGATCTTTAACCTCTAAACTTGATATTTCAAAACCTCATTTACTCTACAGCTCAACCCTCTATTCCTACCCGTTCATACCAATTTCTACTGCCCTCAGCAGGAAAGAGCTCGTTTACATGAAAGGCACTCCGAGATCATAACACGAAGACAGCAACTGCCATGTACACATCCTGCTTACCACTTCCCACTCAAGCCAAAAAAGATTTCGGGCACTTCCCTCCCCCATTTCCCTCCTCTTATTTTCTTTTCTTATCCCCAGGGTACAACTGCCTACTCATCTTTCAGGGAAAGAGTGGATACGCATGCTTGGAGCACCCTCACACCAGGGCAGAGCTGGCCTCCTGGAACCATCCTCTTTGTAATGTGGCTCCATCTTCTTTAGTTTGAACGGAGGGCTACATGTCTTCCATGCACAATGATACATTCTGATTCAGTGATCATGTAAATTACAATATTCGGATGTGTTCCCAAATTCTACAAAATGGAGAAAGTGTGAAAAATTGTGGCTGCAAACTTAGTAGGTATATTGAGAAGAGCTATACTGATAAAGCTTTGGCTTTCTGTAGGCAGATCAAGTGTGGTGGTCATTTGCAACCGCACTAAATCAGAAGGGCTTGGGGGACCTCAAAGAAAATGATAGGCAAGGTGGACTCTATCAGGCCGAGTTTTCAGTTCCAGGGAACAGGAGGACTTTTAAGATAAAAATTATGCTTGGAAAATTATACTTCAGTCCACACATTTCTTTGTTTTACCTTCTTCATCTATGAAATACTGTACCATCTTCCTACTCAATGGCGTTATAAAATAATCAGTGAGACATAATACATTTGAATTATTTGTGCGCATTCTGAATCTCCAGTAAATAATGAAGGAGGGAGGGGGGGATCGGAAAGCATCCATGGATGATAGAACCAGGAGCCATAATCACCAGGTGTTTGTAGGACACTAATCATTCCATAGACAACTTGATTGCTTTTGTGATAGAATTACAAGGTTTACAGATGAAAGCAATGTAGTTGATGCATGTCTAGAATGACGACTATAATACATTTGATACAGTGTTGCACAAAATCCTACTTGCAAAATCCATCTGTGTAGGTTGGGACTGTCACTGGGACAGAAAGCCAAGGAGAGACGGCCAGTGATCGAGTAGGAACGGATAGAACTGCCTCTTTGGTCCCTACCTTGAACCCTGACTTAGAACAAAAGTGTTAGAACAAAAGGGACCTTGGATTTGGAGTTGAAAACTCTGTTTAAAAACCAACAGTCAAAAGATGGTCATACAGGTTGTCCTTGTTGAATATTGGGAATTTCAGAAATGGTACCAAAAAATGGTAGGACCACGTATCCCCAACCACAGATTCTTGAGCGAAAACTAAAAGTTATATAAACTCTGGCAAAATATAGAAGCCTAGTGCGTGAGCTCTGAATGAGGACAGCCTAACTAACGAGCTGGAGGCATTCACTAAAAAGTGACTCCCGGTGAAATACAATGTGTGCTAGGAGGACACAGGAAAAACAAGGGAGAGTTTCAGAAGGATGTGGAGGGAAACCTTAGCGTGAGTCTGTTGTCAACAGGTTCACGTTGCTGTGAGTGTGTGCAAGGAGGGCGGAAGGTGTCTTCTATGATCACTCAGCCCCTGCAACACTTTATAACACGCGTGTGTAGGTGAAGTCTACGCACAGAACTCAACAGAAACAGACACATGCTCAGAAATAGAAGTCGGAAGGCACAGGGCTTCCCAACAGCCATGTTGGATACTAAGGAAAATGGAGTGATGGATGCGGTTAAAATTCTGAGAGAAAATAATCTTCAATTTAGGGTTCTAAAGTCAGTCAAAATAGCAAGTGCAAGGAAAGAATGGTGACATTTTAAGACATTCGGGGACCTGGGGATAGAATTCAAGACAGATGAGGTTAAAAATAAAGCAAGCCTCTCCAGTTTAAAGGGTAATATAAGAAAGGAAATGCAATCATAGTACACTACCTGGCTCTGCAAAGAACAGTGCACACGTGCCCATGTAAACAGGGCTTCCCGACCTCTGCAGACATCACGATACGATGTCAGTGTGAGAATGTGAGAGCTGAAGGAGCTGAGGGGAGCTCATTCATCACAACAGAAGGAAAGCGGGTCATGCCTTAAATGAATAAAGGAAGAATCAAGGTTACAAACACATGGAGAAGGTACATAGGGAAGACAGCTATAAGGACCGGAGTGGATGGAGGGATGCAGGAAGTGATGGCGCAGGGGCTGCTGGAGTTTGTTATACATCTGGAGTTTGATATACTGCTATTCGACTTTGTTTAAACATGCAATTCTTATTTGGGTAAAAATAAATGTTTAAAACATATATCAAGTCCTACCTATGAAAGAAAAAGCAGAGAGAAAGAGAGAGGGGGAAGGGAAACATCACACGGCTGAGGATGTGGGTACGAAGGGACAATGTTGAGAGCAAATCTGTCGGTGGATGTTTTCAGTGGTGTGGACATACCACAGGGAGGCCCAGATCCAAAGGTCCAGATCCAGCCTTAGGACTGGTTGATAGACAAAGAAGGTGGAACCAATGATTATCTTCAAACTTTGGCTCCTGGACCCCTAGGAAAATGTTGGTATCTGTATTTTTTTTCTTTCTTTCTTTCTTTTTTGATGTTTTTACAGTAAACATGGTTATAGTATTATAAATATTGTACTTCCACATTTCTGCACTTACAAGGTCTTTTTTTATTTTATATTGGAGTATAGTTGATTTACAACGTTGTGTTAGTTTCAGGTGTACAGCAAAGTGATTCAGTTATACATACACATATATCCATTCTTTTTCAGATCCTTTTCCCATATAGGTTATTAAAGAATATTGAGTAGAGTTCCCTGTGCTATCGGTATAGGTCCTTGTTGACTATCTATTTCTATGTCTGTGAGACTATTTCTGTTTTATAAATAAGTTCATTTGTATTTTTTTTTAGATTCCACATATAAGTGATATCATATGATATTTGTCTTTCTCTGTCTGACTTACTTCACTCAGCATGATAATCTCGAGGTCCATCCATGTTGCTGCAATAGGCATTATTTCATTCTTTTTCATGGCTGAGTCGTATTCCATTGTGTATATGTGCCACAGCTTCTTTATCCATTCCTCTGTTGATGGACATTTAGGTTGTTTCCATGTCTTGGCTATTGTAAATAGTGCTGCAGTGAACATCGGGGTGCATGTGTCTTTTCTAAGTATGGTTTTCTCTGGATATATGCCCAGGATTGGGATTGCCGGATCATATGTATATTATTTTTCTATTTTTTTCCAGAAATAATCTCTCTCATGAGATACTAGTAAAAATAAAAAATAGTTCCAGTCTTAATGTAACATGCACGGAGTTCCTGTTGTAGGCCAGATAACGACCTAAGCACATCTCCTGTATCCATTCCTTCACTCCTGACCGCAGACCCGTGAGCCATGTCCTACTCTCATCCATAGCGTGGGAAGCTCTCGGCGTCCTACCCTGGCCCCTCACCGTTATGTGTCAGGGATGCGCCCTCCACCTCCAGTGGCCTTGACCCTTTGGGAGCCACTGTTCCCAGAAGGGTTATTCCTACCCACCTCCACCTCCCAAAGAGGCAGCCTGCAGCCAACTACCGCAGGCTAGTTCCTTGCCTCGAACTGGGACAACTCTGTACTGCAGCTCCTTCTGCAGGGCTCCCCGTGGAATCAAAGGGAACACAGACTGTAGCTGAGACCACACACTTCCTTGCCCAAGGCTGGTTTCCTTCCCTGCCTCCTTTTCTCCTGAGAATATCCCCTCAGTCAACAAAACTTATCCTAACCCCTACACCAGGCTCTGCTTCTAGAGAACCGGGCTTAGGATGGGGGTTATAGATGAGGAAATGGAGGCCCAGAAAGGCTCAGTAACTTGTGCAAGGGCCATACTGTGAAGTGGAAGAGCCACAGTCAAACCCAGGCTGCCCGCGTGGGAGCCCTGCAAGCCCAGTAAGGATGAGGCTGTCCTGCAGGGCGGGCAGGGACGAGAAGGGGTGCTGATGCAGGGACGAGAAGAGATACTGATGCAGCTCAAGCCCTGGCTCCATCGTCCCTGGGGTCCTATTGCCTTTGCCCTTCAGGCGGGTCCATCATGTGAGGCCATAAACCTTCACTTGACTACATCTGGTCCAATTGAGTTTCTGTCGCTTGCAACAGGGAAACCTAAGGGGGCACCCTTGACATAAATAAGGAAGTTCAGGGGCAAAGCATTGTCTTGTTTTAGAGACAAGATAATGAGCTTGTTCTTGAACACATTTAGGTGGGGATGCCCAAGGAAAGAAGAAATGTATACAACAGCCCTTTGCTAAGAGAGAGAAGAATCGATGATGTGAAAAAGGGAAATAAATCTTAGGCTGGGAACTGATGCTTTGTGCTGAAATAAAGATATGGAAGGGGACATTCCCGGGCAGTTGTTCAGGCATGGAAATTAAGTAGGGTTGTCAGAGTCTATAAGTAAAAATATCAAGGACACCTAGCTTAGTATGAATTTCTCCATGAACAGTGAACAATTGTTTAGTGTGAGTAGACCTCAGGCAATGTTTAGCACAAACAACACTAAATTTTTTTCTTTGTTTCATTGTTTATCTGAATTCCAAATTTAACTGGGTATCCTGTATTTTTTCTAACAATCCTGTCACTTAGGCATCTTTGTAATTGAAATAATAGTTGACTATCTGAGACTGCTGGATATCACTATTCTTTTTACCTTTTTAAAAAACAATTGCTTTTCTAAACTATTGACTAGGTACTGAATAAACTGTATGGACATCATAAATAGCAGGGATGGGATGCACGTCCTTTTGCCCTACTACCTACGAGGTTGAAATAAAGAGCACCCCCTCTAGCATCTGCAGTCCTGTCTGTCTTCACAGTCTGATTCTTGGCTCCTTAAACAGAATAGACAGCACCTTAAGTTAGCTACCTACCAGTCCCTTGCATTTTTCTTTTAATTGTGCAATTTATCACTTATACGGAATACTACATAAAACACATGTATGGTGTAAGGAATCACACAGAGAAACACGTATAACCGCCATCCAGGTCCAGAATGGGATCGCTCGCTGTCAGCCCCCAGACATCCTCTCTGGACTCTTCCCACATCCTATTCAGCTCCCTCCATTATCTAGACTTTTCAGGAAAATCATTGCCTTGCTTTCCTTTACATCTTCCTGTATATTCTTAAGTAACATAATTTAATCTTGCCTGCTCTTGAAACTTACATAAATGGAATCGTTAATTTAAAGTATGTATTCTGTATTAGTCGGTAAGGTTGCCATAACAAATATCGCAGACTGGCTCAAAAGACAGAATTTTTTTTTTCTCAGAGTTCTGGAGATTGCAAGTCCAAGATCAAGGTGTTGGCAGGTTGGGTTCCTCCTGCGGTTAGAGATGGCTGCCTTCTGGCCGGGTCCTCACGTGGACTTTTCCTCTGTGCCGGGGTTCCCTGGTGTGCCTTCCTCTTCCTATAAGGACACCAATCCTACTGGCTCAGGACCCACTCCTCTGCCCTAACTCAACCTTAATTATCTCTTTAAAGGCCTTATCTCCAAACAGTCACATTGGGGGTTATGGCGTTCACACATGAACTTGGGGGACACAGTTCAGTCCATAACATATTCTTTTGTGAATTCCCATGCCCCAAACTTGCATTTGTGAAGTTCATCCATCTTGTTGGAAACAGGTGCAGTTTGTTCATTTTCATTGCCTTATAGAATTCCATGGTACATATTTAAACAAATTTACTATATCCACTTACAGTTGGTGAACATGAAAGTTATTTCCAAGTTTTGCTTTTATAAAAAATACCACTTTGTATGTTTTTTCCAATGTGTATCTGCATGCACAAATGCAATCCTTTCTCTAGATATATATTTAGGAGTAGAACTATCGGGTCAAAAGGTAGGAACATCTTCAAATGTGCTAGAAAATGCCAACCTGCTTTCCAAAAACGTTGCATTTGAGATCCCTTCCCCACCCACCCCCTCAATAACAGTATCTTCTCTGACATTTTTTTTTTGCCAATGTGCCTGGTGAGTAATGGCATCTCACTTTGGTTTTAATTTTCATTTCTCTGATTAATTTTAATATCAATCCTACTTTAATACGTTTGTTGGCCATCTGGATGTGTGTGTGTGTGTGTGAAGTTCCTATTCAGGTTTTTGTCCATTTGTCTACTAGGTCAACTGTTTGTTTTCTTTATTATTATTATTATTATTTTTCGACGTACCATGCAGCACATGGGATCTTAGTTCCCCAACCAGGGATCAAACCTGTGCCCCCTGCAGAGTCTTAACCACTAGACCGCCAGGGAAGTCCCTGTTTGTTTGTTTTCTTACTGATTTATATGTTCTGGGTACTAGTTTTTTGTTGTTTAGCTATATTGTAAATATCTTCTATTAGAGTATGACTCATCTGTCACTTTCTTAATAGTGTCTTTTGATGAACAGGTGCTGATAACTTTAATATTGTCAAATCTATTTATAATTTCTTTGATAGTTAGTGCTTTTCATGATTAAGAGATCCTCTCTCACTATGAGGTCATAAAGACTTCTCCTATATTACCTTCAAACGATTTTATAATTTTCCCCTTTAGGTACTCAGTGACTTGCACCTGAGGTTTATGCTTGATGATGTAGGGTAGGGTACATGTTTCTTTTTATTCCTTTCCTTTTTTTTCCAAATGGGTACTTAATTGTACCATTAGTTGAAAAGTCAAAACTTTCCTGCACATATTTGCAATACCATTTGTGTCATGTATCAAAAGACCACACAGTCTGTTTGTTAACTTGCTGTGCTCTTTTATTGGTTTCTATTCTTATCCCAAAACTCACAGTACACTCTCTTAATTACTGTAGCTTTGGAATAGGTCATCTTGTTTTCTTCAAGTGTGTTTTTTCTTATTCAAAGTCTTTGTGCTTCAAAACACATTGTGTATGGAAGCTGTGAAGCTGCTAAAAAAAACAAAACAAAAGAAAGAGAAAGAGTGATGGGATTTTGATTGTGACTATACTAAATATGTCAATCAATTATGAGAGAATTAAAATACTTTAATGAGTCCTCTAACAAGATAAATGTTTAGATCCTTCTATTTATATAGGTTTTCTTTGATGTTTCTTGGTAAAATTTTATTATTTTCTACATAGTTTATACTTGCACAAATTTTATATGAAAATACTTTATATTTTATGCTCTTTTTTAATTTAACTTTTTATTTTATATTGGAGTGTAGTTAATGAACAATGTTGTGATAGTTTCAGGTGTACAGCACAGTGATTCAGTTACACATATACATGTATCTATTCTTTTTCAAATTCTTTTCCCATTTAGATTGTTACATGATAATGAGTGGAGTTTCCTGTGCTATACAGTAGGTCTTTGTTGGTTATCCATTTTAAATATAGCAGTGTGTACATGTCAATCCCACATTCCCTAACTATCTCTTCCCCCAACCCTTCCCCCCCGGTAACCATAAGTTTGTTCTCTAAGTCTGTGACGTGTTATTATTGCATTTTCTAATTCATTGTTGTTGGCACATAGACATGCAATTCTACCTAGGCTCCATCAACTTAATCAAATTTTTCATCAATTCTAAGTATTTATCTATAGAGCCCTTGAATAGTCTATTTACATAATCATATAAAATGGAAAATTGAAACTATCACACTTCCATTTCATCCTTTCCAACTCTTATGTCTTATTTTTCTGCCCTTGCTACACTATGTAAAACCCTCAATACACAAGTGAATAAAAGTGGTAATACAGACAATCTTGCCTGGATCTCAATCTTAAAAGAAAGCTTTCAATTATGTCATTAAATATTATATTGGCTGAGATGAAAAAAAAATTAGTTCCATGGGACTGAGTGAACTGATGAGGATGATTATAATTTTTATGACTTTCTGTTTGAATAAAAAAAATATTATATTGGCTGAAGGCTTTTTTTTTTTTTAGATAGTAGAGTTGAGTTTTTTTTCAGCTGTGGTCTTTACTTTTTATTTTTTAATTTTTATTGAAATACAGTTGATTTATAATGTGTTAGTTTCAGGTGTACAATAAAGTGATTCGGTTTTACATATATATATATATATATATACAAATATTCTTTTTTTACATTCTCTTCCATTATAAGATATGAAGGTTATATATGTGGCTCATGAAGTAATGGAAGTTCCATTTTATCTCCAGTTGGCTAAGAGATGCTTTAAAAAAATATATAAATAGATATTAATACAAATGGATGTTAACTTTTTAATCATATATTTTTTCTACATCTATTGAGATAATTGTATGTTTTTCCCTAATTTGGTAATAGAAATTATATTACTATTTGATGGAAATTATGTTGACTAATTTTTATCAATTCTGCACACATGAAATAAATAAACCCAATTTTATCATGATGTGTTATCTCACTAAAGATATTGTTGGATAAGACTGAGTACAATTTTGTTATTTTCTAATCTGTGTTTGTGTATTAGATTGGCTTTAAGTTTTTCTTTATCTCTCTATCCTTGTCAGCTTTTGGTACCAATCCAAGCTTTATTAGCCTCAAAGGAAGATTTACCAAGACGGTAATGAAGCTGGAGCTTTGGGGATTCTCACTTGCACAGAACATCAAATGCCTGCTAAATAATTCTATATTTATTATTTATATTATTTTCTTATAAAAATTCTCCAAAATTTGGTATACAAAATGTTCCACAAAGCCTGGATTGTTCCACTGGCTATGCTCATAAAATAAATAATGAAGTATATCTTCATGTTCTATCTGGAAAAATTTGTGTAAGATTGGAAATATTTGTGTAAGATTGGAAATATTTGTTATTTTCCAAATGTTATGCTTGATAGATCATTCTTGTGTAACCATTTAGGCTACTATTTTCTGTTTGGGAAATTTTTTTTTTACTACTGTTTCAATCTCTTTAAATGTATAGGACTGTTCAAGTTTTCTATTTTCTCTTTAGTCAGTTCAGGCAAGTTATATATTTTTAAGATTGTTTTCCTTTTAAAATAAATGTTCAAATGTATTGTCATGAAGTTATTCTTTTTTGCTTTATCATCTTTTTAATGTTTGTAGCAACTATGGTTATATCTCCCCACTGCATTCCTGACAGTTGCATCTGGGCTTTATTTACACCTTTGTATATTCACCAGTGTTTTGTCAATTTTATAACTTTTTTTTTTCTTTTTTGCGGTACATGGGCCTCTCACTGTTGTGGCCTCTCCCGCTGCAGAGCACAGGCTCTGGATGCGCAGGCTCAGCGGCCATGGCTCACGGGCCCAGCCGCTCCGCGGCATGTGGGATCTTCCTGGACCGGGGCACGAACCCGTGTCCCCTGCATCGGCAGGCGGACTCTCAACCACTGAGCCACCAGTGAAGCCCGAAGCAGCCCTTTAAAAAAAGAAAAAAAAAAAAGCCAGTGCATTATTTGGATCTCCGTTACAGAGAGACAATCAGTAAAAATAAAATTTAAAGGAGAAGTACACCACAAAACTATGTGTGCCTTCAGTAAAATTAAGCAGACACGATTTTAAAAAGTCAAAATGCAAATAAAACATTATCAACTTTTCACTTGGGTTATAAAGGAGCTTGGGAGACAGGTAACAACAGAGAAACAGTAGTCTGCTGGTAAGGGAATTTGATCATCAAGGCATGAACCTAAGGAAGAAACCAGAAAGGAAAGGCCTTACGTTGTGTATACAGTAGGTGACTAATAAAATATTTGAGTACATGTGTAAATCAAGGTCCCAATCCATGCTTCAGAAAAATATTATAACCGAAATGGAGTGTGGTTTGGGTTTTCTCCTACGTTACCTGATTATGTACATTAATGATTCTATTCATCCTCTGTGTTTGGACCGCTTAATCTGCCTATGGCACAGATCATGTGAGATGTTACTCACACCCAACATTCATGAACCGCAAGGTCCATCCACCCAGTTTTGAATACTACCATTCTTTTCTGATCACAACAGGAAAAGTGTCATTAAATATCAAACACCTTTTTTTCCTGTCTCTAAAATGCACTCATATGATGAGTACATACCATTTTTAACATAATGTTAGTCCCTATAAGTGTTTTCACATAGTAACATCATGTATATATAAAGTTTTTTACATTTAATATAACATGACAGTTTCCGCATATTCTGATAAAATTGAATATTTGGTGTATTCCCTTCCTCCCTCCCTCTCTTTCTTCTTTTCTAAAAAAGGCTTAATTATCACTATTTTGCAAACTGAATAACTGAGGCAGAAAGGTCAAATGACTGGCTGGCAATTTGCTGTGATTACATTCACAAATATCACAAGAAAGGTAGGCTCAAGATAGAAACATTAGGCCAGAAGACTTGGGTTACCCAAACCGTATAAGAGAAAAGTGCTCAAAAATCAATTGAATTATGGAGAGGAATAAATTATCATTCCCAATGGAAGCTGGAGCTTCCAAAAGTTAACCAAATAGACTAATATTATTTAATTTGTTATGTGCTTCCTAAACTAAGTGGAAACATACAGACGTAGAATGCCACAGGAGAAAAATGTGTGAATATCTAATTTCACATAAAACTTGTATTAAGATCTATGGAAATGTCCATCTGATGATGTCATATAACAGCCCCTCCCCTAGCAAGGTGCTTGAAGTTGGGAGGCATGGGTTTGTTCTTTCATTTATTAATAGAAGCCCTGGCACAGTGATTTAACTTTCTGCATCATTTATCTGTATTTGAAATGGGGATGTAATATCTACATTAATGACTTCACAGGGTTGGTTGTGAAAAGGGGGCACATCCAGACAGTGGAATATGATGAAAGAACTTTTTAAGGTACCAGTGCTATTTTGCCAGATCTAGTAGATTAGAGATTATGGTAGTTGGAGGAGATGTAGTATGTAAACGTAATGACGTACCTCTTTATCTCCTACTACAAGTAAGACAGATGACGTCAGGACAGGCTGCAAAGATAAGGACTCTGCTCCCAGCCAGGAGACGAGCTTGTGGAAAGCACAACCCTTCCAAGAACAACCATAAAAGCTGACTAGGGCTTCCCTGGTGGCGCAGTGGTTGAGAGTCCACCTGCCGATGCAGGGGACACGGGTTCGTGCCCCGGTCCGGGAAGATCCCACATGCCGCGGAGCAGCTGGACCCGTGAGCCATGGCCACTGAGCCTGCGCGTCTGGAGCCTGTGCTCCACAACGGGAGAGGCCGCAACAGTGAGAGGCCCGCGTACCGCAGGAAAAAAAAAAAAAAGCTGACTAAAGCACTAAAACAGAAACCAAACATCAGTGTAAAAGCATTCAAACAGCAGCCAAGGCAGCCAGAACCAGAGGGTCTGAGATTCCAGAAAGAAGGAAGGGCGCTGAGGGAAGCTCCGTTCCACTGACTGCTTTGTCCCAGTGAACTTTGTCATCTGTCAGCTCTGCCAAGGCCGAAAGAATGGGCAGAAATCGGTGGATACAAATGTCCAGTATTGCAAAGGTCCTTGCAGCTCATGTGCAGGTGACTACCCGGATTCCTGAGGGCAACCCACGCGATGTGTTCCCCAAATTCACATCCATCCAGAACCGTAGGATGTGACCTTACTTGGAAATAGGGTCTTTGCAGATGGAATTAGGTAAATTGAGATGAGGTCGTACTGGACCTAAATCCAAGTGTCTCTATAGGAAGAAGAGGGATGCAGAGGGACACAGAGGGCAGGCAAGGTGACGATGGGACACCGTCTGGAGAGGTGCCTCTAGGAGCCGGGAACACCAAGGACTTCGGGGGACGCCGCGGTGAGGTGGGGACACTCCACCCTCCCCTCACACATTCAGAGAGACATGGGGCTGCTGAGACCTTGCTGCTGGACTTGCAGCCTCCAGAACTATGGGACAACAAAATTCTGTTGTTTTGAGCTGCCCAGCTTGCAGAATTGATATTTTGCTACTGCAGCCCTAGGAAACCAATGGGGTGCTGCAAGTTGGTAGCTTTATTACCATTATTGTCTGATTTAACACAGGAAAACACTGAGCCCAGGAGAAGCCCCATGGCTCACCCAAACCCAAGCCCAGCCAGCCAGGAAGGAGATAACGTAGCAAATCAGAATCTCAGGTTCTCTCGCTCCGTCCATTTCCATTTCTGTCATGTGACTCTGACACTGTCACCTTTACATTTCAGTCTCTTAACTAGTGCAAACAGCTTTTCTTTAGCAAGTTGTTTCCTGGTGAATGGAACAATAATTGAACGCCTGTCTCTTCCTTGATCAGAGGAGGGGAATTAGATCTATTATGCCTGCCATCTGTCTTTTGTGCTACTAAATTATATTTGATTGCTAGTGATTTCATTTGCAAGAGCAAAACTGATCCCCTACTGTATATCCAACTTCACTGGGGTTGTACAATATTGTTGATTTAGACATTGAGCCTAATATCTACTAGGGCTCCTTCACGCTAATCGTGTGTTTAGATTTATAAATTGATGATTTTGATAGTTTTAGTTGAACTGATAAACTTTTCATATTTCATATGAAAACGGGGGTGCTGTAATCTCATTATTATGCCCATGATGGGTAGACTGAACTGAACTGGGGGCAGCCTGCAATGTCCAATAATATTTGGTTATTGTGGAGCTGTGTGCTTGATTTCTGATTTATAATAATTTTATAGTCTGCTATGTGCAGAGTTTATAATGTTCCTGGAAGTTAACAGGAAGCCATAATTCACAGAAGGAAGATTTAGAGTTTCTAACGTTTTCAATTTTGGAAAGACTGGTTTCTTGCATTACCTAAACTCAGACATTATAAACACCCATTGAGGCTGGGTCTGCAGCTTTTACTTACGTGTAAGCCCCATCAAAGTCAATTATTGGAGGGAGTCACGTGTCTCGCCAATTGTCATTCCTATTCCTCCATCTTTCACCAAAAGAGTCTGTTGACCATTTACCTTGTTTATTATTCATTGACCCCAGTCCTCTGAGTCTCAGAGTGAGAGAATTGCATTAGGTGAGCTTAACAAAGTCAAAGCAAATATTGTTATGCTTTGATATGTACTGACATCGCCTCGTGTGGAGAATGTCTACACCTTGCATTTTCATCTATTTTTCTATTTGCTTACAGGTATTCTTTGAGAGAGACTGTTTGTCTTTAACTTAAATAGTATTGAATACTTAAATATTGTCTTTCATTCACATGTGCTATTCCTGAATCACTGTGTTCAAAACAACAACAAAATATTTTACTCTACAAGGATTATTGAGCATAGAATATATGCCATGCTCAGTGCTTGTTCATGGATGCTTGAGGACACAAAGATTTAAAAATAAAGCCCTTGCCTTTGAGAAACTCAGTCTAGGGAGAAAGCAAACAAATAAAGAAATAATTCAAATTCATTATGCATCAGTTAGGAGTTGGTTCCACTGAAAATAACATTAACTTTAAAAAATAAAAATTCTCTATATGTGCGGGGCTGATATGGTAGCTTAGCCACCAGAGACCTTAGAGACTCACCCTACTTCCAGCTTACCACTCCATAATGTCTAGGGTAGAGCCCTTAACCTCATGTTCCAAAAGAGTTGCTAGAGCTCCAGCAATCTTAAGTGCATTCCAGGCAGCAGGATAGAGGGATTATAAAGAAATATCAAAGGACTTGAACAAGCTATCTTTTAAGTAAGATTCTTAGAAGCTGTCGGTCAATACATCTGCTTGCCTCTCATTGGCTAGACTTAGTCATTTGAGCACACTTGCAAAATGTAATCTTTCTAATTGGCAGCCACTGGCCCAGATAAAATTATTTCTATTAAAGAAAAAAATAGAGACAAGAAGGGACAACCATTTGGTTGCTAATATGAAATTGGTAACACTTGACTATTTTTGATCTACAAAAAGTCAAATATGGGGTTCAGGATGCACAGTGAGGAGTGGTTGGAAGATTGATGGGACCAGCCTGGAAGTTTTAGATGTCACGCCATGGGGTGGGGACTTGATCCCATGATCAGGAGGGATGGGACAAAGTTGGATTTCACTTTTAGAAAGAGAACTCTTAAGGGGATGATAAATGATATCTACACCTTCACATTGTTTAACATCCAGAAAGGGTCTGTTTAGATATCTGTAAGTGGTCAGTCTGCACACACATGCAGGTTGGAATGGCTGGTTTTATTCCAAGCGTGTTGTCTACCTCATTTTAACAAAGGACGATGATACGGAGAGAGAGGCCATGCCCCGCTGCTTCCACTGAGTGTGAAATCCAGCCTGGCTGCTGGGATCATTGGCCTGTGGGGGACCCAGGCCAACCAGGGGCGCTGGGCCAGGATGAGGCATCCAGCAGTCCTGGTCAGGGAAGTGCTTACGTCCTTACATCAAAGAGAAAATCGAAGCAATCCAAGCCTTCCACGGTTTAAGGAGGGCAGCCCAGCCCGCCAGGGGGTGGGCAAGTTCTCTGCATGGGAGCCTCACCTGTTCCAGCTCCTTCATGCCACCGAGATCTCAGACTCACTGGTCCCTCTGCAGGCCCTTGCAATCACATCACTATATTCAAATTCTCTGTGAAAGTGCTGCCACTTTTCCCTGTTTTCCTTATTTTATTTGCATGTTGAGTATCGTCCATCTTTTCCCACAAGAATAGAAGCCCTGTGAGGGTGGGACTATATTTGTCTTTTTTTGAGTCTATTGAAGCCCCCAGGATAGCACTTGGAACGTAGTTGCCATGGGAACATCCCCCAACTCTGAGACTTGCTTCCATGACTCTTCTGAAGGGTTTTGCTGAGGGTCTTAGTCTTCTTCACCAACAAATCTCACAGCCCCCATAAGATTCAGTGTCTGTGCAGACAAGCCATCAGGATTTTGACTATGTGGTTTCTTTACTCATTTCTACTTGTTAGCCCCTGAAATTGCTCTGCCACTAAAATGAGACATTTTAGTCCCTGAGAACAACTTCCCTTCACCCTCCTCCATCCTACCAGTCCAGTTACAGCTCCACTTCTCCCCTCACCATCATCTCTCTCTCTGTTCACGTTCCCACTTTCCAGCTTATATTCTCTTGTCAATAGCTTCAGCTGCTCTCTTCCCAATAGGCTAAACTCCTTGCCCTGGTTTCAATCCAACAAATCTGCCTAGAAAATGATCGGGGGGAAGTGATCCAAATTTCCATCTTATCTGCACCTGTACTGAAGATACTGAATGATGCTAGAGGATGTCCCACAACTGGGTACCTTGGTACCACAGGTAACCCACAGTCACAACCTCAACTGGACACATGCGCCATAACACAAGTCTGTGGTCTCTTTAGCCAGCATCACTGTCCCAGCTGGAGCCAGCCACCGCCACCTTCACCTATGGCCTGTGTCTCTGCAGCTGCTCCCCACCTACATTCACTCCTGGGTCCTCCAATCAATTTCCCAGACTGCAGTTACCCTTTTGAAACACAAGTATGTCTTGTTTAAAACTCTCCGGGGGCTTCCTGGTGTGATTAACATCTGACATCTGTGGTCTGGCTTCCAAGTTCTCAGATGATATGGCACCCAACTGTCCTAGCCTGTGATCTCTCGCTATCCTTGTTTTTATGTGCTTTAAGCAATAATGTAGCTTTTTACTTTCTTGAAACTGAACCTCCTCCAGTTTCAGATCTGAGGCTTTCCATGTGCTCTTCACTCCCCTGCTCTCTCTCCACCAGCTCCCCACCACTTCATCCTGCTGACCTCTTCTCACCCTCAAATCTCCACTTAGAAGCCCCTTCCCAGCCAGGGCTTTCTCTGACCCCCTTCAGCTGATTTAGGGACCTCAGTGATGGTACTTCCATTGCATTGTTTACCCTTTGCTACTTTTATCACATTTTCATGGCGTGTTTTATCTCCAACCTCTCTCCTAGGCTCTAAGCTCTGACGTTCCCAGTCTGGGTTCCTCTGCTCTCTTCCCAGATGGAAGTGAATTGATGGAGCAGAAGCTTGTTTTGGGGGCCAGGACGACTTCAGGGTCCAATTTCCAAAACTGTGTGATGACCCTTAAGAATTCCTTGATAGCACTGCTCTTGGTGCCTGAGAATTCCATTTTGGTGCAGGGATATGGTTACTCCTTGTGTGAGAAGCAGGGATGTGGGGTGAAGAGTGTAGAGACAGGTGGGTCTTTGTGTGCAGAACCCTCTGATTGATGCTTTACCAAGTTTCTCTGCAACGTAGGGCCATCTGATGACCCCCATTCATGTGTATTATGTTGGCACCGAACACTTACTCATGAGACTGGTGGATGGCAGCAACCAAACTCAAGGGCACACTAGCAATGTAAAGCAGTACTCTGTAGAAAGATTAAAAAGTTTGTGATCTTGTAGATTTATACTGGAAATTTTGCACAGCTTTGGAACTTGAGGAACTTCACAGGCCTTATGTATTTTTCATACCCAAGACCACAGAACTTGAACCCTGGAGAACGTTGCTGATGATGCCATAATACATGCCTCTAAGTTCCCTATAGAATTGCTATCATTTTACCCCCACTGCCCAAAGTGGAAGTGATCTAACTACTAAAGTAGAAGATCTTAGCTAATCAAGACTTGGTTTAGTTAGGAAAAGAGAGCACATAAGCTAACGCTGTCATTTTGCATTTATAATGTGCTACCAACAGGTTTTCCCAAGAGCTTCTGTAACTTGATCGATAGCGTTCCCAGCACTGGAGTGAAGGAACAGAGAATGGTGTAGGCGTGGCTGTGGAGACTCGCTTGCTGGACGGTAAGAAGGAGAAGCCTGGAAAGCCAGTGGTCCGCACAGCGTAAGTGCATTTTTGTGTCTCTAGAGGGCATAGACTAGAAGACACAGGTCTTCGGTTCCAAGAATCCGGGGTCCACTGTAGGTGGGATACCTGGCTATGAAGAGGGAGGAAGGAGGATGATTCTGAGTTAGTGAATGAGAGCTGGGAAAGGAAAAGGTGAATGGGAAGAAGCTTAAAGGGATGTGGCCAAGGGGGAGCCTGAGTTAACAGCCGGGAAGACAGTGAGAGGAAGTCCACGGTGGTGGACACAGGGGAGATGTGAGAGAGGCCTGGCCATCCATACCTCACACCAGCTCGGGTGGCTTGCTCAAGAGAGAGGAAATGGTCAAGACGGGTCCATAAATGCTTGTTCCAACAATGAAGGAAGGAAGGAGGATTCTTGGTACTGCGTTCTTCACTCAAGGAACACCCGCCCGCTCAAGTGTTGATGTTCTACTGCCTCGTTTGATTTGCTTAGAAAGAAACCATAGAGATTTTCTTCACGATGCTTTCTCCTTCGTTGTTCTTTTTTGTTTGGAATGTGTATTTTAAAATATACATTTAGACAATGGTTGTAGCTCAGCTGAACATCTGAACTAGACTTTGGTCCAGCCCAACCGTTCCCTGGAGCTCTCTTCACGGTCAATACCAATCAAATCAATCCCACAGTGATCCACAGCCGTAGCAAGAGTAACCAAACCACAGCATCAGCCAAGCTGCAGTGCAAGTTCAAGCCAAGGGACAGAGCCTTGCTGTCATCTGTAGTGGCAATTAAATCTGGCACAAACCACATTTAGCACTTCATCACGCTGAACAGCTAAATGCCACTTATTTCAACATAGCTGCATGAAGACATAAGCATAGGAAGATTAGGCCTTTCGAATAAATAGGAAAAAAGCGCTGGACCAAGGAAAAGTGTTATTTTACATGTTCTCATTCTCACTGGTCAGCGATTCACTCAATCTGTGGCCCACGATGCAGAAATCTCCTTTGAAAAATCTCCGCTTTTAAAGAGAGGCCATCTCCTACTTATCAATATTTAATAGCGTTGGAAAATAGTGGATTATTTTGCTGTCCCTGAAGGAATTATACATGCAGAAAGTTGTAAATATCCACAGATCTCAGGCTCCCCTCCGCTGTGTAAACAAATCCTCAGTCGCCATTTATTCCCGAGATTATAAACCAGGTTCGAGGTTGTACCAGTGACGTTTCATCCTCATTACTGCTCCCGCCCGAGTCTGTCGCTGCTTCTCCCCTGGAGGAGGGATGCTTTTCCTTGCCGTGCCCACCCTCCACATCACTGTGTCCTAGCATCCCCTTTCCTAGAGGGATGCCCCGGCCTCACTCAGGAATGCACTGAAGCAACTGCGGTAGGATTCTCTGAAGTTGGACTTCGCCCTTTGCCCCGACTAAACGGGAAAGGACAAGAAGTTGATAGGGACAGAAACACGCCCCTCTCAGACTCGTATACTGAAGCCCTAAACTCCATGATACTACTTCAACTTACACTAACCGGGATTTCCTTCGCCCTTGAACTTCAGCCATGACTACCAGGGCAGCGTCCACCTCTGGGTCAAGTTCCTTGCTTTCCTTCATCCCCGCTGTTGGGCTCCGCTGCCTTGTTCTCACCAAGCTGTTTGAACTCACTAAAACTGTATGTTCTCTACTTTTAATTGGCCCTTACGACTGCACTGTGACTTCCTATAGGTCTTGTACTTGCCTTTTCTCCTTAACTCATAAGCTATTAACGACCCTCCCCATCATTTTTCCTCAGGTCAAGCTCCCAGTCCTCCGTATCCCTCCCAGGTAAGTGATTTCGCCTCTAACTTATTTACACAACAGGCTGAGAGGCGTGAGAACTGCACCCCATCTCCTTCCCCTTTTCTAAACAACTACCTCTTTATTCTGCATCTTTTCAGTCTCTGTAAATGCTTCGCCCACAGTGTGCAGAAGCCCTCGTTCCTGTTGTTGCCAAATTTCTCAACGATCACTGCTTATTCATACCCAAATCTAGCTGCAAACTTCTAGAATTATTTATAATTATTGGCTTCCTGGCTAGCTGAGTCTGGCTCTGTTGCCACCACTAGAGAGAAATTGCACCAATGAGGAGCCGTGAATTCCTCTCTCCCAGTTATGTATTTATTCCCCATTCACCACGAAGCCTCAAGATCATGTGACATGACTAGTGTATTTCTTTTGGAATTTTGAACTATTCATTTGACTTCTGTGACCCCGAATTACCTTGGTGCAGTCGTGACCTCTGTGGCTCTCACTTCTCCATCTCTTTATTGACTTTTCTTCCTCTTCCTCTCTCTAACTTCTTCTTAAATATGAACATTTCCCTAAGCTAATTCCTTTATCTCTTACCAGTTTGTTCCTTTTTTTTTTCCTTCACTAGCAAATTCACCCACTAGCAACATTTCTCCCTCCAAGACATTGAGGAAAATTTTCATTTTTACTTGAGTATTTAAATTCAACCCACCCATCCCTAAATAGGGATGGTAAATGTCCCTTCTGTTTCCTTATTTCTGCTAACGGCACCCTCATCCTCTCCATCTCCCGCACCAGAAACTCTTCAGGCACCTTGGACTCCCCTCTGTTTGTTCCTTAGGGTCAAGAAGTCACCGACCCCGGTCCATTTTCCCATCTGTCTCATATCTAACCCTTCCTCTCTAGTCTAGTATCACCCCCCTAGCCCAGATCTTTTCACCTCATGGGACACTGAAACTCTCTTAACTAGTTTTCTTCCTTTTTTTTTTACTCTTTTGATATATTTTACACAATGGCAATTTTAACGCTCTTAGGGCATTGCTTTGTAGATCCTATTCCTTACCCACGTCTGGTTAGCTAGGAGATAGGTTGAGTGGGGAAGAGCTGAGCCACCATTCCAGCTGGAGACAGTGTATCCACTAGGTCTAAGCATCCAGCTAGGGAAGGGTGATGGAGCTGGGACATTTCTAGCACTTGCAAATGTGAGTCTGGAGAGTTGGGCAGCAGCCAGAAGATTGTTGGAAGGCAGGTCAAGAGTATGTGAAGTGTGCAAGCCGTTCCCCCAGAAGCCCGGCCCTGCCCACGACAGTGAGCCCTGCATGAGCCTGTAACCCTAGAAACCAGCAGGTTCAAGCAGGTGGGCAGCAAGCTTTGGGGAGATACTGCAGCAGACACTGAGTGTTGATTTAGGGACAGATTGGGGCTTGTTGGCAGAATGCCTGAACTCTGGAGAGGCTGAGCTACGTGAGGGGTAGCCTGGAAACAGAGAGTACAATGCACTTCAGGGAAGCGTTTGCCAACCTCAGAATAGAAACTAGAGCAAAACTGGATGGCGAGCTGATGAACTGCTGAATTCGGACTCACCCTGCCTGACCCCAGCGGGGAAAGGTGGCCCAAGGGTCATCATTCAACAGTTGTCATTCTTTTGAAAGAAGTGGGAAACCAGAACCCATCAAATATCTTGAGCATCTATTCCTTTCCTATAGGATAATGTCCAAACCCCTTAGCATTTCAAAAGGAACCCCCAGAATGTAGACTCATTTATCTTTTAAATCTGGGATCCCAACGTTTTCCTTCACAGCTCCCCCATTTTAGTCAACCCCCTAAACCCTCAAGTATACATTTGAACTTTTCCATAACCCTTACTCTCTCTGACCCATCCACCATTAAAAAACAAAGTCTACACACCCCTTCCCCAAGGAGGCTTTTCTTGAGCAAACGTTGCCCATCATCGCTCCCTTATCTGGGTTCCTGTAGCACCCGTTGCCTAAATAATTTACTTCTCAGTCCATCACGTGTGTATTACGTTAAGGGGATCATCTGTCTGTTGTGATTACATCAGCATTCCCAGATGGAATGTAAGGTCCTTGAGACCAGGAAACAGATCCATTTTTGCCTTGTACCTCCTACAGTTCCTACAATAAGGTTGCTCACCCAATAAGTAATTGTTAAATATTTCATTGTCACCACCTCCTTTCAAAGGCTCGGACCCAAGAACGGAGAATGTTTTCCTGCCTTTCTGTTTTCGCCGTACATTTTGTGAGTTCCTCTCATTTACATTCCTCTTCCGATAAAAGCGTTTGCCATAGTAACAGACTTGCCTGGTGATGCTCAATCTTCAGGAAGAAGCAGGGATGCAGATTTCTTGGCGGAAGCGAAAATGCATACACTGACAATTAAAAAGCCAATATGTTGGAGCAATATACCAAACGATTATTTTTCTTTTGTTTTTCCTGAGTCTTTATTTAAAGGTCTTTTCCAAAAGATAAATATTGTCACTCATTGACTGTGTATTCAAATATGCTGGAGGTTTTAGGGTTTTGCTTTTCATGTTTGTTTGTTGTTGTTTTTTTTTTTTTACACAAACCCAGGAGCTTTGAACAATTGAATCTACTAGGTTTGGCAAGAATACCCTACAACTTGATATAAATCCTTTTGTTCCTTCCTTCAAGATGAGAAGCCCAGGGTGGAAAGGAGCTCATGGGGAGAGGGAATTGCAGACAGAAGACAGATGAAGGCTACATTTTTTTCTCAATAAACCACTGCATGGGAGTTAGAGTACCCTGTCCTGTTTCTACTCCCCAGACTCTCGGGGCAGGGGAGGGGGTCTTGGTAATTTTCAAGTACTCTATCTATCAATCACAGAGCTCCTTGAAAGAGAGCTAAGGAGATGCTGTGACCTCCGTTGGCCTGCATCCCCAAGGTATCTCTTCTGGTGCAGAATTATGTCCCTCCCACCCACGCGGGCCCCTGTGGATTCCCTGCCTGACCCACCCTCCACAGAGGGCAGCAGGGCGGTTTCCAAGGTACCAGAGGAAGCTCATCTCATCAACGCAGGCTTGCTTTCTCCACCTCCTCATGACCAGGCAAGCTAAGGAGCTCTCCTTGGCTTTTAAGAAAATGTGACCTCCAAAGGCTAAGCTTCCTGGGGGCATTTAATTCTAAAAGGCAGCCTGTGTTCCTTTTGGCTTTTCAAAATAAGCTGAGTTCCTTGCCGGTGGAGAAAAACAAGAACATA
Organism: Hyperoodon ampullatus; assembly: GCF_949752795.1. NCBI lineage: Eukaryota > Metazoa > Chordata > Mammalia > Artiodactyla > Ziphiidae > Hyperoodon > Hyperoodon ampullatus. Next base: position 3,722,178 of record NC_136929.1, on the reverse strand, counting down.
TTGACAGATTGATTTCTTTTCATAGACTGATTCCCATCCTAACAAAAAGTCTGTGCCGTTCAGAAGAAACACAGGGTACCAATTTGCCGTATTTCACGTTCGTATTTCTGTGCTCATGGCACATTCACAAGGGACACGCGGTCTGACAGAGGCTGAGGAGAGAGGGCTGGAGTCCCACGTGTTTTTCCCCAGTTCATTGTTCTTCACACTGACAACCACTTGCTTCTTCTCACCTCTGCATATTGTGAAATTGATTTGGACTTTCTTTCTCCATGGATTGTTACTTTTTTGTTAGTTTCACTGCATTTGCCAATTCAGATTTTGCACATGGTGGACGTTGTTTGTCCAGATGAGCTCCTCTCTGGGAAATGAGGTCAAGTCAGATCATGCAAAAATGAGAATTTGTTGTTGGTGTAACCATTTCCTCCCACCCCATCCAGGTACCTCCACGTCAGGGGCAGTCACAACTAATTATAGGGTCAGTGCCAGGAGTTCAAATTGTGCAGTATGGTCCCACGCACACCAAAATAATATTTTAACAATATTTTGATCCAGTGGTTTTGCTTATGTAATTGCTAGCAGGCTAAATGCTTCTGAACGCTATTTACTACTCATGTTAACTCATCCAGTTCAGGTCTATAAACGAGTCTGGATCAGCCCTTCTAGGTCAAAAAATGAGAAGTCCCCTAATTTCTGGCATTCCCAGACTGTTTGCTCTACATGGAAAATGATTGCCTCGGGAGGACAATTGTCCTGTCAAAACCTCTGCATTGTGTTACACCAAAATACGAACTGGTGCCTGGCAACTTGCAAAATGCTTTAGCACTAAAATATTCCCCCCCTTTTTTTAAAAAAAAAAGGAAGATTGCACAAAGACATTAAAAAATAATTGTCAAATGTAGCATGTTTTGCTCAACTTCATTTTATGTGATCAGTAAATAAAATCAATGTATTAAGAACTATAAATTTTCCTTATTGTCTCTACATAGAAGACTATTGATTGTGACAAAAGAGTTGATACATATTTGCAGGCTCCAGGAGAGCTCAGGAAGGGTCGTCCCGGTGATAAGGTCCTTCACTGAAATCCTGTCTTGACCAGAAGAGTGGTCAGGTGTTGGATGTCCGGAGATACAGTGGTACTCAAGCACGAAATGGCAAACATCTTTGATGCTCTTTCAGGCTATAAGCTGAAGTTAAGATTTTTGCAACAGAAAGCAGTGCATCTTGTTTGCGCCCTTTGAAGACCCTGAGCATGGGATGCTCCCCAAATGAGGCTTGTACTGGGGCTGGACTGACATCTCAAGGGAGCGGGCATTGGGGTACAACAGGTTAGATCCTTCAAATATCCCCCAAAACAAGACTCAGGTAAATTTTCCTGAAGTTCCTAGAGACAGAGAACTATAATAAACTAAGAAATTAAATTAAATTAACTATGTGTCGCACTAAAAATGCACAGTGAAGAAAAGAAGAAGCCATTTCCATTTCCTGTTCAGAAAGCTACCCAGGAATTGGGATGCTGGTGGGATACAGGCCCTGACCCATCCAGGACAGGCCAGTAGCAGGTGACCAGTGGTCCCCAGCAGTAACAGTGAGCATGAGTAGGTGGGCAGGGCCTGGAGGAGGGTGAGGCCCGGCCCCGGCAGAGGTGGAGGGAAGCCGCTATTCCATGGCTCCAGCAGGACCCTGGACAGCCTGAATCCGAAGGTCTGATCAGCACTGCCCTCTGCAGCTGGGCCATTTCACTGAGGGATTTGCTGACTTACCTTATGGGGGGTCTTCTGAGGGGAAAGGTCCCACCTCTCCCAAAGCTAGAAGCTCTGCGTCCAATGCTATGGCTCCACGAATATCACCATGTGCTTGTCTTCTCTAGGGCTAAGAATGAGAAGAAGATGTTCCCCAGCCTTGAAAACCAAAGCCTGAAAACAGGCACACTTCAAAATACTGGGTGCTTGGTTCCAGACCATTGCCATAAAGCAAACATCACAATAAAACAAGAATTTTTTGGTTTCCCAGGGCATTTTAAAGTTACGTTTATACTAGACTGTAGTCCATTAGGTGTGCAATAACATTATGTCTAAAAAAAAAATACGTTAAGTTTTTTTTAATTAAAAAAAACTTTATTGCTACAAAATGCTAACCATCATCTGAGCCTTCCCCGAGGCGTACTAGTACCATCAAAGGTCGCTGACCACAGAGGGCCATAACAAATACAATAATAATAATGAAAAAGTTTGAAATATTGCAAGAATTACCAAAATGGGACACAGAGACACCAAGTGAGCAAATGCTATTTGAAAAATGGTGCCAATAGGTTTGCTCCATGCAGGGTTGCCCCAAAACCTCAATTTGAAAAAAAAAAAAGCAATATCTTTGAAGTGCAATAAAGCAAAGCATGATAAAAGAGGTTATAATTCAGTAAATAAGCCTGTATAACTCACTAAATAAGCAAGATGGACCACAGAAAAATGTTAATCTAAAGTAACAAAGGTAAACTAAAAAAAAAAAAATTAGATTGGAAATGGAGAAGTGAGTAAGGTAGGAGTGACAACACCCCCTCCCCGACTTTTCCAGACGTGTGAAACTGACAAGTCAAGGGCAAAACGCTCTCTCTCCTCCACGCTGGGGTCACCCCAGCCTTCGGCTCAGTAACCGGCACCTCCCTCTATGCAGTGTCTAAAGCCAGAACCCCAGGAAGCCCCTCCCTTCTGCTCACCTGTCTCCACCACCATCACCATCCCCTTCTCTCCACTACCCCCGCCCCCACCCGCAGCTCTCCCAGGACTCCCCAGATGACCTTGGCAGCCTCCTTTCCTGGCTTCACGCTTGTCCCCCAACAATCTGCCAGCCTGTAGCAAGCCCACTTGCTCCTGTCTGCAGGCTCGATGGCACATCTGTCCGGCTGCCACCATGTGGACAGAGCCCCTGGTCCTCCCACCTGGGCATGGCAGTGGCCGGCTGCCAGGTCTCCTTGTCTCTTCCTACTGTCCTCACAGCCCCTCACCGCCCAGCAGTGGGAGACCTTCACAGAACGCAAATCAGAGCACGGGAGACCTTCACAGAATGCAAATCAGAGAACACGAGCACACAGCTAGGAGAGCTGTCTCATGACACATATGAGCCCACGGCTAGGAGAGCTGTCCCATGACACATGGGGCCTTGAGGGTGCTGCTGCTGCTCAGCCACACACAGTCCCACAAACTAGGCGGCCACGAGGACACAAGCATGTTCTTTCACAGTCCTGCAGGCTAGAAGTCCACAGTCAAGGTGAAGGCAGGGCCAGGCTCCCTTTGAAACCTGTAGAGATGGAACCTTCCTAGCTTCTTCCTGCTTCCAGGGGTTACTAGCCATCCTTGGTGCTCATTGTCACGTGGCCACCTTCCTTTCATGTGTCTGTGTCCAAATTTCCCTCTTCTTATAAGGATGCAATCATTGGATTCGGGCACAACCTAACCCACATCCTCTTAACTTGGTCACATCAGCAAGACCCTATTTCCAAGTAAGCCCGCGCTCACATTTCCAGAAGGACATGAATTTCTGGGGAACCGTTCAAATCAGCACAACTCCCCAGCCTCAGGGTCACCCTCAAACTTTCCTTGCATCCCCCGGGTACCCTGGGCATCTGCCGGGTCCCACTGTGTGCATCTCCTATCCCCGCCCCCAAGTATGCTGGCAAACCCCTCAGCCTGGGACCCTCTGCCCTCCCACATCACAGGGCTCCCTCTCAACACCCAGGTTCAACTTCAAGCGCACTTCGTCATAGAAGATTTCCCAGTCACTTATTCAAGTAGGTCCTTCTGCTTTTCAAAATTGATATTTGACTTGTTATTTCCTCTCCTTTTCCCAACTGTAATGTCAGCTCTTTAGAGGTAGACTCCTTTCTGTCTCTTCCCCCAGCTGGGTTCAGTGCCAGTGAGACAGCAGGAGAGTCTATCCCAGGAAGGTTATGCAAGCCACTAAGTATCTCAGTTCCCTGGTTAGCCCATTCCTGGAAGAAAAGAGGGAACACTGCAACTTTGCCTGCTGACTTCATTCTAGTTGCAGTATTTCCTGGGTGCTACCTCCCTGCATAGGTGTCCCTCAAATTTTTATTATCCACCCCTTAAGGAGCTCTTTAGACGTGTTTTTCTTCATCCCTTCCTGTGACCCGTTCATGTCACAGATACACTGTACACTGTGTGTACTGTGGTCGTTGGAAGGCCCACCAGCTGTTGTAATATCTAGGGTTATTTTGCCCGTCGAGGATCAATTTTCACCTGCTGGGAATGACATTGCCCTGTTGGGAATGCATCCTCTACCAAATCCATGATTTCCTGGTCCCATTTTTAAGAAGTGCATGGAGAGCTTTTGAAATTCTTGTTCCTATTTCCAGTGAGCAATTCTTAATATATCATCTTCCTGATCTTAGAACTTTGAGATGAGGGTGTGTTTCCCTGTGAAAGGAAAGATCAACTTTTTCCCATGGAGACCTGAAGGGTTCCAAAGGCGATGCCGGTGGCCACACCTTCCCTTGGACATGGGTTGGGGGTGGAGGGAGGGAGGAGGGAGGGAGGAAATGTGATGTGAAGTGGGTGCAAAGTGACAAAAGCACTATCAGGCATTTTATGTCTTAAGCAGGAAAGGAACTTCACTATTAATAGGTTGGTAAAGGAATATTTACCTATCTTAGGTGTTCTGAGGACGGTGCTCCAAATAAATGACATATTAATTTTTAACACAAACAAAACACCTACAGCATCTCAACACCCCCTCAGCAAGGGAACCTTCCTGGCCTTCGGCAGAAGAAGCAGCTCCACTTAGCTGTTTCCGTGGAGAAGGTAGCCCCACCAGGCACAAGGTATTTTCCCAGGGATACACGGTCTACCTTTGGTGGATGCCTCTGAAGGCTGTTTGACACCAGCGTTTGAGAGCGGGCCAGATGCGCAGCCAGCAGATGGCTGGACTGATCAGCCTATGCCCTGGAGCAGGTATGTGTGCTGCTTTTGGGCATTAATCCAAACCGTCCATCTCTTGCAGTTTGCAGATGCGGCTCTGGCAGCCCCTCATCCTGTGAGGTGTGAGACGCTGTGCCATCTCACCCAGTGTACCCAGTGCAGCCTTAGCTACACGAAGAGTCAGAGCAAAACAGCCTTCAGAGGGGGATCTGGGGCTCCAGCGAAGCTCTGGAAGGAGAGGCTGGTGATGGCCCATCCTTGGACCTCTCCTCCCAGCAGACACCTGGCCGCTGATGCACCTGGGATCTCCAGCACTGCTCCCCGTGGGGTCAGACCCGGGGCTGTGCAAGGTGGACCCTCCATCACATGTGTTGCAGAGGGGAAAGATGGGCTCACATTCTGAGGTGCAGAGGGTCTTTGAATCTCTTAAAAACTGTAAGCAAAATTTTGTGTAACTGTGTATTTTTCTAGGGACCCAATCCATAACTGCCAGGAGATTCCCAAAGTGTTCAAAAAAAACTAGGCTAAAAATCACTGATTTAAAATGAAACATTAATGCCCAAATGGACAATCTCCAGTTTTCTTTCCAATAATGACTGTACCAATCACTCTATCAAACTCTACTCTAGACAAGGATGTGTTAAACCACTAGCAATGACATTCTCTAGTCTGCTTGATTTTCCCAGTCACATTCCTGGGCCCAAGAAACTCCACAGACAAGGCAGGGAAAGGAGAAATCAAGCAGTCTGCAATTACAAAGTGAAGCTGTCAATTCCTTCTTCTGTAATATCAACGCTCACCAATTCTTTTTAGCTCTGTCATAAACTGCAATTTCCTCGGGGTCTCGTGAAACCTGGGGGCATTCCTAGGAGGATCAATTCCTTTTAGACAGGTCAAGCACAAAATAAAAAGAGATTACTCATAGGTGAAAGAATGTTCTTAGAAATTCCTTTTTACTATTGTTTGTTTTTTTACTGAACATGCCAAAAACCACACCTTGTAACTCTGAGAAATACATTTTCCACAGCTATGTAGACCCCAAACTGGCTCCTACAGATGCTAACTGGGGCGTTAAAAGCTTACAGAGACTTTTTTTTAAAACAACCAAATAACAGCATTGTGCACATGGTTCCCTGACAGGAAAAATGAAACAAAATCAAGCTCTAGGTGAATTCCAAGGAAGCTCAAAATAGAGGGAGGGCTTAGGGCCTAGAAAATAAGTAACGATTTCCAAGGAATTTATGTGTATTAATTAAAAGCTGTATGTATTTTTACTTATAACACACAAAAAAGAGATAGGTCTGAAGAATCCATATCTCAAAATCTTACAAAATTTTAAAAAATTAATAATCCCAGAACAGCATCCCAATATTTAAGAAGAAAAAAGTCAGGGGCCTAATACTACCCAACTTCAAGATTTACTATAGAGCTACAGCAATTATGACAGTGTGGTATTGGCAAAAGGACAGACTAAATAGATCAATGAACAGAATACATAGCCCAGAAATAGACCCATACAAATAAAGCCAAAGGCAAAGGCAAATCAATAGAGAAAGGAGAGTCTCTTCAACAAATAGTGTTGAAACAACTGGACATCCACATGCAAAAATATAGGTCTAGACACAGACCTTACACCCTTCACAAAAATTAACTCAAAATAGATGATAGAAATAAGTGTAAAATGCAAAACCATAAACTCCTAGAAGGTAACATAGGAGCAAATCTAGATGAGTTTGGATTTGGTGATGACATCACTAAAAACATGTACCAAGAAAGAAACAATGGATAAGCTGGACTTCATTAAAATTAAAAACCACTGCTCTGCAAAGGACACTGTCAAGAGGATGAGACAAGCCACAGAAGATTGCGGGGAAGTATTTGCAAATGACACATCTGACCAAGGAATGGTACCCAAAATATGCAGAGAACTCTTACAACTCAACAATAAGAAAATGAACAACCCAGCTTTAAAAATAGACAAAATATCGGAACAGACACCTCACAAAAGAATATATGAAGATAGCAAGTAAGCTTATGAAAATACATAAACATCATAGGTCATTAGGGAAATGCAAATTAAGACGATAATGAGATGTCACTACATACCTATTAGCATGACCAAAATCCAGAATATAGACAAAACAAAATGCTGATGAAGATGTGGAGCAACAGGGACTTTTATTCATTGCTGGTGGAAACACAAAATGGTACACTTTGGAAAACAGTTTGTCAGTTTCCTACAAAACTAAACATACTCTTACCATATGATCCAGCTATCACACTCCTTGGTATTTATCCAAAGGAGTTGAAAACTTATGTCCACACAAAAACCTGAACATGGATGTTTATAGCAGCTTTATTCATAATCGCCAAAACTTGGAAGCAACCAAGATGTCCTTCAGTAGGAAGACGAATAAATAAACTTGGTAGATCCAGACAATGGAATATTATTCAGCTCTAAAAAGAAGAGCATTATTAAGGTACAAAAAGACTTGAAGGAAACTTAAATGCGTATTACTAAGCAAAATCTGAAAATGCTATATACTGCATGATTCCAATTATGAAATTCTGGAGAAAGGCAAAAGCTAAAAAGATCAGTGGTTGTCAGGGTTGAAAGGAGGCAGAGAGGAAGGGATGAATACATAGAGCGCAGAGGATTTTTAAGGGAGTGAATGGTTCTATGTCATTATACATTTGTCCAAACCCCAACTCTTGGGGTCCACAACACCAAGAGTGAACCCACCTGTGAAGTATGGACTCCGGGTGATGATGTGTCAACGTAGGTCCATCAGATGTACCATTCTGGCGGGGGTTGTTGATGGTGGATGTATTAATCAGGGTGCTCCAGAGAAACAAGACCAATAGAATATGGATGCATAAAGAGATTTATCATAAGGAATTGGCTCCCATGTTTATGGAGGTATGATTATGAAAATCTGCAGTCGACACGGGAGACCCAGGAGAGCAGATGCTGTAAGTTCCACTCCAAAGGCCAGCAAGCTCGAACGCAGGAAAAGCCAATGTCCCAATTAAAAACCAGTCAGGCAGGAGGCATCCTCTCTTACTTGGGGAAGGTCAGCCATTGTTCTGTTCAGGCCTTCAACTGATTGTGCGAGGCCCACCAACATGGGGGAGGGCAACATGCTTTCCTCAGTCTACCAATTCACATGGTAATCCCACCCAGTGTGCCCTCGCAGACACACCCAGAATACTGTTTGAGCAAAGATCTGGGCACCCGTGGCCCAGCCAAGTTGACACATAAAATGAGCCATCACAGTGGACACAGTGGGGGAATCTGTGCATTTGTGCGAGCAGGGGGCATATGGGGACGCTCTGTACCTCCTGCTCAATTCTTCTGTGAACCTAAAAGTGCTCCAAAGAATAAGAATAAAAGTGCTCCAAAGAATATATTCAAAAAAAAAAGAAAGATGAACAGCTCAGAATGAATAGCACGCTTCTCAAAGAAGTGACCTCCAAACATAACTACACGAAAGGTAAATGAATTTTACAGAAATAAACTTCAGTTAAATGGAATTGATTAGCTAGATTCACCAGACCGTTTGTTTCAAAGCATCCCCCAGCCCAAGCAGGTATTAACTCACACCCTTAGGGCATGACAATAATCATGAATTGGCCATTTAAATTTGTATGATGATTGTTCTGTTGGTACTATGGAAGAGGATTTCTGGGTGTAGATAAAAGTAGACAGAGAATCCTTCAGCAAAGAGAATTCTGCCACCTTCAGTCTGGACCACAGGAGAGAGGAGGGGTCTATTTAGCTCGTTCAGCACAGGGCCCACTTGCTCCAGGGCATAGGAGGACCCTAAACACTTCAGTAACAATGAGATAAGGTAGGTTTTAGTGACTATTACACCAGGCTGGATGTTAAATCATAGCTCACTGTTGCCTGAAACTCAGATAGGGCCACCTCGTGTTTTGCTTTATTAAATAAAGTTTAACTTTATTTAACTTTAAACTTTTAAAGTTAAACTTTTAAAGCTTAACTTTATTAAATAAAGTTTTATTGGAACACAGCTATGCTCATTTGTTTACCTATAGTTCGTGACTGCTTTTGCACTCTAACGGCAAAGGCACATGGATACAAAGCCTAACCCTTACTATCTGGCCCTTTGTAGAATAATCCGGCCAACCCCTAATAAAACTCATCAATTGTTATTTTCTTAGGGGGGAAGTTTTGCTCGTTTAATTTTATGAGGGAGGAAAAAAAAAAACAAAACACCCAACCTCTTCTAAACATAATATGGTATCCTGAATTAAATCCTGGAAGAGAAAAGGAACATTAGTTTAAAAATTGGTGAAAGCTCATAAAGTCTAGAGTTAAAAGTATTACAGCAATGTTAACATCAGGGTCATAACAAACCCGCCATGGTTACATAGGATATTACCATCAGGGAAGTTCTCTGAACTATGAATGCCACTTTTCTGAAAATCTAAAATTATTCCAAGATAAAAATGTGTATTTAAAGAAAAATTCTCTGCAGATAGATATTTGAAATAAGCATGCAGAGTGTGAATTAAGTCTGTCTCCAATCACAGCAGCAAGGTGGCTATGGGGATCAGTCATTCATTTATTCAATAAACATTTAAACCAAAGAAGCCTCTTTTATGCAAGTATGGATAAACATCAGCTTGCTTCCCTGATTTTGGTCATTTTATCCAAGCTGAATGTTGGAACCTGTAAAAATCTTCCTGACACAGATGGCAAGTGCATTGTGGGCATGTAATTGGAGGTCTGGATGTGCAGGTAACAACTAATTCAGAGGCTAAGCACTAATAAGCCCTTTCTTTTTAACCTTCCCAGAGGAAGTTTAAAAAAGAAAAAGTATGAAATGAATGCTTCCTTAAAGTATTGATGAGAGAAGGAGGTAAAAAACATATTTGAATGTTTGCTGTTTGCATGGGTTGTATGTTTCCTCTGTTGGCTGGCTTCCAGATCTGAGCACCATGAAAGCATTAACCTAGACTAAATCCAAATGACTGAGGCTGGGGGACCAGGCTGGATATATGCTGCTTTGTGACAGCACATCAGAGGGAAGTTGTTTACATTCCTGCCAGAAAGATCATGCCACATGCAGATGGGGTTCTGGGTGACTGGAACCAGACACTTCAAAAGGCAAAAGTGGGTATGAAATCATGCACAGGGAACTAACAGAGCAGCCACGCTCCAACCTGCCCTTGAGCTGGTCAGACAAACGCCAAGAAGATGCACAAGGTGGCAAGCAGCACCTGCATACGGGGACCCTGCCACGCCTTGGGGTTTTATTTTTTTATTTGAACAATTGTACAGAGAAGGAAGCTTCCTCCACCCTTTTCTCCTCAGCGAATGTCCACCCTCACAGTAAGGGCACATCAGGGTAAGGAGATTACAGCTGTTAAGAGGAGTTTGTTACCAAGTCCTGCTCCTCTAAGGTTCCGACCGTAGTAGTTAAACTCGGCAAAGTTGCAGGGAAATAACCGTACATATCCTCCCTCTGCTTGCTCAGTCGTGGTTTCATCCCCTGCAAAGTGAAGGGATTAGAATAATAACATCGAATGTGCCCTTCAACTCTGAGATTTATGACACTTATGCCAGACCAATGAGTTCCGGCATCCAAATGCTCCCTTTGACCTCATTAGGGATGTGTCCGCTGGAGAGAAAGTGATAGAGTCGAGGGCTGGAGCCCCGGCTTGAATCATTTGGGTGAGATAATTCTGACATTCAAAACATAAGCATTACTGGAGCGCACAGGGTGCTCTCATGGGTCCAGCCTTTGGAAACCAGTGTTGTAAGTGCCAGCTGACATTCAGCAAATGCTACCACAGTGATCTCAAGGAGGAAACTTGAGTCTGGGGGAAAAAGATCGTATTGTTTGGATTGTATTTCCTGTCATAAAGTTGGAGTCATGGTTTTTGCTCCCAAGCCGGAAACGAAGTGTTTCCTTATTGCCAAAGGCCTGAGATATGGGGTTAAAAGTCCCAGCATGGAAAGTAAATCAGTGGCAGAGTTCCCCAGAAAACACTGACTGAACACCCCACAGGTGATGCGCTCACTGCTAAAAGCTTTACAGGAGTTTTCTCATTCAACTCCCACATCAGCCCTCTGGATAAGAGATGGTCAGGACTCCAACAGGAGGAAACTAATTTTCGGGCTAAATAACTCACCTCAAGTCATACAGCTAAGAAGGACCTCGAACTCAAGCAGTCAGAACCCAAAATCTACGACCGTCAACACCCCACCTGGAGCCCAAAGACATGGGATGTGACTGTGCAGAATTAGTGTCAGAAAATGCCCAGCTAAGTGACAATTTGACTTTCCTCTCAGAAATGAAATGACGAAGGTGGATCTAAGGTTTGTTCACCACAGTTCTAGAAGCTGAGTCCTAGCATCCATCTGTCCCAGGGGATCAGTGACCTGTGTCCTTTAGCCACTGACCCATGACAACAACCAACTGTGAGCTCTGAGTGTTTCCTCAGACAACTTGACCTTGGGAGCAACCCGCTAGCTGAAAAGTAGGGTTAAAAAGGTTACACACCTTCCCAGTTATAAGAAAAACTCACATGCGATCTGGTAATGGAGTAACACTTAAAATCAAAATGCTTCATCTTCACACAAGAAAGATGAAACTACCAGATTTTTCCGTTAAATTATAGTACTATGCATCTGCTTTTTCTGTGGTTCTTATTTAACCTGTCTTTCTGGGTCTCTGATGAAAATACTATATGAAACTTACAAAAGAGCTTTTCCTGTTCAGGAGTATATTTTGCCTTGTGTGACTACATTGCCATATTTTATTAATATCTCAAGAATGTGATAAAGTTAAGTATATTGCCCTTTCCCTAAATGTGAATATCTGCTCAAAATATATACTGTACTTTTGTATATTCTACTAAAGTACATGCTTGGGAATTCCCTGACAGTCCAGTGGTTAAGACTTGGCGTTTCCACTGCAGCGGTCACGGGTTCAATCGCTGGTGACGGAACTAAGATCCCGCCCGCCCCATGGCCCGGCCAAAAGAATAAATAAATGAAAATTAAAGTACATGCTTACTTGTGCCATATAGATGGCTTGTCATTAAACATAAGTGTCCTTGTGTAGAAAGTTTTACGTATATTCTTATTTTAATTCAGCTTAATTCACTGAATACTTTTTACAGTTTTATGCTTTGTCTCAAGCTAATTGTCACACGTCTTACAATAATGTCAAAAGTCAGACTCTCCTTCTATCTGACATTTCCAATGCATGGAAGCTTATCTTTAATAATAAGGCATATAAAATTGATGGTATTCAATCACTGTCACCTACAAAAAATGATACTTTCATACAGTTTTACCAAACATAACTAGTTGAACAAAAAGTAGAAAACTTTGCAAATATTATCTTGAAGCTAAGGAATGAGAATATTGGATTTACATTGTATATATTTCTGCAAACATATTTTCTACATGCAACCATATAGATACAGAACGATGCACACTCCATCAGATTGCCCCTCATGTTTTCCCCACGAGGAGTTAAAACCACAATTCAGTTGCGTATCAGAACAGGCAGGAATTCTTTCAGTCTGAGGAAGCGATCCGATGATAGCAAAAATGTTGTAAAAAGTCTGTGGTGAGTTCACTTAAGACACAGTGTTCTGTTCTTGTCGGTTCCTGCTCATCGAAATGTAACTTTTGCAACCAGGGAGAGAAGGAAGGCAGCAATCTACAAAAACAACTTGTGAGAAAAAACCAAGGAGGTAAATAATGTGGCCTGCAAATGTTGAGAAAGAAGAAGAATGTACCTTCTTAAAGATGTGTGACCAGATGTTCCAGGGGAGCCTGAGTGTGTGTGTGTGTGTGAGAGTGTGTGTGCACGTGCACACCTGTGTTTGAGTGTGGTTGAGTGTGCATGTGTGTGCTTTGGGGGGGCATGCATGCACATGTGTGAGTATGTGTACCTGTGTGTAGGTGTGGGGTGGATGTGAGTGTGAGTGTGTGTGTGTGTTTCTACATTCACGGAAGATGAGCCAGAAGATGCCCATTGATTCCGACTAAACTGGCTTGAACTTGGACGCCCTGGAATCGGATCAGAGGCATCCCCAGAGATGTTGGAGAGGAAATGAACCAAAACCTCTGTTTCCAGTTAGGGTGGAATTAACTCCATAATTGAGTCTGGCAGAATGACTCTGCAAGCCAGGAATTTTGATAGATGGTGTTGTGTGAGCTAAGCCAGGCTGAAGTTTCAACATAAATAACACGCTTGTTCCCAGTTTCAGGGGAAGAGCTAAATTTTAAACCAAGGTTGTCTTCATTTCCCTTTTTTCCTTCTCTTTCTCTTGAATTTAGCAATAACATGCCTTCGGATGACAAGTGAGGGATTTCGCAACGGATCCTTTCAAAGCAGCGATGGATACAGAGAAAACCATGGCTGGTGAATAAATGGGTGGGAACCAAAGTCGTCCCAAAGAGTATGCAAAGCTGCATTAGGATTATCTGAGCATCGCAAGTCCTCCTATAATGAGCCTCCTAGGCAGTCCTCTCCGAAGCCCACTTGCAGAATCCCTTGCTGGCTGCAGCCTAGACAGCCTTGGATCCCAGGTTGGTTCCTGAGAGGCGCCCTGGGGCCTTCAGGCTTGTTTCTGGGAACTAACTTCTCACAACAGGTTGAAGACCTGCTCACTCATGGGAAATGTTCAGGTTAAGACAGAAGGTCTGGAGTCAACCGTCTTGGTTGGCATCTTAGCTGCCCCCATGTAAAAGTCAATGGGGTAAATTTTGACCTCTTTAGGACTTTCCTCTTTATAACAGGGGGATACATACAGTGGTTTTTGTGAAAAAAAGATGAGAAATTGAATGAAATGCTTAGGGCAGGGCCTGGGCCTTATGAATCACAAGTGCCTTTATATGGACTGTGCCATCCATCTGAACTTCTCTGGAGGAATCAGCAGCCTGGAAGTTTTATCAGTGAGAAAACTTGCAAGCTCCTGGTGGGGAGAGGAGAGAGCCAACGGGGCATCAGACAGAAGAATCCTCAGTGGGACAGGGCGGGGAAAGGTGCAAAACCAAAAAGAAGGAAGTGGAGGTGACCATGGATGCCTCCACAGTCACCCAGGGTACACTGGACTTCTCCAAAATCCCGAAGGGGAGAAATGAGATGGCTGCCTCCCATGTACTCAAAATTTCTCTTCTGCATTTTCTTTTAAACCATGGGGGCTAAAGAGGATCTGGAGAGACTTCTGCCAAACCAGACGACAGGACAAGAAGTCGGTCGGTCCGCTGGTGGTGCCGAAAGCGGTAAAACTCCTTTGGCCATTAGGTCCTGTCTGTGCTAGTTTTGATCTGAAAAACCTGCCCCACGTAAAAACCACGGTTAAGAAGAACCCACAACATGGACTGTGTCTCTGTGAGATGAGCTGCCTCTTCTATTCTGCAGCCCCCCTTCCCTGTCGCTGTTTCACTGAACCCCTGAATGCTTATTTCCTACTTGACATCTTCCTTCTTCTGCCTCTGACCCCTCCTTCCCACTGTCCCATCTTTGTAAGAAATGACTACAAGAAAAAATGGCTGTCTGGCTGACTGTCATGACAACCAGAATGAATGAACAAGCACAGCATTTGTCATGGAGTATGTCCTCAGGTGGCCGTGGAGTCCACCATCCAAGGTTTGGACAAGCCTATGAACCACGGCCCATGCTGGAGGCCATCACCCAATCAAAATCCAAACGCTGCCTTTCTGCGGTGTCCTGGGTCTCAGATTTGCAATGCAGAGCCTTGGTTTATATTTTTAAAAGAACCAAGCCCTATGAAAGCATTTATAGTCAAGATGAAATTATTTAATTGGACAGAGGAAAGAGTCTCGGGAGATTCAGGGGATGGGGGTAGAACTTGGTGCATTTTCTTTGTTCTCTCATCTGAAACCCTGTATCGAAGAGTGTAAACAGAAGCTTTTCTTTTTGTATCGATGTGCATCTGTCTAAGTTGGCAATATCAAAATGCTCCACACGTAATGTTATATATTTGCTTACTGGGACTGACTGGATTAAAAACTGTTCATCTTTTGGATGGGCTCTTGCAAGCTACAAATTCGGAAATCCTAAAAGCAAATCTTAGCAGAGCAAACACATTTTCTCTCTAGAAGTGCTGTCACAGGAGGGAATGCAGTCCTCTGGGACCAGTGCCCATCCACTTCAGCTATAATTTTAGAACATCATTTTAAAACAAATATATATGTATAATCTCCAAACTCACTCACACCAGCTCAATTTTGATTTTGGTAATGCCTTCCAACAGTAGGAAAAAATTACGAGTGGATCTGGTATCTGTCCCTGGTGAATGCTGGTGCAGATAAACATATCCAGTTTCGATGACTAACTCATAATTTCTCATTGCTGCTTTGATACAGTGACAGCCAAGGCTCAGGAATATCCCTCACCTGTCTCAGGAGACCAGGCTCCGAAACATCCTTAGCATTTAACCTTTTCAGGGCATAGTCAAAAGAGTCAAATTCCAGAGACAATGATGGGAAATCCAATAAGTATACATAACTTTTTTTTTTCAAGAGATCAATCTATTTTAGATATCAAATAACAGCACTATTTGTTCCCAAATGGACGCTGTAGTTTTTTTGTTTTGGGTTTTTTTTTTTAAACATCATTTTTGGAGTATAATTGCTTTACAATGGTGTGTTAGTTTCTGCTTTATAACAAAGTGAATCAGCTATACATATACATATATTCCCATATCTCTTCCCTCTTGCATCTCCCTCCTTCCCACCCTCCCTATCCCACCCCTCTAGGTGGTCACAAAGCACCGAGCTGATCTCCCTGTGCTATGCGGCTGCTTCCCACTAGCTATCTATTTTACATTTGGTAGTGTGTATATGTCCATGCCACTCTCTCACTTCAGCCCAGCTTACCCTTCCCCCTCCCAGTATCCTCAAGTCTATTCTCTAGTAGGTCTACGCTGTAGTTTTGACTTTCACTGGTCGTGACTGTAGTTTGCATAGTATTTGGTGGGGCTGGAAAGAGCAGGTATCCCAGAATTCATTCAATTTTAGTATGTAACCAAGTTATTGGATACAAACATAGGAAGTGTGTACAATGTTGTGTGCTTTCCATGGCTTCCACACGTCCATACCATGCAGTGTTTTAAGTGGTGACCTCCAGGCAGGTCTAAACTATAAATTTTTGAAAAAATATATATATGTATACACACACACACACACACATATATTTATAGTCACTGAATGAGTGAGTCAGCAGATATAAACATATATATCTCTCACAAATACAAAGGTCAAGAGTGTACCAAGGATTTAAAAGAGGGATCCTACAGAGCTAATTAAAATAGTCAGATATAATCATAGGGAAGCACTTAAAGAAATAAGGATACATTCGACAACTGAACATTGCTGAGCCACCAAAAGAGTGGACATAGTTATTTGCTGACAGAAAGGATATTCCTCAAACAGTGTTAAGTGGTGAGAAGGAAATCAGGCCAAGTACAATTGTCTTTTTGGAAAAATAAGCAAAATGTGAGCAAGAATTCTTGAATACAGATCAGCAGAGTTTTAACTGATTATCTCTGGGCAGGGGAATTATGGGTCATTTTTTCCTTCTTTTTGGTTGTCTACATTTTGCGCTTTCTCTAGGTCGAATGTAAGTGGGTTTTTTTATGAGAAGAATGATCTTGAGTTTTAGAAACTGTATCCCAGGGCCTTCGGGGTAGACAGGGCAGAAGACGGCTCACTCTGGGGACCGGAGTCTGAGATTTCCTAGTGAGCCTCTGAAAAGAGGAGGAAGTTTCAAAAGTTAAAGAAGCTAAAAAAACAGGAAAATCTTTCTCTTCTGAAAGCCTTTCTCCGAAAAGATGCACCACGCACCAACACAGAAGCATTTCCCCTCCTCCAGGTGTGTACACCCCCAGCTGCAGACCAGCACTCCCCGGAGCCCCGCCAGCCGCAGTCGAACTTCCGTTCCCTGGTGTACCTACCCCTCCAGGTAGGCTAACTCAGCCTCCACTCATTGTCTTTTCCCTCTTACTTTTCAATGTCAAGAAAGAGAGAAATATTCATCCTAAAGGTGACCAGGGCCACATGAGAGTTATTTGTACAACCAACGGGTTCTTTAAAAAGGTACTTAAAAAAAACTCAACTTTTTAGGAAAAATACTTTTTGGCACAAATGACCATCATGTAGTCGTGATTTTGCTCCTGCTGGATGCCCTGTGGTGGCCCACATGGTGGAGAGCAGCACTCAGGCAGGGTCACCTGAGCACTTTACTGAAGATGAAAGTTCCCACCAGAGAGCCAGTAGTGACCAGCCAGACTCAAGCTGCTGGCTCTGCAGAAACTGGATCAAATCCTCATGCTGCACTGTGTCCCGACCAACAGCCCGGCAGCCACTGGTCCTACTCAGAGGGGGCTGTCCTCTTGTCCCCTCCCCACTTCCTATACCTGCTCATCATCTATTCCTTCCTTCAGTGAATATGATGAGCTAGACAAAGGCGGAACAGTGAAGAAATAAAAGTAAATAACATTCCAGTCCCACTTTCAAGGAGCTCTCATCAAGTGAAGGGAGAAAGAGGTACAAATAAATAATTATTACAAAGCTGTGGCTCCCTGACTCGGGTTTCACAGGCCCAGAAAGATAAAGAAGAATAAGAGGAAGATTTAGAGCTGCCAGTGAAGGACAGTTTTCAAAATGAGGACAATTCCCTATACCCCTTCCTGATAAATACTAAAATCTTTTTATTTCAAAAAAAAATTTAATGTGAAAAAAGGACATAACCTCAGAATAAAGAACAGTCCTTGCCAAGAGAGCATAGTTAGAAAAGCTACTCTGATCCATCCGCCAATCAATCATTCTATCTAAAGCTCTAGGATTGGTCATCTTTTTCCATTTTGCATTGGATTAGTGAGCATTTCTTGATGTACCGTCATGGGTCTATTCATGGGTATTTGGATCCAGGGCAGGATCCGATATAACGGAAGTCCTCACATTTGAGTGGGACCTGTGCTAGGTGGAATAGAGTCCCCCCAAAATTCATGTCTATCCAGAATCTCAGAATGTGACCTTATTTGGGAAAAGGGTCTTTGCAGATGTAACTTTGAGATGAGGTCATACAGGATTAGGGTGGATCCAATGACTGGGGCCCTTATAAGAAGAAAAAGCAGAGGCACAGGGAGAATTCCACGTGATGGCGGCCGAGACTAAGTGGTGCATCTATGATCCAGAGAACACTAAGGATTGCCAGCAGAAGCTAGGAGATACGCAGGGAGCAAGCTCGCACTCTGAATCCTCCAGAAGAAACCAACCCTGCTAACACCTTAATTCTGGACTTCCGGCCTCCAGAACTATGAGAGACTTCACTTCTGTTGTTTTAAGCTACCCAGTTTGTGGTGCTTTGTTAAGCAGGCCTAGGGAACTGTTACAAGGGCCAATGAGGAGACATCATTCACTTGGCATCGAGGATGTGGAACCACAGAAAAGGTTTGTAGGGATGGAACGCTTGATACGCACCTTCAGAGAAAAATATCTTTCAACAGCCCAAGTGGGGGGATATCAAAGATCAGAGTGTGGGGGCATTTGGGATACAGGGGTAGTGTGAACTGGGTCCAGAACTCTGGTGATGATGATGGTGAAGACGATGATGATGGTGAAGACGATGATGATGTTGAAGGTAATGATGATGTTGGTGATGATGATGATGGTGGTGGTGATGATGGTGATGTTGATGATGATGATGATGAAGGTGATGATGATGATGAAGATAATGGTGGTGATGATGAAAGTGATGATGATGATGAAGATAATGGTGGTGATGATGAAAGTGATGATGATGAAGGTAATGATGATGATGGTGATGAAGGTGATGATGGTGATGAAGGTGATGATGGTGATGGTGATGATGGTGGTGATGATGAAGGTGATGATGTTGAAGGTAAAGATGATGATGAAGATGATGGTGGTGATGAAGGTGATGATGATAAAGGTAATGATGATGATGGTGATGAAGGTGATGATGGTGATGGTGATGAAGAAGGTGATGGTGGTGGTGGTGATGATGATGATGAGTAATATTAAGGTGCTGATTTGGGGGCACTTGTAACTTAGATATGAATTTTGTCTTTGACACTAACTGATATATGAAATCTGGGGCACCAACGCTTCATTTCCTCATTTATAAAATGAGGATAATAATAATAAAGCCTAAGACATAGACTTATTGTGATGGTTGAATAAAATTCTGTGCCTGGAATGCACTCAGTAAATGTTAGCTACTGTCATTTTAATTCTTTTTTTATTAGATGGATTATTTGATAGGGAGTGAACACTTATGGTAGCAAACTAGTTGGAAAAATTTATGATACGTTTTACCCAAGAATAGCTTGTGTATGGTCATGAAACAAAATGTAATTCAGATTCGTTGGTGGGGTTCTTGTGTTACCACACCCTGCCTGCTAGGGGGTTGGCAAAACTCCTGACAAAATCTGAGAGTTTTTCTTTCATATCGTTTCCTTGCAACTTTTTCTCAGCCTCATTTGTAAGTAACACCAGAATATGTCACAACAAACTATGTCAAATTGAGACTCTCCTTACACCCGGACTGACATATCAATTTGGAATATCCGTCTCTCCTTCTGTAGTTGATCAAAGTTCATTTAAGCCATTTCCTATTGTATTTGTGTTGTTTTTATACTTGGACATTTTCTCTTTGGGAACCATTATCTTTTTTTTTAACTGACTGGCAAAAAATCTGCCTAAATGAAGGCCATGAACCATTTGTCCAAAATGTTGTAAATATTTACCCTGTCTGTGTTTGTCTTTTCGTTTCGCTCCTGCTCTTGGGTTTTGTTCATTTAAACTTTTGTATTTCATTTTTACAAAGTCAAATCTGTGACTATTCCTTCTGTAGTTTCTTCCACTGATTCACGCTTAGAAAAACGTCCTTCCAAGGTTAGTTATATTTCTACCTGCATTTTAGTTTAGATCATCATATTTTTCTTTTTTATATTTGACTCTTTAATCCATCTGGATTTTTTTTGTAGTTTCCTTGAGGTAAGAATCTAAGTTTTGTCTGTTTATCTGTTGCTTTGCTGTGTTTTACAAATATTAGCTGATGTCCTAGCATTATCTATTAAATGAAAATGTCATTTTCCACTTGATTTGAACATGCTTACTTTATCACATAATAAATGTTTTATCTAAGGGCAGTTCTCCCTGAAAATACACTCTTAAATGACTGTCAACATCTACAGATGAGGTGGGAAAAGTCGAGAACTTACGTGACTCGAGAAGAGAAAGAGGCAACCATGCCTCAGCAAATCTCTCGTGAGCAAGCCGTCCCTTTCCCACGGCTGTTTCCCCTCCCTGGCTGCATGAGGCCCCTTTGCTAATAGGTACTGGGCTCAGGAACCTTTTTTGCTGGCTGGTTGGCATTTCCTGAGTAAACACTGCACTCACTAAACAAGTTACTGCATATTGAAGTGTTTAGCAGATGCAAAATCCGAGCCAGAGGGAGCGCACCCAGCTCAGAGGGTCCAGCCTCTATACAAGTTGTTTCTCAAGGCCACGGGAAGAATCTTGAGAGCATCGCCCTGGGCCCTGACCACCCTGGGGTAAGAGCTGTCACACTGCCTTCACCTGCCCGGATGGATGTCCAGAGACACCTAATGGGTCTACAGGAGTGGTTAGAGAGAAGCCAGGGGACTCCATCCAACAAGAGTACGTCCAATTGCAGATGGATGTACTCAACGTGGAGGCTTCTGGTGAGGTCACTGCCACCACGCTTCTATCCATGACCCATGGCATTGCCTACCCATCCCAGTTACACCACCAGAGGCACTTCTGACCGACAGGCAGATCTGGGTGACGAGATGTCTCATCCTTACCAAGCTTCATGCCTATTAATCCTTAGGGCATAACAAGGTGAATTTTTAGGGTGAGTTTTTAGTAACAGTGTTCTAGAAATGAGCTGAAACTATCAAAACATTTTTGGGAGTCTCCCTCTTTTCTTCCATACCCTTCCCTTCTCCATCAATTCAATCCTAAAGCCACTCAGTGGGTTGGAGCCAGGTGGACGTCCATGCTGGGTGGAAGGAGCCACAGAGGAGCAGGGAGGCAAGGTGGCATCCGGTGAGGCTCACCAGAGCCTGAGCCGGGTACAGGGGTGTCCCCGGGGCTGTGGTGTAGCCTCAGTGCCAGAGTCCAGCGAGACAGGGACTGAGGTGAGAGGTGGGGGAGAACTGGGACCAAGGGCAGCCTTGGGGGTTGGTGCATCCTTGGCATCAGACCCCAGTGGGACGGGATGGGGGGCACACATTGGTACTGGCACCCTGGGTACTGAGCAGGATGGAGGGTGTATCCAAGAGGGGGGTAGCCCTGAGTCAGGGTGGGCGGCTCCTGGAAGGATGGGGAGGGCAATTGGAGGGGCCGGCCAGCAGAGCCAAGTGCCAGAGTCTGCATCGGGAGGAGACTGTCCGTGAGGGAGGCCAGCACCAGGAGAGCTTACAGCTGGGGGACAATCCAGACAGGGTGCTGACAGGTGGGGAGAAAGCCCATGTCGGGGTGCAGTCTGGCGGAAGGCCAAACAGAAGCTGGAGGTTCCCGTGCAGGGGAGGGGCGGCTGCGGTGGGAGAGTGTGGCCAGGGAGGCTAACCATCAGGGAGTTACAAACACAGGAGGAAAGGTGATGCCAAGCCTGTGATGCTCAGCTTGAACTCGGGGTCTTCAATATGAGTAAGTATGCATAGAAACAAATGCGGATGGAGCTGTGGGTGCGTGCACGTGCGGTCAGCTTTGTCCACTGACACCGGCTCCCACTCCAGAGCTCGCTTCCAAATCCCATTCTCCCCTTGGGGGAAGCAGTGCTCCTCGGAGGCAAGGGCAGGGAAGGGCCAGGGTCCGTCTACAACCTGTCTTCATGCTGACAGTGAAGACGTGCCCAGAGAGTGACGGCACGTGGGCTCCACACTCAGATTCCCCCAAAGCTGGACACGTTGGAGCATCACGATAAGTGATGATAATAACAGATTAGACTCCACTGAGTGAAATGGAAACCACGAGTTCATACCAATAGCAGCAAATATGGAAATGAACAAAGTAAATGTTGGACAAGGAGCAGGTTATGCACAGTTTTTTTTGTTGTTTTTTTGCAGTACGCAGGCCTCTCACTGTTGCGGCCTCTCCCATTGTGGAGCACAGGCTCCGGACGCACAGGCTCAGCGGCCATGGCTCACGGGCCCAGCCACTCCGCGGCACGTGGGATCTTCCCAGACCGGGGCACGAACCCGTGTCCCCTGCATCGGCAGGCGGACTCTCAACCACTGTGCCACCAGGGAAGCCCCTTATGCACAGTGTTAAGTTGGTTCCCACCTGACTCGTATTAGTCACGAAGGGGATGAGGAGTGAAGATGCCAGCAGACGCCATCTCATCAGGCCATCAGTGACAGTCACCATCCCTCCTGGGTCCCTCCTGCCAGCCTCTGGAGGAGCTGCCAGCATCAAGAGGGGCCAGCAGGCAGCCCCAGAGTCTCCACAACGCCGGTAACCCTCACAGTCCAGGTCACCAGAGTCAAAGGAAGGTCCAGGAGCTCCTTCGGGGTGGTGAAGACAAAAGAACCGTGACGACTAAATGCAACACGAGGTTCTGAAGCAGATCCTTTTGTTTTCAACCACTTTTTAGGGCAAACGTGAGTCCATCTGGGGACTGGTGATGTACCCTGTTAAGTGTGATTTTGCCGGCTCTGTTGAGGTCACGGGGAGGATATTCGCATGTTTAGAAGATACAGACTGCAATGCTCCGGGATCGTAGGATGTCACAGAGGCAACTTGTTCTCAAAAGTTTCAGGAAGAAAATTATTTGGGTGGTACTTTCAACTTTTCTGTAAGTAGTTTTTGCTTGTTGAAAAACTCAGACTTTCTATAAGGGATTCCTTTATGCATAAAGGGAAGGTAAAAAAAACTTCGGATGAAAATAAGTCCCCGGACCCCTGGCAGCCTGTGCACCCACATAGGGTCATCCTGTCCCCAGTCTCCCAGCTGGCATGGAGCGTTCCCTGGTCACATGAGCGTGACCTGTGATGACACATGCGTGCTCTGGGCTGCCAGCACAGCGCATGGTGACGAAACCCCCTGCAGTGTGCCAGCGCCCTAAATAAAGGACGGTGAGACCCACAGATGACATCCCTGGGCTGCCAACCAGGAGGAAGGGAGAGGCTGACTGACGGCCAGAGCGGGTCAGGAAAGGTCTGCTTTGGGAGGCCGGCGAGATGAACTTCCAATGAGAAGCGATCAGGGGATCTCAGGACAGGGATAATGGCAAGACTAAAAATAACCAGAGTGGCTGGTCATGCTTGGTGCTAAATCCTCGGCTCCAACATCTCATGTGACCGTCGCCAGCATCCTGAGAAGTGAGTATAATTAGTGCCCCCGAGGGAGGAGGAAACCTGAGGCCCGGAAGGTTGAAGGACAAGGCACCTGTGACCTGCTAACTAGACTGACAGCAGCCAGCATCTCATGACACGTGCAAAGGTGGCTTCATTGTGCTGCACGCCTGAAACTCGCAGAGTGCTGTGTGTCGATTACAGCTCAAAAGAAAATTAAAATATAGACAAACAAACAGCGTGGCTATGGCCATTCTGTTATTTAAGCATCACAGTGGTCCTAGGAGGGGGCATGTATTCTCTGGCTCTCACAGATGAGGACCCCGAGGCAGCGATGCTGGGGCCTCCCCCGGGGTCACAGCCTCTGATTAGGGAGCTGGACACCCAGATTTCTCACTCACAGGCTGCTCTCTGAGCCTGCCTGCCCCAGACTCCCAAGACCTGTGTTGAGGGCTGCTTTCACAGACACAGCCTTTCTCACGGCAAAACTTGGTAGAAAGTCCTGTGAGCACGTTTCAACACCAGCAGCTTGACAGAGGGGCGGAGCGTCCCAGGGGTCACGCTCCACGGCCGCCGGCCTTCTGCACAATTCCCTCCACTCCTCCTGGGAGCCGACAGCCTCCTCCTCTTTCCCCGCCTCGCCGACGTCCCTGTTGTGCTTTGAGTGACTCTCTGGAATCGTCACCTTCAAGGGGGTAAAGTCACATCTTGTCTTGCAAGTGGAACCACGCACCCAACACGGCCAGGATGACGGGCCCGCGGGGTGGGCTCTGGGTCGGGCATCCTTGCTCTGGTTGAATAGCGATGACCTTCAGGCTAAACACAGAGCCATCGAATCCTCTAGGACCATCTCAGTGACTGTCACCAACGGATGCACATGGGACACTCCCAGGCATGCGGGGGAGGCCAGGCAGCGGCCAGAGCCCCGTGGCCAGCCTGTTGCTGTCACCAGCCAGGCCATCTGGTTTTAACGTGGGGTTGATGCTGTGTCCCCCTCCCTCCTTGTGACTGAGATTGTCCCCTCCACGTCTAGCTGAGCAGGCGGCTGGGGTCCGAGGGAGGGAGAGCCTGGGGAGGACCGGCGCCTGGGGACAGCCCCAGGGGTCTCTCATCTACCCCTTGGTCCCCCTATACATGCAGAGCCCCCATGATGCTGCAAAGGGAAGGAGATGGGGACCCCGTGTTCCCGGGAGCTGAGCCACTGGACTTGCAAGGACCATCCTGCACACACAGCCCTCTCTGAGAACAGGGCTTCGCACGTGTCTTAGGACAGGACACGAAAGGCTAGGATGAGAAGGGGTGGACCCCACGGCCCGGCCTCCACCGTGAGTCTGGGTGGATGCATGATGCATCCCTCCTCCTCAGCCCAGTTCGGCTCGGTGATCTTCCCTCTGCCCTGGCCCTTGGGAGACAGGAGGCTAAATCTCAGTGCTTCTCTCTCTCGATAAAGATGGGACCACTCCAGCCACGCTGGGACGTGGCCTTGCACACTCACACCTCCTCTGCTGCGTGTTTAGGCCCAAATGTTTAAAGCAGATGAGGGGTACAAAAGGAACACATAGTGTACAAAGTGCTGTAAAACACAAGGCGTAAACGCTGTCACGCTTGGTACTTTTAGGAGCACGAATAAACTAGGAGCAAAGCCGCAGCTCTTGGATCTCCTTGGTAGCCTCTTCCAATAATCCGTGCGCTGTTCATCCCTACCCACCCCAGACCTTCCGCTGTTCCCATGCACAATTCGAAGCCACCGTTTGGCTCACAGGGCACCCCTGACCTTAATAATGAGGATGACAACACCAGCTCAGCACCATAACAAAGACTGTTTTCATCTTTTATGGCATCACCCAATACAGGACACTGGCATTTCTCTGACTTTTCATTCATGATCTGTAATCGTCGCAAGATTCTTACTGTCATCAACAGAGACCACAGGTCACTCACTAGATCTGAGGTGTTTCATGGCCAAAGGCCGTTCTTCCCACCCCCTGAGGCTCACCAGTCAGGGCCCCGTGGAAGAGGGAAATAGAGACCCTAGGCTGGGCCCCAGAGGTTCCCACCCAGTACGTCTCTATGGGGCCCCACCTCTCCAGGTTGAAATCTCTGACCCAGCAGTTTAAATAACTGTCCGCCTTTCCTCACCTGGTCAGGGTGATATTTTCTGGCCTTTATAGAAGGCTCCATTTCCCTCTGCATTAGTGGCTTCCTTACAATTCTAGAACAACACTCTCAATTAACGGGAAGTGGACTCTGTCTACATGACACCAAGCAACGTGCACGTGAAGTCATCAGATCTGCGTGGATAGAAGTCAGGAAGCAGGAACCCTGAGGGGCGGGGTCCTTGTCAGCTACTGGGAGATTTGGGGTTTCTTCAAAGACAAGCTCTTGAGTTTTCACAGCGCAGTTACTGGTGGCTCTGAGAAGGCCTCACGCGGGCTCTCCTGCCTTTTGGCCACATTCCCTCGTGTTTATCCCTCCCAAGTCAACCTGGCTGTAAACTCCTACTAACTAAAGGTCACTGCGTTTGAATTCAGCCTCTCTCTCTCTGTCTCTCTTGGTTCCTTCTCTTAATGACACGTTTGACTTTAAAAGGAGAACACGGTTCTTTCACCAGCTCATCACGCAGTTCACTCCATTGTGAATCTTATTTCACATCCGAGGGCATCTAAGGGCTTCAGTGTCAGGTTGCCGGCCTGTGTGTGTCTCGTTCCCTAAATTCCCGTGACCTTGTCTCTCTGGGCTGTCTCAAACGCACAGCTCTCCCTCCGGTGGAAACTGAGATCCTTGTACAAGGCCCTGCATGGAGGATGGCTTTTGATTTTCTGTTCTCAAGTGCGTGCAACCAAAACAAGAACATCCTGACGCGGTGGATCTGCGGTGGTGGCTGAGTGCCGGTCTCTGGGCTCCTGCGGGCTCCCAGGGGCCGCGGAGCAGCGTTTCCGCCACCAAATCCATTTGGCTCTATTTAGGAACTAAGTACAGGAAGGTAGTTATTGTACGAGATTAGTTTCCTGTAGGCCATAAATTGGCAGTAGCAGAAAAATACAGGATGAATTTATTAGCGTGCAAGGTCAGCTAAAAGGAAGGCTAGGCTGGCGAGGGTGCTGTTTTCTTTCTTTGAACCCACCTCCCAAACCCAGCCAGGCTGAAAAAGACCCTTTAACTACTTAATTACTTCTTAATAGTTTTAAGCAAATTCAAAAGACTGTGCCCGCCTTTGCTAAGTGCCTGGAGGTAGAGCTGCCTGGAATAGGTCAGGAATTCCTGTTGGGACCGGAGTTTCTGAAACCCGATTAAAAGCCCCTGCAATCTATGGCCTTGTGAGAGGGGGGGTTTTGTTTCTGTTTTTGTTGCATTTTTTTTGTTTTTGGTTGGGGTGCAGGGGGAGGAAGCCTTAGCTGTTGTTGATTGGCTAGGTATTTACTTTGACCCTAGATTTTTATATTTGGGAATCAAATAACAGCTTCTAACGGTTAAAAAAAAATTCAAGTCAAAAATGTAATTGTTTCCAACCAGCGATATGCTCATGTGACAAATGTCCCTGCAGATATTTGCTTTAGAAAGAACAAGTCACTTTTTTTTTTAAGTGAATACTTCCTTGAAAACACAGAGTTGCAGGTAGCCGCAAAGGTGGGTTACATTCCTTGTAAAGACACTTGTACGTTCTGAGAGATCCTTGGCTAGCCGAGCCTCCCCGGGTTGGAGTCGTAATCCTCCCTTTTCCCTTTGGATATTTTTCCAAATGCCTTCAAGCTGTCAGGTAAAATTAGGCCCCACTGGTATGAGATGTAGTATTTGGAGCCGGTTTTCTAACGCTTTTGCGTGAAAGGCTGTAATTCACATTTTAATTATACTGGAGATCTATAGTGACTTATGGAACACCCCTCCCCCTCCGTTACCCTGAGGCCCTGGCCCACAAACTCCCCACCCCGTGCTCCTCTGCGGTGTCACAGGGTGGAGGGCAGGGCAGGGATTGAGGAAGAAGGTAAAACAGCTCAGTCCTTTCCACCCCTTTCCCAGCAGATGACAGCCCTGTAACGTCTCCAATTTCTTAGGGAACCACAGCACTTTATGTAGCAAAAAGACCAGATGATCAACCTGTCTTCACTTAGCAAGGGCCCAGTTAACATTTACGGAAGGAGCCTCGTATGTTCCCCGGGGTTTGCTGCCCGCTGTCCCCTGGGGCCGCCCCTGCTGTGCCCTGTAGCCTTGGGGGCCTGTCACAGTCCACCCTGGACAGCCTGCAGGAGTTGGAGTAAAGAGAAGGGTCCCGAGCTGCATCCAGTTCAGAGGTTCAGACAGGCACCTGGGCTGTGCTCCCTGATGGTTCCAAGAAAGTCAGGGCTCAGTTGAATTGTGTCCACTTGTCCAGGCCATGCTGCCTTTAGGAAAACGTCTGAGAAAACGTCTCCTACAATCGGGTCTTACTCAGATGTTCTAGGTCTGCTCCGTGGCACCCTGCCCCAGAGCCCAGGTGAAGAGCCCCGGGGCACGTGAGCCATCCTTGGTTCCACGGCCACCTGCTCAGCCCTGCTGGGGGTAGGGCTGCTGGCGCTGTTCCTCCGTCCTGTGATTTGTTGAAGGTTTGGATAATAGCAGCTTGGCTGGACATTTGATCTTCCTTCCCTCCCCCGAGGAGACAAGGGTCTGAGGCGAGTATAAGCCTCCACGTATGTGTCTGGCATCAGCTGGGGTCAAGCCAGACTCAACCTCCTGTGACCTCCCGTGAGCCAATTATCACAAAAGAAATCCAGAAATTGAGGGGGAAGTTCACATCCTAAATTGTGCCAGCGAGAGCCTTCCCAAGGCCACCCGGGGCCAGACCCTGGTTGGCAGTGTCCTCACTGGCTCAGCAGGGCTTGTCTCCACGCAGCCCAGATCCACGGTCCCCAAAACAAAGACAATGCTCCCTTCCCGTGTTGCTCTGAAGTCAGTTTTAGCCAATCCTGTAAACCTCAATCCAGCAAATATTTAGACCTCATAATAGCCACGGGCCCAACTCTGCTCTGGAGACTGTCTGCCCTCAGTTGTCCAGAGCAGAGTTGTTAGCGAACGGGTAAGGTTTAGGGTACAGGTGAGGGTACGGAAACGTGTTAGGTTCAGGGTACGTGTTAGGGTATGGGTTAGTGTATGGGTTAGGATTAGGGTTCGGGTTAGGGTAAGCGTTAGGGTTAGGGTTAGGGTTAGGGTTAGCAAACGGGTAAGGTTTAGGGTACAGGTGAGGGTACGGAAACATGTTATGTTTAGGGTACGTGTTAGGGTACGGGTTAGTGTTCATGTACGGTTTAGGATTAGGGTATGGGTTAGGGTAAGAGTTAGTGTTAAGGTTAGGTTTATGGTTAGGGTTAGGGTTAGGGTTAGGGTACAGGTGAGGGTATGGAAACGTGTTAGGGTCAGGGTACGTGTTAGGGTATGGGTTAGTGTTAGTGTACGGGTTAGGATTAGGGTACGGTTTAGGGTAAGCGTTAGGTTAGGGTTAGGTTTAGGGTTAGGGTTAAGGTTAGCGAATGGGTAAGGTTTAGGGTACAGGTGAGGGTACGGAAATGTGTTAGGGTTAGGGTACGTGTTAGGGCACGGGTTAGTGTTAGTGTACGTGTCAGGCACCTTCAGAGAAAAGCTTAGCTCCCAATTCTGTTCTTGTAGAAAGCAAAAAAATGGGTGGGGGGAGAAATTTCCACTCAGATCCAGGAATCTTTTTTTTTTTTTTAACATTTTTTTGGAGTATAATTGCTTTACAATGCTGTGTTAGTTTCTGCTTTATAACAAAGTGAATCAACTATACATATACATATGTCCCCATATCTCTTCCTTCTTGTGTCTCCCTCCCTCCCACCCTCCCTATCCCACCCCTCTAGGTGGTCACAAAGCACCGAGCTGATCTCCCTGTGCTATGCGGCTGCTTCCCACTAGCTAGCTATTTTACATTTGGGAGTGGATATATGTCCATGCCACTCTCTCACTTCGTCCCAGCTTACCCTTCCCCCTCCCCATGTCCTCAAGTCCATTCTCTACATCTCTGTCTTTATTCCTGTCCTGCCCCTAGGTTCTTCATATCCTTTTTTTTTTTTTAGATTCCATATATACGTGTTAGCATACAGTATTTGTTTTTCTCTTTCTGACTTACTTCACCCTGTATGACAGACTCTAGGTCCATCCACCTAACTACAAATAACTCAATTTCGTTTCTTTTTATGGCTGAGTAATAGTCCATTGTAGATATGTGCCACATCTTCTTTATCCATTCATCTGTCGATGGATACTTAGGTTGCTTCCATGTCCTGGCTATTGTAAATGGAGCTGCAAAGAACATTGCGGTACAGAGCCAGAAATCTTTGTGACAAACTTCAAAAATGGTTCAGCAAACTCTTGCAAGACATGTGGCTTAGGGTGCGCTCAGCTGGATAAGAGTAGAAAACACAAAAGCCTAGGAGGGAGGAACCGCTGCCCTCTTCCCAGCTCCGGGCTGCATCCGCGAGAACAGCATAGCATCGCTGGGGCGGGGGGTGGGAGGGCATTTCCTCCTCTGTAAACGCACAGAGAGGCCTCGCCTCCATCTCCAGTGACACTTCCTCCAACTGGTGGGTGATGTGGCTATGGGGCCAGCTGAGCACATGCGGTGGCTTCGGTTGGACTGAATCTTCTCACTCAACACGACCAGGCCCACCATGGACTCTGCCCAGCTGCCATGCTGCATCCAGTTGGTCCTGTTGAGTTCCCAGTCATGTCAAGGCGAGAGCCCCTCGACCCTACAAGGGTTATTCTGGGCGTGACCCCGCGAGGTACTCAGCCTAAGATCATCACATGACTGTGAACTTGTGAGGCCAGGGTTGGAAGGGAGGAAACAGAAGCCTTAGGACCACTATGGAGACTGCTCCATGGCTTGAAAGATGATCAGAAACTAAAGGGTGATTCTTTCCACCCCGCCATGTACCCTCCCACACGCCATGGCTGGCTCTCCTCTCGGTGCACAGAATGTGCTGCCATGTCCTGGAGCTAGAAAATGCTGTCCCCATCGGTGAGTTCAGAAGACCCTGTGTTTCCCCAGTGCAGAGAGCGCATCTCAGGGAAAACCTGAAAATAGCAAGGATAGACCAACAGCCACCTATGCCAAGGGCACCGTCAAAGCCACTTCTAGGTGTACAGAACAGACAGAACCCAGGCAGGACAAGAACACAGCAAAGTAACACCACTGAGTAAGTATACAAATCACCAAAGAAACACAGGAGCATTGGGGAAAGGGCAGGGAGACAATCCAGGCATTACGGTGTTGGGATAGATACATTTGAAAAAAACTGCATATTGCATCGGTCATTTAAAAAATAATCGCCTTATTATAAAACCAGAGAAACAAAATGTGGTCTATTGTACAATGGAATACTACCCAACCATAAAAAGAATGAAGTACTGATACACACGGATAAGCCCTGAAACATTATCTAAGTGAAAGAAGCCAGGCAGGAAAGGCCACATGGTGTATGATTCTATTTATTTGAAATTTCCAGAACACCCATGTTAATAGAGATGGAAAGTAGAAGGGTGGTTGCCAGAAGCTGGGGGTAGAGAAGAATGAGGAGTGACCGCAGATGGCCGCGGGGCTTCCTCTGGGGTGATGTAAGTGTTCTTGAATGAGGTAGCGTTGATGGTTGCTCAACTTCGTGAATACACTAAAGACAATTGACTTGTATGCTTTGAAGGGGTAGCTATTATGATACCTGGATCATATCTCAAAAGAAATAAACTAAAATAAATGAGGGGCAGTGGCAGATGCGAACAGAAATGACTTCTCTTACCCATTATGCCTTCAAGCAAGGCCTCGACATTGCACCACTTTCATGCAATCATCTCTTTGGAGGCAAAGGTCACTGGGATTTGGAAGAGGACCCAACATTACAATAAAACTTTCTAGAGGACCTGGTCTTACTCAGTTTCCTGGCTAAGGCACGTGTCCCTCTGAGTTTCAGTTTGAATGAACCTGCAGTGGAAATAAGAAGCATCTAGAAAGAACCTCCAACTTGGCCAAGACCTTAGTTGTTTGAATAACTTTGGCCTGGAAACTACGCACGTTCGTCTATTTCATAACTAATCCTCAACTCAGTGAACTGTGTTTGCAGTTAACTCGTGTCAGGGGATTTGCCTTCTGCTGTCTATAGGAGAGCGCAGCCTTGCCAGCTTGGGCTGGATTGGTAGGCAAGCAGATTTCTCAACCTAGGTATACTTGCTAACTCTCTGTGCACATGTCCATGGCCTGATGGCAACAGAGTCCCCGGGTCACATCCCCAGTTTCCACATCAGTAAATGTTGAGTAAGAAATTATGTTTCTTAATTGCTTAGACACCAAAGACAGACATACAGGGGAAACGGCACGATGTCCCTGTCACCACAGATCTTGAAGACATGAAGTGGACCTAAAGGAATAAGAGTATGAATAGACAAGGGAGACTCATTCTCGCCAATCCTCAGGCATCGCGATGGCTCGGCCCTTTCGTGCGGACCCCACTCAACAGTGGCAGGAAAACGAGACAAAGGCACAGATCCATACGGGCCACAGCTCTGTTAGAACTCACCCACAGATGTCTGACCCTTCCTGCGCTTACGGTCCAGGCACAGGCCCCTCTTTGCTTTCGGACCCCCTTCCCCTCATTCTCTGATTGCAGCTCACCCCGAGCATCGTTCTGTTGACTCTTCAAGTGCCTCTGGGAGAGGCTCACCCTCAAAGCTCTCAGCCTCATAGGAAACAAGCAAATGAATTCCCTCCGCATCGCGTAGACTATCCTCAGGGAGAGTGCCCACCTGATAAGACTTGAACGGAGGAGCACGGTGAGGACTGGGGGAAGGTTCCTTGGTTGGTTGCTCTCTATCTCGGTGGTCTCTGACTGATCCACCCCTCCCTCCCCAAGATTCCAGGACCTAGACGAACAAGCCTACCACGTGTGTGCTGAGTTAACAAATGAAGGTGAACAGCCTTTCATAGCTCAAATTTGAGACTTACATACAATGAAGTTGTAGGCCCCAGAGCTCCTTAAATGCTAAGAACTATGATTTCCAATCCAGAAGCTTTCACCCCGATGGTGAGCCTGTAGCTGGGAGCCAGAGGACCTGGGCTTGAATCCTGGCTGCTGCTGATGGTCTGCTGACCTCAGCAGGGATGTGACTGCTCTGATGCTGAGGTTCCCAGTCTCTAAGGCAACAGGATCAGAGGGAGACAGATGGCCAGACAAGCTGAGGTGGAAACGGCCGGGATTCCAGGAGACAGTGTGCAAAGCGGACATGCAGGCAAAAGGATAGCGGGTGGGAGGGATGCTGATTTGAAGGTGAGAGTGAGCTCACATGTTCTGAGTGGTTCATGTCAAAGGTCAAAGCAGGTGCTCAGGTAGGGAGGGATGCCTTGCAGTTGAGAGGGAGAGACAGGCGTTCTGCTGCTGTCAGAAGGACTGGACCAGAATGGGGGCATCACCTGCCTAGATATGAAGGCTGAAGCCTTAGAAATGGGTGTGATGGCTCTAGGAGAGAATGGATCAAGAAATGAGGGTCAAGGAAGGATCCCAGGAGAACAACCACCTCTCAGGGTCGGAGGGGGAGAAGAGTCAGAGGAAGCAAGAGAGGATGAAGGGCCAGGTGACCCCAGGGTGTCCGGAGCCTGCGGGTGAGGGGCTTTCCGGAAGGGGAGAGCCGACAGGGCAGGGCAGGGGCAAGGAAAGGCCCTGAGAAGATGGGACAATGGTGTGGTCCCTGGGGACACTCAGGAGAGCAATTCAGTTACTCAAGGCGTGGAGGCGAGGAGATGGTTAGGAACAGCACGTGGGTCTATGGCTCCCACACTACAGTGCTGCTCAAGGGTGGTCCCCAGGCCAGCAGAATCAGCAACACCCGATAGAAATGCAGATGATGAGGCCCCACCCCGGACCTGCTGGGTCTGCATCTCAGGGCTGGGCAACCTGTGTGTGTGCATGTGTGTGGTGTGTGTATATGAGTGTGTGTGAGGGCATCCGAGTGGGTGTATGATGTGTACGATATGTGTGGGGTGTGTGTGTAAGTGTGTGTGAGACCCGGTTGGGGGAGGTGGAATCTTTCTGTTTGAAAAAAAAATCTTTGAGAAAACATATAACAAAAAGCTACCGTTAATTCAGCAATGTTTGAATACGGTTTATAGTCAGTTGGTCATGAGAATATCTACAGATATCTGTAAAATAGTACATTTGTATCCTGTACAGAGAGGTACGAGCAAAAATGCGGAAATCCAAATACGATTGGTGGATTCTGTTGATGCCAACTTCCTGGTTGTGATATTTTACTACAGGTTTGCAAAATGCCACCATTAGAGGAATCTGGGCAAAGGGCATATGGGGTGTCTCTGTATTATTTCTTACAATTGCATGTGAATCTACAATATCTGAATAAAAACTTCTATGAAAACTAGGGATCTTGGGTCATGGCTTTACGTATTTTTTAATTTAATTGTTTTAAAGATCAACTTTTTATACTTTTCACTGCAGTGGCATGCAGTACAATGAATACAGATGTTGTTTGCTAACACAACGATTAGTCACCACAAAGACAAACAGCAGTTAGAAGGATAAGTCAAAGAGAAAAATCAGTGAAATTAGAATAGCAAAACCACATCCAGATGGATGAGGCAGCAGATGAGAAAGATGACAAAACAGGAGAATCCATCCAGATACATATATTAGATAAATATGAGATACTCAAATCCTTGCTTGAAAATTAAGATAGATTCAAAGCCCTTTATTATAGTATTTATAAATCTTCCATTTATAATAAAAACTCCACTACACTATTCAATTAATTTCTTTGTTATCTCCAGAAGCATTATAATGTAGGGCTAAAGAAAAAAGCACAGTTAAATTATGCTCAAAACCCACACAAGCCTTATTTATAAATTATGTTCCACATAGAATTCTTTCCCGTTATACCCTGAACAATTGTAACATTAGATGCCAACTTGGCTAAGTTCTCTCTCTTAACTGCCAGGTTGTCTCAGTAAGGTTCACCCTGGCCACCCTGTTTAATAGCACAGACCCCCTACCCTCTGGGGCCTTCCCTACCCTCTCACCTGGCTCTACTTTGTCTTGTTTCAACAGCACTTATCATATCCTAACATTTATTATGTCTACAGTTATCATCTGTCTTCCTTTCTAGAAAATCAGCTTTATGAAGGCAAAGATTTTCTGGGGGTGGGTTGGGATGGGTGGAGGGGACATACACTGATGTACCTACAACAGAGTTGGTGCACAATGAATATCTGTTTATTGAATGAATGAATTTTAAGCATTCAATGGTCTTATTTTTACTTCAAACTTTTTGGATAGAGACTAAAAAGAAAAACAAGGAAAGCTTTGTGTGTGGCTTGTCCCTTCTGGGGGCACTGCTATGCAGACAGCGTGACATGAGCATTCAAGCCAAGGTGGAAGCAGAGGGTCAGCCTTCCATCCCCATGGGGGTGACACTGGCCACCTGCCGTGGGGAGAATATGGTGATGAATGCAGCAGGGTATTGAAATAGGACCTAGACAAGGCCACGTCCTCGGCAGTTTACGGTCCAGAAAGGGTGCAGAAACACATCCATGAATGAGGACTAGAAAACTGTGAGAGATGGAGGTGAAAGTTACACGATCCTGCGACAGAGAGTTCTGACTTCCAGGGGGATTCCCATGGGATGCACTTGAAGATGGAGGGGACATTCTGCAGGAGGACACCTGGGCAAAGGCATGAAGCTGCCCCTGGGCGGCCCCTAGGAGGAGCTTTGTCTGAAGCAGAGAAGGTGTCAAGAGAAGGCGGAGACATCATCGTGGGCGCAGATAAAGGGCCAGGATGACACACAGTTAACTAGAAAATGTGCATTTGTAATGAAAGAGGTTAAACCGTGGGGAGCCTGTGCCTCCAGGTCTGGAGCCAGGCTCGGGAGAGAGAGGAGGGGACCAGGGCTCCTGTCTCCAAGGAGAACCGTCTCCAAGTGTGTCCACAGCTCTTCCCCTCCCCCAGCGGGATCCAGAGCCACACCCGGGGCCCCTGGAGACCCTAAATGCTCCTTTGATGTCTCACTTGGGGATGGGGGACCAGGGGCTGGAGAACCATGCTTTCTCCAGAACTCCACATTCTTTACACCTGGCCACACACACGCACTGCCTGGAAAGTTCTGAAAACCAACTAGTTCAAAGGTCCTCTTTCTTTCTTCCAAAAAGTTCCTTTTTCTCCCCCAAAACAGTTACTTCAAGCAAAAGTTACTTCGGGACCGAAATGGTGTCTTTCAAACAGTGCCTGACTCAGCCACTTTCCATTTCCTACTAGAATACCTATGAAAACACAGAAAAGGAGAAAAACACAGCCCGGAGAACTAGGACGGCCCGTCCACCCACCGCCAGAATCTGGGAGACACGCCAACGGAGAAGCAGGACAATGCAAGCGGGTTGAGAAACAGCCCTCAGCCCTGCCAGCCGGGGCCCAGGATCCAAAACCCAGCAGCCGGGGTTGGTGGTGCAGCGCCGGCCCTTCCCGCGTCTGCCCTCCCACGGGCTCCTCACCACCGAGGAAAGCCGCTTGTCCATCCTCCTCCAGCACAGCCGCTATTTTTTGAGGAAAGTAGATTGATAACGAACATAGAATTGATGGTCTGCGATGTAAACCTGTTGTAAAACCAAGGAGAACATGACGGATGTCTCCCCTCCCCCAGCCCATGCAGGCTTCCTCTCTCTCCAGCCTCCAGTCCACGTGGACCTGCGGTCACCTCCGCAAACCCACCATCAGCCCCAACACTCAGCGCCCTAGTCTTCACCTGGGTCCCTAGAGAGGTTTCCCTCCTCTGGTGTGGCCCCATCCCAGTGAACCCTGCACTGCAACCAACAGGGTCTCCATAACTGCCCATGGGAACACCCCTCTCGGGGTCTCCCAGAGTCACAGGCTACAGCTGGAGCTCCCCCTGCTCCCCTCCCCTCCCCCTAGGCCACCCCTGGACCACCTTGTCCTCCGAAAGTCCCTCCTGCTAGGACCTCCCTGGATACGCCGAGCTTGGCCTCAGCCCCTCAGCGCTGAGCTCGTCTGTCTGCCTAGAAAGTTCCCACCCCCTCTCTCCCCCTGCACCTGACCCAGTCCTCCTCATCCTCGAAGGCACAGCTCGAGGAAAACTTCCGCAACAGCCAATGATGGGAGAACTTTCCGGCACGGCACGCGCTGAAGACCTCCGTCAGACGATTTCACGGGCACAGCTGGGCCATGATCCGTTTCTCTTGCCTCCTGCATGGCGGCCCCTGGAGGAAACTTCAGTCATTCATTCAAAAGGGATTTATTCAGCCCTAGTACATACCAGGCACTCACTGGGCACCCTCACCAGGCACACAGCAGTGAAGGCACAAGTTCTGGAATTTTGATGCTTATTAATCAGCAGTCCTATAAATCAGCAACGTAATTTCCGAGTATGATGGGTATGCTGCGACTGTAGCTTTTTCTTCTCTATCCTCCAAGATCCAACCTAGGTTTGGACACAAAGGACACGCCCCATAAATGGGTTGAATGAGCGTGAAATGGTAAGTATCAGCCTGATGATGATAATGAAGTGTTCAGTATAGAAAACTATGTGTAGAGAACAGGGGATAAAGAGCAGAAAAGGGGGGCTTCCCTGGTGGCGCAGTGGTTGAGAGTCCACGTGCCGATGCGGAGGCACGGGTTCGTGTCCCGGTCCGGGAAGATCCCACATGCCGCGGAGCGGCTGGGCCCGTGAGCCATGGCCGCTGAGCCTGCGTGTCCGGAGCCTGTGCTCCGCAACGGGAGAGGCCAGAACAGTGAGAGGCCCGCGTACCGCAGAAAAAAAAAAAGAACAGAAAAGGGGAAGAGCAGAACTTCATCAACTGATGAGCTGATGAAGAAAAAGGCAGTGGTGAGCATTTCCTTGAAGAGTTACAGGATGTCTTAGTCGGCTCAGGCTGCTGTAACAAAACACCATAGCCAGGGTGGCTCAAACCACAGGAATCGGATCCTTGCAGTTCTGTGGGCTGGAAATCCACAATCAGGGTGCCTGCATGACTGGGTTCTGGTGGGAAACACTTCCTGGCTTGAAGAGAGCTGCTTCTGCCTCCCAGTGTCCTCCTGTGGTGGACACAGAGCTCTGGTGTCTCTTCCTCTTCTTATAAAGACCCCAATCCCATCATGGGGACCCCACCATTGACCTAATCTAACTCTAATCACCCTCCAAAGGCCCCAATTCCTAATACCAGCACACTGGGGGTGGGTAAGTTTTCAACATTAGCATTTCGGGAGATGCCAACATCCAGTCCATAACAGAGGCACAACCTGCCCTGCCATGAACTTCAAAGAGATATGTGAACAGATAGAGTCCTTGGTGGGGAGGGGGTCTGCAAGGCCAGGGTTTGTCCTGCTGACTTCTGTTTTCTTTGAAAGTCTAAGTCAAGGTCACCTGCTCAGTTGAGGGGAGGGACAGGTTGGGGAATTGCAGGGAAACCATTAAAGTGTAAAATGACCCTTGAAGAGCATGGGAAAGGCAGCTTTTTCCAGAGGCCAGAAGACGACCCTCCCCCAGCCCCGCAGCACCGATGTACAGCTGTTTGGACATCACTCGACACAGTTGCGTGCTTTTCCGGGAAGGTCCGGGGGCATAGCGGGAAACAGAGAGGTAGAGAGAGGGGCTCGCGGCTGAGCAGATGCTCATCACCTGGGCAGGGGAGTCAGGAGTGCAAGCAAACCACGTCAGGGCTAGCGGCTCTAGAAAGTGGTCCAGGTCTAGTGTCTGGGGACGGAAGTGGGGGAAGTCAGCACCGAAAGAATGATGCTGTCTGAAAGTTTTGCTTTTTAAACCAAAGAAGAGTCATTAAACTATATAAAGTCAGGTGAAAATGTAACGTGATTTGACCCCATTCCCAGAATACTGGTGCCCAACCCAGCAGCTTTCAGTTCTGATTTGTGTTTATTGTACGTCAGAAATATTTCCTAAAGTTGTTTCATGGCCTAGCGAACCTGCCAGCCCTGGACTTTAATCTCCGAGAGGCAGGATAACGCATCTGCGTAACAGGGCCCCTCCAGGACGAACCTGTCACTGCCCCCAGTGCTGAGCCCTCGGGGTTCATGGGCTTCCCCTGGAACATCTGCAGGACTGGGCACATCTAAGTCAGCCCGCTGGGAAAGGGAGGCGTGTGGTCAGATGGAGAACCAACACATTTGTGACAATGGGACACATGAGAAATGACCTTTCCTCACATTAAATTTCACTCAGTCGAAATAAGTGTGGTATGGTTGTCTGTGGCCCAGAGGATCAAAAGCCTCGGGTACTGTCTCTGCCGGCCTGGGTGCCCACCCCCGCTTGGAAAGTCGAGCTGAGCGTAGGGCAGAGGAGTTGCTCTGTTGTGAAAAGAACTGGGCTCATGGTCAAGTCCAAGTGTGTAATCTGAGCAGGAAGGGGTGGGTGTGTTTTGTGCGCACCAGCAGGTCGACTGGGGAAAAGGTGATGTTTACTGCAGGGCTCGGGAAACGTGAATTTTCTGCAGCTCCGGAGCTGAAATGACAGCACATGGGGAGGGGCCCCAGCAAGCAGCCCCTCAGAGCCAGCCCTGCACAGATGGGCCGAAGGGGACGGTTAGGCAACCGTCTGAAAAAGGGAAGATTAAGATCAGGACACAGAGCCTGGGGCAACGGGCGAAAAGGAAGGGAAGGGTCATGAAAACGGACCAGGAGAAGACGCCGGTGCCAGCTGGACTGCCCGGTGCTGAGTAAATAGACTGGGATCCGCTCAGGATGGATGCCCAGGGAGGGAGGCCATGGGGATAGACACAGACCCAGCGGCTCTGATACAGGGGTCCTCGAGCTCCAGCGTTCGTCTGTTTCTGCTCCTGAAAAGTTGCCACTTGCTGATTGATTGCAACCAGCTCGTTACAAATCTCTTGGAGCAAATGGAGCCTTTCAAGGCCAAATATAAAAGATGTTGGCCCAAAGGTTCTGGGGCAAATCTGGACTTTTGTCTTGAAAGGGTAATGTGGTGGTTGACTTTTTCAACTCTAACAGAATGGCTGACATAACCGAAGTGTTGAACAGTTATTTGGGGCAATTTCGGGAAAGAACTCATCTTTATCACACAGGAAAAAAAGAAAGATGAATGATATCAAGTGAAATGGACCCCTCCTCATGTTCAATAACACATTTCTGGGCATAAATTGTCTTGGAAAAAAATGCCTCAATTCGTGTTTTTGACTATCCAGTAGAGTCATTTATTGAAACAGGGGTTCTTAAAATTATTTAGGGAGTGAACCACCAGAAAGTTGCAGAGCCTAAGAGAAGATTGACATTCAACTCTATTTTCAAAACTAGGATCTTTTCCTTCTTAGTGCTTAGAAGAATGTCAATATCGAAAGTACGCAACACACATTCACAACTACGAAGACAGCTCTCTATGAAAACCCAGCTGTCAAACGACATCCCTGAGCCATTTCCAAGGGATTCTGCTCAGGGTTTGTACTTGTTCACTCTTTTCTGTATCAGTTTAAGTGTTTTCTGGCAGATAAGCCATAGAATGTGCAAAAAATTTAAGGAAAAGTAGCTGCGGAAACTTTTTAAATTGAGGAATTTCTATCCATTTTCTCAACCTTGTGTGTGCCGTGAGAAAAGGCCTTTGTTTTATTTTAACAGTAGAAACCTTGGTTCAACCCGTAGAGCACATGCTTTCCACAAGAACACAGGTGGAGAACCATTGTCTTGAGATGTCTTTGACTTCCGATGTTCTGTCTTAGAATATATTAGAAAGTGGTTTCTAGAAGTGGTGTTTTCTTCCTACAAGATCGAAGTTCTCTTCTTTTTCACTTGGCTCTGACCTCATCATCTGTTTTGATCTTATTCCCTGTACATTTTGTGAGACATTCTACATCCCTGTTGAAAAGAGGTGAAAACTATTTAGATAAGACGCAAGAACAAAATTCGACGACCACCCTCCCCCCCAAAAAAAGCAAACTTTGGGGGCTTCCCTGGTGGCGCAGTGGTTGAGAGACCACCTGCCGATGCAGGGGACACGGGTTCGTGCCCCGGTCTGGGAAGATCCCACATGCCGCGGAGCGGCTGGGCCCGTGAGCCATGGCCGCTGAGCCTGCGCGTCCGGAGCCTGTGCTCCGCAACGGGAGAGGCCGCAGCAGTGAGAGGCCCGCGTACCGCAAAAAAAAAAAAAAAAAAAAAAAAAAAAGCAAACTTTGGAATCAGAGGGTTTAGAGTTTTCAGAGTTCTGTTTCCTCATTTTTTTCTTTCGTTTATTCAACAAGTAATTAATGGGCGCTTATTCTACCTATGCCAGACACTATTTGAGGGCTGGGAATATAGCAGTAGATAAAACACACCAAGTTCCGGCTCCATGGAACTGACATTCTGGAAGGGGTAAACAGGAGACAAACAATTAAATCACCTTTAGTAATACAACATGACAGGTGGTAGTACGGGCTATGATTAAAAACAAGCAGGGCCTAGGGGATGAGAAGGAGGTTTTACCTAGGGTGCTCAGGGAAAGTCCCTCAGATAAGGTGACATTTAAACAGGAAAGTGAAAGAAAATTTCAGGGCAAGAGCCTTCCAGGAAGCGGGCTGGCAGGTGTCCGGCTCTGGGCGGGATTTACTCTTTAACCCTCCTAGAGCCGACGTGTCCATAAAGCCTTTGGAGGTTTCTACATCGAAAGAGCCTCCAGATGAGTTCTTTGATGGGATAAGTAGAAAGTCGAAGGCTTTAAGAGTGAATTTTTCTGTCTTCAGGCTCCCCATCTTAACTCCACCGGGCACCCCTGTATCCTCAACGTCAGACACAAGTTCTCAAAGCGTGCTTTCAATGGTTTCCTCTCATGTACTTTCACTGCACGGGGGGCAGAGAAGACTGAGCTCTGCAGCAAATTCACTGAGACCATGGAGCACGTCTGCTTGCAGACATTTCCTGATTCCCGCCAAGGTCATCTTGATATTTTCCTGA
Source organism: Hyperoodon ampullatus (assembly GCF_949752795.1). Classification (NCBI taxonomy): domain Eukaryota; kingdom Metazoa; phylum Chordata; class Mammalia; order Artiodactyla; family Ziphiidae; genus Hyperoodon; species Hyperoodon ampullatus. The sequence goes on along the minus strand of NC_136929.1, from coordinate 3,680,933 downwards.
AAATTGTCAGAGAGCTTCCTCAGTTGACCCGGATTTCTTTGACATCGACAGGAAAACCACTGAGGGCGCAGGGCAGGGTCCCGGCTCCCCCTGGACTTGGTGTGGGAACAGCAGCCATTCTCAGAGCCGGGGCCACAGGGTCCTCCTCAAAGGCCTGGGCTCCACGGTGCCGGGTCAGAGCCCCGTGCAACTTGCGGTAAAACCAGCCATGCAGAAACCCAAATGGGGAGGCGGGGCGTTTCCCCAAAGATGCACCTGCGCCATTGGCATGACGGTCACACCTGCTCACTTCAGAACACCTTGCCCCGCCTGTACTTCATCCCTCGCTGCAGACAGCAAAGGGAAATCCCACCCTGTCCCACGACAGGCCTGTGAACACGGCGGTGGGAACAGGGGCTGGCATGCTAGTTGTGTAACAAAATGTAACAAAATGACACAGAGAGTAGAACGCAAACGCCTGCGTGGAAATGGATGACTTTATCCACCCATCCAATCAGAAAGCGCCCAGTGGCCACTACTACAAAGTTACCTTTTCACAGAAATGCAGAAAATACAACCACAACCTTCATGGGATTGAGGTCATATAACCTTTACATTCAAGCGGCTGGTGCGGTCTGTCAGGGCCTTCCTTTCTCACCCGACCACAGAGCCCGTGCGTTCTAGGTCATGGCCAGTTCCCGGCAACCCCCAACAGCAGGTGCTACCAGGGAAGAGCTGTCCTTTTGTTAACAAATGTATCTTCTCGGTCACAAAACCAAAAATAGGGCTGAAACAGAAAAGACATTTGTTTGAAATCCACATGCATGTGAATTTCACACCCAACAGGCCTTGCAGCTCCTGTATTTCACCCTCAGAGAAAAACCCCTTGGGCAGAAATGTCAGGTCTTTAACTTTGTTGCTTTACCAAAAAAAAAAAAAAGAAAGAAAAAGAAAGGACCATTTAAAATATTTCAACCTATATGGGAAAAGAATCTAAAAAAGAGTGGATATATGTACATGTATAACCGATTCAATGTGCTGTACACCTGAAACTAACACAACATTATAAATCAACTCTACTGCAGTAAAAATTTTTAAATAAAATAAGCTATTTCAGAAGGGCTAGTAATTAGTAGGATGGGCTTCTACAGAATCTAATAGGTTAATTCTTTAAAAACTATCCCAAGCAAACATGGTAAAATGCTAGTAATACACAGCAATGCTGGATGGTGAGGACATAGTGTTCCTTGTATTAGTCTAGCTTTTCATACAGATATATTTTAACAGGAAAAAAATATATATTTAATAATGAATATATAATAAAAGGTCATCAATATTTAATAATAAAATATATTAATGAAAATGCTGCTGGATGCTTTGAGCTTCACTAATATATAGGGTGGAATACATCTGTGTATCATTTATGTGTAATATTTGCTATTAATGTGTAGACTCCTCCCTCCTCTCCCCAGAGGTTCTAGAAAAGCAGACCCCATACCACTTCACAGCCGGCATCTATTTGTCCTTAGGTGATGATGTTATAAGAGAGTGCCTCTAAAGCTTCCATGATGCTGTAGCATCCTGCCGCCATGCTGGGGACCAGACATTTCTTCCCCTGGGCTGAGATTCGCCTGCCGTGTGGACACCTAACAGCCGGCCACCACAGGCGGGCTGTGGTCCCCAGACCCAGCAGACAGGGGCAGCTCTGTGGCCTGGCACCAACCAGCAAGCATCCCAGTCCAACTGCAGATGCACGCTCAGGGCTGAGACACAGAGGCAGGAGACTGGTGACCCCAGGCAGCAGTGTTTCCTGTTTCTGTTAGTTTTCACTTGAGCTGCTCCCAGAGAGACCCTCCCAAGGAGAACGCATCAGACTGCAAAAGCAGGAGATTTTACTATCGTCTGTCGAGTGGCACTTCTCCATCAACCATCGCCTGCCTCAGCTTTACACACTGAGTTTGAGTTCTTGGGGCCGTGAAGGTGTTTCTCCACCTCGATTCTTCTCTGCCATCAGCACTGACCGCCTGGACCACTGGCCAGACAATCCTCCACCTCGCCTCGCAGCCCTGCCAGTGCAATGAGGTCTCTGATGCTTGAGGAGTCCCGGTCCGCATCCCGCTCAGTGGAAGCCACCACCTGCACTGGGCACAGTGCACCCCTCCCTGAGGAAGGACAGGGGACACTCTGCTACGGAGGGAAGACTTAGGGGGTCGGGGGGTCAGCCAGGCTGCCTGGGCACGGCCCACCCTCCTTCTTGCCAGTCCTCCACACCCACAGTGACCCGTCTGCCTTGGCCGGGGGTCAGGGACAGAGGGAAGTTGAGACCAAACCCCACCATCCTAAGAGGGCAAGGAAGGACGAGCTGGAAGTTGCTGGTTTTCACCTGTCCTGAAGTCACTCTCACCTTGGCGGGACCTCAGGTACCTGCCAATCACAGCCAGGGCATCTTAGCGGGACGCACTCGGACCTCGAGGTTGTCCCTTCAAAGGAGAGCTGGGCGTGAGCCAGCAATCATGAAACGTCAGTCCACACACTGTACACTCCTGCGCTGGTATTCTGCTCGGAGGAGAGGCGTTTCTTAAAGGTGGGCCAGCTGGTTGGAATTTAACACACACACACACACACACACATATATATATATATATATATATATATATATATATATATATATATATATATATATATATATATATATATATATATATATATACAAAACACTCTCAGTATCTATTCCTAAATGCTAGTTGGGGCTTTTTGAAAACTTAAGAAGCCCTTGGGAGGCCATTTAATTGCAAAATCTTTCTAGATCTAAATGCAAAATCTTTCTAGATCTGGTTGCCTCCTTATTTTCCACAATTGCCACACCTACACGTACTTAGAAAAAAATGTTAGTGACTCACCCATGTTCTCTCCAAAGCGTTAACTTCCTGGGAACAACTTTCTTCTCCTGTGACGGCTCTTTGTGATGAAGTATGGCAGCCTAGTGTACCCGTGTGTTCACGTGTGTGACAAGAAGTCACAAGACGCTGTGTATACTGTAAGTCACACACTCTGTTATGCTCCATGCTAGTCTCATGGAGTCAAAACAGATCTATATTTTAAATGCAGGTCATGACCCACTGAAGTGGTTGAATGACCTGCAAACAGTCAGGACCCGAGCCTTGAAAAACACTGGTTTGAAGCTCTGAGTTGACATCAGGTGAAGTATGGGAGGCCTTCTCCCGTCCCTTCCTCCCTGCCCTCCTTCCCACCTCCTTGTGATGTCCAGTATCTCAGAGGATGCAAGTATCAGGGATATTGACATAAATCCTGAACTCTAAGTAATAGTTTGTTTTGCAAAGATATAAATGCTCACAAATTTTCCATCAAGGCAGAAAATTCATACACAGAAAACTTCAGTGCCTCTTCCTCCGTGCTGTCAGCACTTACTCTGTTCTGCCAATTATTTTTTTCCTCCAAGTCAGAGGAAAACATGACATGTCTCGCTGCTTTGAGATGGACCCTTTCCACCCTGTGTTAGTTTAATTTGTTTATTGGTTTAATGTCATGACACAGGAAAGTAATTTCAGGCACCTGGGATTATGGTCTATTTTGTGGTCTCCTATTTAATTTTTAAAGCATATGTAAAATTCACAACCTGCTTCCTACTGTATTTACGTTAATATTAAAATTGCTTATTGTCAAGTAAAATTCATAGTCCAGGAAGAAAAGCGGTGTTTACTCCAGAGCTTCAAGGACCCCAGAACAATAGGCCACCATTTCTCTTCATGGTGTTCTGGTTCTGTCTGAAAAGTACAGCCTTAAGGCAAAAGAAACTTTACGAGGAATTTCAAGCACCATCATAAGCCAGCTGAGGAGGTTTGGGTCAGTGGCTCCCAAGGCCACGACAAGAAAACCAGATGAAAATGATCTGCTTTCATTATTACCATAAGCTAGTCATTGTGAACACAGTGATAAAATCCTCCTCCACACACATAAAAGCATTTGTTGATCTAAGATCTAATAATTGCTATCAATCACTGTTGAGCTGTGTGTGTGTGTGTGTGTGTTTATGTGTTGAACTGTGTCCCCCCAAGACTTATGTTCACATCTTGACCCCTGGTACCTGTGAAAGAGTCTTTATTCTGAAGGAGCATCTCTATAGATGTAATCAAGTTAAGATGAGGTCCTACTGAAGTACCCTGAGCCCTGAATCCAATATGACGGATGTCCTTATAAGAACAGAAAGGAAACAGACACAGGGACAAGGCCACGTGAAGATGAAGGCAGAGACTAGAGCCACGTGACTAGCAGCCAAGCAACTCCACATATCGCTGGCCACCAGCAGGGCCGGGAGAGAGGCCGAGGCCGGGACCAGATTCTCCCTCACGACCTTGAACCAACCTTGGCCACCAACTTGATGTCATACTCCTGGCCTCCTGGACTGTGAGAGAATAAAATTCTGTTGTTTTAAACCACCCAGTCTGTGCTAATTGGTTACTGCAGCCACAGGAAATGAATACAGATGTGTAAACTCCCATGAATGCATTTGTATTTTTATCATTTAATAAACATTGATTCTACGTGAAAGTTCACCCAGAGAACCCCAGGTTACACAGTGGCCCCTGCACAGGAGGACCCAGCTCCTGTCTTCACTTGGTGGGGAGGAGCCTGAGGGTAGGAACCAGGTCAAGCTTGTTCCAGCTGCTTCTCCAGCCCCTGTGTTTAGACATATTCTTGCAGTTAAATCTTAGATTCTAAGTAAGAAGTAATAGTACATTGACCATAACAACAAAGAAACATACTTGAGTTATTTTAATTCTGTCTTTCATGGTGACCTTTTTGAGCTTTTATTTATGGTTAAAATTTAAAACATTGGGACAGAGGGCGGACTGCAAGATGGAATATTTCTGTTTGGCAAATGCAAATCTCAGTTCATTAAATATTGTACTGAATTTGGAAAACATTTTTTAAAATAGAAAGGTACTATCTCAAATGCTATTTGTTTTAAAACTAAAAAACAAATCAAGAAAAGCATTATTATCACTGACTATGACATGGTCATCACTTCCCCACTGTGGGGAGGAAGGCCAGTCGGCACCCTTTGTCACCCCCATTTTTGCACCAATAAACAAGTATATGCTGGCACTCAGCTAGGTCTGGGGGATACAGAGATTACAAGAAAAAATACACACAGTCTCTTTCTTCAAGCGGCTTATAGTTTATGGGGGAGACCAACATACATGTGATTACACACAGCCATGGTTTCCAAACCTACTGTAGAGTGTTTGTGTGTCCCCCAAAACTTGTATGTTGAAACTTAACCCCAATGTGATGGTATAAGGAGATGGGGGACCCTTGGGAAGGTGATTAGGTCATGAGGGTGAAGCCCTCCTGAATAGGATTAGTGTCTTTACAGAGAGCTCCCTCACTCCTTCCACCAGGTGAGGACACATGGTGAAGATGGCCGTCTATGAACCAGGAAGGGGACCCCCCACCAGACACCAGATCTGCCGGCACACTGATCTTGGACCCTCAGCCTCTAGAACTGTGAGAAATAAATGTGTGTTGTTTATAAACAACTAGTCTATGGTCTTTGTTACAACAGCCTGGACAGACTTAGACAACACCAGAATTAACTATGAGTCTTTAAAAAAATTATAGGCATACACTCTGAAAAACGGCTTTATAGGTTCTTATAAAGTTAAACATACCCCTATCATATGACCCAATGATCCTACTTCTGGGTATTTACCCTAGAGAAATAAAAATGTGTGTTCACAGAAAAACCTGTACTTGAATGTTTACACCAGCTCTATTTATAATTGCCCCAAACTGGAAACAATCCGAATGTCCCTCAATGGGTGAATTAATGAGCAAAACGTGGTATCTTGGGACAATGGAATACACCTCAGCAATAAAAAGGAACACATTTGTGACACACAACAACTTGGATGAATCTTAGAGAGTGAATGAAGCCAATCTCAAAAGGTCGTATTATATTTGCACGATGTTATTGAAAAGGCTAACCTATAATGGTGAAGAATAGATTCATGGTTGCCAGGGGCGAGCGATGGGGTTGGATATGACTGTAAGGGGATAGCCCCGAGGGAGGTTTTGGGGATGATGGAGCCATTCTGTGTCCTGACGGTCGTGGTGGTCACGGGAATCCATACATGTGTCAAAATTGATAGAACTGCAAACCCCCCCAAAAATCACCATTGCTGTGTGGTTGAAAGGTCTTAGTGGTAGAGAACAAAAGCTTGAGAAGCAGGTGAAGACGGAGCTGTGAAGAGCTGCAAAGAGGTTGTAAATGAATTTTGAATGCAGTGGGGAAACGAAAGATTTTTAATCATGAGAGAAGCATGATTAGATTTGGGTTTTAGTAGGGTCATTCTGTTGACAGGATGGAAGATGGATTGGAGAGGGTTACATTGAAGGGGAAAAATTCAATTAGTATTCTATTTCAAGAGATCAATTAAGGGCAAGAGATAATGATTTCAGCTCTGGACATTCTGAGTTAGAGACATTTATGGGCATTGAAGCAACGATGTGTATAGGGGGTTGAATATATGAGTCTGAAGCTCAGAAAGAGGCCTGGGCTAAGACTATCAATTTGCTAGTTGAATTCATACATACGGATGAATTTGCTTTTCATGAATTGTATACAGGGTCGCAGGGGGGAAACAAGCAGTTTGGGAATGCAACTAGGGGAATCACAGTATCTGAAAAGAACAGAGAGAGAAAGGAAGCTGAGAATGTATGGCCAAAGAGAACAGGAAAAGAACCAGGAGAAAATGACGTCCCAGAGGCAAAGGAGGAAAGAAGAGAGGATTCAACACGCTGTGTCTGGTTTATTATCACATGATAGATGGATGGGCAACCCAGCCGTTCACAGAGCCAGGAAGTCATCTGTGTGTTCCCCGGTCCACAGCCTCATTTCACAGCTAAAGAAACCGAGTCCTAGGGATGCTACTTGGCTTGTTTGAGAATCATGGCTAATTCATGGTAAGGCTATCACTGGCAACCAAAACGCCTGGAGGTTGGAATGAATAGTTGGATCTTTCAACGTCTTCCATAAAATATATCTATAAATATATATTTTAGTCAACACATTTCCCCATCAGTTTTTGTTACGTCCCCTTATGGGAGAAAAACCTCATCTATCCCAAGCCAAATAAGTCAGAGCCAGCATGAGTGGATTGATTCCATTTTTCTGTTTTTTTATGTGAATAATCACCAACCTACCAGAGTATTTCATTTGCCTTCCCCTTCCCATTCCGTAGAACACAAACATCACTTTTGAACTACCCATAAAAGCCCCAAATTTGGCTCCTAGATAGGTTTCATAGGTAATTATGACGGAAATTCTATTTTGCCCCGGCCTTGACTTTTCCATTTTCTTTCCCAAAATACTTGCCACTTGCTACCCCAACAGGGTACAGAGACACTCCGAAGTGTATGGGATTTACTACGAACTGGGATAACTTACCCAGGCCTTCCAATAGCTTGAACACTACCACATAGCTTAAAAAAAAAAAAAAAACCTTATATGTGTTTCAAACCTTACAACTAATCTATTATACAACTGAAATTATTCTATCCAGAAAGGTTAAATGTCACACATTAGAGCCTCAGATTCTCAGCGCACTCCGTTCTTCCCAGATAAATCTCAGTAAGTGAAAAAAAAAACATACATTGCCGACATGCCAAGTTTGCTCCCTGATTTATAGATTTCTTAAGAATTGGATTTTGCTTAGCAAGGTTGGAAGAAAGAAGAACATTGCATCCAAACACGTGGCGAAAGGATAACTAGTCTAGAACTGAAGTTATAGACATTTGGAGTCGTATGAAGCCACTCTATTCTTTCTTGGAAAAGGCAATAATGAGCATTCTTTCCCATGATGTCATATCTTTTAGAAGCGAAGTTTTTCAACAGCCGCTGAAATAACGAAAAGCAAGTGAATGACAAAATCAAGGTGGACCAGAAAATGCAGGATGAGGTATCTGATCTGACCCCAGGGCTTGAGATGCAGTGCCATTCTGTCAGGCACATCCAGCCCACCACTAAGTATGGGGGTTCTTTTGGTATGGCAGAGAAATCCTGTTTCCTCTTTTAATTTACTTGTATTTGGGGTTTTTTGTTTTCTTTTTTTTAATTGAAGTATAGTTGATTTACAGTGTTTCAGGTGTACAGCAAAGTGATTCAGTTATATATATATATATATATTTATATATATATATATATATATATTCTTTCTCAGATTCTTTTTCTGTTCTTAGTCCTTACAAGATATTGAATATAATTCCCTGTGCTATACAGTAGGTCCTTGTTGTATATCTATTTTATATACAGTAGTGGGCATCTGTTTTCATCTTTTAAACAGCTACTAAGTTGTTAGGACATAAATAGTTAATAAGTTGCTTGAACCTAACTACTTATACAAAGAGCAGTTAGGACCCACTTTTGGCTTAGGAGTTGCTATGAAAAATCACTGAGACACCAAGGGGCCAAGAACGGAGGAAGCAGGGAAATCTCTATGCTCTGTTATCAATGCCCTGGTTTGGCCCTTGGCCCGGGAAGGGGAGGGCCCCAGCATGCCCACTTGTTTTTCCTACTGTTGGTGCCTCACCCACTTATATGGGGCCTGAAATTAGCCAGTCACGGAAAATGCCTGCTCAGGAAACAGATGTGCAGGCTGCAGAGGAAACCCACAATCACCGCCCATGTGAACCAGCCCAGGCCTCCATTCATAAAAATTCAGCAAACCGAGGGCCACGAGACAGAAGGAAAACACCAGCACGGAAGATAACAATAATGATGAACAAATAAAACAGCTCACTGGAGAGAAAACAGAAATAATAATAATAATGAAAGAAATCCAAGGGGCTTCCCTGGTGGCGCAGTGGTTGAGAGTCCACCTGCCGATGCAGGGGGCACAGGTTCGTGCCCCGGTCCGGGAGGATCCCAAGTGCTGCGGAGCGGCTGGGCCCGTGGGCCATGGCCGCTGAGCCTGCATGTCCAGAGCCTGTGCTCCGCAACGGGAGAGGCCACAGCAGTGAGAGGCCTGCGTGCCGCAAAAAAAAAAAAAAAAAAAAGAAATAACGCAAGAAATCCAATTTGATCTTGAAAGATTAGAGAGGAAGTTGCACCCATAAAATTAGAATTGGCTGCAATTAGGAGAAGGAAGGGGGAGGGGCAAAAGAAGACGAGAAGAAGAGAACAGCACCCACAGCAAAGGAAGAGACCCTGGAACTAAAAGTAGGATCGTAGGATCAGCAAAATGAAAATGGATGGAAACACCAAGCTGCTTATCTAGACCAGGGCCCTTCTCCACTGTGCAGACCAGACAGTCAGCAGATACTGTCAAAGCAATCTCCCAGATCCAGAAGCAAAAATACACAGACAAGTGAATAAATGAAATCTTAACAGTCTTGCAAGATATATCCAGGAGGGTCAAACTAATAGAGACTTAGAGACACAAAGGTGAGAAAGAAAGAAATAGTAAGAGAAATAATTGAAGCATCATTTCCAGGGCTGAAGTTTCTTAGATAATGGTCCACCAAGGCCAGAACAGGATGAAGAAGAAATACATCCACATTCTGATAAAATATAAGAACACCAAAAATAAAAGGAACATTCTAAAAGCTCCCACAACAAAAAATAGAAGCGGGCCATGTGGTATGAATGAACCATTGGCAGCTATGGGAAGCTAAGAAAATTCACAAGGAAGTTTAAAGGAATCCAGAAGACCTTGGCCTCGGCTCAGTCTTCTTCAAGCGGTTGGACTGAGTGACGTGAATTACGTTGCCTTTGAGACAGCTTCCACCACCTTGTTTTGAAGAGGACAAAATGGAGTAATTATAAGACTATGTGCTGCTGTGGAGGGGCACGTACTGTGTGACAGAAACAAGTCGCAGACCAAATGGACAATCTTATCCTATTGAAGCTAGATACACACACATGCACATATAAACTGGACAGATAGAGATGATGATGATGAAGATAGATAGAAAGATAGATAGATAGATTGATTGATAGATGATAGATAGGTAGATAGAGATAAACATTTAAAAGCACAGAGTACACAGGTGGAATTTGGGAGAATACATTGGCTTTTTATCTTCAACATTTGATACTTTCTTTCACTCCTTTTTTTTTTTTAAAGAAGGAGTACAGATTACTTTTGAAAATTTTTGTTTAAAATGGAGGCTGCAGGAGCATGGTGTGCTCAAGCAGTGAAGAAAATCCGTGTGGCTGGTGAATGCCGAGAGTGGAAAGAGGCAAGCAGGAAGATGCCAGAGCTTTGGGCAGGGAAGGATCAGGTCCCCACGTTCAGATGGGGCCAGAGAGGGAAGCCAGGAGAGGACAGAGTAGGGAAAGGATGACTTAGCTCTGGCCCGGAACATGGAAATGACACATCTGACCCTCGGCAGGGTTTGTTCTATGACCTGAGTGGATTCACCCATCGTGCACAGACAGAAGAAGTCAAGCACCGTGAAGCCTGGATCGATTGTTCGGGGATCTAGACTCCCTGCCCTAAACCTTATTTCTCTACACGGCACCACCCCTAGTGGGGAGTCAAATTCTCGGACATGCTCAGAACCAAAGCAAGCAAAATGAGGGTCACTAGCCACACGATTATTCTCCTTGCCCTCCATGACTTTCCCATCAGCAATGGCACCAACTACCCCTGGGTCTGAAATGCAGTTGAAAAAATGTCCCCAAACGTGGTGGAAAACTCTAGATTATCTTGGGAGAACAGAGCATTTGATTGAATCCCCAATCCCACCCATTCCTGGTCTACCGTATTGGGGATGCCCCTCAAATAGGTGGACATGTGGGAGTGAGCTAGAGTCACACAGGCGACCACAGCCCCGAGGTTTCAGGGTGGCCTGGTTTTGCCATCCCCGAAGAAATTATGAGTGGGGAAGGAAACTGGACTAATTCTTATTTGCCCTTACCGCAGAACTGTGAGTTCGAGGGACACATCATGGCATGTGATTTATTTTCCCACCAGTTTGTGTGTGTGTTTCTGATGCTCAGAGGCGTTTATCACACTAAAGACTCCCATAGACATAACCCCACATCTGCAGCGGGCAGGTCCCCAGACTCTCCAAAGGGCTGCACAGCTGAACCTCGTGCTCTGAGCAAAGACCTTAGCTGGTTCCTGGGGATTTCCTTACCCTCCAAGATCTTACCTTGCCATGTTGACCAGGATATCACTAGCGAAGAAGTATCAATGTGAGTCAAAGGCTCTTTTCTGAAATGTAATCAAAGGGCACCAGCAGAAGAAACCATGATAAAAAGAAAGTATTGATAAGTACAATTCAAGTCCTATTGTAGCCTTTGTTTAAAAAGAAAAAACAAAACCACAGACATTTTTTGTATATAAATTTTTATTTCAAAGCATCTGATCCCCAGAATGTATTCCACAATAAGCGATTTTCTTAAACAAATCAGGACAGTCATCAGTAGGATATTAGTTCTGGGGTGAAGTTTTCCACAAGGTTCCCCCAGTACTGTGGATGGTATTTTAATCATCTGTTCTTGGAAAAGCATGAACACAAAATCAAGTCGTGTACTGAACCTTGAATGTTATTCTATAAACAAAATGAGTTTTAAGCCTCAGAAAACACTTCAGAACAAAGAACATGTTTTTAATGCCATGAGAAGAAAACAAATATGATCAAGATGATGGGTGTAAAAGATGACTGTTTAAAGCCGAGGTAGACATTCTCCCATCGAAATCTCCACCAAGTCTGTTGTTGTGAGTCCCCAGGTCCTGGGGGAGGACACTTTGTTTTTTTTCCACTTTCTGACATCATCTGATGCAACCTGATGCAAAGCCACACGCAACTTGTCACAGGAGGAAATAACTGCAGCCAGCATGGAAAGTCTCAGGGAGCCCAGGGGCTGGGAGGCCAGCAGTTGAGGGTGGGGCAGACTGCCTCTTGGGGGAGCTCACAAAAACAGTGCTGCGGTTCCAAAGGGAAAGCAGGATCCAGTCATTACAGAAAGGAGTGGGAATCCTTGCAGGCGGGAGTCATGATACAAACCTTCGGATAAAAAGTCAAGGCTTATTTCAGAATGGCTGTGTGAACGCTCCACGCTTCCTGGGAAGAGGGCTTGGAGCAGAGTGTCCATAGATCCAAGATCCCCTAAGAACGGAGATAACAGGGGTGATGCTAGTGGTCCTTGGTGCCTCTTCTTAGGCTGGGGGCCTTGGGGGCAGGACCGGGAGCATCTTCTTACTTTCCTTGCTTCCCAAGGAGCAAGGCCAGCCTGGTGAACGTCACAGCAGGTGAGCGCTGGCCAGGCCAGTGAAGAGAATGAAAGCTCCCTGAAATGTGCCCTGCATTGCTGGGGCCCTCGGGATGGCTCCGTGAAAACAGCATGTGAGCCTCCTGCAGCCTACAGGGCCCAGGCAGGGAGACTTGCTCTCCAGGCCTTACATAGATATGTAGCACGTAGCACGCTGCTTCTCACAGAACATGCACTCAAGTAATATGTATGAGCACACGAATGAGAAGTAGCTATTAAAATGGTTTATTTTATCTGTGGATAAATGGATGAACTAAATAAAGAACAAAACCCAGACCAGCAAGATACTTCATGACGTTACTATCTTATTATAAAATTCATTTGTGCAATAATAAAAACAAGCACGTGTGCCAGGACTGATGTAACAGCTTCGTGGATTTTGAAGCACATCAGTCTTCACGCCATCCCCACTTCACAGAGGAGGAGGCTGAAGCTCCAGAGGTCAGGCAACACGCCGAGAACAGAGCAGCAATGAAGAGCAGGCGGGATTCGACCCCAGGGAGTCGGAACCAGTCACAGCTCTAGGCCACTCTGATGGGCAGCAAAGTCACAACTTCAAGAATCCCTGTCTTTTCCTGGTTGTCATATTTGCTTCATCTTGTTCTTTGTGTATACTCCAGATGTCTTTCAAGCTTTCAGGTTACGTGGTTAACAGCTTGGCCAACAAGAACCAGACCGGGGCTTGTTTATTGCTCTCTACGCAGCTCTACAAAGATGGGTGTTAAACCTAATTTCCTCATTGCTAAGTGTGAGAGAATACTTAAGCTTGGAAACCTCCTACCTCACTGTTTAAGGCTCAGACAAAACAGGATCCATGAAACAGTTTCAAATGCCTTTCAGGGGTTCTGAACCCAGGGATTACCATCACTGGAGGGTTTTAAGATTTTATTTCAGTTGAAGCAGAATTAAAAGAAAATAAGTTTTTTTAATTTTTTGAGAAATTTTTCTCCACTGAGATTGTGAAAACATCAGTAAACAAATTTTATCTACCTACTAAGGACACCCAGGTGTTTCGAAATATCTAAGCATTTGGAATTGTATGTAATTAAGAATTATCAAAGAATACCTTTGCTGTGATTCATAAAATCTTTAGCAATTGATTAAGTAATTTTTAAAAATTATTAGCTCTTGAAAAAGACCTGAAAATATAACTGTTTCATAAATTGAAAATGGAATCCTGTTAATTGAAGATCTTCTCTGTAAATCACACCTGGGGAGCCATGGAGGAATTAAAGTTTTTCCGCAATCTTCCCCAAATGCACACTCAGGTAAAATAATATTACAAGACAGGAAAAGAGATGAACTTTTATCCACCATCAATCATTTACTGATCGTGCACCTGGGACCAAGCATTGTGTTGGTTAAGCTTGGGATTCAGAGACCAGTGGGGCAAACTTCCTGCCCACAAACTTACTTCCTGTTCCCAAGCTACTTCCTGTCCACAAACTTACTTCCTGTCCACAAACTTGACTCCTATCTACAACTACTTCCTGTACACAAACTTACTTCCTATCCATCAGCTTCCTGGTGGGAAAGGGAGGTGAGAAGGATCAAAGTAGTGGTTGCCATGGGAACCAGGCCAGGGAGTCTCTGGGAGAGAGGACACCTGAAGATGGGCATCTGCACTGAATAGGAAGGGGCTACAGTTCCTGGGAAAGCACGAGAATTGGCGGGGGGGGGAGGTCTACAGAGGAAGCGAGAATTGTGCTTGCTTTTGGAGAACAGGTGGAAATTGGATGCTCAGAGGGAAGCAGTGAGGGCCCAGGAAGCAGAGGGGACGCCTTGGTGATCCAATGTCAGGGTGACAATAATAATAGAAATCATTGTAACTGGAGAGAATGACTTCAGTAAGGGAGAAGGAGAAATGTAAGTTAGAAAGGCAGATTGGGGTCAGAATGTGGGCATTCTCAAATGTTAGACTGAAAGCATTATCCTGTAGGTATCAGGGAATAGTGGATGCTTTGGGAAACAATATTAACATAAAATAAATCACTAAAAACATACTATCGGAGTTGGAAATGGCTTTAGAGAATATCCAGCCGCCACTCCCGCTCCTCTAGATTGAAGCCCCTTGTGTATAGAAGGCTGATTTATTTTCCCTGTATCCCCACAGTGCCTGGCAGAAAGTAATCACTCAATACAAATTTAATTTTAAAATGAAAGAATAGGAAAGTGTAGCCCACAGCAATTGACTTAGTGACTCGCCTAAGGTCACCCTGCAGGGAGCAGACCCTAGGTTCTCTGTTCATCCAGGACCAGAACCCATTTTGACCTCATTCGGTCTTAAACATAAGCTAGATATTTTATCCACACAAAGACAGCTATCTAGATATAGGAACTTCCAGAAAAGTTGACTGTATTTTTCCAGTTGACACATGGACATCTGATGTCTTTCAAATATACACATTAAGTCATTAAGGTTAACATTAAAATATAGGTGTAAAATTTTCCGGAGTCAACCTTACCATACTAATATTACAAGGGTTCACAAGCTATATAACATATTAAAATACATTTAAGAGGAAGAACTAAGAAAGCCCTAATCCTACTAATCTCTTTCTCTCTCCTTCTCTCTCTCTCTCTCTCACACACACACAGAGGAACACACACACACAATAACTGCTCACTAAGATTATTAATTCATTAATTCTCCCCTCTTTCAAGCACTTCATTTTTCTACTGTAACCCTGGGTGGAGGGAAATATGTGAAGCAAGACTGGTCGTGAGTTTATAACTGCTGAAACTAGGTGATAAATATATGGCTACTCCTTATACCTTGCTCTCTACTTTTGCCCATTAAAAAAAATTTCTCATTAGAAAATGTTTTTTAAATAAGTGTGAAAAAGTAATATCCATTAACAAATAAATATTTCATGCCAAATTGGCTTATTGAGCAACATTCTGAAGAAAATAATGAAAACTGAAAACTGGGTGAACAGGGTATCTTTAGAATGGTTTCCTAGCAGGTGGCTGCAGGGGTCTGGATGCACAGAGTGTAAGTAATTTGGGAAGTTATCACCCTAGAAGAGGAAACAGAGCTGTAGGACTTTGTATCCTATTGTACAACTGCCTGCTGAACAGAGAGCTGCCACGTTGTTTCAGGGACAAAGCCATTTTTTAACCCCAAACTTAAAAACAGCGTTATTATTAAGAAGAGATTAAAAGCATTTCTAGCAATGTGAGTATTTGAAAACTCAATGACTAGGAAGCATTCATCAAATTTTATAAATCGAGACTCCTGATTTTGTTTTTGCTTGTATACCAAAATAGACCTTTCCACATGGGCACAGCTCCCCGCAACCCATAAGCAGAAGCAGGTTGGGAAAGCCAGCTGCCATGAACCCCTTCACTACTGGTTCAGTCCGTAAAGCTGACCATCTGTGCCTGAAGGTCTGTAGCGCCTATGTGTGTGAATGTTAAACATACAGGACGAAGCCCCTTTAGAAGGTATATTCTCATGTTATTGGCTATAATCCTTGACCAATCCAATCCAAAAGTAGACAGTTGTAACCCTAAGGACTAAAAGAATCGAAAAATGAACTTACCTCCCTAAATTGTGAGCACGATTGTCTGTCTTCATTTTATCATTTGCTATTTTTGAAGGAGAAAAATGGAGAAAGATGGAAATGTGATAAGAGAAACCGTCAGAACCTAAAGTTCTATGTATACATTCCTGGTTGTATAACCAATGTCAGGGTTGGCTGGGCATAGAAAGAACTCCAGAAATGTCTGCTCTTACTAGTATATATAGGATGGATAAACAAGGTCCTACTGGATACACAAGGAACTATATTCAATATCCTGTGATCAACTATAAAAGAAAAGAATATGAGAAAGAATATATATGTATAACTGAATCACTTTGCTGTACAGCAGAAATTAACACAACATTGTAAATCAACTAGACTGCAATAAAAATTTTTTAAAAAAAGAAACGTTTGCTCTTGAGCATAGAAATCATTGTTATCAATCTCATTACATGAGAATAAGTTGAAAGTATAGGCACATCCTATATACATCTTAACACACATAGTTATATACAGTAGACAAATTGTTCATACAGACTTGAGCAGCAAAAAACCTTAGTGAGTGAACCCTGGCACACTGGAAGCTTCATATTTCAGTGTGTTCAGATATCTGGGAAAGTAGCGAATCGAATTTGTAATTGCATTTTAAACGCAAAGCCTAAACTATATTACTATGTTTATAAGGTGTGAATAGTTATAGCAGGTACAGGGTCCTGGAAATATACCAATTCTTTCTTCACAGGCCGCTGAGACATACTTTAAGAAAAGAATAGTTTTCATGTTTCCATTCGGGATGAAATCAACCACACTCAGCCACAATCTGTAGCTAAGACAAGGTGAGTAAACTGGATTTTAGGCTGAAATTACTGTGAGGTGAAGCTTGAAAGGCAGGAAGTGCCTCTCAGAGTCCTGGGCTCTTGGGCTTGGAGGGAATTACGTGCAGAAAGGCCCTCAGAGGGGGCTCCAGCTAAAGATGGACTTAAATGGCCTGGAACTCAACTTACAAGTAAGTTAAAAAATAACAAGTGTCCTCCCTTTTCCCTGTTCCTTTAATTGAAGTATTTTCTATCTTGGAGGCCTCTTTTGAAATGCAATACTCCTGGGAGTGGTCACACCTTAAATTATCAGCTGACACTTTCGGAGAGATTAGCGACAGCCCACAGAGAGAAAGAATAGGATTTAGGCAAAGTGCCTGGGAGTGGAGGGACGGCCAGAGACAAAGCGGGGAAGAAAGCCTAGCTGATAACCAGACAAATTCTCCTACTCAAGAGCGTTCTGGTCTACAATCCAGACTCCGAACCTCTGAGTGCTGTCCTTCGACCAAAAAGATAAACGATGGCTCACGTGTTGCTATGTAAGCTATTTTGGCACAGTCTCCCAGGTTATCTTGGAAGCAATTCGAATTCCCTGAGTGGGGCAGGCAGGAAGGCAAACGAAATAAACCCTTAATACAATTGAAAAGCATTGACTTTTTACTTCAAACATATTTAGACAATCCCTGAGGGGTGTTTGTACACTTGAGATCAGACTTTAGAAAAACTATAAATGCACTTTAAGGTAAAGACATAGTCAACAGAATAGCAAGTACTGATAAATCTATATCCTGAAAACTCATCAGATTCTTCTAGCGATGCAACTAAGATACTCTACCAAAAACTATGTTGCTGAAGGATTAGAAAACTAAATTTCTGCTTCAGGAATCTATTCTTTTTTTTCCTTTTTCAGATGTACTTTGAAGATTTACTCTTTTAGCAGAATGAAATAATGCCATTGGCAGCAACATGGATGGACCTAGAGGTTGTCATACTGAGTGAATGAAGTCAGACAGAGAAAGACAAATACCATGTGATGTCACTTACATGTGGAATCTGAAATAGGACACAAATGAACCTATCTACAAAACAGAAACAGACTCACAGGCATAGAGAACAGACTCATGGATGCCAAGGGGGAGGGGGAAGGAGGGATGGATTGGGAGTTTGGGATGAGCAGATGCAAACTCATTATATAGGATGCATAAACAACAAGGTCCTGCTGTAGAGCACAGGGAACTATACTCACTATCCTGTAATAAACTATAATGGAAAGGAATATGAAAAATAATATGTATATGGATACACATATATAAGTATATATATTTATAACTGAATCACTTTGCTGTATAGCAGAAATTAACACAACATTGTAAATCGACTATACTTCAATAAAATAAATTTTTAAAAATACTTACTCTTGGGCTTCCCTGGTGGCGCAGTGGTTAAGGATCCGCCTGCCAATGCAGGGGACACGGGTTCGAGCCCTGGTCCGGGAAGATCCCACATGCCGCAGAGCAGCTAAGCCCGTGCGCCACAACTACTGAGCCTGCACTCTAGAGCCCACGAGCCACAACTACTGAGCCCGTGGGCCTAGAGCCCGTGCTCCACTACAAGAGAGGTCACCGCAATGAGAAGCCCGTGCACCGCAATAAAGAGGAGCCCCTGATCACCACAACTAGAAAAAGCCCACGCAACAAGGAAGACCCAACACAGCCAGGAATCAATAAATAAAATAAAATTAATTAATTAATTAAAAAATACATATATTTACTCTTTTAGCAACTTTCAAATATGTAATTCAGTATTGTTAACTATAGTCACCACACTGTACATTACATCCCATGTCTAAAAATAATCTATTTTTAATTTTTCTTAGTACCCTGGCTAGAGTATTTATACATTACCTTCAAATGTCTGCTTGTATTGATCAATTCGCGACAGCAGCTTGTTGCAATGCTTCCTTGGAACCATACCACGCAGAGAAAATAATCTGTTGCGTTTTTTTCTCACTTCTTCCTATAGACTTCCTAGAAGCAATAGCACTGAGCAAGCTCTTCAAAGTTTAATTGACCTCACTGGGTCTGTAACGGCATTGCTAGACCCTAACGGCCTTAAGTGTTACCAGAAGTTGCTGAGCACGGGCTTTGTAAATACATGTTTTGTGAATATTAGCTCCATTTCTCCAGGTGTGATAAGGGGCAGTGTGTACAGCACAGAGAGAAGAAACCAAAAGTTGCCTCCTAACTCCACTTTCACATCCATGTGTGTCTCCGTTACCACGAAACTTTTCACCATCACTAACAATGAACAGCAAAACAGACGTGAGTTTTAATTCATTTTCCTTATTTTCACACTCAGGTGACCATATTCATGAGCAACGGAAGGGTCAAAACTATTAGTATCCTTAGATGAGCATCAGAATCACTTGAAAGTGAGTGTGAAGGGAAAACAGGTTTGTTCTTTAAGTTTAATGTGGTAGATGTAGCTGAGCTCCTTTTGTGCACCAGACAGTGGGTTTGAAAAGACAGGGGAGGGAATACGGCCATCACCTTTCAGGGCAGTATCATGTGGCCATGTGCAAACTAGGTCTGATTTACGAAATAACTAGTAACAGTGGAATTGTGCTGAGAAACATTCAACTAAGGATCAGGAGACTTGGCTTATAACCTCAGTGTTCTCAATTACTAGGTGTGTGACCTTGGACAAGTCACAGTGTCTGTCTCATGGGTTTCTCCCCATAAAATATGACATTTGGCCACGGCGAGATGGTTCCTTTCTGATCCAGGATCGTCTGATTCCATGTGAGTCAAATCCAGTGAGGGAGCAACCGGGGTTCATGGCTAGAGCACCTGTCACCCGTTGGGTGGGTGACATGTGTTACATCCCTTAAAGCACCTCAGTCCCGTCCACAACCTCTCTCTGCTGAAGGTCCTCAGTTTAGACTCTTAACTGCTAAGGAAGAATAATTATTTAAATGTAGACCAATTGGTAAAACCAGCATACTTTAGAAAAAAAAGGGGAGGAGTGTTCAACTTCTCATTATGTAAAAAATTCAAAATATCACATCGGATGAGGGAAATGTGTAATGAGGACCAGCACAGCCCCTGGTTAGTACAAGAATTCCACAAAACCGACAAATCAACTGATCTGATTTGATTGAGACAACCAAAAATGAGGTATTCTCTTGCTATTAGATTTTGGACTTTAAACAATTTTAGGGGAAGGTTCTATTAGTTAGCTGTATAAATACTATAAATCTACTCTGATTTCCCCGAATCTTTGTATGGGAACCTGTGTGTGTAAGGTCAGTAAATCTTAGAGAAAGCAATAAATATTGAACAATCTGAAAAGGTAAGTCAGAGAAATCCAATTACAAAGGCCACAGCTCACCCCCAAATGGATGTATTGGAAAGGAACGTGGCTAACACAGGCTCGTCAAAATGGATGACGCCCAATCTACAGTGTCTGATTTTCAAAGCCTCACTCCCCTTCTGCGCCCATGGCCATTTCTAGGTCTTTCAAGAGGAGAAGTTCTTCTTCAGCTTCCTGGGGTGAGGGGTGCAGGCAGAAGGGAGCCTGAAACCCTCCATCTCCACACGAACCCTCAGAGATAGGCCGCCTGCCACCCCAGGCTCACACGATGGACGGGAAGTCAGGCTGCTTCCCAGGCAGCAGTCACTTGTGTGCTGTAAACAGTGACCTGGTCATTAAAAGTATATCCTACGTGGCAGCCACTGGCTTTGTTCAGGACCCAAACCCTGTGTCGCCAGAGATACCAGCAACCCTGTTTGCTCGTCAGCTCTGAGGTGATGGCCTACGGATGTGATGACCTTCTTTGTTCTAACAGATTCTCCTGCTGTTTGGAGACTAGGAATGAAGAACCCTACTTAGTTCAATGCCCCCTGAACATTAGACTGATTTGAAAAAATCGTCGTTGTTTGGACAAGGATGTTGACATTTCAGACAGAAGAGCCATGCATGGTGGGGATGCCTTGGGCTCAGATCCAGCAAATTGGAAGGACTTCACGCAGACAGGCTAAGGGTAGCAGCTCTGGAGCACGAGGTGTGGTTTGCACCCTCATTTTCCACCTCCAAGCTGGGTGGTCTTGGGTGAGTTTCATCGTCTCTAAATCTTAGTGGCATAGAAGCATAAAGATGGCTGGGAGGTTTATAGGTGACGATGCACTGAAAGCATTTTGCTCTGTGCCTTAAAGGCACACAGTACCTGGCATATATATAAGAGATATATAATATACGTAATAATAACTAACAGTTAGTGCTGTTTTTATTCCATTGTCAGGGCTGCCATAACAAAGTACCATAGACAACAGAAATGGATTCTCTCACACTCTGGAGGCTGGAAGTCCAAGATCAAGGTGTCGGCAGGGTTGGTTCCTCCTGAGGCCATGAGGGAGGATCTGTTCCAGGGCTCTCTCCTAGGCTTGCAGGCAGCCGTCTTCTTCCGTGTCTTCTCACATCATCTTCCCTCTGTGCATGTCTGTCTCTGTGTCCAGATTTCTCATTTTTCTAAGGCCACCAGTCATATTGGATTAGGGTCCATCCTGGACCTCCTTTTACCTTGATTTTCTTGTTAAAGATCCAATCTCCAAAGACAGTCACCTTCTGAGATGAGGACTTCAAAATACGACTTTGGAGGGGACACAATTCAACCCATAACACTGTTGCTATAAATAACAATAATAATAATGGATATTTTTACTGTAATTATCATGATCATTTTTGGAGCAGAGGTCATTCATTCCAGGGAAGTACATGATGTCTTTGAAACTGAGAATTCTTACCCACTATCTTGTAATAGCTGAATGAGAAGGGGGTGACTGGTTAAATGAAAGAACGAATAAGTGGCTGAATTGTGGGCAGGATGTAAGTACCACTAAGGGTTTATAACCAACAGGACTAACGGAGCTCCCAGCATCCGAGGGAATGAGTCACAGACACGAATACGATGCCCCATAAAGAACCTGCAGTTCCAAGGCCACGGCAATAGGAGGACAAAGCAAAGACGTCTGTCTCAGAGGAACCAAGGTCAGAAAGAAAGTTGCAGCAAAGCAGGCTTGAGGACTTCCCTGGCGGTCCAGTGGTTACGACTCCACACTTCCACTGCAGGGGGCACGGGTTCGATTCCTGATCAGGGAACTAGGATCCTGCATGCCACGGTGTGGCCAAAAAATAAAAATGTATTAAAAAAATAATTCTTATTAAAAGGAGAAAAAGCAGGCTTGATGCTGAGTGGGGCTCCCTTTCCCCTCCCCCACTCCCCAGCTCTGTATTTCACCTCTCAGTACCTCAGGGTCCACAAAGTTGAATCTATGGGTAACTGTAAAAGCACCCAGCTCAGAACCTACACATCACACCATCATATGCACACAAACATGTTAGGTTTTTTTTCCCTTCCCGCAATTATGTGAAGCTCCACAATTCTGGACCCTTCGGGATGGCCCCAGGAAGCCCAGGGACCAGCAGTGGAAATCCTGGAGGAAGTGCCCAGGGCTCTCCTCACTGCAGCAGGGGTGGGAAAGCCCTCCGAGCACAAAGTCCTCAGAATTTCCACAGAAACCACCCTGAGGGGTGACTCAGAGGACATGGGCCTGTTTAACTTAGGTTTCATTGTCACCAGGTTGAGAGCATGGGGGCAACATAGCGTTGGGTGCATAAGAGATTCAAAGGGTTTTGGGTTATACTTAGAGGGTTTGTTTGTTTGTTTGATTTTAGTATAAGAGAAAATTGCTTTATTTCAAAGGCCAAACTCATTTTCCTCAGAAGTCAAAATATTAATTAATATATACCTATTAGCCAACTGGAGTTGAATTATAACTTACAAATAAGAAATAAGAATGTCCTTTATGAAAAGCAACAGGGGGCTTCCCTGGTGGCACAGTGGCTAAGAATCCACCTGCCTATGCAGGGGACACGGGTTTGAGCCCTGGTCCGGGAAGATCCCACATGCCGTGGAGAAACTAAGCCCGTGCGCTACAACTACTGAGCCTGCGCTCTAGAGCCCGCAAGCCACAACTACTGAGCCCGCGTGCCTGTAGAGCCCGTGCTCCGCAACAAGAGAAGCCACCGCAATGAGAAACCCATGCACCGCAACGAAGAGTAGCCCTTGCTCGCCGCAAACTAGAGAAAGCCCACGCACAGCAGCAGACCCAACTCAGCCAAAAATAAATAAATAAATAAATATATTTCCAAAAAAAAATCAGTGGGACACACACACAAACTCTAAATCTAAATACCTAATTCAACAGGCTGATTGTAAATATGATTGTAAGTAGCCTGTGGGCTACTCCTTCTTCCGGGTGACAGCAAACGCAGATAAACAGGTAAACAGACACAGGGAGTCTGACTGATTAATACGAAAGGTGCCAGAAGGGTAGAACTTTGGCAGAAGAGAAAGCAAAAAGGCCCCCCAAGAGGTATTATCAGTCTCCTGCTGATTGGACAAAACAGCCTCATTTGTTCTTGGAACTTGGTTCACCGTTGATGGTGAATTACAGAAAGGGCAAAAAGATGAAAGTCCTTAAAGTATAATTCTCAAGGGTATGGAAAGGATTCAAAGAACCCTGTGAAACTGAACACAGATCATGCTTTGTTTTCAAGGAAAATCATAGTTGAATGACCAACCTAAATATTTCAGTACACTTTTATGAGACAAATATTTTCTTGGGATGATAAAATATGCGTTTTGCAAAAAAATAGAAAGCATGTCCAAAAGGACTGAAATATGTATTTAGGGTGTGTGTGTGTGTGCACATACACACATATGGACTTATATAATATAGACATCCATATGCATATGCACCACATACGTGCCCTGTGTCACATTCATACACTATCTATCTATACACACACACGAGGAGTCATTATTCATACCAGACCTATTTCTGAATACTGTGATCCAGCCTCACAGCCCCCACTTAATGGAGATGCACTACCACTGTGCTAATCACCAGGGTAAAACACCTATAGTTAAAGTTTAGTTTTACACTTAGAATTCACAGTTGGTCTCACACACACAACGGGATTTGAGTATTTAACAGTTCTGAGAACTTCATAAAAACTAGTAAAAGAGAGATCCCATTGCTTCTGGAGAAGGAGAAAATTAGTGGTTTGTGCAATATTTATAATAAATGTAGATGGAATCCAAAACAAGAATTTGTCTTTAGGATGAACAGCTGAATTGGCAATACCTGGGCTAACAAAGGGTCGTGAACTCCTTGACCGTATTCTGTTCAAGGACTTTGATAAAGGACTGGTCATGGGGTTTTGAAGGTCCAGTGATCTCATCAGGAAACATCCGACTCCCATTGCGACACTGCTCACTGTGGACAACGGATCCTCTTTGGAAGAGCTAGGACCTTGTTAGGACAGAGAACGGCTGCACCAGGGTCAGACCTGAGAAGCCAAACAACAGCCACGCACCCGCTCCCAGACCCTGACCAGCCCTGGCGTCTGGACACACAGAACCCAGAGCAGAGGTCAAGTCCTCTGCAAACTGGCAGCAGGCGTGACTCTGGGGCGATTCTGCAGACAGCCCAGTCACCCTCAGCTGGTTGGCTGAAGGATCGAATTTTACCACCTGTTGGAGACAGTGTCTGATTTTGTTCCAATATCTGAAGAAACGTTTAAAGCCAGAGTGCAGTCACGTGGTCTCCTTTCCACATCCAGTGGGGGCTGGGAGGGCAGAGACAGACACGACGTTGTCCGGCTGCCTGCAGTGCAGACGGTGTGCTGGGGACAATACGCATAATGGGAGAGTTAATCAAATTTCAGTTTTCAACTCTGAACCCTGAATGGAGCCCGCCTTGTCCCCAAGTCATCAGCTAAAGAGAAAAGGCTAAACCAAGAGACCACGTGGATACACTGATTGCTGACCTTGTGGATGTCGGACGTTGGAAAGGATCAGGGGGCTCAGGGGGTTCCCTGAAGAGGAGGAGTCCCAGCAGGGCTTTGAAGGAGACGTAGGGTCCATGAAGGCAAAGTGAGAAGGGAGGTCTTTCAGAGCCCCACCCCCAATCTATAAACCAGTCTTTCCCATTTTCTCATCAGTATTTGTCGGCATCATTTACCTTTAAAATTCTGTGCAAATGAAAACCATTAAAAGCAGTTCAGTTAATTCAAGATAATTATTTCAGTGGAAGAGATTTTTGTTTTCCTAACCCCCTCTCTGTCTGCAGAGAGGCAGCTCTTGGTTACACCTACCGTGGAAAGCCTTCGCTCTGCTTACTTTAAAGAATAAGCCACTGTTTGATTTGGTTTCTCGTTTTCAATATGTAAACGCTGGTCTCTTGTGTCTCCATTCCAGGAAGGAAAAAGAAAAGAACAAAGCTCTTTAAATATCAGAGTGATGGCTGCTTACAGATGCACACAGCCTCAATACTTTATGTAACAGCCACTTAGGAGAATGCGTAAGAATTTCCCAGCTGGCAGCCTCGATTTGACAGGTGTACCTCCATTGAACCAATCACTTTTTATTTGGCTGCATTTTGTTTGGTTTTTCTGGCTGCATTGCAAGAGTGTGTATTTATTCCAAAAGTTCGTTCACCTATTCCACGGTTCAAAGGGACAATTTTGTTCATTTGAAGGGTGACTGTAACGATATAGGAAGACATAGCCAAGGAAGGTGAGTTAGAATTGTGAGTAAACTTAGGAGGAAAACTTAAGAGTATAAACCACGAAATACAAAAAACAAAATAAAAATATCGTTCCTTCGTTTAAAAAAATGAAAAAACAAACAAAAAATCGCTAGAGCAAACCACACTGCAAGAGTTTTACTCTATACTAAAAGTAATAATCACAGCTGCTGTAAATACTTCATTTATTTGTTTGATTCATATTCTGCATTGGCAACATATTCTGTCTGCTTGATTTAACTAACCCACAGCAAATGAAAATAGAGATTCATATAAATTTGTACATAGATTGTAATGGAGTCCCTACCTGAACTTAGGGTTTACTTGATTGGATGAATAGTGATGTGTCTTACCCACCTCCTGTCATACTGCTCGCCACGTGACAGGCCAATAGGTCAAGAGACCAGTTGTTGGGACAAGGAATAGTGACTTTATTCAGGAAGCCAGCAGACTGAGAAGATGGTGGACTAGTGTCCCAAAGACCCATCTTCCCTGAGTTAGAATTCAGACGTCTTTTATACTAAAAGGGTAAGAGGTAAAAGTCCTGGTTCTGGTCAGACTTAGGAGGGGATATGTTAATTGCTTCCTTCCTGCAGCCATTCACAGGTGGGCCTGGTCAGGATGTCTCCTGAGAGCTAAAAAAAGGTATCTTAGCTTATCGCTCATAACCTGGGAGACACACTTCCCAGAGATGGGCCAGTGTGTAGGAATTAAGCTTATAAGCAGCATCCCCTTAGTGATGAGCTCACAATAGAATACAAAGGTTCTTCTCTGCTACATGAATAGCTTTCCCTACCCCCATGGGTCGGCCCACTTCTGGTGAACAAAAAACTAGACTGTGGCTCCATCATCTATCTTTTTATTCAGAAAAGACCATTCTTGCAGCAACGATGAGGGCAAGTATTTCCAAAAAATAGCAGGTTTACTAGTTATGATCCTATTCGACAAAAATCTTGCTTGGCCAATCAAAGGCTATCTTTGATAAGATAAGATAAGACAGGTGGCTGTCTTTGGTTGTACTGTATTAAAATATTTGATTTACATCAGATTTTTATAATCATACTACTGTGGTTTTCACAGATGTTTGGCCTGTAAAAATGCTGAAGTTTACAATTTATGTGCTACCATCTACCTGTATCTATGGAAGCTACGAGAAAGAAATCAGAACCACTTGGGAGCCGAAAAGCATTTGAATGAACTTCATCACTGACTGCCATAGGACTTTCAGATCTGAGTCCCCTCTGAGTCTGATTTTCCTCAAATGTGAAAAGGCAGACAATATGACCTACAGCAGAGCTGGTGTAACTGCAGAGTTCACGTGGGTGGAAGAAGGGCTGAGCACGCTGCCTGGCAGGAGAGAGGCATTCGGTGATGCTCATCAGCGCCCTCCCCTGTAGAAACCTCCACATCGTCCCAGTGGCAAACACAAGCACTGACAGGTGTGTGTCTGACCCCTCGGCAGGTGTGCCGGGCTGGGAGCAGAGGTCAAGCATCTGGACGGCTGTATTTATCCACTAACTGACACCCTTAGGCTCAGCCTGAATATCTAGATGGAGAAGCCCGATCTCCCCTCGAGGTGGGAACGCAGAGTCATGGACGTGAAAGCAGATGCGGTGGGGTAATTACAGCTGTGTGCTGCCCATCAAGCCTTTCCTGTTATTTACATGCTCAGATGAAGTGGGCCCTGTTCACAGCCATGGCATCTACCCTGGGACTTGTACCAAACAGAACCTCGAACACAAACCAGAACAAACTGCGCTAATTTGCTGAACCCCAAATGGAGCCAAATTCAAAGCTTTTATTTTCGAAAGTGCCAGTAGAGAACCACAGTTTCAAAAACACCAGGAAAACAGTCTCAACAAGACATCACTACAGGAAAGATTCCTGCAATCTATTTCAGTGTGCTGTGGGTTTTTCTTATTCTACTTTCTCAAATTGCTGAATTCGTTATTAAAACAATGACCTAAGTAATCTGACGGCTCCTCCATGGAACCAGGCTTTATTTACCCTAAGATCTCTCAATCAAGTGGAGATATGATCAGTGTGATCAATTTAGAGATTTCTACGG
This sequence comes from Hyperoodon ampullatus, assembly GCF_949752795.1. Lineage (NCBI taxonomy): Eukaryota > Metazoa > Chordata > Mammalia > Artiodactyla > Ziphiidae > Hyperoodon > Hyperoodon ampullatus. The sequence goes on along the minus strand of NC_136929.1, from coordinate 3,653,589 downwards.
CATCTGTTCTGTGACATAGTAAATCTATGTCTCTGTGAAAGAAGTACATTGATTTTTTTCCAGAGCAGGATTATTTTTTTCAGTTCTAAGAAAGAACTGCTGAGGGCTGCAGAACTGAGCAGATCGCCCCATGGAAGAATCTGCTTGGTTGATAAGATGGTTTAGAAGAAAAATCACCTTACTGCACATCCTGAATAACTGTCAGACTAGGTCACAAACGCTGTTTGACTGGACCATATCAAAATATTTAAGGTATCAAATATTCCAGAGCTCACGGTAACTGTCTTGCCCAAGACCTGGACTTCAGCTTAGATTTTCCCGTCATCACTTTGTTCACAGCAACCGGTCTGGGGCCATGTCTGTGGATCCAGTCTTTACTCTGTTGACCACACAGGGGTCTCTGTAATAATACCGCGTCTGATCTGAGTAAAAGGTAATCAGTAAAAGGTGATACTGAGTGCTGGGTGGTCATCACCTGAAGACAGGGTTCAAGGACCTAGCCAAGACCTGAAGCTGGATGTGACTAAGTAATTCTGTAAATCCTCAAACAAGCGCAGTGAAGTGTTTATCAGAGCAAAGAGATGCTCCTCTACAAAAGAAAAAACATTCTCTTGATCTGTGAAAGTGACAGAATGTCTCCCCTCTACCATGATGGGCAGCCTCTGCCTTGAACAGCAAACTTGCAGATTAATGGAGGTAGTAAAATACAGCCACATCCTCCTGCCTCCAGGTATAATATTTTATTCATAGAAGAGCTGTGTGAGCCTTGATGTATATGGACTTCCATTAATAGGCAAAATTCAATCTGAAGGTGTCACCTCCAGGCTCCCTTAAATTCAACTCTCAGTCAGATGTGCTGGGCGTCGCCCCTCCTCAGGTAATTCTTCCCCAAAAAGAAAAAGAAAAAACAGGGGAAAAGGAAAGACAAGCAGGTTAGAAAGGTACTCCGGCGAAACAACTTGAGCGCCAGTATAACTCATGCAGGTCCAGGTAGAGCCCTGAATCTCCCAGTCACAGAGAGAACAGCTCTAGGTTACAGTAGAGCCATTTTATTTTATTCTCTAAATTTGTACTCCCAGGTTTATTTATTTATTTTATTAATCGAAGTATAGTTGACTTACAATGTTGTGTTAGTTTCTGGTGTACAGCACAGTGACTTATATATATATAAATATATATATGTGTGTATATATACATATGTATATATTCTTCTCCATTATGGTTTATTACAGGATATTGAGTATGGTTCCCTGTGCTATACAGAAGGTCCTTGTTGTTTATCTATTGTTTATATAGTCGTGTGTATCCGTTAATCCCAAATTTCTAATTTATTCCTCCGCCTCTTCCCCTTTGGTAACTGTTAAGTTTTGTTTTCTATGTCTGCGAGTCTGTTTCTGTTTTGTAAATAAAATTCACTTGTATCATTTTTTTAGATTCTACATATAAGTGATATCACATGATATTTGTCTTTCTCTGTCTGACTTACTTCACTTAGTACGATAATCTCCAGGTCCATCCATGTTGCCACAAATGGCATTATTTCATTCCTTTTTATGGCTGCGTAGTATTCCATTATATACATGTACCACATCTTCTTTATCCATTCATCTGTCGATGGACATTTAGGTTGCTTCCGCGTCTTGGCTATTGTAAACAGCGCTGCAATGAACATTGGGGTGCGTATAACCTTTCAAACCATGTTTTTCTCCAGATATATGCCCAGGAGTGGGATTGCTGGATCATATGGTATGGTAGCTCTATTTTTAGTGTTTTAAGGAACCTCCATAGTGTTCTCCATAGTGACTGCACCAATTTACATTCCCACCAACAGTGTAGGAGGGCTCCCTTTTCAGAAGAGCTATTTAAAATCTTCTCAGATAGGTAATGTGTGGTGTCAGATATACCAAAACGTGTGATTTATTTTCTCCATAAACTGTGAATGTTTTCCAGTTAGCCCCAAACCTTTAAGAAGCTCTAATTGGCCTTAAATAAAAATTCAGTTACACATTTATCATCATTTCTATTCTCAAGTGTTTGATTTCTTTAGGTTCAGAGCCTTCATTCATCCACTCATTCATTCATTCACTTGGTTCTGAGCCTGACATCAGACAGAAGCAGAATTGCAGGAAGTGTATAAAACCATGTAGGGACCCCCAAATTGATTACTTTTAACTTTCTTAAACCATTAAAATGTAACTCAAGTACATAAGTCTATCTGCCAAGAAAGGAAGTGGGGTGTTAAATTTTCTGACATATAGGACAGGATAGTGGACTCCTTGCGATTTGAAGCCCAGTATTTTAAGCTTCCGGCCATTCTAAGCCCTTGGCACTTGCCCATGACATTGGTGCAGGACCCTTGACCCGCCCCAAAACGGCTCCATTCTGGGCTGAGGGCAGGGACAAAGGCCGAGCTGCCCACCCCACAAGCTCACCGCTGGCTGCCACTCCCAGAGAAAACAGAAAGGTCAGCCCTTCCTTATGCAACTCCTAAAATTAATTTGGTGCTTAGCCTCAGAGGTGGATCAAAGGGTGGATTACCTGAGGTTGCCTCTGTACTAACAAAGGCATCTCTTCAGCGTGGTAAATCGGTGTGATGGCCCTGGGCCCAGAGCAGCGATTTGAGAAAATCACCCATGGCAACAATTAGGCCATGAGCCTTCAGTGACTGCCAGGAATCTCACTGAATATTGGAGGGAGAGAGAATTTATATGTAATCCAATTTAGAACAACAACATCAACTGAACATTCCCTGTTCTGCGAGGGCGAAACCCAGCCCAGGTCTGAAGGGACCCGATGGCTGTGCCTCCAGTGAGACATTTATCTCACAAAGCCTTGGCTTCCTCATCTATAAAATGGGATATCAACCTCACAGGCTCTGTGATGCTTCAAGGCCGGCACAGAAGTGCTCAGCAAACAAGTTATTATTATCATGATCCTTCAGGCCGCTGTGATAGAAGGAAGTCCACACCAAGAAGCAAAGGCCTCCCAAACAAGGGAGCACCCTAATTGTCCTAATATAAGCCTCACAGAGATGCTCTCCATGTGGAAGCTCAGAGGAGAGACCTGCAAGAAAGAGGTACAGAGCTGACATCATCAGCTCCAACAGGAGGGAAAATTCAACCTCACAGCCTTCTTGCAGACCTGTGAATATCCGAAGTCTTGGAGAAAAACTTCAACAAGGAAGAAATAGCAAAGCCACAAAAAATGAACTTTAGCAGCAGGAAAGAGCCCCTTTGGGCCCCAGCATCTCTGGCCAAATGGAAGCAGATCTTGACAGGTGCTAATTAGGTGAGTGCTTCTTAAACATATGCCTCATTTTCCAGTGGAGACCCTCAACCCTCACATGAATGGATGGAGGGCTGTGGTCACTGGTCAAGGAGCAGGAGATGGGTGAGGACGAATGATGGGGGAGGTTATCCTCAATGGGGCTGCACTCTGTCAGTTCCCAGGCATCTAAGGAACCACCTTTACTGGGAGAGGTAGGGGTCCAGGACGAAGCAATCGTCCCTTAATAACTAACTATCTTTTATTCTACATATTTTATGTGGCAGGCAATGTGCTGGCTATTTGAAGCAGGTGATATTTCTAATCCCCTCAATGAGCCTGGAATGGAATATTATTGAATCAGTTAGCTGGATAAGTGACATGAGGCTCTGTGAGACTGAGTACCTTGCCCAGCTCCATACACATCAATACATGTAACATTTTGTCCACCCTGACGTCCTTCCTTTCACTAGGATTCTGAATGCGGGTGGGCAGGAGAGCTGTCACATAGGGTGGACTCTGACCCAGGCTGCAGAATCAGGCTACCCCACAGGGTACCCCAATGACTGGTCTGGGAGTGAGCATGCAACCCATAAAGAACCAGAATCATCTGGAGGAAACTTTGTACGATGTTGGGAAAATCTCTTTTTGAAATCGCTAACTCTGAAGGGAATGTAGGCCTGGTGCTGCCAGGAGCTTACTGGTCAGGACTTCAACCCAGAGGAATACAACACGGAGAGGTGAGGAGAGGAATAGACTCCTAGGAATTTCATCCCTGGGATCCAGCAGTGACAGGGTCTCTGGGCCAATGGTTCTCAGAGTGGGATGCCCAGAGCAGCAGCAGCAACATCCCCTTGGACCTTGTTGGAAGTGCAAATTTCAGCCACCCCAGACTCAGTGAATTGGAAAACCTGGAGGTGGGGTCCTCCAGGTGAGGCTGATGCAAGTTCCCCTAGAAAACCACGGCTCTATGTCAACCATGGAGTCCTTATTTCATGAGCTAATAAATGCCCTTTTTTGGCCTAGACTTTGACTAAAATAAAAGAAACAAAACCAAGATAGTTTTGAATTATTTTCATGAAAAAGTTAAAGTCTTTCTGCACATCACAAGCAAACAATTATTTTCTCATGAGAAGCTTTTCACTACAGAGGTGCCTTGGGGGGTGTTTTAGTTTTGTTTTGTGTTTGTTAATATCTCCCTGATGCTTACAAGAAAGAGGAAATTTGAAGCTCCACAGACAGAAGTCATATTTGACTCCGTGAGTGCTTAACAGTGGAAAGCACTGCTGGGGATATGGAATCTGAGTGGCCGTCATTTACACAGGAAGTAGTTAGCAATAGGAGTCCAGGCCACAGAGAAAGGAGGGGCTGGAAGCGTAGATGTGGCCACAGGAGAACACTGCAATTAACACAAAACTCTAGTAAAGAAGAGAAAAATGACAGACGATGAAATCTTTGAAGAAAAATTTGAAGACTTGGAAATGACATGCATCCTTACCTTTGCTAAATGCATGGAGAAAGAATGGCCGAAAAAGATATCACAGGAGATCGGAGCAAGGAGAACAGTGGATGAGGGGACAGTTCTCATGGGCAGTGGTCCACAGCATACGGTGTTCCTAGAGAAGCAGGATGTGGCCAGTGGTTTAAAACTCCTCCCAGAGGTCCAGGGCTGTGGGCTTAGGAGCGTCCTTTGGATCTGCCCATGGAGAAGACTGGTGAGCTGTTTCAGCAGGGGATGGAGACGGGAGGGAGACTAAGCTGGAAAAGGAATGAGTAGATGCTACAGGCAGTTGTCCTGGGGGTGGGGTGTACACCCCGGGATACTGGTTGTGGATGGCAGGTGGCTGACGTGGAGCCTGGAGGAGGGCGTGTTCTGGGAGAATGGATCGCCGCATGCTTTTAAACTGAGTGGAGGAGTGAGTACGAAGCAATGGGAAAGAGAGGAGGTGTGAGGTATCCTATGAGGCAACCCTCTTGTAAAAGTGGGGAGGCTCATGGCTGCAGAGGTGTGAGAGAGAGAGAGACAGCGGCATCACATGGCTCTCAGGCAGAGCTGGGCTGGACCCCCTACCTTCTGGCTCCTGGGTTCCGTGCTTTCCCCTCATAGGTCTGCACTCTGTCCCTCCAGAGTCACCCATGTATTCATCCAACAAATGTTCAACGAGCACGTTCTACGCCAGGCAATGTGACCGTGCACAGAGACATAGCAACTCCCAAGGCGAGAGTCGTGTGACCAAGGCTGTCGCCCCAGAATCATACCCCTGCCCCTCCCTTGAATAGAAACCAATTACTGTTATCCAAGTTTCAGGAGGAAGCTACAAAGAGAAAAAAACAAGAACTGGTTCAAACCACCGTGACCCAAGATGGCGTAAGATTCCACTTCCAGTGGACTTTGAGCCTCATTACAAGCTCACTGTGATGCATTAGCTAAATGACACACCCACCAGCTGCACACAGTTGCCAGTTGCCATGACAACAACCGGAAAAGCCAAAACAAGGATTGAAAAGGAGGGTTGCATCAATTCTGGGCCCAAGCCACAACCTGTTTCCAGATAACTCATGTATTCCTCTCACTCTTTTCCAAATCCCTCCCTTTTACCTCAACCTTCCTATAGTGTCTCCACCCGAACTGTGTTGAGAAGTTGATTTGCAAACTAGGTTCCCACTTCCGCATTCTTTGGCCACTGAATAAACCTGGTGCTGTTCCAGTCTCAGCATCAGTTTTGTTATTGGCTGCGTGAATCTCATCAGAAAAAGAACCTCCCCAACCGAGACAGGGTGTCTCCACCCGGGCTAGGACCCCAGCATGGGTCTGGTCAACCCATCTGGTAACAGTTGCAGGGTAGGGTTTGGGGCCTTAGCTCCTGCCCTGTGTAATCTCCAAGCCCTCAAGCCCCCTCAAATAGATACTGGAGATAAGTTAGAAAATAGTATTTACCATGAAATTCAGCTTCCAGACAAGTGCCCTCCTCAGATCCTACCACCTCCCCAGAGGTCCTCCCTGTAGAAATCCGGGGCTGCTCCTGCCCTGGGAGGCTTAGAGATGAAGGCACCGATGACAGAAACTGTGACTGCAGAAGCCCAAGGTCAAGGTAAGGAGGTAGTGACAATGCTGAACTGTGTAGAGCACAGAGGTCGACCCGGGGTGCTCCTGGGCGGCTCACAAGTCCATCGGAGCATGGAATTCCCGGAGGGAGTGAGAAGGGCCTGCGCCTTAGACACATAGGAGCCACCCATTTGGAGAAGGCGACTCACAAAGAGGCAACAGGATGTAGCACGAGGAGAAGCAGGAAGGCAGAAAGACCAAGTGCAGGAAAACCCGGGGCCTTTGGCGTCCCCAGAGCAAGGGAGGAACTCCTGGGATCGTGAGGCCAAGCTGGTGCTGGGGTTTCATCGTGAAGGCCATCGGGAAGCCCCGGGACACACGGCAAGACACCTGCCAGCATCACGGATGGAAAAGAAACCAGTGCCAAGGCTGGAGGGTGAGAGTCGCAATCCAGGCAAGAGGCAGGTGGCGGGCGGTGTTGCCAACGGCAGCTGTAGCAGAGGAAATGGGACAGCGGGGCAGTATGTGCAGGAGACAGCGTAACTGGGTTAGAAGGGGGCATGTGAAAGACTGTGAAAACGTGGGCAGATTTTGCATACGTGTGCAAGTCAGCCTTTCTTCCTGGGGAGAGTTTTCGTTCTTAAAGATGTCCGCGACCCAAGAAGACGTCCTTATCTAATTTTGGAGATGCATGCTGTCCATTGGGCAAGACTGGGTTTTTTGCTGGGTAATGAGAGGTAGGAATGGGGCATCACTCTCAACACTTGTGGCTTCTCTCCAGGGAGCCTAGGAGGAGGGCAGCCTGCAGACAAGCCGTGGAGAGGGCAGTCAGAGGGCACACGCGTTCACAGGTCAGCAAGTCTTAGCTTCACATGTTCTTTTGTGTGTTTTTTTATGTATGTATGTATTTATTTATTTTTAAACATCTTTATTGGAGTATAATTGCTTTACGATGCTGTAAACATTTAGTTTCTGCTATTCGTATACATATATCCCCATATCCCTTCCCTCCCATGTCTCTCCCTCCCCCTCCCTACCCCACCCCTCTAGATGTGGCAATATATACAATGGAATATTACTCAGCCATAAAAAGAAACAAAACTGAGTTATTTGTAGTGAGGTGGATGGATCTAGAGTCTGTCATGCAGAGTGAAGTAAGTCAGAAAGAGAAAAACAAATACCGTATGCTAACACATATATATGGAATCTAAAAAACAAACAAAAAAATGGTCATGAAGAACGTAGGGGCAAGACGGGAATAAAGATGCAGACATACTAGAGAATGGACTTGAGGACACGGGGAGGGGGAAGGGTAAGCTGGGACGAAGTGAGAGAGTGGCATGGACATATATACACTACCAAATGTAAAGTAGATGGCCAGTGGGAAGCAGCCACATAGCACATGGAGATCAGCTCCGTGCTTTGCACGTGTTCTTTAATTGGGTTAATCGGTCCAGCGCGGAAGGAAGCTGTTTCAGTTCAACCCAGGGAAGACTTGTCAGCTCTGCTTCTTCAGGCACCTCACCTTGGAGGGACCACGTGAGCCCAGTGAGGGTGTGATACACTCTGCCCAGGTCGGGGTTGGAGACCTCAGCCCAGGAAAGGAGCTACAGTCTCACCCCAGGCAAGTAGGGTTTCCTGAGCCCAGAAAGACGACCTGCTTCACACGTTCCAAAGGTAGCCAGCAGCAGCGAGAAGGAAGCAGCAGGAAAGAGAAAGAAAGGCAGCCGCTCTCCCCCCATCGACGCTGCTTTCAGGCTGGTCCCAAACAATTGCCCAGAGCCACTGGGAGGCCCTCTGATGGCCTCACCAAGGGGAGGGTGCATTGCAGATTAAAAACAACAGCCTGCCAGTCAAAGGCAAGGCTGTTAAGCATAAGAAGAGGAATGCCACGGTGGGGAGCAGATCAAAGGGCTCTGAGCATCTCAGAAGCGGCTCACAGACTCACAAAAGCGCCTCTGTGCCTTTAACAGCAACCCCTGTAAGGGTCCCCGGGTTGCACAACCTGAATGCTGCCCAGAGTGATGTGGTTTGGAAATTAACCTGGCTTTTCTTCCCACTGCTGTTGTACATATTAATTAAAGTGTTCTCCCTGGATCTGGAATGCCTGCAGGCTGGCTGGGTTCTGCAAAGGCCCTTCACGCCTCCGGCTCTGCCGTGGCCCCAGGCTCCCTCACTCATGCAGGGTTCTAGGATTAAATCTCTCCCGAGTCTGCACGGGACCCTGTCCTCCCTGGCCGGTACCGTGCTAGAGAACGCACACTCCAATAAGGCCTTTAAAAAGTCACCCATCACTTCCCCCAAAGATGACTGTGCAGTGCAATTTAAGGGAGCTGGGCTGTAGGAGAAATTGCTGGAAGGGCCTCCATCTCTTTCCTCCCCGCCAGCCATTCCTTTCTTTTCTTTTCACGAGAGCCTATTCCTTTCTTTTTCTTGTTTCCTATTCCAGCAGTGTTTGGAAAAATGTGCAAACAACTCACGTTTTAAGAATAAGCTGACTTGTTCTAGATCATATATTTTGAGGGAATCACAATGGCTTGTTTAAAACCACGGAAACCTGAGCCCTCAACATGCAGAATCGTTCCACAGAGCTCAGCTTCCATCCGCCTGCTCCAATCTCAGGCTCTGTGTCCCCTCGTGCATCCTCGAATATCTTTTTTTTTTAAATTGAAGATGCATAGTGCTGCTTCAGCTATACAGTAATGCCAGGATTTTCTAGTTAGATACATGTGGTTCATATATCTGTCACCAGGATAATAAAGTTAAGCCATAGCACTGCCTTAGGGTTTGGATAGTTCAGCCTCATACATCCTGTTCGGTTCTGAATTATAATTTGGACGGTATCCATGAACTTCTTGGATTATGTTAAGCTTACGTATTTCTTTGTGATTTTAGAGAACTTTGTTCCCTACAAAATCAAGCATCAGGTGATTTAAACTCAACAATGCAAAATGTAGGGCTAATTGGTCATCTGTAACAAAGGCAACTCTGTTTCTATACCAAAGAGAAGATTATTCCACAATGTATGTAACACGTGGAAGTAGATAGCAGTATACATAAGGAAATCCAGTTGATTTACTGAAAATAAAATAAAGCTACTCTCTCTATTTCCCTACTTAGTGTTCATTTATAAAATTCAAAAGAGATCAGTGAAGGTCAGGATTCATTGTAATGAGGGTTTAGGGGAGCCATGGAAAGGTGACCTCCACACCGAATGTGAGCTGTAGCAGCAGAAATTCCATCACCATTGACTTATTCCTTGGAAGTATGTCTACAGTCTATACCACACGCTCACCTCCACCCCCGCCCCTGCGTAGTGAGAGGGCACCAGTTAGGGTGGCAGAAATCCTGTACCAAACTAGTTTAATTAATAAGGAAGTGTAGCGGCTCCTCCGGACCATCAGTCCAGAGGCAGGGCCTGCTTCAGGGCTGGAGGGGCCGGGAGTCCTGTGTTTCCCCCTGCCCTGCCATCAGCCTCAGGTCTCCATTCTTCTGCTTGTTCATCCCACATTAGCTCCATCCCGGGCTGGCACCTCTTGGAGTCCTGGGCTGATTGCCTGAGGACTTACCTACATTCACTGAGTGAGCTGCTTCCAGAAGGTTCTCAGCGGTGCTGGGGAAACCCTTCCATGATCCCTAAGCCTCCCTCACATGCCATCCGGGGTCCCAAACCACCCAGCAACGAGAAGACAGCCCCCCTGGAGCTGCAGGGGGACCAGTCTCCTTCCCGCATAAGGTCCGTCTGGGCCTCAGCGTTCTCTTAGAAATGTCTGTGGAATGAAGCAGGGGATCTCTAGCAGAGGAACAGCGGTGCGAAGTTGCAAGTCCCCATCCCAAGAATAGCTTAAGGGGACGGAAGTGATGGATTACCAGTCGGGAAGTTCATCCCAGGGTTTCCGTACTGAGAGCTAGGACTCAAGCCCGACTGAGGCTTCTTCCAACTCCAAGAGCCTGTACCGTTACACCTGTTTGAAGTGTCCCACTTTGTCAGGACAGAAGATTCACAAAGGATTTATCGAATGCCTACTGTGTGGAGGGGACTCTTCTCCTAGGGTCTGGATAGCAGGAGTGAGCAAAGCAGACCTCACTGCCCAGGTCACTTACGTTCTGGCAGGAAAGACGGACAACACACAGGGTCAGTACATGGAACGACAGAGGGACAAGCGTGAAAAAGCAACAGGTGGGAAAGCGGATAGGAAGTACGGAGGCAGCGCTGGAGCTTTCATTTTAAATAGTAGCCAGGGAAGTACTGACTTCGAAACTAACCAGCCCCCGCAAGGATTTGGGTTCAATTCCTTTATCCAGGAGGCAACTCCAGGAAGTCCCGCGGGGAAGTAGGAGGTGAGCAGGGAGCCTGGAGAGTGAGCTGCACTGGGGCAGCTGGGACTCAGGGCGGCTGAGGGCCAGTGGGAACATGGGGAACACAGCTCAGGACGCCCCTCCGACGGAGGACCAGGCGGGACAGAAGGTTCTGGAGCACAGGGAGCTGCCCTCCGTGGTGAGCACGGGGGGACGCGCTGGGCACCAGGCCCTGCCTGGTGACTTTGGGAGATGCGGTGTCGTGTGGCCTGGGGAAGCGGAGCCGGGAACGGAGCCAGGAAGGTTTTCAGGACACAGTTAGACTTTTCCCCCGAGTCAAGTGGGGACACATCTGACCTATTTTCTTAACAGGGTCACAGTGCTTCCTAATGAAGAATGAACTGAAAGGCAGCGAGTGAAGCTGGGGGGCCAGTCCGGGAGGAAACCAGGGCCCAGGTCGGGGAGTGGGCTCTTCTGAGGACCACGTGGGGAGGTGTCGGCCGGGGAAGAGTTGGGTCAGGGGGCCCCAGGCAGCGTTAGGTCAAGTCTGCATGATTGGAACGTGTGCAGGAAGAGAGAGAGCTGGAAACTGGAGAGAGGGAGAGAGAGAGAGAGAGGAGAGAGACGGAGAGAAAGATGGAGGGAGAGACGGAGAGAGAGATGGAGAGAGAGACGGAGAGAGAGATGGAGAGAGAGACGGAGAGAAAGATGGAGAGAGAGAGAGATGGGGCAAAAGTACAAGGAAGTTGGAGGGAGACGGAGGAAGTGTGAACTAAAACAAATCTCCTTGTGTCGCCTTGTTTGTGTGTTTGCCTTTCTGACGCCAAGTCGGGATTTCAAACCTTAAATATAGCATAAGAGTGTGAAACATGCAGCTCACTGGAGTAAGGAAATCTTTGTATTTGCTGCTGATGGGGTAAGAAATGTGGATCTGGGGGATGATGTCCTTTTCCATTAAGATACCTTGGCCTCAGGGAAGGAAACCTGGACTCCACTACCCGCCCCCTCACACCCCCGCCACGACTCAAATTGTTATTTTATTCCTCGTCATGTCTCTACATCCTAAAAAAATGACTGTGCATATTATGGGGTTTAACATAATTTTCAATGAATGAAAGAATTCGGGGAGAGGGTTTCTCAGAATGCCAATACCAATTGGTTAGATCTTCTGAAGATACAGCTAGGATTCTTCGATGAATAGATTTATTTAATCTGAGAGTCCAAATAAAAGAAGCGATACACACTTATGATATGTTTGTCCGAGTTACACGTAATCCTATCATTCAAGAACAGACCTGCCAAGATATAGAGAGCAGAGTGTAGCTGGCTAAGCTGAGCTGGCCACAAAAGTCATTTATCAAAATCCAAAGGTAGCTCCCTACAGAATGGCCTTTTCACACCGACCCGCAAGTCCACAAATGATTTTGAAGACCCACACTTTGATATTCTTTGAGATCCAGCAGCTCTGGTGCAAACACTTTGACCAGGGAGAGGCCAGCCCCTTGCTAGGGTTAATCCCCCATCAAGCTGTTCGAGCCTCAGCACCCGCGGAGCTTACCTCCCCCGTCCACTCTTCTGGAGTATGTTCACGTCTCTAAAAGGACTATCCCTGAGTTGTAAAACCACAGTTACTACCATACTCTTATTTTGAGTCAGTTTTCTAAACATTTACATCCGTGAAAGTCCAGGTTCAGGGTAGGCTGGACATTCGTCCATCCCTACCCTTGGAGAACGTACACTTTAGTAGAGGGGTGACCAGATACCTCAATTCAGGGGCAAATGTGAGCCACCACCGCCACCCCCGTGCTATGGGTCCGTCGTATGTTGGAGGGAATCAGGGAAGTCTTCCAGGAGGAGGTAACAGTGGCGAAAGGCCTTCGAGCGTGGGTAGGCTTTTACCAGGCCGACTTAGGGGACAGAGGAAGCAGCATCCACAAAGACAGGGGTGTGTAAATGTGTAGGGAGGGCCCCTGATTCCTTCCCGCCGCCCTGGACCACACGGCACCGGGGATGCCCAGATGAGTCGCTGGAGATGGGGCTGAGTCGTAAGGGCCCGGAACCCTGAAGACCAGAGTTTAGACCCTGCTGGGTAACAAGAGGGATCTGTCGAGGTTTTGTGCGCTGAGCAGAGATGCGACCTGATCTGAGCATCAGAACGATGAATCTGTGACGCCACAGAGGTGGGCTGGACGGGAGTCAGGCTGGAACAGGGAGTCCAGAGGAGCGGGCGCAAGAAGCAGCGTCCTATCAGCGGGGATGGCCAAGAAGGGGTGGAGCTGAGTGCGGCCCCAAAGACAGACACTGGCTGCATGTGGGGAGGGCCCAGGGGGCTGTCAGACGGAAGTCTCAGCCTCACTGACTCAGAGAAAACGGTCAGGACGTGGAACTGGGTTTCAGGGAAGACAGTGATCCGTTTTTGGACCTGCTGGATTGAAGATGCCATCAGGAAAACCAGGTGAAGGCATGCTACAGGCCACTGTCAATGCGAGACCGTGGCTTCTGGGACTGAGAGATGGGAGCAGACACCAAGAAGGAGGTCGCAGAGGAAGGAAACGCAGAGCCGGGAGGTTCCGGAAGGCAAGCTGGGCTTGATGAGGGTCAGAGGGCAGAGGACGCAGGAAGGGCTGGAGGAGGAGGACAGCTCCGCCACCAGAGCCCCGGGGGCAGGGTGGACGCCCTGCAAAGGTGTGGAGGGAGCCCTGGGCCCACCCTCCTGAGGCCACAGTACGGTGAGGCGCCCCCTGCCCGCATCCCCTTGTGTTCCAGGGGGAGGCTGGAATGAGACCACAGGGTCTGGCCCACGACCGCCCGCAGAAGCGGGGCTGTGACTTCATCACACAGCTGCGACAGTGGAGGCCACTCAGAGGAGCCGGGACGTAGGGCTCTGGTGGCCGGGAGGCTGTCAGCACCCGTGGCACCCGCTGGCAGGGGGCGCCGGAGCCACTGCGGGTCGTCCCTTCTCTACCTGGAAGAAATGGAGACTGTCTCCCCGCCTTCCTTCCAAGCTATAACTGACAGTTTCTCCCTCGAACGCTTTCCTCAACTCTTCAAAGCAGAACTGGGATCTCAGCGACTGGTGTCTGTTGGTCTTTGTTCTTCATATGAGGCCCAAGGGGGGGCCACTGACTTTCTCACCAGCTGGTTTGGCACCGGCCTGCCCACACGGATTAGACAGAGAGAGACTCAAACAGGAATGATGTGCATGTCCTAGAGCAGGATCCGATCAAATGCTGGCTGTACAGTTGGCTGACGAGGTTGAGGCAGGAGGAGGAGAGGGAGGAGGTCTCTGCGTGGTAGACACTCCGTCGCCCCCCCAGCTCCATGCAGAACCAGGACCCCTGGGGCTGGCTGGACGGGGAAAGGGAGGGAGAAACCCAGGCGGCCAGCGTCCTGGAGAGCGGGAGGGGCGGGGAGCTGTCAGTTACAGACCCGAGCCGGGATGAGAAAGTGCAGATTTGACGTGGGGTGTCCTCGTAGCCCGAGGTCGGGAAGGCCCTGACCACAGGGGCCTCTGGGCCAGGAAGGTGAAACCTGTCAGGCCTTTCTGGGCTGATCTCCTGACTCCATTTATGCTTGCCCACCTGCTTCAGGATAAATGTGCACCTGAGACCACGGGGTGGCGGGGAGGATGGGCTGGGGACGTAGAGAGAAGTGAGGGGCAGTGTCGTCACCATGGACGGCATGGGGGGAGGGGGCTCGTTCAGGAGGAGACCTTCCTGTCACCGAACAAGCAGGGAAGCCCGCTGGCAGACAGACCTTCCCCTTTGCTCCGAAGGGCGGGCTGGGAGTCTCTGAGTCAGCTGGGTGACTTCTCGTCTAGCCTGGGCTCTCAGAAGGCTTTGGGACAACCGGCCTGACGGGTATCTGCTGTGTGTGGTCCCCCGTCAGCCAACAGACCAGCCTGGGCTTGCTCCACGGCCAGCCCCAGGCTCCAGGGGGGCAGGCGGGAGCTGCCAGCCTTGGGGACGACCAGGCTCGGTCCCTGTCACTTGTGCCAGCATCCTCCTGGACACGGCAGGTCACGGCCGGCCTGACTCAGGAGTGGAGAAACAGACTCCTTTTCCTGATGAGACAGGAGTCACATCTCAGGGGAGAGATGCAGGGCGGGGCTGGAGAGGGACATACGTGGGAGCATTTTTGCAGTAAATCTATGCCTGAAGCTTGGGGAAGAGGAAGGAGACAAAGTAAAATGGTGCTACGGTGGTGTCTGTCGTCAGGCAGGGAACTTCGGAGTGTGAAGTCTTGGCAATGGGTCATTTTCAACTCCTGATAAGGCCGAATGAGTTGCCACTTGATACGATGGTCTGTCATGTAGAATGTCATTTAGGGAATTGGGGGAAGGATCTTCAGAGTTTCTTATATGATTTATTTTTGTGTTTGTCACTTATTATAAAATTAAGGAACTTTTATGAAAGACCTGTGCCTGACACAAGGTAGGTGATCAGTAGAGGTATTTGCTGAATGAATCTAATTCAATCCCCTTTGAGATCATTCACGTGTAAGGAAAATGAGGCCCAGAGAAGCAGAAGAGTTGGCTCTGTGTCACACAGAAGAACCTTTTCCCCCGAATGCTAGTTAAGCCCACCTCCTTTTCATTCTCTGTTAATTGTGTTTTTCTTTATAAGTGATAAGAAAAGAGAAAATGATTGAAGACACTGTAACATTAAGTCACGTAATATGTTTTATCATTTTAAATGTATTTAACCTAGCTTCGCTCAAAAGTTTTGTGGCTACGGTGGTATATTACACGATATGAAATAGATTATCCTGTAACATAAGGAACCAGTTTCTCTGCCGACTACCTACCACCACGCCTTGGGACATCAAACCCAAGAATGTTGTTCAGTTATTTTATGAAATGGTACTTATTTTAGCCTCAGAGTTTTCCAGGACAGCTGATTCCATACTCACTCCAGATCCTCTCTTTAGGTCTGGAGAAGTCGTTTCTTGAATAACTCAACAAAGACTTCAGTACAAGAGGATCCTCGGCTTTTTATGCTCAATCTGCTGGTCAGTGTTTCCCTTTGTCAAAAGCAAGTGGGGATTCCATCCTCAAACTGCAGGAGGGCCCTTGGCTAAGAGCAGCCCTGGACCACAGAGCAAGATACTACGGAAGAAAGCCCAGGGGAAGTAGTCACAGACGAGGTTCCAGAAGAAGCATGTGCCACGGGCAGTAACTGGTGGACACGTGGTTTGGCTGGGAAACATCTGTAGCAGCGAAAAAGACGTGATCAGCAAAGGATAGCTGTGTGCCCTGGGAGTGGATTTATAGGCATCACATCATGAAGGAAATCATGGGATACTATTTTTTCTATAAAGGATTCTATCCTTATGTGCTGATTATATAAATCAAAGCAAAGTGGGATTATTTAAAATAGATAACCAACAAGGACCTACTGTATAACACAGGGAACTCTGCTCAATACTCTGTAATAACCTAAATGGGAAAAGAATTTGAAAAAGAATAGATATATGTATATGTATAACTGAATCACTTTGCTGTACACCTGAAACTAACACAACATTGTTAATCAAGTATACTCCAGTATAAAAGAAAAATTTTAAAAATACAAAAACAAAGCAAAGCAGGGCAGATGGCTGGTGTCACAGGAGTGGCCATGTGGCTTTAACACCTCCTGACACGTGGCTTCACTCACTCTCTGGAGAGCCTTCATGCTTGTTCACCATGTTGAGGGCACAGCAGGGCTGGGAGATCTCCCCTCTACTCATGGCTGCCAAAGGGCCTCCAAGCCATTCGTCCAATGCTGAGCGAGACTCGGACCCAGGCTTTGGTCTCTATCCTGGGCCCCGAGACAGCTCCCTGCAATGTCGAAGTGCCAGAGACAAAGAAAATCAAGCGCATCATTCTTTGCCGTCTCCTGGCTTTGACCTGGCTTTGACTTTGAATTGTATATCGTCATTTTAGCCATTTTCATATCCTAGGTGGGTGGGTACTTTACAAAAGTCTCAGTCCGTTTGGGCTACTGTAACAAAATTACCGTAAACTGGGCTTCCCTGGTGGCGCAGTGGTTGAGAGTCCGCCTGCCGATGCAGGGGACACGGGTTCGTGCCCCGGTCCGGGAAGATCCAACATGCCGCCGAGCGGCTGGGCCCGTGAGCCATGGCCACTGAGCCTGCGCATCCGGAGCCTGTGCTCCGCAACGGGAGGGGCCGCAGCAGTGAGAGGCCCACGTACCACAAAAAAAAAAAAAAAAAAAAAAAAAAAATTACCGTAAACTGAGCAGCTTAAGCACAGGAGAAACCTATTGCTCATAGTTCTGGAAGCCAGAATTTCGAGGTACACGTGCCAGCCTGGGAAGGGTCTGGTGAGGGCCTCTTCTGGGCTGCAGAGTCCTCCTTGTACCCACGTGGTGGACGGGGGCCATCTCAGGCCTCTTTCATAAGGGCCCTAATCCCACCCACGACCCCCTCACCTCCCAAAGGCCCGGCTTCCCAACACCCACACCCGGGGACATAGGTTTCAACAAAGGAATCTGGAAGAGACGCACACATCCCGTCTATAGCAACAAATAAAGATGAGAAGTTATTTTCTAGAAAATGACACAGAAACCATTTCAACCTATATTTTCAATTTCCTTACATGTTCATTTTGGTGCCTTTCAATCACTACAAGTCTCACCTTTCTACCAGATCTTGAATGCAAAGGAATGTAATGAAAAGTCTTATATTCTTCCCCAAGATACGAACGAGCTTAGCGAGCAGGGTAATGAAACCGTGAAGTCCAGAAAGAATGAGGACGTGTGAAACCCTCTTTCCAGAGAACTTAGGCAATCAGCACCCCAGCATCCTTTGCAACAAACCAGCCACCTGGCCCCTGCATCCCTCCTGAGTCACCAGGTAAATAGCTCAGGTTACTGTGAGCATCGGTGCCCTGCCCAACTGTCTTGCACGGCTGTTCACCGCCCTCAGGAGTAGATATTTACTCCGGGATTGAGCATATTTTCAGCCACACCTGGATGCCTCCAGGTAGTCAGGAGAAAACGTTTAGTGGAAGGGAAACAACATCCCTTTGGCTGATGGGAATCTGTGTGCAGAGGAGGGATAAGCGGGGGGAGGGGTTTACTCACTGTCCTTGCAGCAGAACAGCTTTGCTTGCTACTGGAAAAGTATGTGATGAAAAGCTTCCTGCCGTGTTCAGTTACCCTTTGGAGGAGGCCAGAAAGGGGCCATTAGCAGCGTGACTCCAGAATTTAGGCAAGCACTGGAGGACCACCCCGGGGGCTGCCATCTGGCAAAATCAAGGTGGCTGAGGGCACGGCTGAGCTGGAGACAGAGGTATTATCAAGTTTACATCCCGTGGCCCAAGTTGGATACACTCCCCTTCACGTGAGTCTTCAAAGGTCAGCTTAGTAAGTAGCTCGGAGGAGAGTGAGAAGAGGATGCCCGGGCCTCTGTGTTTTTGCAGGACCAGTGGTCCTGCCGTTGGAGGGCTGCTCTGGCCACTGGCCGGACGTCGTTGGTCCAGGCCAAGCAGATGAAAGCAGGAAGCGATGTCTGTCAGCCAAGAGCTGAGTGTTTTCAAAAAATAGACCGGACGGGAGGAAGCAGCACGGGTTTGTAAACAACACTTTGGCTGCCTGCCAGGGAGGAGCTGACATCTCCAGCAGATCCTGGAAAGCTTGGCGGCTGCTGGGGCCTCGTTAGGGCTGGGAATGGGCAGCAGGAGGGCTGCTGGGCAGGGGCGGTGGCGGGGGTGGGGGGGTGCGGTGTGGGGGGGTCGTCCCTTCTCCTCCCTCCCTTCCCAGGGAGGGCCATGGTCCAGAGGAAGAGCCCAGGCTGGCTTTGGTGTTTGGGAGAAACTCCACCAGGGCTCAGCTCCCTGATGGGAAAGCGGATGGAGGGAAACGGCCAGGCGGCATCTCCCGAACTCTGCCAGCCGGTGCTTCTGGCGGGACAGGAGCTCGTTCACGAGAGGGTCCTGTTACCACGGGGTCCTGCAGGGAGGGCCTGGCCGGGGCTTAGCCCAGGGCTTCCCGTCCTCCCTCACAAGGAGTCTGAGAGGGGCATGACCACATCCACAAGGATAAAAGAACTTTGCAAAGACAGACCCTTCCCTGGGGTGTGTCGTCCGGTGCCCTCGCCAATTAACTGGACTCTCTCGCTTTTTTAGGGGAAAACCTGCTTCTGCACATCCCGCAGGACACAGTTATAAACCGAATCTCTAATCTTGCAAAGTTGCCGTGGGCGTGACCGCTTCTGGGCATCCTCTGGCCTCGCTGAGTGGTGGCCTGTGAAAACACTGCGAGAGAGACGGCAACTTTATTAAAACCTTATCTTCAATTATTGTAACAGGAGGTGCCAATCTCCGCTCCTCAGCACACCTGGAAGTGTTCATTCCATGTGAGGACAAGGACCGTGACTCGTGTGTGTTTTGCTTTTTTTGGACAGCATGGCCATGTATAGCAGACATCACTGATCACCATAATGTGCTAACAACAATTTTATCAGTGGATGAAGAAAATACCCAGCCTGGCAATTTTGGATCACCCTGACTCATCACATGCACTCTCTTAAATGTAGGGCAATGGAAACAGCATCATCAAGATCTAAAGAAGCAACGAACCCCTTTGTCTTTCAACTGGCGGCACTGAAGAGCGGAAATGACCAATAAGTCAAATACTGGTATAGCTCAGGGTTGGACACACAAAGGAATGAACCGCCTGCCCAAGTAGCCTGCAAACTTGCCAAGTGATCTTTAACCTGGGACTCAGGGGCTTCAAGAGGGACTAGCTATGATCCTGCCGGACCCTTGAAGATGCTAACAGCATCACTAGATCACCAGGAGTCAATGTGCATCTTCTAAGCTGACCACTAATGGGTCAAACTCTCCCAAAACAGTGCAGGGGGGCCCTTGAGCCTTCAGCACGGATGCCCTGGAAACTAGCATTCTCCTCCAAGTTTACAAGTTGGTTTCTGGTGAATAGTTCCAGCATCTACGGGACTTTGAAACAACTCCTCACTTCTTTATTTACAATCAACTTTTCTGGGTAAATACACTCACCGATTCCTGCCTTGTACGACTCCCTTAGAATGACAGCCCTCTCGTCACTAAAATAGCAGATTTCAGTGATTTTAAACCCTGCAGATCATGCCTTCTTCCCGGTGCCTAACAGGAGCCCCCAGGAACCATCAGTCTGGGCACCAACGGGCCGCACATCACGGACAAGTTCCCAGATGCCACACAATGCACGCCAGTCTTGTGACTTAAACTCCATCGTTTAAAAATCACCTTCCCCAGCGCTCTGATTTTATTTGTTCAAAAGAGCCGACACCCATGTTATGGCATTACTGTAATGCCCAGGTAAAGCGGAGGCACAGAAACACGATTTCTAACAAGGAGGTGGAACCGTCCTTGATGAAAACCAACAGACACCATTTCCAGATCTTCCGCCTCCTGAATTGCACCTCTTGGCTCTGCTGACTTGCCTGCCACGTGCTCTGGATGTTATCTGTCCCATGCCTGTGTCTCGGGAGCAGGATGGCAGCAAGCACACGGGCACAGGTTCCGGGGCTGTGCTTCTGCGTCTGAGTCCTGGTTCTCTGCTGCTCGTGAGCTCTGTGCCCTCCGGCGAGTCCTTTAACCATTTTGTGCCTCAGGCTCCTCATCTACAAAACGGGGTGGCGATTGCCACCACCAAAGGGTGTGAGGGACGATGAAGGAATGGGTATCTGTACAGGACTGAGAACAGCATCCAGCACACAGGCAATGATTCTACATTTGGTGAAGTGAGGAAAATATTCTTTGTTTTATTAACACATCGACTTTTCATAAATGTTGTGATGTGTGGGGTATTTTCTGGTTTCCAGAATACAAATATTAAATGAAGAGGCCACACAGTCACAAAGTGTTTTTAAAGAACCAAATATTTACTTAACGACTCCGAACACCAGAAGAGTGGCTTGATGTCAAATTCATTATCCACACAGGAAAAAGCATTCTCCAGGCTTTCTTCATTTCATAAATAATGTATTTTATTGTATTGCATATGGCTATTAAGGAGAGCATCCATGATCATTACAGACTAAATACAATGCACTAGTCTAGTTCCATTGAGTCTGGTTTCCAGCAGTGCCATATAGGCCCTTATATACAGCAAGGACAGTGGAAGACAGCAAGAGAAGGTCAGTCTTTTGTCATATCACAATAGCAAGAAATATATTTAACATCTTGATCTCCAGAAACAATACGTACCCCAAAAGAAAACACTGTTTAATAACTGTTAAAGTTTATATAGCAAAAAATATTTTAAATTTAAGGTAAGTCAGGCAAAATGTACAAAGACCCAATATACATTGTGAAGTTTTAACAAACATAACATTTATACATTTTGGTTCCATTCTGTAAACTAAATTAAAAATGTAAATATTGCATATGCCTTTTTTTTTTTGAAATGTACAGGATAGAAGAAAATTTAGTATATTATCAACTTTTTACTTCGCTTGTTTAAAGTTGTAGGAGGAACATGAACCATGGGAAGGGTGGCAGGACCACGCGAAGGATGGGGAGAGCTACTTAAATACGAGTCAGACACTGCAATCAGCAGCGCCCACGTTCAGTCCTAGCTACGGGCGCGGGGTGGGGGGGTGGTTTCCATAGCAACTCCATCCATCCCAAGTCCCAAAACTAAACCAGAACTTTAGGACTTTTTATACATTTTAATAAAGTCTCTCTATATTACACACTGAAAATGACCATCAAACTAACATGGTATAGTTTACGCACTGTTGTGCTGGGTGACTCTCTAGAAAGGTGAAACTTGGAAAATGCTCAGGGCGATCACTTTACATTCAACTTTGTCTTGCGGTACAATCCTCTGTTCTAAAAGGTCAGCATGGCAGGAGAAAGACTTTTGCATTGCGATTAAATATATGTTTAAGACATTGAATTTTTTGGTCTTCCTCTAGAAAAGCCTCATTTTATGAATGCATTATTCTATAGTGATATCTATCTATATATTTATATATATTTTTCTCCCCCCCACCAAAAAAAAAAAAAACCTCAACTCGTATCTCCAATGAATTCGTGTAACCTCTACAGGACTCTCAGAGAAGAGGCACTGGGGACCCAGCCACGGGAGGGAGGCTCTAGAGCTCCCCCAACGTGTCAAGGCAGCAGAGAGATGACGTGACATCCTGCAGGCCAAGGGCAGCAGTTTTCCCTGACACCCGCGATAACTGCCACCACACTGATATTTTCAGCACACTGAAAACATGTAAAATGGGGGTAGACTTGTCTGGAATTTTTTTCACAAGTGACATGTACTGTAAGATTGTTTTTCTTCTTCTTTGTCTATTAATAACATAGGGGCCAGAATGCCTCTTTTATCAGTTCCTTTCCTTTTGTGTGTGTGTGTGTGTGTGTGTGTGCTGTGTGTTGCTGTTGTTGAGGGCAGTCTCGTTGCCAGACACAATAGCATCATAGTAAAGATAATATATTTTAAAAGAAATCTGCCAAACCCTTGACCAGTCTTGAACCGCTAGCATGCCTACGTGAATTTTTGGTTAGAGAAATGCAAGCTCAAGATTAAGGATAGCAGAGACGTTTGAGCTTGTAAATAGGATCAAAGGCGTTTGCAATTTGAAGTACCTACATAAACATCCACAGAGAGAAGATTAAACAAGTCTGTTAACGGTAAAAAGAGATATTCACCCCCTTCCCAGACCCTGCCTCTCCCACCCCCCATCCCCCAATACAGTTGATGGTTTTCCAAAGTAGGTTGCTTCAGTTACATATAATAATTATTATGTATCCATCCATCTTCAGAGTCCAATCTCAAATTTCATCTCCGTTGGGAAACGTCAGTCCCACGCTGGGCTCTGTCTGTGAGTAAACACGCAGGTACCTGGGTTGGAGTCTGACAAGCAGCTGTGTACCGGGCCTGTTTGATGAGGCAGATGACCGCGCTGGGACTCTAGGTACCCAGAGGTCCTGCCGGCCCCTGACCACGCCGATCTGGCTTCACCTGGAACTGAGGTAGGACAGTGGTAGTTTTGAGAGGATGCCAGTAAATACCAGATTTTACCACTTTAATGCGAATTGGTAGAATCTCCTAGCATGCTGAGGGATATATCTGCTTTGCCAAAATGAAAGTTAAGGAGAAATTAAGACACTGGCCACAACGGAAAAGGCCGATGAAAACGTCCAATTTGCTCGTGAATCACTCCTTCCGCTAATTTTGTCGAAAAACAAAACACAACACGACCAGCACAAGGATGAATGCCCCCTGTGGGAACGAGGGATAGAGATGGTTCCACGTCTAATCCAGAGGCGTCCACACGTGGTAATCGCTCAGATTCAAAAGGAAACTGAGCAGCTTCAGATTTTAAAAAAACGCTGAGCATCTTCTGTTCATGTTTTTCTCTGATGTGTATCATCACGGGGATCAAGCCAGGCAGATCTTCACTCTGAAAGAGGAAGGAAAGAAGTCAGCGGGACTGCTGTGCACACAGAGCCATCCTATCGCGGGAGACAAGGTCCCTCTTAACCCTCCTTTACCATCCGTGTCACTTTCAGGAAATGATCCGCTTTGGGAAGCACACTTTTACTCATTCGTTTTCCAGAGACAAGTTCAATGGGGAAACTCCCCTTCGGATTCTCCAGAAACAGGGCCACTGGGTTTACAGTGAGTTGTGAGATCCATAAAGTGAGGCTCACATGTTCGATGCAAGAAAACCATTCACGATTCTACCCTTGGGAGAGGGGCTGAGCGACCTGGCAGCAGCCCCTTAAATGCCCAGGTCTCAGTTCTTCGTGTGGACAAAGGGGGAGGAACCACTGCCTTCCTCACAGGGCTGCAGAGAGGATGAAAACCACGCCACGGGTCACCGCGTGTTCTCAGCTGCACGGATAATGCCAATGTGGGTCACGGTAAGAAAGTGGGAGAAGTAATACGTTCACACCTCTGCCCTCGGAAAACCCTTCCCACTGGGTACTCTATCCTGTTGCTAAAACGACCCAAGATTCCAAAATAAGCCCCCGTTACACACCCCCTTCCTCTGCCCTTGGGCAGAGCCAGCAGGACCCTCACCAGCTTCAACTGCTCCCCTCTTTCTGGGCTGAAAGATCAAACTTCCTTAACTTTTTCCCAGTCCCCAATGTTTTCAGCATATTTTTACTGGATGTGTTTGTCCCTTTATAGAGGACACACCAACTGGAGAGACTGACATTTCACAGCATCCTGCCTTTTTTTCTTTTTAAGCCTCTTGGCTTTTCAACAAAAATGCCAAGTTGTTCATCACTCCCCGTGCTGGTAACTACTCGGTCACATGCGTGCCCGGTGGGTCACGCCCCACCGTAAACAGAACAGTGTCTCCCTTTGCAGCTGTAGTTACTTAACCTGCACCTCTGAATATTCCTCTAAAATCACTCAGAATTCTGTGCTCGGTGCTCACCACACTCCTGGATTTGCTTTGTTTGTGTGTCTACTTCTTTTCTGTTCATCTTGAGTTCAGAGGACTAATCCCAGCAAGAGAGAAACTTCCAGTATCCCACAGCCAAGAGTAAGCACCTGCTCTGTAGCCCGGCAGTACGCAAACAAGATCCTGTGTAGACACGTGCTGTCTACACGCAACATAAATACTGTATCTTTTCATGACTTTTTCAAAAGTTCCCTACAATGTGACATTTTGAGGCAGTGCCACTTTATTATTTTTAAAGAAGCTTTGTCCTTTAAGAAATGTAACAAGTAAACTGTTCAGCACATGAAGCTTAATGGAGAACTGGGTCCCAAAGTTCCTCCGAAGCGAAGACGTGTCTCCAGCTAGTTTATTCATTATCGTGATTTCTGGTCCTAAGAGACTCTGGTGAGAACCTAAAGGTTCGTGTCCCTTAAATACAGGCATTTGCTAAAATCCACCTGGACTTGAGTCTCACCCTAAACGAGTTTGCATTTTGTCACTCCGGCCCTGACTGTGAAAAGAATCTGACGGCCACCCTAGAGGTAGTGCTACCCTGTGGGTCCACTTTCAGAAGGTTTCTATTCAGAGTTTTATTTTTACACTAACGATTAGCTAAATGTACCTAATTGTCTCCTGTTAACGCTAAAACCCCATTACCTTGAAAACAGCTAAGCAAGTAAATTCTTTAATCCCTCAAACTCAAACACACAGAGTTAATTATTGCTGAAAAACTTACATTCCTTTACTGCAAACTCATAGGGCCATGGACATTTTTGCTCTGTTTTTAAGGATGCATTATTGCTATGAAATAACTATCATTAGATCATCATGAGCTCTAATCAAGTTGAATGTGTAACTTCATTTTTTTGAAGTACAAACAACACAATTGTCAAAACCTTAATTTCTAAGCACTAGCATTATGAAAGAAAAGAGCTGCTAAGAAGCAAGGAAATGATTATGCATTTATTCACACAATGACCTTTCAACATTACTTCCAATTCTGCTCCGGTGCAGGGCCTCTGTGAGGCACATGGGAGAATGAGGAAGAGAATGGGAGTCACATGACAGCTGTTTTCTGGGCAGGGAAGGAAGCAGTTCTTTCAAAGGTGCGCTGCCCTCTGCAAACACCTGCATTCTGAAGGATGCTCGACTGCAGTTACCAGCAAAGGGAGAAGAAAGCTCTTCCAAGGGCACAAGAGAGATTCGGGCTGTCGGCCACCCAGTGAGCCAACTTGATGTGGGGACAGTAAGGAACATGGTCCCCTAAGAGGCTGAGCCGTGGGCCGAGCAGCCTCAGGCTTCCACGGAAGGGAAGGGCCAGGGATGTGGTCCCACACATGGCCAGGGAGAGCCACGGATGACTGGGGAGAGAGGCGAGCGCACGCGCACGCACACACAGGTACCATCACAGGGAGGGGGATTCGTTCACGGCACGTGGGGAGGATGTGAGCAGCCTCAGGCCAAGGAGACCAGAAAGAGGACGGCCACCAGCTCAGAGACAGATGTTTGGGCGAGAGCTGTGCAGTGCTTCAAACACATATCTGAGCGGATAGATGTGCCCTGGAGCCAACACATCGACCCAACGTGGATGCAATCTGTCTCCTACTGGGTCAGATAACAGTGGCCTTGCACAGACACCTCGAGGCAGAGAGCCTCCGCACGGCCCCGGGAACGTCAGTCCATGCCAGCCAAGTCACCTGCCACTGAAGCCTCTGGGGTTCACCCCCAACTCACAGGGAGATCCTCCTGCACGCACTCCAGCGAGAATCCTGACCTAGGATCACTGGGAGGGGGCCACTCGGGGAAGATGCCTGGGATGCGGGGCTCAAGTGCCCCAAGCAAGCAGGCTCTCTGCGGTCAGGGGAGCAGCCAGCCAGCAAAGCCAGACCAGCCTGCCCCGAACCGCCTCTCACTGCTGTCACTCCATCCCGCGGCCCAGGAAGACGGGGACGGAGGCAGGAGCGGGGACCTAGGAATGTGAGCCCACTTTTGCCTTTTATTTAGTTACTTTTAAAGTAAGTTAAATTACCCCTCCCCCTGAAAATTAGTCTGGTTCAGCCAACTAGAAAAAAAAAATCTTCCAACAATGCTTCGTAACGATGAGATTCCAGCAAAATTTGACTTATTTTATGACCTATGTTAATTCTACTGGAGGCAAAGAACCAATGATTAATTTCATGATTCCTCCACAGTGAATATCATTAAGATGGGAGACATTCTCTGAACTGTGAGGGTACAGGGGCCACACAGAGAAGAAATAAAGGCAAGAACCACACCACGTGTTGCTGGTGAACACAATTACAGAGTAACACACGCCAGTTCTGAATCTGCTCCTAGATGTAATGCTTCTAAAATAATTTAAATTTATTGATACACATTGCATTTGTGGTATAATTACACACTACTGTTCTGTAGCCTAGACACTGCTTCGTAAAGAAACTCATTCATGGAAAGCATCAATCTAGGGTTACTTGATTGAAAAAAAAAAAACCGTTCAGCACAAAGATTGAAGTTGTTCCATACGGCATGTCATGCAGCCCAGCTATCCTTTTCCTTTTCGCCGTGACATATGACAAATGACGTTCATATGAGGGGTACGGTTCCTTATGCAGTTATCATAACTCCCTCCGGACCAGCGCTAATTCTGCCCTTTCTCTTCCATTTAAAAGACCAATCAGAATGCAAATGAGCACGGGTGTTGTCAACAAAGGCCCCACCTCCAATTTGCTCTATTTTACAAAAAAAAAAAAAAAAGGAAAGAAAGAAAAAGAAAACAATCACTGAAAAACTCGGTCCTTGAGACCCAGTGGGGAAGCTCCCTAGCCACGGAAGGCTCGGATGTCAGAACACGGCCACATCACACCACCGCCGAGCTGGCCTCCAAGATCGCAAACACTTCAGTGGAAAATGCAGTGAGCATCGGGTCGAGAAGGTTTTAGAAATAAATCAGGTAAATGTGCTCCGGCAAATAAACTCAAGCAGCATTCTGGGAGCATGTTCTGACTCACGGCTCTTTTTTTTAATGATTTCTTATGATTATTTGAGTTTGGATGCAGACAGAGTCCCATGTGGGGCTCCACGGCACAGCAGGAGGGAACGGGGCCTCGTCTCATGGGCCTTGGGTGAGCAGCACTGGACAAAACAGACAGCAAACCCATGTAGCAGGTACAAATGACTTCATATTTTCAGGCAGATCTGAATGAGGAGCAGTGCAGACACTTATTTGCGTGACAAAAATGAAACATTATACTTAAGATTAAAATTTATATTTCTAGTAGCAACTATGATTGAAAAAAAAATAAACCCTATGGCGAGCCCAAACATGTCCTTCAGGTCCATTGAGACTGTTTATGTTAAACACAGAATGACGGGAGAAAATAAACTTTTCTGTTACATGAGAAATTCCTAGAAAAGTCAGCCTGATAATTCAGTATCTCCTCACTTTACTAGAAGCAAAAACACTCTTAGAATATACAAAAAAAAAAAAAGGTAAGGTCGGGTGTGATAACAAACAAGACAGATATTCTAAGAAAAACGGTTACTTGAACTTTGCAAGTGGAAAAAAAAATAACTTAAAAGGAAAATATGGAAGCACAGGGTCCCCAGGACAAACAGGCTCAGTAAGTGACTTCACCACCCCGACTCGTGAAAGATTCAGAAGCTTCTTGGAGTTGAGCTCATCATTTCCACTGACAATTAAAATCATTTCATCCTGAATGCTTGTTATTAAAGACATTTCCCAGCATCAAGTTGCAACTTGATGTTAATGACACAACGTGAAACAGGATGAGACAACCAAGTTTTCACGTGAGGCTGGGGTTAATGAAAGGAATCGCTCCTTCTTTAGCTCTTGTTTAATCCTTCACATAAGACCTGTCTTAATCACCAAAGACTAGAGCAATCAGGTGTCCTAGACTGTTATCTCACTTCAAATTTCCCCCCATTGTCCAAGTTTCACCCACAGCAACCAGCATAAACTTTATAGTGAATAGCCTACACCAACTTTATGTTGTAATACTTAAGTATTCATTCCTTTTCTGTTTGTTATAGAAAAGTCTGGTGTGTGGATCCTATAAGCTACCCTTTTATGGCAAGTGTTTTCTAGCGTCATCGGAGAAATATTATCATGCCCTAACGCAAACACCCGAGAGGCAAAAATGTCCTTAAATTGCTGGTGGACCCTTCTCTTAAATTATGAAACGTTAGACCTTTTCTAGGTAAAAACCAGATGAGGGAGCCTTGGTGACTTGCCCGCTGCTTTGGAGCTGATCAGCAGGAAAGGACGATCCTTAACTTCTCCCAGAACTTTCCTCACTGCTGCACTGCAGGCCGAAAATGCAGCCCCCATTTTTGCAAATAAAAGATGGGAGGACTGGGGAAGGAGTGAGAGGAGGTCTGGAACTTCCATTTGGGTCCTGGAGTTTAAACCTTTACACGGTACCATCAGCTGTTTATAAACTCCCCAAAGACACCAAACCCTGCAAACTGTGCGTTTCTGCTTCGTGCACCTATCTCTCCTGCTGGTCAAGGGCCTGGACCACCTCGGTCCCCAGCATACAGCACATGCCTGTTAGGTCCTTGACGAAGCTCTGATGAGCTAAACAGAAATAAAAACCCATGTGGTTTATGCCATTTCTCATAGGCAGAAAAGCAGAATAAAATCTTCTAAAGGAGCACAGAACTTTAGGACTGTCTGAGGCCCAAGAGAAAAGAAAACCTTTGTCATCTCACACGAGAGTGGCCTTCTACGAGAGAGGTCAGCAAAGTACGGCCAAATCGGGTCCTTGCCTGTTTCTGGAAATAAAGTTTTATTGGAACACAGCCACGTTCACTCACTTGGACACGGCTGTTTCTCACTTTAACAGTGGAATTGAGGGACAGTGACAGAGACACTGTGTCCCAGGACACGAGGAAGACAAGGAGGGGAAAAAGCGTAAATTTGTGAAAGTTACAACATATATTTCCATCTGCATGTTACACCTGGAGACTAATTGATACCCCCTCTGAAAATTATCGGCAGGCTTACGTGCTTCAGAGATGCAATCCTATTGACTTAAAAGCCTGTTATCCTGTTACAGACCCTACTGAGGAGGAAGCAAGTCATAAAATCATTTATGAAGCTAGCACACACTTTAGGAATTAGTTTCCCTTACTCTTCCATTTGGTATTCCATGCATAATCCCACAGTACCGAATAAATCTGATTATTACTAAATATATCCTACAGTACTACTTGAACGTAAGTAAAGTTATATACGTTAGATCTGCAATTCAGAAAGGGCCCAAATCTCTTCTCTTGCTTGAGTCATTTGAGAATGTGACTATACGCATTATGTTCCTACCCTCTGAAACAATATTTGGGCCAAGTGATGGAACTTGTGTTAAAATTGCAAATATCCTATGAACGGTGTAATTCTCCCTCGGGTGTATATTTTTGTACACTATAAAAATGTTTATATTGTGTCTATCTGAGGTTCTCAAACCTAAATATTATAGTTTTGCTATAAATTTAAGGGAATGCAGAATAACAGTTTGTTCAAAATACATCCATCCCCAAATATCCTGTTACGTATCATTCAAATGAACCGTTCTTTACTTCCAATATTTAAATATTTAAGAGTTGCTACTGGGTTTTCTTCGTTTTATAATTTGATACCTTTTTTGTTTTTATTATTGAAACTGAAATCAGCATTTTCTGGAAGTCTGAAATTATGCCAAATATAACTCAAATCACCTCTAGAATATCACTAATACGAAATGTACTTATGAGTATAGTTAAAAAGGTACACCTTCAGGAATCTGAAATTTACTCTGGTTTATACATAATGATAATGCAATAATTTGGAAATGTACTGAAAACGGGATTTGTGAAGTGCCTGTCTGTCATTACAGAAAAAAAAGAAAAAAGAAAGGATTAGAAAAAAAGGGGGGACACATAATTGTGACCCACGGCCAGCCCAGCCAGTGACCCGAGCTGTCTTGCTGGGCACAGACCCACAGAGCCTGAGCAGCCTCAGCTCCAGACTGCGAGTAAATTCTCTCCCATGGATGACACCTCCCTGATATGGATGCCAGCGTCCTGGCTCGGGGGTAATAACACACCCTGTGCAGACGGGCACCTGGCCTTTACATTGAGATGCAGGATCTCCCAGCAAAGAGGAGGCTGAGGGCCGTGTTCTTTGCCCTGGCACAGGTGGACACCCATTCCTACCACCGGCCACCTCGGGAGCCTTGCTGGGAGCTCAGGAAGGACTCAGGGCAACCGTCCCCATGGCTCAAGGACAAGCGAGTGTGGAGAGCCGCTGGCCTCACCAGAGTCGGGGTCCCCAGGCCCAGCAGGCAGCACCCACCAGGCTGTTCCCTGTTAGGAAAATGGGGACATTATTCTTCTGCCCTAGATTTCTCACTGGGCACGGGGAAACTACCAGAAGAGATTTTATGCATACAGTATATAACTAAGTAGTACAAACAGAAAAAACATATATACACACACAAAAACTGGTTTTTCCACACACAGTAAGCACGTGCTGCTGGCAGGATGTGCACCTTGGGGCCGGGTCCTTCTGCCTTCTTCCCTCACCTTTAAATGATGTACACGTGTAACCACACGCTGTGTTGTGACTGACAAAGCCCTAGGCCGGGCAGCCCTGTGCACTGGGAATCTCTGAGCACATCCATCTGCCATCACGGCTTCTCCTCCATTCAAAACTACACCCATGAATGACATCACCAGCAATTGCAACTTCAAGCAGTAAGTAAACAAGCCATGAATGCACAAACACGAGGGCAAAGAGCTCTCGGAAAAAAAAATGAATAAACTTGTTTTCATTGGCTAGAAGCAGAACAGAAGCAGAATTGTATTTTTTTTTGCGGGTGGTGGGGTAACTCAGGGACATTTAAGGCTAACAGTTCTCAGACGCTGCCCAGAGCACCCTGCCTGGGTGCTTTCTGCACGCCTCGTGCACAGGCCATGCGTGCCTCTGCATCACGGAAGAACGCACACATCCCTCTCCACATCGCACAGCCCTCGAGCAAGATGCCGGCAGCCGGCAGGGCCCCAACTAGGCGGGGCCACCGGGCACAGGACCTCTATTCTCTCGGGGGTCACACAGGGCGGTGCCCCATAATGCAGATAGACATTTAAATTCCTCTGTGAATTCCTCTGTGGCCGATGAGAGCGATTTACATCCAAATGGAGTACCCCTGATTGAAATTTCAGGAATGAAAAGTGGAACGTGCGAAGTTACAGACCATCTTTATCAAGTGCATTTGCTAAGAAATAAAGTAAGACAGCAGCAGCCGACAGCCACGCCTTCCCAGGAAAGCGGGGCCAGGGGGACCCGGGACCCAGGCCCCGGTGCCCCAGGCTGCAGACCACCCCCAGCTTCCCCGGCAGTCAGCGCCCGGACCAGCCAGGTGAACCCGCCCTGCACGCTCGTTCAGCCCAAATGCTGAAATGTTTTTAATGTCCTTCACAACTTGAGCCTCAGCTGGGTACACCTGCTGAAGAGAACTTGTGCAGACTTGTCAGAGCCTAACCTAGACATTCTGCTTGCTCGTTCGCTGGGAGGGACCCTGCACACCAGGGGCCTCGGACCCGGGACTTTCAACGTGCCATCGGGAGATCCGCAGAAGCCTGTGGTTGGAAACTTTGGCCCCCAGCCCCTCCTGGAGGGCCCAGGGCCACCAGCTGTCAGACACGGAGCAGGGAGGTGCCTGCCGCTGCCCCCAGGTGGGAAGCCTTCATGCCCGGGGCTGGAGGGCACCCAGTCCTGTCCAGACGGTGACACACAGGGGGACGCTGCTGGGACACCCCTGATCACAAACCCGTCTCATCCTTCCCTCTTCTCCAGGGAGGAGACAGAGGGCAGGACCAAAACACCCGGCGACGTAACGACAGCTTTTCCCAAACTGCTGAAGGCCTGGAAAGGTGGGAAACGACCCATCCATTCGCGGTAAAGACGGCATTTCCTACTGATTGACACGAAAACCTTCCCAGGCTCCAAAAGCTGGGCAGGGTTTCTCTACGACTTTTAAGAATGGATTTAAAGAAGACATGCCTTCCCAACCACCTCTTTAGGAATCAAAAACACAAACTCCGGACTGAGCAGACGACCACTTGATAGACCACAATGACGCCCAATACAACACACACACAGGCCCCTCCCCTCCAGAAGAGCATCACGCAGACAGGGATGTCCTGTCCGGAGAGATCACTTCTGCCTCTTCACATCTAGCAGCTTTATGACTTTGTGACACTCGGTCTATATGAATTAACATAAAATAACTTATTTTCTCCATTCTCCTTAGAGGGCAGCTGGCCATTTTGCAAAATCTACTCGTTGTATCGAACTGAACATGAATGGGGCGTAGGCTTCAAAGTGACCTAAACAGCGAGGAAAGAAGCAGAGTGAACTTGCCCATTCACTGTAACTGTTACTATATTTACAAATTGGTTGTTTCAATATGCTCACATAAAGAAATATTAATATTCAGCCATTGTCATTCTTTGGAGATAAGCTTGAATTGGAGCCTTATTTGACTTGCCCATACTTCACACATTTTGCACAGATCTGACAAGACTACGCGTGAATCAAGTTATTTACAAGTCTATGCTAGCAATCTGCTTGTAGGGCGAGGGTGGCAGACACAGAGGGGGAAGCACAGCCCCCCGGCCGTGTGTCCCCGCTGAGACCCTGGGTGTTGGTCACAAACCTCCCCCAACGCGAACACGCAGCCTCCCGCCATCCGCCCATTCCTGCCCCGACTCCTTACACATCAAATTCTGAAGAATGACTTTAAGAGACCCACGAGCATAAGCGTGTTTCCTGAAATATACGCTGGACAGAGAAAATGCAAATTTCACACTTCCGGTCTGGACAAAGTAATAGCAACCCCTACGAGAAGGAACAACTACTAATACAGTAGAAATAAATAATTAGGATGAGATCATTTTTCTCTTGTTCGAATGGATGAGCTTCTTTAAGACACTTCATGCAGGCCATTCCTTTTTTACGTATCTCAGAAAAACTAAGGAAAACTGAGCTTACGTTCTGAAGGTAGACTTAAACCCATGTCAAGTGCTTAAAGTGACATAAGCTACAAATAGCCACAAAGTCCACGTACTAAGGGTGTGGTTTCTCCACAGACAGGCTAGAAGGAGGGGAGGGTCTTTATACCACACGCGGTACTAGCTTTTCTGGACGCCTTACACCCCTTAACTCCAAGCTCACCCTCATTGGTGCTTTCACGTTGAGGCCCAATCTCCATGAAATACACGGAATAATAACTTTTCTATCATTTTAGTTTCCCCATCAGCTGATGAAGGAAATCAATTTGTTGCAGAGCCTGAATTTCGGGCTCCTTACTGGAAAGTACCCTGTGCGGATGGATGCCCTGGGGAGGGGGAGTTGGGAGTAACTGACCCAGTTTTTCAAAGGAAGCCACTGGGGGTACTGAGAAGACACAGAACCAGGAAGCAGCGAGCGGACCAGAGCATCGTTCCCTACAGCCCGGCAGAGGCTCCCCTGAGGTCCACTGCTAGACCCCTTCACCCTCGGGTGGTTCCTTTAAAAAATAAGGGTAAGAGCAAGAACGTTCCCTCCTTGGAGGTTCTGAGGATGAAACGCCATCTAAACATGTTATAAGGTGCTTTACAAATACGTCTGTGTAACCTAGCATGTAATTCCACAACTAGACACTTCTGCTCTGATGGCACTGTTTATCTTGTGACAATTTCCCTCTGCCTTCCCCAGTGCAAGGACATCTCAGCATCTTCCTTCCCCTAGAAGCTTTTAGGTCTTTTCACCTTTTACATAATATTTTTAAGAAGGAAAGTCAGGAGTTGACATATACCACGCTAAGTGAAAAAAGATGCTATGGCGAAATGATATGAAAAGTTTTTACACACTTCACATACTGTTCCAAAGAAACTATATTTTCCGTCTTGGCTGTTGAACATGAACAGTCTTTACAGTGGTTGACCAGGCTCTACACGTCACGGTTCATTGTTAGTTCCTTCTCATCACCTACTACTCTCTCCCTGCTCCCTCTTGGTCGGCTACACGGGTCTCCTCCTGATCCTGGGACACACCAGCAACTTTCTGCCCCAGGGCCTTTGCACAGTTAGTCATTCCCTTTGCTCATATGGACTCTCCCCCTAAATACCTACAGGACTTGCTTCCACTCCACCTTCTCCCTCTCTCTTCCCTTTGTTTTCTGGAGCACTTGTTGCCACCTACACTACTTCATGCTCCGAACACATGTCAACATTACATTTATTTCCTTGGTTTCAAAGGTAGGCTTGAAGATTCGGTACTTTTGGTTTTGGGTTGTTTTTGTTTGTTTGTTTGTTTTAGCTTGGAAGCCAAACCTCTTTCTTTCTAGCCTGCACTGTAATATTTTTCAAATGGGTGAAATAGTTTACAAGTATGCAACATGTCACAATTAGCATCTCTGTAATGAAAAAATAAGAAAACGTAACCATTTGGTTAAATCTGAAAGCTGAAGGAAGATCTAACCTTTCCTGCCTCTGTCTCTCCTGCCCACAGGCCACCTTTCTATCCTCCCAAGGAGCCCTTAAGGGAAGTTCCTGTCATTTCTTTGTTGCCTTTTTCGGGGAAAAACAGATAAAACACACACTTTTTAAAAAGGCTCAGAGCTGCCTGCACGTAGTTTCAGGTATGTCTTAAGAAAACAGAACTCTACTTGGAAATTAATAGGACGTCTGAAAATTAAGCAATTTTGAAGCCTACACTATAAATAGAACCGTGATCACATGAAATGTCTGTGGATCATTTATGAGGAAAAAAACTAACTAAAATTGAAATGCTGACTTCTCATGGACAGGCAGCAGCACTGAACCCATCTTATGTGTGAGTTCTCTCAGCTTTGCAGCTACGGATGCGTAGGGAAAGGTGATAAGAGCAGGGGTGAGTTCTCGGGAAGCTTCCCATCGCACAGACTACAGGTGAGCATCCTTCTTCACCAAGAGCTGAGGGTGAGCAGGGAAGACTCAGAAGGAACGGGAAAGGGAGCCCACTAACCTCGTGAAGTTTCTGGAATCCGAAGGCTAACAGCAAAGACAGAGCACACAGAGAAATACTGGGAGTTCTGAGGCGAGGCTACCCAGAGCTCAGAGAGGCTGACAGCTCGGAGCCGGGACCCAGCAAGATCAAACCTGTGGTTTCTCAGAGGAGAAAACTGATGTGGAAATTCCACTTCATTGGATGGACCCCAAGTGTGTGGGGGGGACTGGGGGCACTATACGTTTGAGTGGTTCCACCAGACTTTTCCAGCAAGGACACCTGCAGTCCCAGCAGGGACAGCCCATCCTGTGTCTTTGGCCAAGAACGGTTCAAGAATAAATTCAAAGATGAATTCTGAACATTCCAGCTGAACAGCACAGACTCCAGACTCGTGAAGACGCATGCTTATCACCCAGAGTTATTCTAGGAACTGAGTTAAACGCTCCACGCGTTTAACTTGGGTTAAACTTGGGTATTTTACTGCAGTGCTTATTTCATTGAGAACTAAATCTACTCATAAACCAGCACTACCCACAAGCTAAACTGCAAATAACAGTAAGAAGTAAAACGGAATTAAGATCTGTCTGTGCTACTGTGTCTTTACAATTTTGATTATGACCCTCAGCACCAAAATGTCATTCTATCAGTATTTGGAAGCTACTGTAAACTTTCAACTTGAAAAGAAAATGTTCATTTCAAAAATTTGTCAAAATAAATAAAATCGAAAGAATGTTTCAAAATTCATGAATGTTTGTATTTATAGAAGTGGGTCAATATTTCATATCGAATACTTCCACACGGTTCATTATTAAAAGTTTAAATTTTTTTTGTTTATTCAACCAGTTAAAGTGAGTTTTCTGAAACTGACTGATATAAATGTCCACTCCTGGTTTTATAATATTCTAAAGAAAGAAGAAATACAGATTTTGCAGTTTTGCAACTAAGATATCTTGCGAAAACGCACCTAAATATTTTCAGCTGAACTGTGCATTTCTTATAAGTCTAATTGGTGAAGTAAGAAGAGTTCTTTGTATTAGTTTTACCAAACTTATTTGATAAAGTATTTGTTTTAAAAATTTGATATAACTGGAAGAGCTTATGAGTAGCTCATGGATTTGTTTTCTGTTTCATTTGCATAATACCAAAAATATTATTTTAGGTCCCTTTCATGCTGGAAAACATTTTTTAAATTACCTGCATCATATAAGAATAAAACAGAAGCATGACACCACCACAAATCACAGTAGCAAATTATCTTTAAAAAAAATGCATCCAGGCTGTGGTATAGGAAACTGACCACTTTCCCTTTCTAGGAATTCTTGTTGCCTTAGTACTTCAGGAGCTCTGGTTGTACGTCCATCTCTGATTTTCAAACAAAATCAATGTGCACAACAGCCTCTAGTCCATGCCCTGTTTAATCCTGCTTACCACCTGGAGTTTCTAAAGTACTATATGCACAGTTTTTAAATTTAGTAAGAACGTCCTGGCCTGTTTCCAAAACTTCTCCCCCACCTCACAATTCCCTCCATCCATCCGTCCATCCGTCTATCCATCCATCCATCCATTCATCCAGCCACGTTGGGCTCCGGAAGCCCTACAGGAAGAAAGAAGCAGGGGACCACAGGGGGCCTGAGCTGGGCCTGGCAGGGCAGCAAACGGCTGCGTCACTCACATGACGGGTTGGGGAGGTTTCTACGACCTGGGGATCCACGGGCATCAGACGGTCACTGACCTCAGCCTCTATTTTCAGTTGCTTTCCATCACCAGCACGGGGCCGGGCAGCCAGAGCTCCATCCCACGTCCTCCGAGGAAGACAAGTTTTCACAGAAGGGATCCAGACCTCATCCAGGGAAAGACTACCGGGTTTACTTACAAACACGCCCCACATAGCACATCAGCATTTTATTCCCGTCCGCTGTCCACCTAACTGGGAAAGTGCTCCATAGAGCCAATGCCCCATGACAGGGTCCTCTGAACTTTGCTTTCTTCTTATCCTGAGAAGCAGTTTCATTACTCCATTCATTCCTGATAGGGGGACAAGCACTCCCGTTTTGTTATCCTGCGCCGCTGGCCGACAGCGATGCTGGGTGCATTACTGGCGCGCGTGGCTTCTAATGGCAGGCGTGTGGCCCTGAGGCCGCCGTCTGCTAGGAAGGAAGTGCTCTCTCTGCGGATGCTGGAGAGACTGGCAGCTCGTGTAAACACAGCCCTGAACCACTCCCCAGAGCACAAGGCTATAGATTCCCGACCACGTTTGTTCAAACATGGATAGCTGGTGTGTGAATTGTTATGTTTGTTTATGTCTTCTTTTATGTCTTTCAAAGGGGGGTTAGAATCACATCTTAGGAAGGCAGTGCCTTCTGAAAAACCATTTCTCATCCCATAACAATGAAGTTAAATAAGTTTTTTCTCGGAAAATCATAAAAGATCTTAAAAACAAGAAGGGCACTGGTGAGATAATCCACTTCCCAGAAGATCACCACCTAGCGACCACTGATTATTCATGGGTCCTTAGGCAAATTCTAAAACTGGTCGTTTTCAAATAGACTCATCATCACATAGAGTGATGACTCATCATGAAAGTTTCTTAGGAAACTGCTAATGGCCTTATTTAATGACGAGTATAGGATATTTCACTTAGAGAAGAAATGCACCTTAAGGACCCCTCAAGGAATGACTGAAAACACAGCCCCATTAGATGTCAGATCAGTGGCCCAGGATGACCCACTGATAAAGAAAAAGGACTTACATTTTCCCAGATCATAGAGGCCTTTCGATTTGAATTATCCCAAGAATTTTCTTTCTTCCTCTTCTTTTTTTTTTTTTTAAACACACGTCAGCATAAATATATTCTGAATGCTTGCCAGGCCTTCACCCTCTGCCACATCAGAAAACACTGCCCACGTGGGCACCAGCAGCCTATTTCTCTAACTTACAGCATTCGTCCTTATTCAAGTGTCTGCTTTTCTCTAGTGCTGTCCACCAGCATACCTTGTAGTATATGCATGAAGCAATTTCCTGCAAGGCTCCAAAATAAAAAGACAAATAGCACTTCTACAAACAATAAATCATTCTAGAGGGAACAGGCCATATCCTAGGAGAAAGGTATTCATCTCCACACAAAGGCCCACAGAGACAGAGCAGACCCTCTTCTTTCCTGATAATATTTACAAACATCTCTACCCACTAATTAAATCAGTGACCTTGGAAAAGACGCCTGACCTCCCTCAGCCTCTGTTTTCACAACCTTAAAATGAGTTACATTAGACTGATGGTGCTCAACTCCTCTCCCTCAGAATGACCTTGTATTTTTTTTTTCCTGTCACCACTCTGTGTGGAGAGAGTTTTCAAGTATTTGGTGTTGGGGGGGCGGGTATCTTATCAAGTACAATATACAGTTTGCTTTACTAAAACAAAGACAGCTGGAGGAATGTAAGTTTTCCAACTCTGCAGACCACTGGAAGTCCAGGAAGAGAGCCTGAGAACCCCCAGAAGAGATGACCAACCAACATTTTGATTCAGCTCTAAAATTCACCAACATCACAAGAGCTTTGAAAACAATGTCGAATCCTGAGCTCCTCAAACTGGCAGGTGTGGAAAACAGTTTTAAAAATGAGGGGGACTTCCCTGGTGGTCCAGTGGTTAAGATTTTGCCTTCCAATGCAGGTGGTGCGGATAGGATTCCTGGTCAGGGAGCTAAGATCCCACATGCCTCACGGCCAAAAAACCCAAACATAAAACAGAAGCAATATTGCAACAAATTCAATAAAGACTTTAAAAGTGGTCCACATCAAAAAAAAAAAAAAAAAAAAGAGGGAGCTTTCTCAAACTAACATAACCTTGTAAATCAACTGTACTACAATAAAAACTAAAAAATAAAATAAATTTTTAAAAAATGACAGAGCTTTCCTTTATTGTCCAGTCTTCCTGCTTAGCTGTCCCCATCTTACTCTGAATGAATAACGTGTGGAAGAAAAGAGAGAGAAATTAAGTAACGCCCACCAAGTGAAATAAAAACCCAACTGTTAAGTTGAAAGCTGCCTAAGGCCGATCTACAGTAAAATCCCAAGGTCACTATTGTATATGAGCTTCCAAAGTAGACAGTGTGTAGGACTTGGATAAAATGGGATATAAAATAAAGAGCACTGGTAAAACAGCATCTTCGTGTGGTTCAACCCACCACTACCCTTTTCTGTCTCAGGGATTCCCAGGCAAGTCACTGGGACTCTCTAAGCTTCAGGTTCCTCGTTCCAAAAATGGAGATACAGGCGGTCCTCCTATGACACAGGGCTTTTGGAGTATTACGTGAGACTTTATGTATGAGAATGTCTTAACGCTATAAAGTGAAAAAAAAATACTTTTTGGATTTTAAACACTTGTTTTGATTGAAAGGGGGGAGGGGCATGCAATTGTCTTTCAATATTGATCAGAACAATGGTTACGTTTTCACCATCTCATCAACTTTAGTAGCATTCTTTCAAAATCATTCACTGTCCACCAAGTTTTGGGGATTGTTAGTTACACTTATAATTTGGAGGCAAAAGATGGGTGGATTTAAGTAAGTACTTTTGAATTTGCATAGAGAAAGCACTATGTTGCATTCATAAATATTAAAGATTATGCACTGATTCTATGCAAAAGTGAAAGTCATTCTTGAGCTATACATATGGATTTTAAGGTAATCATTAAAATCACTAATATAATGAACTCTATCATAATACCTATTTTTTTCACATTGGAAAGGTTGAAATTTAGTACTATACCATAGTAACTCACTCAAGCAGCTGTACTAAAAATACCACATGGATAGATTAAAGTAACACTAAAACTACAGTTATACTTAAGGTTATAAAGTTTTAACACGATTAGAGAACACATTATCATTCAGTATTGGAGCTTCAATTATGAAAATAATATCCACATCCAGCCTCTTGGAGCACAACTGGATGAGATATTATGAAACTACACACATGTACACACACACACACACACATCACCCCAAAATAGTAATTATTTATTTCCCCCAAATTTGGTACTCTTTAAAATTGATACTAAAAAGCCCAGTATTTACAAAATGCTGTACATGTAATCATTCATCTTTAAGGTATATCATGGATCACAATATTTGACCAAATATTCCAAATTTCAGTAAAATCACCATAAGCAAATCTCGTCTCTGGGCATAAATACCACGTATGGCATAAGAAAACTGGGCCAAGTCTAAAGACATGTTTGCCTGATCAACTTTTACAAAGTCTCTGGACAGGTAAAAGCGACTTGATACAAATTTCATATTTCCTCGTCCAATAGAAAAGACATCCAGAGCTGCTAACTTAACCATTGTATCATTTTGTAAAAGTGCAGCCTGTAAGTCTTAACCCAATTCCATTTCAGCAGAATGCAATGAATTCAGTTCTGATGCAATGAATTCAATTAAATGAGACGGCCAAGCACAGAAGTATCTTGTATAATTTGCACCCACAGAGCAAAATGCTAGTGTCCAACATAGACTCCAGCTCTCTCTATTCACACTTTCTTCTGTGCCCGTTATTTCAGTGCACAGTTCATGTAAGTCTCTGCAGCCATCTAGAAAGAAATGGAATAATCAGGAGCAATTATCAGCCTCAGCATTTCCTCGATCTTGAGTGATGACTTCACCAGTTCTCTTCAGAAAAAATCTACCACTGAACTCTGTCTACAATAATCGACCTTGAGTAATTCAGAATAATCACTGCCACCTTGAAGAATACGTTCAAATTAATGAAATTAACACAGAAAATCTTCCCACTGAAATGTGGCTATTCTCATAAAATCTACCACCTGATCGATAACATGTTTATAACCGCTGATCTTGGAGATTCAGAAAATTCCGTTTGGTGGATGAGAATGCCAGCATTCAAAGGCCTTGCCCAACTTGTACGGAAACATGCATTCTGCTCATGTCTGCAGTAGATAAAGTCTGCAGAGAATTCACCTATTACAGGAGCCCCAGTGAAGACCGGGCTGTGGGGAAGGGCACGTTGGTCCGCTTTCCTCTGAGCTTCCCCAACTTGGTGTACTTGGCAAAGCAGATAAAGGAGTCAAGGTACATTTTCCCTTAAGTTTCTGAGGTGAAATAGGAACACCTGATTCTGTGCTACCCAAAAAAACAAAACAAAAAACCCTCTCCACTTGCCAAATCTGATACCAAAAGTTAACCGGCTCTTGGGACTCTGCTTCTACAGAAAACGCATTAGTGGGAATTTTAACAGAAAACCCATTATCCCTGTGCTGGTCCTGAAACTTTCACAAGTTCTTTTCAGAAAGAGATTCATTTTAATACTAAGAGCTCTAAAGAAAATAAAGCATTAATTACCTATGAAAATTCCTCTTCTGGGGGTTAGTAGGCCTCTGGAAGAACAAAAGAATCAAACGCTGGAGGTTTTCCTACCCAGTTTGACAACCAGACAAATCAAAACAGGGCAGGAGTGATCACCCTCATTAAATCAACCCTGAAGAGTGAAGCCCCAGGCCAAACAATGGCCGATTCAGCAACTAAAAGTTTAAGGGTTCTGTTTTCCTCATAAGGCGCCCCATATTAGGAGCAACACTGTCAATTTTAAAAAACCTATATTCCAGTTACACATTTTCATCTTGACACTATCTCTTACAACCACTTCGTAAAAGGTCATCAGAAAGTAAGGTCCTGATATAGTTTCAGGATCAGACGCTCTTTTCCTTAATTGTTATTTTACTATGTAATTTAAAACACTACTTCATGACAATTGATAATTATCTATGAAAAGAAAAATCTCAAGTGAAACAAAGAGGGGAAAAAACAATGGTTCTTGGAGACTGGAGTAAAACCAGCCACCAAAACAGAAAAGGCCTGAATTTCTTAGGAAGGTACCGGCTCCGTGTTTAGCAGCTATGAGCATCCTGGTTTCTAATTTAAGAACACCCGTTTACAAAAGTGTCTTTCCTGTACACGCTCATGGTTTCAAGATATCAAGCATCAGTAGCATCGCTGGATTTATTAACACGTTTCTTTTTTT
The DNA here is from genome assembly GCF_949752795.1 of Hyperoodon ampullatus. Lineage (NCBI taxonomy): Eukaryota > Metazoa > Chordata > Mammalia > Artiodactyla > Ziphiidae > Hyperoodon > Hyperoodon ampullatus. Next base: position 3,611,501 of record NC_136929.1, on the reverse strand, counting down.
TTTTTTTTTTTTGGTACGCGGGCCTGTCACTGTTGTGGCCTCTCCCGTTGCGGAGCACAGGCTCCGGACGCGCAGGCTCAGCGGCCATGGCTCACGGGCCCAGCCGCTCCGCGGCATGTGGGATCTTCCCGGACGGGGGCATGAACCCGCGTCCCCTGCATCGGCAGGCGGACTCTCAACCACTGCGCCACCAGGGAAGCCCTAACACGTTTCTTTAGAGGAGCTGAACCGCTCCGGATGTTGACAACCTCCTGGGCCTCCCAGGGGCCCCGAGCACAGGAGGAGAGGGTTCTAAGGACCCCATTCTACAGACAGAGAAAGTGAGAAAGAGGGATTAAATGGCTTTCCTCTCTCGCACATGACTCACGAAGAACAGCAACTAGACACCTGGTTTCCTGATTCCTGGGTTAGTGTTCCACACACCCTGCTTCCTTCTCCGAAGTACTATTTTGGTAAAGGTTTCTCTTTCAATAAAGGAACTAGAACAAGTCATGTGACTTTCATTCAGGAAAGCCTCTGTGTGTTTTCATTAGCACCTTAGTTGTCTGTTCCTGGGAACGGGGTGGGAACAGGGCACGGATGACCTTATTATGACAAGAGCTAGCCAACCAAAGCGGAAAAGCATGCACAACAGGAAAAATAAAGCGTGTGTGGTTTGTCAAGTCATCTCCTTGGAGTTCTAAAAATATTCAAGTCCCTGGCTTTAAGACTTCAACAGACAATACTTTTAAACACGACTTGTGGACTGTGTTCCCCCTTCAGGAACAATTGTGTTGCTCTCTCATCCCTTGATCCTTTCACTGTGGGAGGTGAATAAACAGTCCTTTTATGGAACAAATTTAAATACAGATGCTTTCCGGTAATTCTTATCTAATCCGCCTTGCACCTACACATAAACCAATTTTGGAACAAAAACCCCACTAAAGAGGAATAGTAAAATAGCACAGTTTATGGTATACACCGATCTATAACTCTAACAACCAAATATATAAAGTTCATTTTAAAAAGTGGTTTTAAAGCACAGTAAGTTCAGCAGCATACAGTTTCAGTTCCCAAACAACAATACTCTAAAGATTGCTTATACTTTTTCCCATACACACCCACAAAACCCAGGGTAGGTAACCTTCTCCCTGCTCCCAAGTAAGATGCATAGTTTAGAGTTCAATTTGTATCGGCTCTGCGGGACCTACAAATACATACACACACATCTGTGTCAATCTAAGGCGTACTAACTTTTTAATTGGCTCCGCCATTGAAACCCCACCGCCATCCCCGATTCTATTGGAAACAACCATCAAACACTGCTGGAACCTTACCTCTTTGTCACCACCTCTCCAAATACCAAACGCTACCCCCAAGGGACCCCGAATGGTTCCACTTCAGCGTAACTCGTGAAGTTTTTCCACGCGGAACCCAAGGAGCTGGATGTGGAAACATGGCCACTTCCGAGGGGCAGGGCAGCACACCCGATGCCTCAGGAAGTTCATTTTCCATTTTATCTTCAAAGAGAACGCTTTGCAAGTCTTCCTTCCATAAATCATGCTCTCAAAGAACTTATCTCCTGTGAACTTTTTATTTATGAGCATCACAAACAAACGTCTACGCGTAAACGTGAGTTCAATATAAGTGGATGTTCATTCTGGGTTTCTTGACAGTCCCTTTCTGGCTCCACAAAATGCAATTTAGTTTCCCCGTTAATTAAGATGAGATGCTCGTCTTCCCTATCCTACTGTTCTCTGTGCTCAAAATTAGTTTACTAGAAATCCATTTAGCATGTAGTCCTTTTATCAAAAAAAAAAAAAGTGTGGTTTGGGCACAATGGGTCAATTGTAGTTATCCATTTTGCTTAAAAATAGTCTTTTTTCCTTCTTAAGAGAGTGTTTACGTTAACGCCCACAAAGACTCTGGACAACCAGCAATCCAAAGAGATCTCTCATCTTTGTTCAGCCACCACCGAACATACAAACTGCTGTTTGGATTTCGGAATCCTGAATCCTATAGGTTGTAAGGAATTTTATACTGGTGGGAAATCTGAAACAAAACAGGCCAAATCAGGCCTCTCATAAACTTATCTCTTGCGGTTTAACATTTTCCCTCATCTGAAAAGGGCATTATATTAGACGTGAATCACGTTTCTGAAAGTATCTACTTTATCAGAAAGGCCTTGAATCCTTTCAGGCCTGGAGGTGCACACTCCGGCTCATTCGCCCTGTGACTGCAAGAAACACCTCCCAGGGCCCTCCTCAATCCAGTCCAGGTTTTTCCCGCCTGCTCCACCAGAAGCAGTGAGAGGTGTTGTGTTCTCAGGCTGTTTTTCTGATTAGAATCAGATTTCAGCAAAATGTACTTTCGTGTTCACGATGGCCTATACCCATTCCTGTGCGTACAGATTTCTCCTCCACTCAAGTCTAGTTACGCCGGTGTGTTTATCTGGTCTGCATCTTGGACGGCAGCTAATCATCCTTCAAGTCCCAGGCACACGAGCAATTTTTCAGATGCACCTGTAGGCCTTAAGTTAACTCCAAGCAAAGTGACCTTCCGCTGAGCGTCATCGTTTATGGGACACATCCTGACAACTTCCAGTGGGCTTCATTAGATGCTGAAGCACCATACTCTGATAGTTCTCCGTGACTCTTTTTATCTTGTGTTCCACAATTTTAATAAAAAAGCAGGTAGCGTTTCCTCTGTTATATTGGATTTCCAGCGTATCCACTCTACAGCTATAACTTTAAATCCCCTGGATACTAGAAAACACATGCTGGATTTAGATGGCATTAGATGGCATGTTCACTTTTAGAAAAAAAGGTGTACGGGTCCCCAAGCTAGCTCAGTCGTCACCCTGTAACCCTTGCAGACTGCTGACCTCAGGCCAGCATCTAAGCCATGTTCACTGCTCTGTGTTTTGCGGTTCCCACAAAGCCTCTATCTTCCTGACAACCCTGCACAGAAGCGGCTGCAAAATTAAAGAAGAAACTCTCTTGAACCCACCCGCCCCCCGCCACCTCTCCTCCACCTCATCATTCAAAGTTTGAGATAGTCAGGACCTCTGAGACAGTCAGGACGCACCTACAGGTGCAAAGCAAGCACACCTTTCTCCTTTTGGATCTATGATGAGACTGCAAAGAACAATACTGGACACCATCCCATCCAATGGTTCCTGAGAAGACCAGAATGGCCGTCTTTCACTGTCTCCTCTGAAGCCCAGATTCACATTACCTGGGCGGCCGAAAAATGCTGGGGGCCTGGGCCCCGCCCACTGGTCGCTTCACATGACTGCGCCTGGGCTGCCCCCATAGGCCATTTCTCAAGCATACTCAGGCGGTCTAACTGGGGCAGGTGCTCCCATCCATGGTCCCCAAACCGGCAGCACCAGCACAACCTGGGGGCTTCTTAGGAAAGCACACTGGGAGCCACATCCCAGACCCACTGCACTGGAGTCTCGGGGATTCACCTAGCCCGCCCGTCCGGGTCTCAGCAAACTCTCCAGATGACTCCCAGGTGGGCTCGAGTTGGAGAACCACTGCTTTGAGCTGTGTTTAAGCAGCGTTACCATTTCAGCCTGTTCGGAGAAAAGGAACGTCTCTGATGGAAAAGCTCCTACAGGCTACGTGTAAACTTGAAATGGTTCGCTGTTCCCTGCAGCAGTCACCAAAATGGATGTTCGTTTCCTAAACAACTTTTGGGCCTGTGTTTTATAAACTCTGAGGCTCGGCAAGAGTCAGCCGGGCCCGGCTCCAGGAAAACAAAGAGAAAGGTGAAGGCTGCGGCCTGGGAGCTGCTGGAACTTCAGGTCCCCTCCCGGCAGAAGTTTCCCACCTCTCAGATGGAGAAAACCCCCTCTGCCGCCTACCTCCTCCCTGGGGGGCTGACCTGGGGGCACCCGCCAGGTGTGTTCATGGGAAGACGGGGAAGCTGGGCCCAAGAAAACAAATCAAAAGTCTCCCGAGTCCGAAGATTCACATTCAACTCAAAGATGACCTGAGTGCTCTTGGCAAGATCTCTGGGGCTCCAGAGCTGACATCGGGCCAAAAGTGAAACAGAACAGGAAACCTGCGCCCGTACTCTGGCATTTAGGTCGAGATACCAAAGAAGGGAAGAGGCTTTAGCCACGGATGCCCTCGCGTGCCCACCCTTCTTCCACCAGCCGCAAGGGTCTCACCTTTCACGACCGTGGCCTCTTTCAGGTGATGCGTCAAGAAGTCGAGGCTGGCGTAGGTGCTGGCGGAGGGCAGGGCGCCAGGGCCGGGCCCTACACACACCCCGCCGGTGCTGCCGGCCCCTACCGCGCCGATGAGACCCCCGAGGCTCCGGGTCCGGCCCCAGGCGCTCTTGTCTCCCGTCTGAGGATGCTGCTGAGGCTGCTGCGGAGTCGGCGACAGCCCCGGCTCGTCCCTCACGTCGATGGCGATGTAGTTGAGGCCGTTCTGGAAGCCGGCAGAGGTCTCCCGGCGCATCGGCGAGCCACTGCCCCCGGGGCAGCCGACCAAGCCCCCGGGCTGGCTTGGCGTCCAGGGCCGCGCCTGCGCGGGGAGCGGCGGCGGCAACTGGCGGGGGGACGTGGGGGGCTCGTCACCGCCACCCAGGACGCTGCCGCCGCCCCCTTCGCCGCTTTTCCTGAGAGACACGTTCTCCACCGAGGCCGAGTTGTGGCGCTTGGGGTTGTGGGCGAAGGACGGGGACACGGGGGTCACAGTGGTGGTCGAGGAGAAGGTCTCCGAGCTGTGGCGGCGGCGGCCCCCTTGCGGGTCCGCGCGGATGACCTTGGCCCCGCGGTGTGGGTCTGGGGGTTGGGTAGCCTGCAGGAAGGCCTCGACCCCCGACACCTGGTCCATGAGGCTCAGCCTCTTCAGGCCGGACACGGGGCTGCTCACGCGGGCCCCGTCGGGCTTCGGGGGCGCGGCGATCGGTTGCGGCGGCGTGGCAGCCACGCCGAAGGCCATCTCGGTGTAGTCGCTGCTGTCGCCCGCCCCCGAGGACGGAGAGGAGGCCGCGCCAGGGCCCTGGGAGGGCGGTGCCGGAGGCAGGCGGTACAGCTCTCCGGGCGGGGGCGGCGGCGGCGGCGGCGGCTGCAGGGCCGAGGAGGGGGCGGCGGGGCGCGGGGGCAGCGGCGGGTACGCGGAGGCCTCGGGGGACAGGAGGGCGTCCAGGGAGCCCACGGGGTCCCCGGCCTGGCCGCCCGGCTGGGGTGACTTGGGCGAGCTGAAGTCGAGGTTCATGTAGTCGGAGAGCGGGGAGCGCTGCCGGCTGTCGCCGCTCGTGCCCGGGGTGCCCGAGCCCAGCGACGAGGCCGGGCTGCCGGCGGACAGCAGCGACGACGACGAGGCGGCCGAGGCCAGCAGCGGGGGCGCGGGCGGCGACAGGCGCGCGCCCGCCTCGCCGAAGTCGATGTTAATGTACTCGCCCGGGCTCTTGGGCTCGGGCGGCAGGGGGTACTCGTGCATGCGGGGCAGGGTCTGCAGCCCCTCCAGGGACAGGCGCGTGGGCCGCGCGGCCCGGCAGCGTTGCCCCAGGAAGCCCTCCAAGCGGCCGCTGCCGCTGCCACCGGGCCTCCCGGGCGAAGGCACCGCCGGCTGGGGTGGCTGCGGGTGGCCGCCGCCGCCCCCTGGCCCGGCCGCAAAGGCGCCGGCTGGCTGCGTGGACCCCGGGCCGGCCGTCGACTCCAGCCGCTCCTCCTCCAGGATGCGCCCCACGGGGGAGCTCATGAGCACGTACTGGTCGTTGTCCCCGTTGCAGGTGTAGGCGGCCTTGTAGGAGCGCGGCAGGGAGCTGTAGCAGTAGCTGGGGACGCCCCGGAGCATCTCCCCGCCGCCGCCGCCGTGCAGGGCGGCCGAGAAGAAGTCGGGCGGGGTGCCCGAGGCGCCCGCGTCGCCGGGGGACATGTTGAGGTAGTCCCCGTTTGGAAGCAGCCTGCCGTCGGCGGCGGTCTCCACGGACAGCTTGGAGCCGCCGCACCACATGCGCATGTACCCGCTGTCCTCGGGGGAGCTCTCGGCCGGGGAGCTGGTCTTGTAGCCGCCCCCGCTCCCCGGGAAGGCCCTGCTGGCGGCAGACGCGGGCGTGGGCCCCGCGGCTCCCGCGGGGGGCAAGGCCGCGACGGCGGCGCGCGGCTGCAGGATCTGCTTCGGGGCGGACACGCTGGTGGGGCTCATGGGCATGTAGTCGTCGCTCCTGCAGCTCCCGCCGCCGCCCGCGAGAGCCACGCCGGGGGTCATGGGCATGTAGCCGTCGTCCGCGCCCAGGTTACTGCTGGAGCTCCTGTGCGACCCGATCTCGATGTCGCCGTAGTCCTCGGGGTAGGGGTGGTAGGCCACTTTGGGGGAGGACGCGGGGCACGACGGGCAGAGGCGGCCTGAGCTGCCGGAGAAGGTGGCCCGCATCAGGGTGTATTCATCCAGGGACGCGGAGGAGGGCTGGGGCACTGGCCGCTGCCGGGCAGGCGTGGTCAGGGAGTAGGTCCTCTTCCTCAGCCCCCTGTCCAAGTCCTGGGCCCCGTCCCCGGAGACTCTGCGGTAGGGGCGGCCGCAGTGGCTCAGGGGCCGCTCCATGGTCATGTACCCGTACAGCTCGCCCCCGCTGCCGTCCCTGGCCGGGGGCGTCTCGGCGATGGACTCGGGCGTGTTGCTCCTGAGACTGCAGAAGGCTCTCAGGTCCCCAGGGCTCGAGCCGTACTCGTCCAGGGACATGAAGCCAGGGTCGCTGGGGGAGCCCGAGGCCGAGGCGCTGCCGCTGGAGGGTCGCTGGGGGTGCAGGGGGTGCTGCATGTGCGGGTGCGGGCCCGGGGGCGGCGGGTAGGAGCCCGAGCCGTGCCCGCTGCTGGACGACAGGCTGCCGGGGCTGGTGGCGGCCGCCGGGGGCGAGTGCGCCACGGGCATGGACATGGAGCGGCTGTGCTGCAGGGCGCCCCCTGCCGGCGCCAGCGTCACCTTGCTCGCGCGGCCGCCGCAGCCGCCGCTTAGCGTGTGCGAGCGGCTCAGGGGCGCGCGCACCGGCCCCGGGCTCAGGGGGCTCCCCGCCACCGACACCGGCCTGCCGCCCGCCGCCCCGGCCCCCGCCGCCACGCCGCCGTCGCCCTCGCTGGCCGTGCGCACCCGGCACGAGCTGCACTTGGCGGCCGGCGGTGTCGCGGCCAAGCTGTCGGTGCGCGAGCGGCGCACCAGGCCCGTCTGGCTGGGGGGCAGGTTGACCAGGTGGTGGTGGCGACGCGCGCCGGGGACGCTGATGGGGTGCGTGGCCGACGAGCCGGACGACTGGCTCTTGCTGCGCGGCCGGAACTCGAAGAGCTCCTTGAGTGCCTTCATGGCCTCCAGGATGGTCTCGTGGATGTTCTGCGCCACCACCGAGTCGTCCGCCTGCATCCACAGCTCACCAGGGCCCGTGACGGCCGAGCGGCCCACCTCGATGAAGAAGAAGCTGTCCGAGTGGCCGCAGCGGCGGATGTTCATGAGCTGCAGCGTCACCGACGGCTGCTCGCAGTTGAGCTTCACGAAGCCGATGGTGCGCGCCGACAGGCACAGGCGGTACACGCCCGTCAGGTTCTTGCTCTGGCCCAGGCCCTTGGGCTTCAGGTTCACCTGCCACACCTCACGATAGGCGGCCGTGGCGGGCGCCACCAGCCCGTAGCTGTCATCGGCCGCGGCGGCGGCGGCAACGGCGGCGCCGGCCGAGCCGCCCAGGGCGCCGGGCAGGGAGGCGCTGCAGGACGCGGAGGGGGCGGCCGCGGCGGCGGCGGCGGGGGGCGCGTCGCCGGCGCTCGCTCGGCCCTCACTGACCAGGTCGGTGAGCGCGCGGTACCAGCCCTCCTGCTCCTGCTCGTTCTCGGCCGCCACTGCGAAGTACTCGTCCTTGGTGTAGAGGGCGATCAGGTACTTGTGCTTGGCGTCGGCGCGCTTGTTGATGTTCAGACAGCAGTCGAGCGCGATGACCCGCTTCGGGGCGCCCGCTTTGCTCCGCCACTTCTTCTCGCTCTCGTAGTACTCGAGCCGCGGCGGCTGCGGTGCCGGCCCCCCGCCCGCTGTCGCCGCCGCCGCCGCCTCGTCGCCGCCCGCTCCGGGTCCGCGCAGCACGAAGAAGCGCTTGTGGCCGTGCTTCTGCTTGCGCAGGTAGCCGCACTTGCGCACGCCGCTGTTGTTGTTGTTGTTGTTGTGGTTGAGGTTGAGGTTGGGGCCGTCGCCACCCGCCGGCCCGGGGCGCCCGTTCATCGGCGGGCTCGCCATCACCGGCGCTTCAGGCCGCGCCGCCCGGCCCGGCGTGGAGGGGCCGGGGGGAGCGGAGGGGGCGCGGGCGGCTCCCTCCCCCCCTGCTCGCCCGCCGGAGCCCGCGTCCCTCGGGCCCAGGAGGTGGGGAAGGTTCGGGGAGGCCCGCCGGGTGGAGGGTGGGGGGCCGGCACTGCGCGGTGGCGCAGCGCCCTCCGCGCTCCGGGGCCCCAGAGGATGCCCGGCGCGGGCGGCGGCGGCGGCGGCGGCCGCTGCCTCCCGATCTCACGGGCGGCGCCTGGGGCTCGCGGGCTGGGCCGAGTGTCGGGGGTCCCCGAGCCTCGGGGCCGAGCCTAAGGCGCGCCCGGCCGTACGGGTCCCGCCGCCGCGCCGCGCTCCGGGGTGCCGGGGTGTGCCCCGGTACTCGGGGTCTGCGCCGCCGCCGCCGGGGCTGCTGCTGCTGGTGCTGCCAACGGCGACCCGGGCTCGTCGCGGTCCCCGCCGCACAGTGAGTAACACATCGCGCACCGAGTGACTGAACTAAGAAGAGCAAAACAACATGTGACTCGGCGTTACGCAGGCACACACGGCGCGGCCCGCCCCGCCCCGCCGCCCGAATTGGCGCCGCGCTCCCGGACGGACGGCTCGCGCGGCCAATAGGCGCGGGGCGCGGGGGGGGCGGGGCGGGCGGCGCGGCCCGCCCCGCCCCCCTTTCTCCCGGGGCCGCGTTTCCCGCCGTCCCCTCCCCCTCCCGCGGAGGCCAGGGCCCGGGTCGGGTGGGGGCCGGCCCGGGCCTCATTAATCAGAGGCTCGTTGTGGATGCCGGCGGAGGGGATGCCACCCAGGGCGGGAAAAGGGGCGCGCGGGAGGGGCGGGGGCCGGCGGCCGCCGCGCGGAGGGCCCTGCCCTCCCGCCTTTGACTCAATTAATTGGGCTAGGAGCTTCCGCCGGGGAGGGGACTGGGGTGGGCGGAGGGGGAGGAATTGGGACTGCAGGGGGCGGGGGCCGGCGGAGATCAAGGGCCGACACCGTCCGCCAGGGTTCGGTGCTTGGGAGGGGACGGTGGCACCTCACTCGGGCCCCGCATCGCCTCGCCGCCGCCCCACTAGCGGGGGCCAAGATAGGGGCAGTGAACTTGGCCGCCCTCTCGGAATCCCCCTCCCCCCAGCACACACTTTGGCTTGCGGATCCGGCGCCCCGGCTTGGGGTGGACGCGCGCCCGCCCGGCTGGGCGGGTTTGCTCCTGGGTGGTTCCCGGGTGCCCGGCCCGCGGCTTGTTTACGAGCATCACGTTAGGCACCAGTGAGCTCTGAATCCATAGCAGTTTCGTGCCCGTTCCTGGAAGGAGAGCCGGGGTGCTCCCGGAGTCCCACCCGCTCAGGGGCGCCCTTCCCTCGCACCGGGTCGTGGGCTCTTTCCGGGGCGTCATCAGCGCCATTCACTTGTCAGGGTCTCGGGAAGTTGAAATCGTCTGTTGGATGTAATAGGAGAAAGAGAAGGCGGACGAGCAGGCGTAGAAAACTGCAGTTTCCTTAGTGCCGGGAAGAGGGCGCGCTCCAGCGAGCACACAGCCCTGTGAGCCGGGTCCCCGCGGCGGGTGCCCTCCTCCTGCTAGAGACCCTCCGCCCCACGCGCGGAGGCGCGGGAGTGGGCGGTTCCAGACCCGCGCGCCCTTAGCCGGCAGCGGCCGCCGCGTGGAAGGCGCCCATGGATGCTTCGAATTTTTACATCTGTGTGCCTTCTGTGACTTTCAAAGTCGATCACAAATAAGGACCCACCATACAATCGCGTCTCCTAAATGACAGTGAGGGCTACTGGTGAGGGTGGGAGTCCCCGAGTTCAGATCAGAGCAGGCTCCGGATCCTGCAGAAACCAAGAAGGCTAAAAGCAAGCCCTTGTCTTTGTTTTTTTGTTTTTTTCAATTGTGTGTCTTCACGAAATGATTTGGAACAATAATGTTGGTTATTTTTTTATTAAGTCCTGGAAGTTTGCCTTTGAATGTCCTCTGTACTTAAAAATGTCTTTATTTTAAATGTAATAAAGTCTTAAATTTAAGAAAAATAACAAGATTGTAATATTTGAAAGGGTGATATATATTTTAACCTGTTTGTAAAACTGTGACCTAAAAATTCTGCTAGTTAATTTTATGGGCCGAGAGATCCCTACTTACAGAAAGATCATAGTAGTTCTGTTTGTTGTGTATACACATTATGATTATTGATGAGTAACAAACATAAGAATAATCAATGACACAAAAATCATCATAGAATTTGCCTCAAAGAGGTGTATGTAGGGTTTCCCTGGTGGCGCAGTGGTTGAGAGTCCGCCTGCCGATGCAGGGGACACGGGTTCGTGCCCCGGTCTGGGGCGGCTGCACCCGTGAGCCATGGCCGCTGAGCCTGCGTGTCCGGAGCCTGTGCTCCGCAACGGGAGAGGCCACAGCAGTGAGAGGCCCGCGTACCACAAAAAAAAAGAGGTGTATGTAAAGTTGATCCTTCATTTTAAACCATGCTTTAAAAAGTAATACCTCTGGGAGTGCCCTTTTCAGTGTGCATGTGTATTGCTATGTGGGCATGGGTGTGTGTGTGTGTGTATGACTGTGTGTGTGTTGGGGGCACCACCCTATGGACACTGTGCTCGGGTTTTTTATTCTTTTTAGATCTTACTGGCCCTTTTATGGTAACATGCTGCCTAGCGATCTGCTAAGTAGTTAATATCCATCCATGTTTTCTTCTTCCTTGACCCTCTGAAAAATAAAATTCTTAGGAACTCAAAAAAAAAGAACAAAATGAGAGAGAGAGATGAAGGGGTTCTTATCTGGGAGCTTGAAGAAAATGTGGCCCAATTGTATTGGCTTTGTGATGGTTTAGAGTAAAGCAGCGCTGCCTGTGTGTTCAGTCACCCTAATGGGCATAGTATGGTCATGGGGCAACCTGTTTTCAGCATCATGCCATAATAATTTCTTCTGAGAAAGTATCTTTTCTTTTTGATTTTGACTTTTCATACAAAATTAAGTTTTCAAATATTCACTGAATACTTCTTTGCTGTGCCCTTCAGATGTTAACAAGTCCATCTTGTATTTGTTTGTTTTTTCCCCTTAGAGGGATTACAATGTTCAATGCCAGTTTCAAGTAAAGGTGTCAGAAGCTCTCCTTTGGCAGTTGACACTTACCCCATGTAGTACTGCCTCAGTCACTGATTAGGGGCAGACAAGGCAGGGTGAAGAATGATGTCCTCTCTCAGTGGCGTTCTCATACTAGAAGATCACAAAGCTACAGCAAAACTACTTGTCATTCTGAAGTCCTAGAACCTCTCACTACAAGTGTGGGAGCACAGTTTCCATTCTCATTAAGAAGTCAGTCCATGAAACCAGCAGAAAGGAGCTCTGTAATTAGAAGCATCCCAGTCTTCTTCCTCAGCGAAGGAACTGGTTGACTTCCTCCCTTTCCATTGCCAAATAAGCTATTTATTTATTTAAAGCTTGTGTGACACCTTGTGATTTTCCAACTGCTCTCCCATACTTTTCCAGCAAAAGTCAGCTAAATAACATCTGCCAACCTGCTCCCCGCACAGGGCTGGGTGCTGCTGTGTGGCCTCTTGCCAGCAAGAGCCTGGATGAAATTTTTTCTCATGGTCCGAAAGCTTTCATCGGAAATTCTCTTTCCTTTCATGGGTAGCAAAATGGCCATATCTTTAAACAAGGAGGGATTTTTGTTTGGTTGGTTTTGTTGTTTTGTTTTGTTTTTTAACATAGAATCTTACACAAGGATTCTTTTACTAAAACCAAAAGTCCTTTCTGGAATAATTTAATTACCTTTCATAAAGTAGTCAATTTCACAAAAGTGTAGACATTAAAAACGTATCATCGGGCTTCCCTGGTGGCGCAGTGGTTGAGAGTCCGCCTGCCGATTCAGGGGACACGGGTTCGTGCCCGGTCTGGGAGGATCCCACATGCCGCGGAGCGGCTTGGCCCATGAGCCATGGCCATTGAGCCTGCGTGTCCGGAGCCTGTGCTCCGCAACGGGAGAGGCCACAACAGTGAGAGGCCCACATACCGCAAAAAAAAAAAAAAAAAACCTATCATAAATCCATAACACAAATAACAATAACAATAATAGTGACCATCATTAATTTTCTTCTCTGTTTCATATAAGGAAGCATCTGTAGCAGGAGAAAAGTAGATAACATGAGAGGGGTTTTTTTGTATTTTTGTTTTTTTTAATTCTTAACCCTGTAGCTGTTTGACAGTATTTTTGGTCTGGATGAACTCTTATCTAACTGAGTAAGCAGATCACTGAGTGGAATATTATGTGACCAGTTTTAAAATGTAGTTTAGCCGCATAGCACAGGGAGATCAGCTCGGTGCTTTGTGACCACGTAGAGGGCTGGGATAGGGAGGGTGGGAGGGAGACGCAAGAGGGAGGGGATATGGGGATATATGTATATGTACAGCTGATTCACTTTTTTATAAAGCAGAAACTAACACACCATTGTAAAGCAGTTATACTCCAATAAAGATGTTAAAAAAATAAAATAAAATTAAGATATACAGTGTAAAAATAAATAAATAAATAAATAAAATGTATTTTAGGAATAGAGATTTTAACATCAGAGGTTTACACTGTAGTCTTTAAAAAGAGTGGCAACATTTCATCAATTTTGCTGTGTTACATAATGTATGACAGTTGCTCATTTAATGCATTTCATTTTCTGTGATGAATGAACCCTGAGGACAGATTTTCCTCATCTAGGATTCATATGGGGACTTCCTACACTTTAGCAGCTAGTTTTTTTCTCTCACAAATATATTTGCTAATAAGTTTCAACTGAAATTTCACAAGGATTTTGTAATATTCCAGTGCTGTGCAACAGAATGATTTACATGAAAGAATGTAACTGCTGTTTGGATCATTCACTGTCAACGGGTGGCTTTGCAAATGTTTGAGAAAGCAGGATTTGTTCATAGATTGTATCGGTTTCTCGGAAGTTGTACAGGCTTTCCACTTCAGTATTTCTTTCGCTCATTAAAAATCCTGATATATTTTAAATAGTCCTTCCTTAAATATTCATTTGGGGAAGAGGGATTTTCTAAAATAATAAATGATTTCTCATGCGCACATGCTAGAGCAAACTAACACTTAAAAATTATTCTGAAAAGTGTATGAATTGAATTAATACTGTTTAGAAAAATGTTCATTTATGTAGTAGGCACCAGGATAGGCTAATCCAATATTAAAAACATTTTTATTTTAAATGGAATTGTGTTGAAGAAATATTAACACATAAACAACCAATTACATAGTGACTGCTGTCAGTGACTTGAAATTCTTATTCATTAACCCCTGAATTTTGTTGTGTTTAAATTTCGAGAATGTATTTCTAGATTAAAAACAAAACCAAACAGAACTTTTTTTTCCCTAAAGACTTTCCATGATTGAAATAAAAATTTCACATGAATGGCTATATAAAATTACTGAATCATTAAAAAAAACAATCAAACAAAAAACCTGTTCCTTCTTAAAACATCCCTCTTCCTTGGAATTCTTGGCCCTGAAATACAATATACTCACATTTTGCTTGACTAAATTGATGCATTGCGATGTTCTGGCTGCAGAGTTAAAACGTTGTTTATTGTGTTTGTTTGTTTTTTCCTGTCAGAGCAGAACAAAAGTGTCTGCTTCTCAATGTGTAGTTCAGGAGCAGATGACATTAAAAAAGAGGGGGGGCTTTAAAATGACACAGCTATATTTTCTGGGAAGGGAGGGGGAATGTGCAGTGAGGCCCGCTGGGAGTGCCCTTGAACAGAGCGCAAATGGTAAGGATCAACCCGAGTTCATTGATCCCACTGTCAGTTCTGGGAACAAGCTTTCGCCCTGTTTTTGCAAACTGCTCAGGACACAAATAGGACACGGCTGCCCCGCTTTTCGCCAAATGCTCTGGTGTTTTGGGCTGTAGTCAGAAACCTTCCACTTTCCTGCAGTCGTTCACGTGCTGTTTCTAGGCTTGCCTTTCAGTCTGTTTTCTAGAGTTGTTTTGAAATCCAACCTAAAGATAAGAGAGGAAATGTGACCCGCTCTTGTGAATGCTGCCACCAACTGGCAACGCTTCTTCCCAAGGCAGGACCAGCTCCCAAGCGAGTTGTCACAGCCAGAGTGGTGCCTGCTTTTGTAGAAAGCTGGTTGCAACCTCACCTACACTTGCTCTGCACAAATCTTTAAATAAATCAATAGAAACTATTTGAAATAAAACAAAGAAATATCAACAAGTGAACTAAGGGCAAAGCCAGATGACAAATGAGGGATGAGTATATTAGTAAGTTTAAGATTTTTTTTTTTTTTTGGATTGGGTATCAAGCTAACATGGTCACATTTTCTAATATTCTTTAATTCTCAATTTGCATCTCTAGTTACCAAGAACAGCTATTGTATGAAAAATGTATACCAATGTCCATTTAAGATTTTAGAAAACTACTTAGCCAACAATTTAAAAACAAGAATCTAAACAAGATTATTCTCGAACATTTCCTGGAGCAAACCTAAGGGTTACAATAGGAATACAAACTTTTGGTTGTTTTTCTCCACTGAACTGACCTATCAGTCTCAATTTTTTTTTTTTTTTTTTTTTTTTTAGAATAAGCCAAAGTCATCTTGAGAGATAGTGAAAAGTAAAATTTGAAAAAGTATGGAGGAAAGAAAATGTATTTTTAAAACTATAAATAACAACATTTTAAAAGCTATAAATGACAAATAGCAGTGAAGTGTCAACCGTGGCTATCTTTTTGATTAATTTGAACTTATGAACTCATGGCTTTTTTATCAAAGCTAAATGTATAAGTTATACCATCTTTCATAATTGCTCCAGTCTCAGTTTTTAGGCAATGCCAATGACAGAGATAGTCAAGTTAGTGATGGTATTTGAGCTAAGGTACCCAAATAAGGTGAAGGGATCAGAAGATGGGATTTAGTTGCTACCAAATTTGTTATTTATTTATTTATTTTGGCTACGTTGGGTCTTCATTGCTGCAGGCGGGCTTTCTCTAGTTGCGGCGAGCGGGGGCTACTCTTCGTTGCAGCGCCCAGGCGTCTCATTGCGGTGGCTTCTCTTGTTGCGGAGCACGGACTCTAGGCGTGCAGGCTTCAGTAGTTGTGGCACACGGGCTCAGTAGTTGTGGCACGTGTGCTCTAGAGCACAGGCTCATTAGTTGTGGCGCATGGGCTTATGGGATGTGGGATCGGCGGCATGTGGGATCTTCCTGGACCGGGGGTCGAACCCATGTCCCCTGAAGTGGCAAGCAGATTCTGAACCACTGCACCACCAGGGAAGTCCCCAAATTTGTTCTTCAGGTACCTTTATCCTGGATGAAAGAGGAAAAAAAAAACCCAATAGCAATAATAATAACAACTAATTAGAGTGGTTTGTCAGTGTATTTACATGTTACAGCATTTGATTCCCACCAATCTGTGAGTATCAAATCAAATAATGTAATATATATTATTATATGATTAATTAATATATTATAATTATTATAGTTATAGCTATATTATAATAATTAATAACATATTAATATATTATTATAATAGGTATCAATGTAATATAATAAAATACATCATTCTCCCATAATGCCAATATTATAAACATATGATTCTGACACAAGTGGGCATCCAGCTAGATCTTTAATTCCCATTCTGGGTTATCTTTAGTAACCTGAACTATGAACCCACATACAATGTTTAAGAATGATGAGCTATTTATATGTGTATGCTACTTTTTGCCTTGTTTAACACACTTAGAACACAAATGCTATTAACTAAACTGAAGTAACTTGAGGCAAGAGGGATTCCTGAGGTTCACAAGAAAATAATTAGAGCAACAACTTGTGAAATTAAAGCAGATGCCACTATCGCCATTCCCCACTGACTGTTAAATGTTGAATGGAGATTTCAGTTCAGATAAACACATTCTAAGAATCCCTGCTGGGAGTGCACACATCAGCCTGCATTTTCACGTTTGCTAGTTCTTCATTAAAATGTCAGCCTATCGTCTCGCTAGAAGAGAGAAAAGAAATTAGAATTACATATTGAAAATTTCTTGAAATGACATTTAATACTATAAGAATGTCTTTTTAGGTATTTAGTAGTAAGAATTAAAAAACCATATTTTTCACTGCTGTTAAACAACACACAGAAAATGAAATATATTGGTATTTTGAGACTTTATTATTCTGTTTTTATTTTGGCAAGTGTGTCCCTGATTTTAAAACTTCTACACACTAAAAGTGGATTTCAGTTTCAAAATGGTAACCATATCCCTCATGGTATCAGTTTAAAAGGAAATTAATATGCAGATTGTCAATGAGCAACATTGTTTAAAGTTACATTATTTTTCAGTTATAGAATGATAGAAAAATAGGCTTATCCTTTATTATGCAGGTGAATTTTTATCTTTCTCAATTTAAAATATGAAAATCAGGAAATATCAAATTATTAGACATATGTTAAGTATTCGTTTAAGCATCAAACATTTTAGGAATTATCTAGAACATAGGTTTTTGCCCCTTTGGTTTTCTATCTAAATAATAAATGATTTATGTTTGAGAAATTTCTTTCGTTACAATATTGTCACATATAATTCGGAAACAAAAATTGTTATATGTTATTACAACCGTCATCTGGCATTTTTCTTAATTTTCTTAAAGCTGTATTTTGGTTCCTAATGTTGCTATTTTAACCTCTTCTAATTAATAATATATGGTAGGGAAAGTGATTTTCATCTTTAAGCCCAGGAAGTTTCACAAAGTATCTCATAGCACATTAGATAACATTTAGGAAAATTCCAGGAAAAGGTGACATGAAGATATAATAAGAAAACAAAAGCTGAACTTCATCTTGGTTACATGGAACCATCTTCTGGTTAAAATTCTGTTTGTAATTAGAAGAAAGAAAGAGGATACATGAGAACAAGTAAAAGGTAAATTGAGGCAACTTTAACATTAATCTTGTTTTAAATGGCTTTTTATTTTATTTTATTTTCTTGATGGGAGGTGTTGAGCAGTTAACATCTAAATCGATTTGCAGGTGATCCTGAGCCATCAAAGGCCTTCCACCTGGTCTCACAGGAGCATGTCCATGGCTCATCTGTCATCATTCCATGTTCAGTTAGAGTAACAACCCCATTTTTAATGGTATTGAAGTTCCTGTCATTCATTTCAAAATGTTTCCTAACTGTAATTAAGCTGTTTGCTACTGCGTCTCACTGCTGTTTTCCCCTGGTTCTTTTTCTTTTTTTTTCCCCCCCTTTACATCCTTAAGCAAGTTCACTTTACTCTCTTCTCAGTGCTGTTTGCAATCTCCAGCTAATTTCATAGGAGGCGAAAACCCGTGTTGTCTTCCCAAGTTTGCTTTCTGGATGCTGTTCCCAATCATGATTGGACCAGAATTTCAAACATAACCATGCAAAATTAAAACATTTTAGTGAAAATAACAAAGTGCCCATTTTACAAACAAGGCACATCCATTTAAAAGAGATTAAGTGTACTTAAACCCTGTGCTTGCTTCCCAAGCTGAAAACTGCGCAGGGAATGGAAATTGTTTTTTTAAAAAAAAAAAAGTCTCTAACTTTCATTTCATGGAAATTAGTTTTAACTAGTCAAACATTAGTAATTCTATTTAGACTATTTTTAGGTTAAATTTTTTAAAGCTAATACTTTAGACAATTGATCCTGAAGGTCTACAGTAGGAGGAACTATCTGCTTCGTAAGGAATACTAGCAGATGGTCAGCAGTTAACGTTATCTGGTGATAAACTCATACTAACCCAATAAAATATTTGATTCTATCGAATTTATCAAAGTCTTAAACCTCTACTTTGAGCTAAAGTCTGTGTGGTCCTGTTGGCACCAAAATGCAAACCCACAGAAGCCCCCAAGCTGTGCCTGTTGGGAGGGACAGCCTCCCACAGGTGTCATGGTCCCCATACCTCTCGCTGGGTAAGTGAGATGTGCAGGTCCCTGGCTCCCCTCTACTCAAGCCATTTCCATGGACTGCATTTGCAGCAGTCGCCCTAAGAGATAAGGTGATGGATGGCTCCTTCCAGGACAAAGAGCAGGCTTGCTTATTTCCTGCTACAAAAGAAGTGGATTTCCCAAGCCCAGTGAACCAGCTGTGACAGCCTAGACCCTGCTGCAGGGACATCCGTTGGGACTCTCCATATCACCTCCATGATGCTTAGTGGGGGGGTGTGACAGACAGAAGCAGGTCTTGCTCTTTTCTGTGGCACAAGTCTCTGACCCGAGAAGTCCACGTCCTCTGCCAGTGAGCATGTCACAGTGACAGGCTAAGTGCTCAGCTCATAAGGAAAGCACAAGGAAATCTCAGCCTGAGATCCTGCCTTTCTGGAGGCTCCGCTTGAGGGGACAGAGAGCCTGTATGTACATAGCCAAAGCCAAGGGCCAGAGGCATTCAGTACAGAAATACATCCAGCTTCACAGGGGAAGTTGGTGTATTCTAAAGTTGGCATTTTATTTCGTTTCTGGAGAAGATAGACTATTTGATAAATGATGTTGGCATAACCGGAAAATATATCTGAAGACACGTTATGGTTGCATCCCTATCTCCTTCCACTAAAAGGTCAGATAAATCAAAGATCTGCATCTTAAAACATGAAACCCTAAAACTTAGGAGAAAAGGAAAGAAATATTGATAAATTTAACTTTCTGAAACAGAATTCTGAGGAGAAAAATACAGTAAATACAAAATCAAAGTACAGACAGCAAACTGGGAAGAAATCACAGCCAATATCACAGATGAAGTGCTAATTTTGTGTTTATTTCATACCTTCAAGTCTCCTGTAAGGCAATAATAAAGAGACCACAAACACAATATAAAAATGGATGAAAGAGCTGAACACAAAGCTCACAATGATGAAAATAAATGCAAGAAAGTCTTAATGCAATAAAAGCTTGCTTAACCTTTCTCATAATAAGATAAATGCAAATTAAAACCACAGAGTGGTACAATCGTTCACCTATCAGATTGGCACCAATCGAGAAGTTTGATAACACAGTGTGTTTGCCAGAATGTCAGGAAAGGTTCCCATACAAGGATGCTGGCAGTATAGACTGAAGCAGCATCCATGCAGGGCAATTTGACTGAATCTATCAAAGTGACAAATGCCCACACTCCTTGACTGACAATTTAACTTCTGAGAATCACTTGTACATTTTGGAAATGATTGCTTTACAAGAGTATTTATTGCTGAGAATGAACCTGATACACATGTGTGAAATAATATGTATTGATTGGAAGACCTTCATTCCAGTCTTGTCTGGAAGAGCAAAAATTCGGAAGCTAGTTGAATGCCAACAATTTGGAACTGGTCAAATCATATATGGATGCAATACTCTGCAACTGAGGCATAAATGAGGCAGCTTTATTCGTACGGACCATAATATCTGAAGGTGCAGTATAAGGAGAGAAAATATAACACAAGAATCTGTTAAATATTCAAAGGTGTAAAAGTAATGTATGTTAATGGTTAGTGGGTCAGTGGACCTTGCTGATGGTATGTCTGTGAGGGAGGAAGGGAAGACGCAAGAACAGCTCCTGAGAGAAGAGACCCTCCTGCACTGCTGGCGAGAATGCAAACTGCTGCAGCCACTATGGAGAATAGCATGGAGGGTCCTCAAAAAGCTAACGGTAGAGCTACCATATAATCCAGCAATCCCACTCCTGGGCACATATTCAGAGAAAACTCTAATTCGAAAGGATACATGTGCCCCAATGTTCACTGCAGCACTATTTACAATAGCCAGGACATGGCAGCAACCTAAGTGTCCATTGACAGAGGAGTGGATAAAGAAGATGTGGCACATATATACAATGGAATATTACCCAGTCATAAAAAAAGAATGAAGTAGTGCCATTTGCAGCAACATGGATGGACCTGGAGATGATCATACAAAGTGAAGTAAGACAGACAAAGACAGACAAACATCATATGATATCACTTATATGTAGAATCTTAAAAAAAAAGATACAAATGAACTTACTTACAAAACAGAAACAGACTCACAGACTTCAAAAACAAACTTAATGGTTACCAAATTGGAAAAGTGGGGGGAGGGATATATCAGGGGTTTGGGATTAACAGATACACTCTACTCTATATAAAATAGATAATGAACAAGGACCTACTGTACAGCACAGAGAACTCTACTCAGTATTCTGTAATAACCTATATGGGAAAAGAATCTGAAGAAGAATGGATATACGTATCTATATAACTGAACCACTCTGCTGTACACCTGAAACTAACACAACTTTGTAAATCAACTGTACTCCAATATAAAATAAAAATCAAATCAAAACAACAACAACAAAGAATGGCTCCTGAAACGTCTTGCATGGGAACTGGGTGGTTGGCAGCATCCTTTCCTGAGGTGAGGAGACTGGCCACAGAGAGAGGGCTGGGGAGGGAGGTTGATTTGCGTTGCTGGAGGGTTTGGACATACCGTCAGGATCCAAGGAAAGATGCTGGGTAGACTGTCATAGAAGTTTGCACCAGAGGTATCAGTTTGGGAGTCACGGGCATATAGTGGCATTTAAATCTGTGGGATGGGCTAAAATTGTAGTGAGAGAGATGACAGCAGGGAGAGCACCCAGGACACTCTCACATTTCAAAGTCAGTGACAGGAAGAGGAGCCCTCAGAGCACACTCAGAAGAAGCAGCCTTTGAAGCGGGAGGAAACAGCTGGGCGAGGCATCACGAGAGTGAGTGGAGGAGAGCCCTGCAGGATAAGGATGCTGAGTGACCCAGGGAGGTGGGTCTGGTGACACGGAAGCCGCTGTGGATCTGGACAGGAGCAGTTTCCTCATGGAGGGTGTTTTGTGGAGACAAGGAAGCTGGAAGGAAGCCCAGAAAAGGCATGAAAGATGAGCAGGGTCCCTGAGGATGAAATCGAACAAGGGAAGTACTTCCATTATGGGTTGAAAGTACTGTCCTGGCAGGAGCAGTGGGGACCAAGCAGGACACAGAATTCCGAGGGAAGCTGAGGTGGAGAAATAGCAGCATCCTCGGGGAGCACAGGGCAGCGGGCATCCTCAGGATGGAAGGAGGGTTCACATAAGACAGACTCAGGTTTAGAGTCAAACAGAAACTTGAACGAACCTACGGAGGAGTTTGGGAGATGAAGGAGGAAAACTGCGCTGGTTGGAAGGTGGTTTGGCAAACGTCTTACAAAACGAAACCTAATCTTACCACGCAATCCAGGAATCATACTTCCTGGTCTTTTTTCAAAGCAGTTGAAAACTCATGTCCATATAAAATGTGAACACAAACGGCTACAGCAGCTTTAGTCCTAACTGCCAAAACTGCAAGCAACCAAGATTCACAGTCACAGGTAAATGGATAAACAAACTGTGGTATACTCACCGGTTCTTTTAAAAACTGAGCTATCAAGTCATGAAAGATATAAAAGCACATTAGATGCATGTTACTGAGTGAAGGAAGGCAACCTGAAAAAGCTATTCACGGTATGATTCCAACTCTATGACATCCTGGAAAAGGCAAAACTATGGAGACAATAAAAATGAATAAATCAGTGGTTTCTGGGGGAAGGGAAGAGAGGAGTGAAAATAAACACTCTGTATGACGTAGTGATGGTTCTGTGTCATTACATCTTTATCCAAGCCCATAGAATAGAGAGCACCCAGAGTTAACCTAAGGTAATCTATGGACTTTGGGTGATTATGGTCTGTCAATATATGTTCATTGGTGGTGAAAAATGCACCATTCTGGTGAGTGACGTGATAACGAGGGAGGCTGTGAATGGGTGGAGTGGGGCAGGAGGAGATCTCTAAACCTTCCTCTCAATTCTGTCGTAAACCTAAAACTGCTCTAAATAATAAAGTCTTAAATTTTGTTTCAAAAAAAAATCTCCCGTGAGAAAGTACTAAATGTCACTGAGTTATGTATTTTAACATAGTTATTTTATGTTGTGTGAATTTCACCTAAAAGAATCCGCCGTGATTAAAGAAAAGACTTTCACCTCTACGGAGAGGGTTCAAGTAACGCCATGGTTATCCTACTGCAATAGACGAACAAACCAAAGCATAATCTTTCTTCCAGAAGATGTTCTTATTTCAAAAACAAGAAACAGAAGGAGAGCAGAAATGGACAGAGAAAATTAAGAAAAAAGGGAAGGCAAGGCTAAAACGCAAAAGGCTGACACTCCCAAATTCAGGAGAAGAGAACCAGGTAGTGCCCTAATCCCACCAGATCAAAAGACAAAAAGTTTCTGATAAACTGACAAGCTTCTCTTAGGGGTTTGTGCTGGAGGTGCTGGGCCCTGACGTTGAAGCACCTGGGATGCACTCGAACAGCAGGCATTACGATCCACGATCCTGCATTAACAATGTCTGAGGGAATGCTCTAAGTTGATTGCCCAAAGAGGCTTTTAACCTTCAACCACATAATTATTGCATAACAAGCATACATCCCTCTTCCCCGTTGATTTCCCACAGCACACGCACGGTTTCACGTGCCACCCATCTACCCTCAGTGTCGTAACACGGGTTTGAAGAGGTTGGCAACGATTTCAGTTGCCGTGTAAAATGCCACATCTATATTCTGATTATTGAAGGAATAATTGCTTAGCGTAGAAAAATTTTTGACTATAGGAAAGTGAATAGAGGAGAATTAAAATGAGCCATAAGTGTGCACCCAGAGACAGCCCTTGTTAGCACTTTAAGGACATTCTGGCTGTCTTTTTATATGCATATATGTTGTTGTGCAAAATGGAAACCACCCTGCTTTAAAATGTTTAAATGCCACCAATTTCTTAAAACATGATTTTTTTTATGGCTACGTACCATTCCATTTCCTCACTGCAATTACCTGGTCCCTTCAGCCACTTGCACTCATTGCCCACGGGCTGCCAAGCTCAGAGCATTTGGAAGAGCCAGATATGGCCTGTGAGCATCGCTGCCACTGTCTGATGGTCACTGTCCCCTAGGGGCTGCAGACGCAGCAGATGCTGACAGCGGACGTGGACCGCGGTCCGTTCAGTTCACTGAGCATTTGTTATATTTCTACATGCAGGAGCCCTGGCTACTGAGGACCCAAAGAGAAAGGACACAAAACGGAGTCAGGGAAATAGAAGATATAGCAAGAATGGTCCTAAATACTGCAGGTGTCATTATTCCCATTTTAGAGATGATGAAACTGAGGCACAGAGTGGTGCTTAACCTAAAGTCACATGGCTAGTGAGGGGCTGAGCCGAGATTCAGGGCTGGCAGCCGAGCTCTGCAGGCCATGCCACCACCACCCCCAAAGCTGTGTGATGCCCGAGGCCACAGGTGGGCTCAGCACCCACACAGCCAGCTGGTGAGGAGTGAGGAGCGTTACCAGTAACTTACTTTTTCACATTCCCACTGTTAGCTAAGCAAAAAGGTCAATGGGGGCCTGCTGTGCGCAGTGAACTGAGGTGTGTGTCAGGAGGGACGATGAAGCAGCTCCATGGGTCCTGCCCTCAGGATAGGAAACAGACGTAATAGTAACGGTACAGCGATTATGTGATTAAGCTTTGCTTATGTACCACGGACCCAGGTTAGGGTCCCGGGTTCCCCCCTCCTCCTTCCTGGTGGAGAAGCTTCGGGTGAGGAAGATCAGGAGGGAGACGGTAAGGACAGGACCAGTGACTGGCCAGCCTGAGACCACCTCTAGCCCTCAAATTCTTTAAGGAACTGAGTTTGGTTTGAAGAATGCTCCGAGTTGCAGAGACTGACCCGCACACCCTTCAGCCAGCAGAGTGACACGCAGAAGCTCCAAGGGACCCCAGAACTTAGCCAGCCTCTCAGAACCTCTGATCCACAAGCCGTTTGCTGTTTGGATGCTTCCAAGCAGCCCCTGGCGAGAGGCGCTCCAGGGAAGCCTGTCTGGTGTCTTGAGTCCAAATGCAAACCTGGACATAAACAATCCCACAATACATCCCCAAATATGCCCTGGCCCCGAGCCCTGGGCTCAGCGTGGTGCTTCCAGCGTGATGCTAAGAGGGTTCCTGGAAGTACCTGGCTGCAACTTGATGAAAACTTGGCCCAGGTATAAATGTTTGTAAGCTATTGTTCTTTGTCTGTAAATCTTTGGAACTGTTGTTATGTATTTTTCCTCCGACAATTTGGCAGAATTGGAAAAAGTTACCATGAGATCCAGGTAGAGCCCCAAAGGAGTTCTGGCCAAGAGGGGAGGAGGGGACTCGACCAGGCAGGAAGCTGGGCTGAATGGAGAAAAGCAAGGACACCAACTCCTTTGCACTGAAACCACATCAGCTAAGGAAAAGAAAGGGAACCCAGCAGCGCTGACGCCTTGGCACTCCCATGGGTGGTCCCTGTCTTAGCATGACGGGCCCAGCTGCCCTCCCCAAGCCCTCCACGAGGCGGCTCTGCCGGCTGCTGGGCTGCTCCTCGTGGCTGCCTCCGTTCCTTCCCAGACTTCCCTCCACAGTAGGTCCCGACATCTGCGTTGGGATGTGCGTTCTCCCATTCTGCTTCCTTTCATGGAGATCTTGGGGAAGCACAAGACCACCAGCTGAGCATGCTAAGAGCTTCCCCCTCTCCTCTGGAGCCCGACGTGCGTGACTCACGTAGTTCCAGCTGCTGGGACGAGATGGGTGATATATCCTGGATGCGTCCTCCCTGGGAGTGGACATGTGCTCCTCAGCTTCTGCACTTCTGGTACCACTTTGGACCCAGAGGTAAAAGACATGTGTTGACGATGGCAGAGCTGCCTTACCAATTCTGCACCACCTACTTCT
Source organism: Hyperoodon ampullatus (assembly GCF_949752795.1). Classification (NCBI taxonomy): domain Eukaryota; kingdom Metazoa; phylum Chordata; class Mammalia; order Artiodactyla; family Ziphiidae; genus Hyperoodon; species Hyperoodon ampullatus. The sequence continues at coordinate 3,586,503 of NC_136929.1, read as the reverse complement.
GGATTGATGCTGAGCCCAGGCCAGGCCCCTGTTTCGGATGCATCTGTGCAAAGCCTCCCATCCTTCCAGGCTCCTCTCTGATGCTGGCCACAGTGATGTCTGGCAGTTCTGTGAGGCTGCAGCTTGCCTCATGCTGACGGCACCTCAACTCAAACGCATGCCACTCCTCTCTTGCTCTTTCCTTGGGCTTTTGTGATACTAAAGACACAAGGAAATGTCTTCTCATCACTCAGGCTTACGCTACATGAAAGTCCCAGGACATTAGCATACCACGTGGCAACCCTCAGACAATGGAGGGTGAGAGCAATTGGACATGTGTATCTCCCACTTATAACACAGCCTAGGTGATGGTGGACTAGGTGGGCTAATCCAATAGGCCTTGTGTCCTTATAGAAGAGAAGAGACACAGAGACAGACACATGCAGAGGGAGGATGGTGTGAAGACACACAGGGAGAAACCACCTGATGACAGAGGCAGAGACTGGAGTGTCAGGTCTGCTACATGCCAGAAGAGCAAGGATCGCCAGCAACAGAAACCAAGAGGAAGGTGTGGAACAGATTTCCCCTAGTGCTTTCATTAAGAGCACGTCCCTACTAATACCTCGATTTCAGACTTCTGGTCTCCAGAACTGGAAGAATACCTTTCTGTTGCTTTAAACAATCTGTTTATGGTACTTTGCTATGGAACCCTAAGAAACTCCTATAATTAGCCTAAAACACATTGTAATTCCAGATAATTACTAAGCAATAAAAGACTACTAGGCTTATTTCAAAAGAACTAGGGAGCCAGCTTGACAAATTTCCCCCTGGTCAAAAGGGCGCAATTTGAGTTTTAATAAGGGTAGAAATGGCAAAGATTGACATATATCACATTGGCTTAAATCCTTGTGGCTATAATGATATTTTACAAAACCAAATTGGTCACTTCTTGAGAGGCATGAATAATGAGCCCATTATTTTGAAACCCCAGTAAATAAAAGGAAAGGATCAAGCACTTTTTATGCTTATCCTCCATCAACTATACACATTTAACTGAAGATTAGATGAGGGGAAAGCTCTTCTTATAAACTTATTCCAGCTAATAAATGAAAACAAAATGATAAAATTTGGATGCAAGTATTTACCAATCTCCAGTGAATCTATGGATCAAGACATTGAAAAGGACAAAGAAACAGACATAAAGTACCTTCTGAGGATACATCCCAGTGTGGTCTTGCCAAAGGAACTGAACCCAGATCTGAACGAACCTCTGAATCCAGCCACACACAGTGGGTACAGGATAACCGGCCCTAGGGAGTAGGGGACCTTTCTTTTGTCAAAAGGATGAAAGAGTCTTCTAAGCAAAGAGGCAAGCTCTAAGCTAAGGAAACATGGAAGTGTCCTTTGTCCCGAAATGCCTTCACATCTCAACAGTGCACTTCTGTACTTTACAGGTAAGTATGGAAAATGCATATTCTGATTTTTAATGTTATCAATGACGTCTTTGCAAAAGCTATTCCTGAAATAAATGCATTTTTAACATCTTTATTGGAGTATAACTGCTTTACAATGTTGTGTTAGTTTCTGCTGTATAACAAAGTGAATCAGCTATACGTATACATATATCCCCATATCCCCTCCCTCTTGTGTATCATGATCTCCCAAAAGAATTTAATATTTAATTGTAAAAGTAGGCAGTAAATCTGAATTGTGGCATCATTATGATTTTTAGAACAAAAATATACAAAGAATCATTTTTGGTGGCAAATATAATACTTTTGGATCAGTAAAGCTTTATGTAATTACTGCTGTGTGGTTTGTTCATGATATATGGCAATCAGCAAGATCTAGTCCTTGGGAAACACAACAGGACAAATGGCCCACATTCTTCAACAGATGAACAGTAAGAAAAAGAATTGGTTGGTGGGAGTTGATGTGTGGACTTAAAACTTAATCAAGTTTAAGTACAGCAATAAGGAAGTGTAAAGGAGCAATTAGTGTCAAAACCAGGAGAGTGGTGATTTTGGAAGGTGTGAGAGCCCGTGATGGGGATGAGGACACAGCCAGGGCTTCTGCGGAGGCTGGCATCGTTCAGCGTATTGACCTGGCTGCTGTAACAAATTCACTGGCTTTTAGCAGTTGACTAAGCCCCGCCTTCATTTCGTGCATTGTGGTACCTGTGTTCCACGGGCTTGCCCAGGGGGTGCGCCTGTTGCCTTCTCATTGTTTGCAAGCTGATGGCAACTCACTGCCCTTTCTTTGAGAGTCTTCATTGCCTTTTATAGCATTTGGTAGGGTTTACCTCTCTAGGTTGGACATGTCTCTACAGAGACAGATGCACACTGTTCGGTGTAGGGGTGGAAAACGGTCCGACTATTGGCAGTAGCGAACATTGGTCATGAACGTTCACGTGGAAAGTTACTGACCTGACACATCAGGATGATGGCAGCGCATCGACCTCCGTACTGACTTGTCTATTTATGCCTTCATCCAGCACTTGTTGCCAAGGAGTGGGAAAGAGAATATTTGGGACCTCTATATAAGCAGAGGGGATTTCCTAGGGGATGCCAACTGGACGACAGGGAATTGAAACAGCAGTAATAAACCTGACATTTATAGGGGCCTTCCAGGGGAGAAGCGAGTTTCTATAAACAGGAGACCCCAAGGCCTCAGGAATGAATGAGAAATAGGAGGTGTGCAGGTCAGGACTCCTTTGCTTGCAATAAAGTCAACCTAAGTTGAAATCGCTGTCATGGGATACTACATTAAGCTTTCCTCGTGCCTCAGAGGTTCAAGACAGTGGGACAGGATTGTCCTCATTATTAATGGGAAAAGCCACAGCACCTGCAGAAGGTCCTTCTGAGATCCTTTGCCCATCACCCACCACCAGCCAAGGTGAAAGAAGAGGAGAGAGTCAAGGAAGCTGGTGGCCGAGCTTGCTCTCCTGGACGGGACTTGCTGGTCTAGTTTGGATTTTATGGCCTTTGTGCTCCCGAGTCAGCTGAGGGAAGTCCAGGAGAATCTTTGAGCAACAAGGATGTACTTTCAAGAAGAGGAGACACCCTCTAGAACCTCACAAGACCTGCACTGGATCAAGAAGTGATCAAGAAGTGCACCTCCAGGAGCCCTCAGGGGGCTGGCAGGCACCCCTGGAATTGGTGGGCATATTTGAAGGAAGAGACTGTTGACCTAATCTTACTTGGAGAAACAGGAAGGCTGAAGTAGCCCCCAGTGACAAGACAAAAAGACAGGCAGCAGGGGGAGAAACAAGCTCTTCCCGAATTGGGGAGGGGGGAGGAGCAAAGGTGCCAGGTTTTCCCAGGGACCAGCTGGGTACCAGGAAATGTCACCGAGCTGGATGGAGCCCAGTTCAAAGACTTCTCCCAAGAAGGCAGCGGGGAAAAGGCAGGGTCAGGATGGGGCTCCTGCCTCCAGAATATAGAAACGCCCAACGTCTAGGCATTTGCAAACGAGGATTAAACACTCAGACCATGACACTGTTCAAGCAGGACGCTCTCCCTTCCCTTCTGCAGAAGTCATCGTACCAAGGGGAAAGTCACAACACCAAGAATTGAAGGACAAGTGCCAGCTTTCCTCTCTCATGGCTGGTCCCCGCATTTCAGGGAATCTCTGAGCTGGAAAGAAGAGCTCTTTGACCAGGAAGAAAGGTACGGTTTTGATTTGTATAGGAGTGGCATTTGTAATGTCTGAGAAAATGAGGGTGACAGAAAAGTCATGGGACCGGTTTGAGTATCTTTAGGAGGCAGAAAGAGGAAAAGATGTAGAAGGTGTTTGAAGTTCCTGGTGCCCACTGGTTGCACTGACTTAATTAGAAAAGGCTTACCGACCTACAGCACGCAATCTGGACGGAATGCACATGTGGACCTGGAGCTTAAAGCTTAGATGGTATAATATGACCTGACCTCTCTCTCTCTCTGTCTCTCTCTCCCCTCTCCGTTCTCGACTTATTTCTAATAATTAATTTTCCTTGTTGACTCCGTTGTCCCCACCAGCAAGCAGACTCTCTCCCCATGGTTGGAAAGATGGCCATTTCTTTACAGCTAGTGCTCTGAAGGCAGAAAGAACCCCTCTCTCCTAGCATCTAGTACCAGTTGTCACAGAAGGACTCAGACTTGTCCTACCTGGGGGTTCCCTCTACGCCTCGAACCCATCACTGCGAAGGGCAAATGGGACACCAGGGTCGCCAGGCTCAGCCAGGTGCCCATTTTGTGGTTGGAGACGGGGGTCTCAGAGTTAATGCTCTAGCTGGAGTCACATGAGATGGGCAAGGGTACGTTCTCAGTGGTAAGAGAAGTGTTGGGGCCGATAGAATAAGGAACCGGAGAGTTCGGGAACAGCAGAGGTAGCCCAGGAGCCATCGTGGGAGAGCAGACCACAAAGGGCTCTTGACTCTCCTTCAGAAGTGATGGAAGGACTTCTACGTTTCAGCATCCACTTGGCTGGCATCCTCAGTGGAGCAGAAATGAGGTTCCACCTCCTCTCTAGCCTTTGTTCCTTGGTGTCTGTAGCTTTGAGATGCTGAGTGGAAGGAAAAGAAAGTACTGAGATTGCATGAACATTTTCAAAACATAAATTGCTGAGAAAGCAGTGGACTGAAGGCCAATAACAGACACAGTCAGTCATGCTGGAAATTACACCCCACTCCACCCAAGGAGCTTTACTGAAACACAAAAGCGTGCATTCGAGTGGCCAGTAGTGCAGATTTTCCCACATATGACTCATATTTTCTTTCAATGTTTGGTAGCCAAGGGAATACGAGGGAATGCATCGTCTGTAAGTTCTCACCCAGCAACTAGCATACATTTTAATGCAAATTGCTACACAGGCTACAGTTCCTTTTCCTGACACCCGTCGCCCCTCCGAGTAATCGCCAGGTGACTGCATTTGCTTAGGTTGCTAAAAGACACAAAAATAATTGTAGGTTTTTTTTTTTAATGGTGTAATTTAGTGGGAAAAGCAAGTAAGTTAAAATAGAACAGATATAATAATACAGTTACTTTTTATTCTAATATTGTTTGATTCTTAAAATGTGTTCCGTAAAGCAAACTGTTCTAAATAACCATTAATAGACACATTAACAGACGCATTAAAAAAATGTATTTCAAAGTCGTTTCCAGCATGCCAGAGTTGATGGACATTTACGTCAAGTAAGTTGTAGTTGCGGTAGCAGTGCTAGACCAACGGACCACCTCGATTCTGCTCCTGCTTCTATGATTTAATAGCTATGTAATTATGGGCAGCGCACTTACCCTAAGTATTTCCCATCTAAAAACATGTGGGTGTCTGGTTAGATGCTTGCTGAGGCTCCTTTCTGCTCTAAAAAATTACATTCCTCAACCATGTTTAAACCCAGAGCTCTGATTTTGTAAGCAATACAAACTTAGGGCTGTATTATTTCAGTTTGTCAATTCATTGGACAGGAATTATATATAAATTAAGTACACCAGCAATTGAAAAATGAAAACCAACTTTAGTGGGAGCCAGAATTCAGTGCTTTCCCCACTTCTGCATGATTTCTCAGCTGGCCCTCAAGCCCTCGCTTTCCTCGATAGATACCCAACTTCAATTCCAAGGTCAACTTATTTATGTCACTCCCTAGCAAATACCCTATGCTGCCATGCCTCTCGCCTGCTGTAATGAGCCCACCTGTACCTCATGCAATTCTCTACCATCGGGCTGTGAGAGAAAACGGAACCCACCGACGGGTCTTCCGGGAAACTCACAAACACAAGCATCAAATGAACCCAGGACGCTGAGCAGCCTCCTGCGTCTCCAGGTCCAGCACCCCTTCCACTCTCCCTGCCCCTGGGCCTCCTTCTTCAGACTCCGCCCCCTCCCGCCCCATCCTCACTCTCAGCTGATGTGTGAGTTTCCCAGAGCTGTTGTGACAACATACTATGCACTGGGGGACTTAAAACAACAGAAATGTATTCTCTCTCACACTTCGAAGGCTGGAAGTCTGAAATCAAGGTGTTGGCAGGGCCAAGCCCCCTCCGAAGGCTCAAGGGGAGGACCTTCCTTGCCTCTTCCAGCTGCTGGGGGTGGCCTTTGATCCTGGGTTGAAGATGCAGTGGTCCAATCTCTGCCTCTGCTTCCCACAGCCTTCTCCCTGCAGGTGTGTCTCTTCTCGCGAGGTCACTGATCACACCCTGATGACTTCGTCTTCACCTGATCATATCTGCAAAGATTCTATTTGCAACTAAGGTCCCATCCATAGGTACTGGGGGTTAGGGCTTTGACACCTCTTTGGGGAACACCATTTATCCCACCATGTAAAGGCTGTGCCTTTCTGCTCCCTCTGCACAGAGGGCTTTCTCTCAGTTGGTACTTGGCTCCCTGTTTCATTCTGGGAGGAAAAAGTCAAGTTCTTGCCAGCGGAAGGCGAGGACCTCCAGCACGTGGTGCCTTGAGCTAGCTCTGGATGTCCTCCCATCCCCCGTCTCCTTCAAGGCTTTGCCCACGTGTCGCCTTAAGTCTCTCTCCCCTCTTCTACTTTATTTTTCATAACAAAGATCCATTTGTAACATGCAAAGACTATGTTTATTAATTATTTCTACTGATTGTACTGCATTTCCCACTATTAGAGTATAAAGTCCACATCTGGGGTGCTCACTGATGTCCTAATTGTCTGGAACCTGGTGAGTCTTCCTTAACTGTGTAATTTATCAGCGTGCACGATGATTCCTCCCAAACATTTTTTTTAGAGTCTGTTAAGTATTTTGGAGCATACACCCCCTTGGAAAAAAAAAATGACTGGTTTCGATTTTTGTTCAAAATGATGTAATGAGCCACAAATTAGGCATAGCAACTAAATATGCCAGTAAAAAAAATTAATATAAAACAAATGTTGAGAGGCCAAGCTGGAATATATTATTTTGGTCAAAAGCAAAAGAGTTGATAGATTTTGTTAAGAAGATTTGTACGAAAACTGTGGGGCTATAGAAAAGTTTCCAAAGTACTCTTTTTGTAGGGAACGGGGAGGGGCAAACAGGTAGGCGAGTAAGAGGTACAAACTATTATGTATAAAATAAGCTACAAGGACATATTGTACAACTCACGGACTGTAGTCAATATTTTATAACAACTATAAGTGGAGTAGAACATTTAAAAATTGTGAATCACTATATTATATACCTGTACCTTATATAATATATAGTACAGCAACTATAAGTCAAAAAAAATTTTTTTTAAGTATGCTTTTTTGTGACTAGAAACAACACATAAGGTGGAGGGTTTATTGGTGTAGTTGTCACTTCAGTTAGTGAAGTCAACACAGCATGTCCTGTTGTTGCTACTTACTGAAAATGCATCAAATATTCCTGCATCTCAAAATACTTTCTTGAAGCATTTATTTATTTTTCGGTCTAAGTATCATTGGGACAATATTCCTATTTATTCAAAACATTGTTAAGAAAATTTCTGCAGCTCACTTAATAATACAAATATAATATAAATACTTGTTGGTCAAACTTCAAATAGCGAATAGAATTTGGAAAAAGGAGAACAATTGGCATCTGCAAAACAGTCTCACATGAAAATAGCTCCATCATCAGTGGATTCCTGTTGGGAATGTTGTCTCTTGCGGACTATTTGAAGTAAAGATTCAAGTTAATAAATAAAGGATGTGGTTAAAAAATAATTAGGAATGACAATTTCTTTTAAATAACGTTCCATATGCAAATAACTTTCATAATGAGATTTATATAAATACATTAAGATATTCTAATTTGGAACGATTTAGCATTATTCACCGTGATGATAATGTGTGTGAATGCACATTTCAGTCTAGAACACCCTATGGAGTGCAGCCTTAGAAAGATGCTGCTTGATTAGAAAAAATGCCAACCTAACATAACAATGAAATCAAACATGTGTACTTGATTCACTTGTGTGTGAAGTTGTGGGGATGCCCTCACCCTGAGCCCCAAGTGAGTCCTATAGTTAAAACAGTCTTCCTGAATCACATGTGGGATTAATGAAGTACAAAGCTGCTTAAGAGGTTTGATTTGGATGGAGGGAACAGAGCTGGATCTGTGACACACACATTATCAGAGGTCAGTTGGTGTCCCTTTGGTATAAGTTCGAAATTAGAGTCTTATATCTGCCCAATGTTAACAGTGGAAAATAAGGTTCTTCTAGCAGAGACATTCAAAATTATTTCAGAGGTGCTGAATTATGTAACAGTGAGTATCCTCACAGACAATAGGGCCATACCTGAAAATCTAGGCAGGGAATTTCTTGTTAAATATTAGGGCACTTAACAAGACTCACACGTTGTTTGCCTTGGAAACCTCCTTAAAGGTAGGCATTTACACCATTTGATAAATAATACAGTAGCGTCCATGAAAAGACATTTCAAGTCATTATTTTATTTATTCATCTGAAGTCAGCATCTCCAAAAACAAATACATTGCCTCCTACATTTCTTACCTGGGATATCCTACAGTCCTAGGGAATCAAGTACGAGCCCATTATTAGCCAATGACGGGGTCGCCAACACAGCTAATTATTTATTCACTGCTTTGTGTGTAGATCCAGATCCATCATTGCTTCTAACAGAGTAAATCAACGCTTGTGAAATAAACAAACAGGTGTGGTCTTCTCAACTGATGCTCTGGGGACTGGTGAGGAAGAATTTCCTTAGACTCAAGCATCATAATAGAACGACGAAACCTACCGTCTTTTCCCCCCACCACCACCCCGCAGTACCCAGCACGAGGTCTGGAACGTGGGCGTTTAGGGTCTGGGGTAATTTGAGAGGGTTCAATAGTCCACATCTTTCCAGCCCCGTGACCTTGAGCAAGGTAATTAATCTCTCAAGGCCTCAGTGCCTCACTTGTAGAATCAGTATACTAATAATGTTCACTTATAATGTCAAGTACATAATTAGCACAATGCTTACTAGCTAAGGGTAGTAGCTCTTATGATTTTATAGACTGAGTAAATTAAATAAATATATATACATATATTTTTTTCTTTTCATCGGTGGAGAATGAAGGTAAACCTACTATTTGTATGGTGGTCTGTATAGTTGTTAATGTTACACAAATGGTCCTCATGTGCACAAAGCTTGAAAATCACAATTCTACATGACAGTCTAGAATCATGGACTGGGACCTGCAGTCCAGACAGGCTGAATGCTATACTCAAGGCCATGGAGCTCATCAAAAGAAAAGTCAGAATCCCTCTTTTCTGGTATCTTGTTCAACCTCTCGAAACAGAGAAGCTGGTGGGAATCTATCCAGTGTCCGTACCATGGAGAGCCCACCAGTGGGACCAGGGTTATGTCCGTTTTCAGATCAAAACTTGAAAAAAATGGTTTTGATCGTATTTCTTGGTTATAAGCGTATCATAGGGATAATGTGAGAGTAATATTTTTTCAAGCCTGAAAATTAAGTGTTAAATTGATATTTTGACAGTTGGGTCCCTATGGATCAAATGAGATTTGTCAGAATAGCAATGCAATTTTACAAATCGATTTTGTTTGGCTATAAGGCGGTATTATTGTTTTAGTCTGGTTAAACACTGGAGATGTTTATGTTTATCAGCATTACTTATTTTTTTCAAAAACTTTCCCCCCGTGACTTCATTCATTGCCGCCTGAGCTTCTAAGGCAGGAGAGGAGGTACAATCAGGGCCCAAGTCAGACAAATCTCACACATACTTGTCAACAAACAGTTTCATTATTGTCAGAACTCCATTGCTATAACACTACTAAGAAGCTCATAAATTACTGGAAACTGTGTGCTCTGCACTGTCCCCAAGAAATCTCCACGGAGAGCAATGTAAATGGTGTGTAGCCTTTGATGAATGGCTCTGCTCTCATCTCTAACGTAAGGCTGAGCCTCTCTTTAGTGAATGGTGGTCTGCCAAGACAGTTGGTGGCCTAATGGTCAATTAAGTTCCACATGGACTTCAAAGACCGGGATTAGCTATTTCCCTTTGCTTTCACTTCTTTAATAATAATTCACACAAAGCCCTGAGAACATTTTACATATGCTTCATTTGCAGTCAGTGTTTGCGAATTATTAAATACTGTTTTCCCCAAAAAAATTGTAAAAACAACCTTTTTAAGAGCAGATCTGACGATCATTACAATGATGACACAGTTAGAAATTAGCAGTGGCACCATATGGCACAAGTGAACTTATCTGTGAAACAGAAACAGACTCACAGACATAGAGAATAGATTTGTGGTGGCCAAGGGGTTGCCCCACCTGGGTAGGGGAAGAATGGATTGGGAGTTTGGGATTAGTAGATGCAAACTATTACGTATAGAATGGATAAACGACAAGGGAGCACAGAGAACTGTATTCAATACCCTGTGATAAAACATAATGGAAAAGAATATGAAAAAAGGTATGTGTATATATATATATATACATATATATATATATACAATATATATATGTATAACATCAATTTGCTGTACAGTAGACATTAACACAACATTCTATATCAACTATAGTTTAATAAAATAATTTTTTTTAAGAAAGAAATTAACGGTGGCTATGCCACCACGTCAAGAATGCAGCATCTGGGCTTCCCTGGTGGCGCAGTGGTTGGGAGTCCGCCTGCCGATGGAGGGGACACGGGTTCGTGCCCCGGTCCAGGAAGATCCCACATGCCGCGGAGCGGCTGGGCCCGTGAGCCATGGCCACTGAGCCTGCGCGTCCGGAGCCTGTGCTCCGCAACGGGAGAGTCCGCAACGGGAGAGGCCACAACGGTGAGAGGCCCGCGTACCGCAAAAAAAAAAAAAGAATGCAGCATCTTCACTGCACAATTGAAGATGCTTTAATCCTGCTCCATTGTTCAGATTTACGATTTGTGTATCTCAGAGGGAAAAGCTCCGTGTATACATTTTATGCCACAGGCGTTATGTCTTATAATAAATGTGACAATGATGCATAAAAGGTTTTCAAAGGAATATTTGGGAAAATACTTGAAAATTTCTTGTTGGGTTTTCCCGGTATCCTGTGATATTACTCATTTTACACAGGACTTTAGTGCCAGTGGGGAAAAGTACCTAGATTTCCTACACCTCCAATCAAAGTGACAGAGGCGGAGTCCCAGACTCCCACCCTCAGCCCCACAGGAGCCCAGAGAGCAAGCTCTGATTAGCTCTGTTATCACAACAGGGATTTGTGTACTGAAAAGTACCTAGAAAGCCACGTACTTTAATCCAAGTCGAAAAACTGTGAGTTTGTTCTCTAAAGTAATCTTGGTTAAGAAAGAAAAATGTCCATCTCAAGAGATCTGTCACACAGAGCTGTGGATGCTGTTACTGAATGCAAAACAGCAAAAGATGCCTTAAAATTATAGGCATCCTGGTCCTAGGGCTGATGTGCATGGATCTGGGACCCAGCAGAGGGGGAGAAGGAGTGGGAACCTCTCAGCTTTTCCAGGCTCCGTGCTCTTCCCTCATCTCGTTCCCCCCAGAGCTTGGGTGACTGCTGCCAGCCGGCTGGGGTCGTGGAGGTGGGATACCCAGAAAGATGGGGAGAAAGGGCAAGCACCAACTAGGAAAGAGATTCTGGGGCTCCTTCTTTGTACAGGAAGTCCCCTACATAGGGACGGGTTCCGTTCCAAGGGCACATTCGCAAGCCCAGCAAAGTTAGCCTAGGTACCTAACCAACACAATCGGCTATATAGTACTGTACTGTAATAGGCTTATAATACTTTTCACACAAGTAATACATAAAAAACAAACACTAAAAATAAAGAAACCATTTTTAATCTTACAGAACAGTACCTTGAAAGGTACAGTAGTACCGTACAACAGCTGGCATACAGGGGCTGGTAGCAGTACCAGCTACATCACCGCTACTTTTACGCTTGCTTCTGGACATCCTCAGCTATAAATAAAGATATTGTACTACTGTACTCTCTACAGTACTGTAAAGTACACAAAAGCACAACCCCTTGTAGAGGATGCACGGACGTGACAACATACGCCTTACACGTGAACTAGCTTACGTGATGGGACATGTGAACGCAAGTTCGCATCTTTGAAAGTTCACAACTTGAAGGTTTGTATGTAGAGGACTTACTGTACTTTAATTGTAGGTTAACAAGTGGTTACAAAAATTATGTAGAGAGGCCTCTGATACCCACAGGCCAGTTTCCTCTATGGTTAGATATCACATAACCACACTGCAATATCCAAACCAGGAAATGTACATTGCTGCAATGTGCTAGGTGCCATGTCATCATCTGTGTAGATTTCTGTATACGACTACTCCCTCACTAGACAGATCTCCCACTGCTGTTCCTTTCTGTCACACAAAGGGCTGTGGCAGGAACAGAGATAGAGGGTAGAGGCGAGAAGGGGACCCAGAAACTTCTCGTCTTCGTGGATACAATAGTTTTCATATGACGTGGCACCTGCTTCTGATAAGCCACAGCCCCATGACTAAACCCGTCTTGCATACTTACCCTATAAGAGAAAGAGAAGAGCCTACAACAGGCTCTGTTTGATCGACACAGTCAGACAGTGTTACCCGGAGAGAAATGGTGGGAAGAGTGTTGACGTGGATAATAGTACCTTGATTAAGAGAAGATTCCAGGGTACCACCAGGAGAGGCAGGTGACGGTGCTGGAGGGGAGGAGATTGGTTCATGATGCATGTAGTTGTTTTGGGTCCCCAGGCCCCGAAAGATGTGCATACTAACGTAAAACACAAGACCAAATTACTTGTATTGTTATCTACATATGTACCAAACCACCTGTTTGTCCAGCATCACTAAATGAAGTTTCCCCTCATGAGAATAAGTTGTCTAGATAAGTAAAGGTGAATACACCTTTAACACCTGGTGTATTCATTAGACCACTTAATGGAAATTTTTCTAAACTGAAATGTAAATCTCTCTGCTTCTTAAACAATATACTTCTTACTGAAATACGCATTTCTTGTTGGCACACTCTGTGCTGGAAAGAACATCACCCCACTGTGTTTTTCAAAGGAACTAAGTTCTGGTAGCACTTCTGCGTCCATTGAGCTGAGTTGCTAACAGCCACGTAGGCTCATCAGTTCCCTTGCTCTTGAGGGTTGCTGTTTTGATCTAGAACCACCTAGAACCATCTAGAATGAACCGCTCTGGGCTGCCCACCTGACCCCTGCCCTCACTAGAGCAGCTCCTCCTTTATCTTACTATTTATTTTGTGGTATTAGAGACCTGCCTAAGATTTTGTCTGAGCATAGGACATGTTGATGAGAAATATTTTGAAAACCAACAGATCAGACAATCTCTTTATGATCCTGTGACTCTACTGTGCCCTCAGCGAGGGCTCACAGCTGGAATATTGAGGTTCTCTAGGCTTGTAGAGATTTTCCCAGTAGATATTGCAGCTGCTCATCACTCAGTCTCTCCCACGTGCTGTTTGTGATTTCTGGAAGGAACAGGATTCCAGCCAAAGACAACAGTCTGGCCCTACACCGCCCCCCCCAGACCACAGACTCTGCTCTGAGCAGCATTCCAGTTCCCTCTCACAAGGAAGGTAAAGATCTATCCATAAACATTGAGCTTCAAATCATTGGAGACAAACTATGAACTGCTTGAACAAACAGTCAGGAAGTATCCAAGCCTTGATGTTTTTGAAAACTCCCCCCCATTGGCCCAGAGTGGAATGAGGAAACACCATGGCTGATGGATAAGGAAACATAGCTGTCTTTCTGTAGAATTAACAGATTCTCAGGTGACGTAACGCGCCCTCCATGGCGCCCCTCCTCCAGGACGGAGCTCTCGCTCTCTTCCATCTGTGCCTGTTCACCCAACAGCACTGTACACACCGTCGTCTGTCTCTTTATTTAAAAAAAAAGAATCTCAGGTGAAGCAACTAGCACCTCCTCTTGCAGCTTCATTTCCTCGTTTGTTGATGCAACGGAAACAAGTCTCTGAATGTTATAGTTTAACAGAATCCCAGGCATACATAATATTAAAAATTATATCTTTGATGTTGTGAGATTAAAACTCTGGCCCGCTCCCTGGATAATGGATCATATAATTATATTTCCTTTGAAACTGTTGTGTAATATTTCAGATTCTAAATAACACCCTCACCCATGGCCTAAATCAATGGGGAACTATTAATAGCCAGGAAAATCAGTAATGGAACCATCCGTAAAAAGCATATACAGGAAAGCTTTATTTTTGCCGGGTAAGCCTTTAATTCAGACATAGTCTTTCACTGAAAGTAAAATTATGGTACAAATGGTCAGGAAAACAAATTGTCCATGTGTGCTTTTGCTGGTCCACAGAAAGAAATAGGTTAAGGGTGACAGCTTTGGATGCTCTAAAATAATTAACTTTTTAAACTCATAAATTCTTATTTTATGGCTGCCTACAGATTAATCAACATCTGTTTAAAAGTGGAATTTTGCAAACCTGCCTCATTAACATTGTAAGATTGTATATCTTTACCAAAATTCTTTCCATCCACTTTCTAAGCCGATGACAAAACTGTTCTATGGATGGTGGGCCTTGCACTCTGTTCCACTCTGAGGCTATTAAAGAATATTTTTAAAAGTTATATTTATCTGTTTCCTCCTCCAAAAGAGCATCTTTGGTATTATATGGTGTTATTTCGTATTTATAAATGACAAGATTATTCAGAGTTGCTTGCTGTCTATCAAAAATTAACCATCCAATCAGGGAAGACTGTGACCAAATTTGGGAGAAAAGCGATGACATTGCAATTTGGTGACAGTGGCCATGAGACTCACCAGGTCCCCTCGCTTGTCATCAGAGCACACTGCTCCCCGAGGTCTACCCCCTGCCCTGTTCTCCTGCGTGGCTTCCTGGGCAACCAGCTTCTCAGCTTCCTCAGGTCATAAGGCCTGCGCTAAACCACAGCGCCAGGCCACTCTCGCTGTCAAGCTTTGCCAGCCCACACATGACCCCTGTGCAGACCAACGCAGAGATGGCACCTTGGACCAGCAGCAGATGGAGATACATGTCTATGAATCTGGGGTTCCTGCAAACACAAGAACCAAGAACAGCCCCCAAGAGAAAACGCAAGTGAGAGTTACTTCCGAGGTGAGAATGGGCAGTTGGCAAGAGCCGTCCAATGACTGATGCTTGAAAAAAAGAGAGAAAAGGCCATGTTGCCAGCCAATCCCAGGAGGGAAGAAGCGCCGTGGTGGCTGATGCCCACCCCGGGTCTCCCTCTGAGCGGCGTGGCCTTCCGCGTAAGGCGCCCCTCCCCAGCCCCTCCTGGACTCCCCGGGAGAGGGAACCCCACCCACGCTCCTCTTCCTCTTCGTGGAGGCCAACTTTCAATGGATACCCGGCCTGTACCTGGCCCTGAGCTGGCCTGTCGCCTGGGCTGCCACCTGCACAGTCTCCTGCCATCCTCACCACCATCTCACAGAGAAGCGGAGCCCCTCATCTGCCTTCACAGAGGCAGAGACTCAGAATGTAAGTAACACGTCTGTGGTCACATGACTCCAAATCCATGTCAGAACCAGTAAAAACCCAATGGCTCCCTGATAGCAGAACTGCCTGCCCCCTTCTGAGCTCAGGCACTGAGGCTTCCTTGGCCCTCAGGCCGAATCTTCTGGTCACCAGCTGCCATCAGAGACTTCAGCCACCAGGGACACCGTGCCCACCTTGAACGCAAAGGAAGTGTAAATACCCTTCTTCCTAGTCTTTATCCAGATAACCTCTTCGTCTCAACAATTCTCAGCCATTAGTTAAGTTGTACGCCTTCACAGACATAAAAACATTCATAAAAAATTATCGACTTAATTTCCCACTTTGACCATTGGATAAAAAACATGTGAAATTCTAACATTTTTTGCATTCAAATGTACTCTTCTTAGGGGCAGGACAGGAATAAAGACGCAGACGTAGAGAATGGACTTGAGGACACAGAGAGGGGGAAGGGTAATCTGGGATGAAGTGAGAGAGTGGCTTGGATATATATCCACTCCCAAATGTAAAATAGATAGCTAGTGGGAAGCAGCCGCATAGCACAGGGAGATCAGCTCGGTGCTTTGTGACCACCTAGAGGGGTGGGATAGGGAGGGTGGGAGGGAGGGAGACGCAAGAGGGAGGGGATATGGGGACATATGTATATGTACAGCTGATTCACTTTGTTATACAGCAGAAGCTAACACACCCTTGTAAGGCAATTATACTCTAATAAAGATGTTAAAAAAAATGTACTCTTCTTTCTAGATGTTAATAATTACAAGCAGACAATCCTGAGTCCAAGTGTAACCTGAACAATAAAAGACCCGCTGCAGCTCCCTTTGGCTCGTTGTCTGAAGTGCCGAGTTTATTAACCGGCTTTGATTTGCAGTCACCTTACAAACTCAGACCCTTACAAGGTACTGAAAATATTTGTTCTTATGTGCTTGGACACATTTCTTCCTTTTTTTTTTTTTTTTTTTGTTGCACAATGGTATGACTTTATTTATTTTGCCTGGGAGGCAAGGTGAGGGAGAAATCTCAACAGACAGAGGGTGGGAAAAGTCTGGAGTTCCCTGTAAACGTCAGAAAGGTCTCTGCTGGACCCATCACAGAATAGGAGAGGAGGCCAATAGGTCACTCCCTTTGTCTCTCCCCTGGGCTCCTTGAGCTGCTCGAAGTTCTTCAGGATGATGTCATAGAACACAGTATAAGCCTGGCGGGTCTCCATGACCATCAGCCGGATATCCCAGTACTCTGCCTCATCCAGCTGGTGCACCCATCGCCGATAACCACCCACGTGGGGCTGCTTAGCTGCTTTGGTCATGGCATCAGAGCGCTCAGAGAAATATTTGGAGATTTGCGTGTGGAAGCCTTCCGGCTTGCTGTGAAGGGTGGTCGTCGGCTCGAGCACCTCCTCCTGGACAGCCCACCAAAACTGTTCCCATCCTCAACCCGAGGTATCTGCAGCGGCAGCCAGATGGTGACCAGGTTGAGCTTCTCAGTGACATCCTTGATCTCAGGCTTCAGGCGCTACAGGGGCACCTTGTCATTGCAGTTCACTGGGCCGCAAAGAGGACCTTTGTCTTCATCTTCCTCTTTCTTTTCATCCTTCTTCTTCTCCTGCTGTTTCTTCCACTGCTCCTTTTCTTTCTCCTTGACTGGATCAGGCCCTGGGATGTCCAGGGGGCCTTCAGATTGCCCAGGTTGGCTTCATTGAGAGCTGGCTCCTTCAAAAATGCATCCACGGGGCTTCCCTGGTGGTGCAGTGGTTAAGAATCTGCCTGCCAATACAGGGGACACGGGTTCGAGCCCTGGTCCGGGAAGATCCCACATGCCGCGGGGCAACCAACCTTGCGAGCCACAACTACTGAAGCCCGCGTGCCTACAGCCCGTGCTCCGCAACAAGAGAAGCCACCGCAGTGAGAAGCCCGTGCTCCGTAACAAGAGAAGCCACCACAATGAGGAGCCCGCGCACCACAACAAAGAACAAAAGCGGCCAAAGTTAATAGATTAAATAAATATATATTTAAAAAAAAAAATGCATCCACTCAGGAATCTTCTTGGGGAAATAGCGGGTTCTCTGTCTTAGTACGTAGGTCTTCACAGAACACAGCCCCCTTGGCTTCGGTTTCGGGCAGGACCCTGAGCGTGGCCATGGCCAGGGCGGGGGTCTAGTGCCGCCCGCGGAGTCAGGACTGGGCACAGGGAAGGGAAAGAGAAAGCAGCACTCGCTCTCCTTCCCGCATGGCCATCCTGGGGAGTCGGGGGTCTGGAGGAGGCGGGGGGCAGACCGGAGAGAGGCTAGGAGCCGAGGGGCGCGGGCAGGCAACCCAGCTGGGGCTCCCCCTAGAGCCCAAGAGGTGCGTGCCCAGCGCCCAGCCTCCCCGGCGCTGCCCGTCTTTCGACTCGGACAAGTTTATTTCAATCATAGTTTAGTATTGAAGTAAAGATGGAAGGAATTCCATTTGCCATTTTGGAATCTTGTTTCCAAGACTTGGAGGAAATTAGAATTCCAACATAATGAAAAGTTAACGTGTGTAGCCCAAACGGTACATATCGTGTGAAACTTGGAAGGGGAGAGAGAGCGTGCTATAAATGCATAATTAAATGTACTCCTCAGAAACTCACTTTCTAACTACAGGCAATGTTTCAACTTCACCAACATTTTGGTCTTGCTCAGGGAGGGCAGCACAGGCCTCTGGAAATGCAATTCTAATCCTAACCTTTCTGGAATCCTCTATCATCTGAACCTATAACCGGTCTTTACTTTGCTGTGCTTTGCTCATGGGACCATGTGAAGTTAATGCCAAAAGGAATGTAACGTTTCATTAAAAACTGTGTTAAGCTGTCACTCTAGTATATGAGTAAAATCATTCAAGAAGCATAAAATGCAAGGGCTAAAGAGACCTCAAAATCCACTTAACTCACTCACCTCATGTTATAGGCAGAAACTGAAGCTGGGAGACATGGGCTTGTTCAAGGGGCTGCGGCCGACTTTTCTCGTTGCTGATGGGGCACCAGATGGTGGGGAAGCGTGGGATTGGATGGGACCTGGACACCCAGGTGTGGGTTATAACTCTTGCCGCTTCCTGGCTCTTGGGCTATTACCTCCCTGGATCTCAGTGTTCTCATCTGTACAATGAAGATGTGATTTATTCTACAGACATTAAACAGAAAGCTGTATGTAAAATGCCTGGTTTATGGAGTAGATACATGGAAATGTTCTTTTTCCCTTTTAGAAAATGTTATTTCTAAAAGCATCTCGAGCTGGCAGATGTGATGGGACAGTCTATCTCACGTCAGTCTTGCGTCATCCTCTTCCACTGATCAGCTGTATCGTGTGGTGCTGTCCTTCCTCGGGCAGCCCTAGGTGCTGTTACATAGGGTCACCGCGGAAGGCATGATATTCCATGATAGGACCCAGTGATTGTTCCTGGAGGGCTGATCTCCTAGACGTACTCGAATATATGGGTTCCCTGAATGACAGCCCTTCTGGGCCCATGGGTTGAAGACGTATGTGGCTTCTCCTGCTTGTTCAGGACTTATTAGTTGAGAATGCTCTTCTCTTTCCCAAATCCAGCTTCGCAACCTTTAATACTGACGACCTCCCACCTGCCGTAAACCTAGAGTTGCAGTGGAGATTTCCAGTATCCCTGGAGAGTAGCAGAATCTTCTGGTCTTTCTGTGAATTAAGGGCTCCTCATTCTCTAGATGCTCAAGGAAATGAAGAGCTTAAGTTTCCAAAATGCCAAAGATTTTTTAAACTTGTCTCCCCCTTGTTACAAGGAAATTTCTGTTCATCACAGAAAACTTCCCAATCCAGAGAAACATACAGAAGAAAATGAAAATCATCCATATGCCTACCAACCAGATATGATTACCAATTTTTTTCACATTTGGGGATCATAACGTAATAGAGATTCTAACACACTTTCTTATTTTATATACGACGTAAGGCCAGCTTTTTCTATTGTCATTAAATATTCTTCTGCAATATCTTCCCTTAGTGGCTGTAGCATAACATATCCGTGTTTGGCAGGGCAGACACTAAAATAAAAGACATTTTCATGAAACCATGAGCAATCAAAGGAAAAATTAGTGACCTTGTCTTGAATGGATTAACTATACAGTGGATCAATTAACCTGAGCAACCAGTTTTTGATATATCATGAAATTTGGGGCAGGGATGACATGCAATATTTCTGTTAAGTTTCAAATAATATCTGTTACATAACCTGATAGTACAATAGGCTAATATATAACTCAATCTAAAAAAGGCAGCCTCTTTTTATAATTAAGCAAACCAATAGAACAAAGGCACAGGAAGTACTTTAAAAATATATAATTATGGAAGACAAGAGCCATTTCAGAGAAAACAGGAAGAGTGTGCAGGCATGATTAGCCTAAGCGTGGAGACAAGAAAGCCACCATGATGTGTGAGGTCTACTTCCTGTGGTCCAGGAATTGGTGCTTAGCTGGGGCGGGGGTGGTGAGAGCAGGGATGGGGGCCACAAGCTGGCAGTCAGCATCCCCATCCTGCTGAATGACTCCCGGGCTCTTGTTCATCTCAAATACTTTTTTTTTTAATTGAAGTATAGTTGATTTACAATGTCGCGTTCACAGAGCACTGAGTTGAGCTCCCTGTGCTATACAGCAGGTCCCCACTAGCTTTCTGTTTTACACACGGTGGTGTATTTATGTCAAACCTAATCTCCCAATTCGTCCCACCTTCCCCTTCCCCCCGCCATGCCGTGTCCACGCGTCCATTCTCTACGTCTACGTCTCTATTCCTGCCCTACAAATAAGTTCATCTGTACCATTTTTCTAGTCCTAGATCGGGGGGAGGGTGGTAGGGAGGTCCAAGAGGGAGGGGATATAGGTATACATATAGCTGATTCACTTCATTGTACAGCAGAAACTAACACAACGTTGTAAAGCAATTATACTCCAATTTAAAAAAATAGAAAACAACAATGTTGTGTTAATTTCTGCTGTACAGCAAAGTGATTCGTTGTACATATATATGCATTCTTTTTTTAATATTCTTTTCCATTATCACAGGATATTGAATATAGTTTTCTGTGCTACACAGCAGGACCTTGTTGTTTATCCATGCTTGATGAATAGCTGGCATGTGGCAGGCACGTTGCCGGGCTTGGGGACACAGAGTTGCAGGGCTGACCTCTGCTCTCCAGGACTCAGCTGTGGTGGGACAGGCAGGAAACAGACCCCGGGTGACATCGCCACCCTGGATGAAGGGTTTGGGGCTCACAGGGGGCTTTCGGAGTAGGGACGTTCTCCCAGAAGTATGATCTGAACCGACACACGGAATGAGCTGCACAGCTGGACAAGCAGAAGGATGGCCAGCACCCATCTGAGTCCCAGAGGAGGATGGAGGACCCCCCTTGCCACCTTCCCTGCGGCTCAGCCATCCTCTTGGCCCCCATCCTCCCCCAAACGTTCACAGTCACCATTCAGGAAGGGCTCACGGAGGCGGAGAATGGGACTCAGCTGACACCTGAGGGCCGATCTGGGTTGCACACGCACCTGTTTGCAAATGTGGTCTAAACCCTCTCACTTAGAACAATTGCATGTTCCATTCGCTTCACTCTTTACTCTCAGAAAAGTCCCTGCTGATCTGGGTGGTGACGTCAGTGCTACAGCCACCCTGCAGCTGTAACTTGAGAGGCGCAACTGGCCAGGGCCCCTGCGGCCCCGGAGTCACAGGCGTGTGAGACGCCAGCCCTGCTGCTCCCCACGCTGTGGGATTTCTTTCTGAATGTTGCTATAGAACCAGCACAGACAAAACACCTTCAGCAACAAGATCCCACGCAGTTTACAGACAAAATATTACCTTAGCGATACCAAGACTGGCGCACGCAGACACACAGCAAAATAGAGCTTCTCTTCTTCACAATTTTGAAACTGATTGAAACGTTTGAAAATGGAAAGCTTGTATTTTAATATGACAGGGTATTTTTTTTGTTGGTGTTGGCGGTGGTTTTTTCGTCTTGGAGACACTGTTTAGACCTGCCCTCTACAGACACTTTTGCTTGGAGTTGTTGTCAGCCATCAACTCACCCCCAGCATCGATGACACGTATTCTTTCTCAGCTTTGTTTGCACTCCAGCCACTGACTACATATCTAGGGCTGCACTGGGAACCACTGATCTGGAGGCTCTCTTCTGGGAAATGGGGGGATGTCACGCACCCCACAAAGTCTCCACACCTGTGCTCTCTGCCAGGTAACTCAGGAATGCAGGAATGGAGGCGGATCCTGAGAACAGTCGGGGTCGTGTATGTACGTGGCAATCTACTGGTTTATCTCAGAACAGAGGATTTGTGCCCTTGATGTGACAAATACAGCATTGCTTAGGTCGGAGACACCCAAATGAGGTGATAGCTCACCAAGATTCCTCTGTTCTTCTCGCCTTGCTTCCAAGAAATAGCTCTGCGGAGTAGGGAAAGCCCTAACCAGACTCAGCCCTCGGGGCTTCCGTTCCTCAGCTTTAGAAAGGACGAAGGCTTCCAGAGATCCCTCCTGGCTGTGATACTATGTGATGAGATGAGTTAGAACTGTTAGATGTTATTATGAATGGTTATACTGGTCCACAGGCCTACTCTGCAACGTAAGTGCCCCCAAAGGGCTTTGGAAATGGTCCCTTGAAGAATAATCCATGGAAGATCCCTGGAGTGACATAAGTACTACCAGAGTGTGAAGCAGGGTCGTCGCCCGCTGCTCCCCCGGGTGCTGCTGTGATGTCCAAGCTGAGCTGGGGAATGGGTGCACTGGGAGAGAGCCACCTGGCATCCTGAGGGCTGCAGGGGGGCGTCTGCGGGCCGGCCGGGCAGTGTCTGCAGCGGGGAGAGCTTCCCTCTCCTCCCCCGCCCCTGGGTCTGGCCAGTTCCTGCTGAGCCTTCAGGCGTGGCCCTAGACACCCATCCTGCAGAACCCTTTTTCTGCGTAGCACTTACCATGTTGCTGGGCTCATCCCTTTCTGCCAAGTCTCTTGGGGGTAGATCTGTTCCCCACTACGTCCATCCCCTGCCTGGTACAGAGTTTGACCCCTAGAGGACGGCCCGTGGCCTAGGGACCGGTCAGTGTCAGCCCTAGGCTCCGCCCGCTGGGGCGCTGGCTGAGGGGCACTGTCCAGGCACCCCCCCGGCCGGACCCCACGGCCACGGAGGACGCGGGAAACACTGTTACCAAACGCCTGTGATTCGTTCTCATCCTGGGACGAGTCATCTCGAGGGAAAGAGAAACAGCCCCTGCTCCACTCGGCCCTGGGAACTGGGCAGAAACTGTTGGTTTTTCACTCCAGTCACTGAACTCCTAGTGGAGTCGGGGCTTGAAGCTTCCGAAGTGTGCTTGGGTGCCAGCCTGGCACTCAGATCCCTTGTGGACAGAGGGCCAAGAGAGGAGTCATGGGAACAGAATTGGCATCCACTCTCTACACTCCTGTCTCCCTGGAGAGGTTTTGTAGGGCTGCGAGGCAGGGACACGCCGAGAAAGTAAAGAGGAAGAAGCATGTGGCCTCAGGCTTCCCTGTAGAACACAGTGCAGAGACGCTAAGAAATTCCAGTGCACGTCTTCACTTTAAGAAACAACATAAATAGACTGTGTTTTTAGTACAGTTTTAGATTTATAGAAAAATTGACTGGAAAATACAGAGTTCCCATAACTAACCACCCACACCCGGGCACTTTCCCCTGTTAATAACATCTTGCATTGATGTGGTCCGTTTGTGACAATGGATGAGCCAATGTTGATACTTTATTATTAACTGAAGTCCATAGTTTACATTAAGGTTCACTCACTGTGTTGTACATCCTACGGGTTTAGACAGATGTATCGTGACATGTAGTCACCGTATAGTATCATATGCAGGACAGTCTCGCTGCCCTAAAAGTCTTCTGCACTCCACACATTCATCCCTCCTCCTCCCAAACCCCTGGGGGCCACTGATCTTTTACCGTCTCCATCGTTTTGCCTCTTCCAGGATGTCACGTAGTTGGAATCATACAGTGTGTAGCCTTTTCAGACTGGCTTCTTTCACTTAGCACCATGCATTTAAGATTCCTCCACAGAATTAACATATATACACTACTATATATGAAATAGATAACAAACAAGGACCTGCTGTATAGCACAGGGAACTCTACTCAATATTATGTAATAACCTATAAGAGAAAAGAATCTGAAAAAGAATATATATATATTCATATATATATGAAACTGAATTGCTGTGCTGTACAACTGAAATTACATGATGTTGTAAATCAACTATACTTCAATAATTTTTTTTTTAAAGAAGTAGGGCTTCCCTGGTGACACAGTGATTGAGAGTCTGCCTGCCAATGCGGGGGACACGGGTTCGTGCCCCGGTCCAGGAAGATCCCCCATGCCGTGGAGCGGCTGGGCCCGTGAGCCATGGCCGCTGAGCCTGCGCGTCCGGAGCCTGTGCTCTGCAACAGGAGAGGCCACAGCAGTGAGAGGCCCACATACTGTAAAAAAAAAAAAAAAAAAGAAGAAGTAAACGTGAGAACTCTGGGCCAAAAAAAAAAAAAAAAAAAAACCCTCCATGCCACTTTGTGGATTGATAGCTCATTTCTCTTAATCACCAAATAATACTCCATTGACTGAATGGACAAAGTCTGTTGATCTGTCTTCTCTTTTGAAATGAAGAAAATGACAATTTTGGAGGGAGGTAGAAAGAAAATGCTTTCTTCATCCATCAGGTTTTTTTTTCTTTTGTTTCTCTTCTCTGCTGCCTTGTACCAAAGTAATAAAATGCTTAAATGTAATGAAACTGGACGTTGGTGAAGAGCGGGGTCACTAAAGTGTAAGCTTGTATGTCCCTGTTTTGGTGGTAGGGCTGCCCCAAGGGTACATATAAATACTCCATGACCTCACTTATTAAAAATAGAGCCGTAGGCCAGGTCCCCACTGCCCTCTCACAGGATGGCCTGGAACACGACCTCCAACTGCTGCACTGCATTCTGCAAAAATGCTCCAGGGTACAAGTCATTCGATGTGTTTCATTCACCACTCATCTCCCCAACTCTGCTAGACCTAAAGTTAGGCAGACACACTGAGTCCTTGATGGAATCTCCAGCACCAAGGTGTCCGGCCTGAGTCCTGGACAAGGCACACCGGCCAGACGCCTGCTGGATGATACCAAGCTTCCCTGCCTGACCTGCCAACACTGAGCCACTGGCCTTCTCCTGTCAGGTTTTCATTTCAAAATATGCAATACTTTGTTCTGTAAAAGCCGTTTGAATGCAATGCTTTTAGTGAGTGTCACTCAGATAACTCACAGGAAAACAAAACAGATCTCAAAACACGTGCAAGTTCTAGCCTGAGTGTGGTCCTCCATCCCGTGCTTCAGAAAGAATCCAGCCTTTCCCATATTTGGGAAGGATGTGAATTATGTGTGGTGCCCGAGAGAAAGCACTGGTGGCTGAGTGCCCGCCCCGGGTGACTGATGGCCGTGAAACCCAAGACAGGACAAGGGAAGCCCAGCGTGGAGAGCAGGCTGGCAGGTGGGTCTCAGGACCCCCCGTGGGAACCGTAGGAAGAGGCAGCCCCTCCAATCCCCTTGGATCTGCTGGGCAAGCTCACCTGCCCTGTCCCTGCCTCCGGTCCATCCTCTGTCCACCCATCTTCCCTGGGCAGCTGCACATTCCTGAGCAGGGAGATCCTGGGCCAGCTGATATTTGACCAAAGGTTTATGCACATATGTGAATTTAGTGCAGCACATTTTATTATTTCTGAAGAAACCACTATGTTCTGTGGCGTTCCAAGGCATGGGAGTGCTTTACATACCATCTGCCCCAAATATTTGTTCATTTGGTTTCTTTGTAACTCCCTCTCTGGAAATCCTCTTATTATTATAATACCCTTTCTGGAAAATCACCCATAGGACTTTAAACTTTGCTTACTTACTAGGTAATAAAATAAATAACTCTTGTTTATTTCCTCCCCATTTTATTTCCAGGGTAAGAAAACATTTATTTCCTTAGTTAAGTCTCTTTCTTGGGGAATTCCATACTTAAAACCTTCATCAAATAGTTCAAACTTGTCTATTTTCTGATCTAAAAAATGGAACACTATTTTTTTCTATCAACTTTCATTGCTTCTAAGAGAATCTATCAAGTTATCCTTACCAATACATTTATTGTTTAGTTTTACGCAGAAAGAGCTGACTAAGTGACCAGCTTTTGTGCCAGCCTTAGCTGTTTTTAGAGATGCCTAGAATGAACTTTTCAGACATCCTCTTTCTTCGTTTTTCACGCCTGAAGAAAATTTGCAATTCTTCATCCTATTGGGTCCCATGGTCCTATTAGCTTCTTATTTTAAAAGGTTAAGGGACCATCACAAGTGCCAGAGTGAAGGTGGCCGTGACCATGAAATGATAAGAGTTCATTACGAGAATATCAAAATAGCTGTCCCAGGAAAGGAAGGCAGGTGTGAACGTTATTGATTCCCTGAATCCAATGACATTTCCAAACAAGAAGTACATGTCAATTGTATAAGTCAAGGCTTCGGCCCACACAGTTTTGTTTTCTTTTAATTAAGGGGGAAAATGACCTTACCCCTCCATAGGGGTTGCCCTCCGAGCATCTTAATTTACTGCCGTGAGAGCGAAGCTCATCTTACTTTGCTGGTGCATTTCCTCCCCTGATGTGTCTTTGAATAACACTTTTGGAGCGACCATATGCTCAGTGGACAATATGCACTTACTGCAGTGATTCCTTTTCTGCATGGAGTGTCTGGATAAATTCATGACATGCAGAAAGTGAGTTTTCCCAAGTATAGAAACCACAGTAATGCTATACCTCCACATTTCAATACTAACTAAAGAGTTTTGAAATTTTATTTCTCTTCACTGGTTTCTTCTCCACATTGGTGTTTCCGAATCCTAACATTGTTCTCATAAACAGAAACCAAACACGTGCAGAATCAGGCTCCCTTTCACATAACCCACCTGCCCTGCCCAGGGCAGTTCACCCGCCCAGGAATGCAGGGTCCCATTTCAGTATGTAGCTTAGGTTTTCCTTTTTATTTCAGGGAAGAGTGATTAAAGTTTAGTTTTCACCCTTTTTGTCATTGCTTTCTTCTTTAGGAAATTCTGTTATACTTATTCTGAAACTTCTTTGCCTATGGTCTAAATTTTTCCACTGTTTCTTGAATTCCTTCTTTTTGATTTTAAAACATTCCCTTCTTTTCACCTTCTATGAAGGCACTTTGTATTTCTCCTAATTTACATCTCATTTCTAAAATGATTTTTTCTCTTCATCCCTTACTACTGGCACCACCTTCCCAAGATGCACTAATTCTGAGTTATGTCATTCTTTATTATCTTCTGTTATTTCCTTCACCTCATTTGGTTCATGTTCGAGTATCACGGGTTTTGTTTCTCGTAGGGTTTGTGGATGGCTGTGTCTTGCAGGCGTTGGCTATAGGAATGTCATTCTCTTCCTTATTCTTTGTCTGAGGATAACATTGTGTGGAATTAACCTGCGATCCTGTTCTGTGGCTCATTTTCACCGGAGGTGAGTTCTTCTGTTTTCAGGAGGGAGGAGAGGGGTTCTAAGAGCTTTTCTAGACTCCTGGCTCTCGATCGCCCTCTTCAGTGGTTTTCACGACTGATCAGGGGATCAGGGTGTGGCTGGTCCCTGCAGAGACTTCCTGGCTGTGCTCACCAGCCCCATCGCCCCCTCCCCGACTGGCTCTGCCCTGCTCACTTCTGACTGTATCCCCAGCAGCTTCTGTATGTTGGAGTCTGTCCTGGAAGGGAGCCTGGCTGGTCAGTTCGAGAGGGGACCCTTGCACTCACCCACAAATCAGAGTTTGCAAAGCTTCTCCTGTTTCCACAGCTGGAAACTGACTCCCGTGCTTTCCAGGGAGTCGCAGGCTCTGTTTGCTCTGCTGTCCCCACATCCATGGGCTGCCTGCTGCCTCGCCCCGCCTCCTGCCAAGCCAGTTATGACTCCCCTGAAGTCTTGTGGCTGTCATGGGTCCTTCTCTGGCATTCTGAAGGCCATGGGGGTCTTATCACCTAGTTTTGTAGCAGATGCTCTTCCTGTAATCTCTGTTGTGCTATCCTAGTCGTACTGTGAGTACTTACTGGGCAGTAGGTGGAAATTCAAGATGACTCAGAAACGCCACCACCTCTTCCAAAAGAATCGTTTTTAAAAGTTTTGAAATAACATACCACTGGAATAAAAGGCTAAGGAATATTTTTCAGCCAGCTGCTAGTGTATTGGGGGAAATGGTAATCTATCAAAACAATAATACTCAATATAATATATTTTATTATTTGAAAGAGTCAAATCCTAAAACTATGTAGAGAATAGGCTGGAAAATTCAATATGGCATCTTGGCAAATTAAAGAGCTGCTTAAATAGGGCACAAAACATTTTCTTCCTCTTAACTTGTTTAGGATTTTTAAAATGGTTTTCATCACTGTTCAGAATATCAGTGAAGTCTCACTCCCACTGAGGATGTGTAAAGTGCCTAGTTGAAAAATCAGTGAAGTCAGGCTTCAGAGGCAAAGTAAGTATGCAAAAGAGCATCTAAGACCACACAGCCATACAACTGCACCCATACATTCACACACACACACACACACACGTGTATGCTCACACTTGCACACACATGCACATGCACACACATGAATCCACACGCATCACTTTATGATCTTCTCTTAAATCTAGACAACAAATATCCCTTTATGATACATATGGAGACCACTCTGTTACTTGCCTTCATTCTATCAATAAGAGACCAATTAAGTTAATGCATCCCCTGGCAAGTCTTAATTCCTAGAAGATCATATTTTACTGAACTTCTTACATTCACTTTAATCTTTGCTAAGTTGGAATGAAAGTGAAATCCATTATGGATATTACAAGAAAGGCTGCTTTTGCAAAGGAAAGAATGTTCTCTCACTTTCAGTTTCCCCACAAATAGAGATGGTTCTTTGCTAGGGTAGGGACTTAAGATGCCACCTGCTAAAGACCATGGCAAGTGGTGTGCCCTTGAAGTTCAAGGACTCTTGTCTACTCCTATTCTAATTTTCATACCACCAGGGCAGGGACCTCATTCCCTGAGTCTCTGATGTATGGCAGGTCTTGGGCATTGATGCTTTGGTGTCTTAAATCTCCACAGGTGATTCTAATTACAGCCAGGGTTGAGAGTCACTGATATAGAATATAGACCAGGAGGATGAGGCTAAGAAAAACGATAGGCTTTAAACAGATTAGGAAGGAATATGAAAGTCTTTCATAGAAATTTGGACCTTGGTCTATAGGGAATAGGGAGACGTTGCATTTTTTTAATTAAAGAGATTATAGGACTACGTATTTTTTGAAAGAAAACAGGTCACAGTGGACTGAGACTAGGGACAAGAATCCAGTTAAGGCCACTGCAGAGGTAACAGCAGACGAGGATCTGCACTGCATTGGTACCTCAGAGGGAGGGAGAGTGGGTCACAGGGGGAACCCTCTGAAATGATGCAATGTGGCTCTCAGAGAGGGAGGGGGTCTGGGGGCTCACTGGGTAGTTCTGACACCATCTGGCTATTAAATAGAATTGATAGGCTTTGGTTACTAACAGGAAAGAGGAAACGAGTAGAAATCAGAGTTGACCTGAGGGTGATTGCAGAGATGATGATGCCTCCTTCAAAAGCAGAGCGGATCCTGGAGCTGAGCTGGATTCTTCTGTGCTGGGGGCCGTGTGCCCGGCGGGGCTGGGAGGCCAAGCTCCACTTGGCAGATACAATTACAATCTGGAGTTCGAGGGGGAGCTCTGAGCTAGACACAGTCCAGGTTCAAGGATGTGTAAGTGACCACGGGAGCCACGTGGACGAATGAGGACATGCTAGAAGAATGGGTTGAGTTTCAAAAGAAGGGGCCTAAGAAGAGAGCCCTGGGGGATCAAAGTACAAGAAGGGGCGAGGAAGTAAACAAGCAAAGACATGAGAACCAACGTCCAGGGAGGCCGATGTGGGTCCGGAGGGCCAGCGCTGGAGATGCCCGGAGAAGAGGATGGGTGTCGGTGGGAGCCGTCTGCTCAGACTTGGATGCACACAGAACACGACCTGGATCTGCACAAATGCAGGTCCGATCCTACATGTCTGGGGGCTGAGTCTACATTTCTCATGGGCTCCCAATTGCCATGGCAGCATAGTGATTTATTTAATATTTGATCTTTTCAGATCTATTGTGGGTACATTCAGTTCCACAAAATCACATGATAACTCCTTGTTGGGAGATAGAATTTTAGTTGTAATAACTCCTAGGACTGCATTTCTTAGGAAAAATCATGTAGAGCCATGTAAGTGTGAAAATGCTGAATTAAACAAAATCAATCATTTCTTTCCTGAAGACTTGCTTAGAGCCTTTGATATACCCATT
The DNA here is from genome assembly GCF_949752795.1 of Hyperoodon ampullatus. Classification (NCBI taxonomy): domain Eukaryota; kingdom Metazoa; phylum Chordata; class Mammalia; order Artiodactyla; family Ziphiidae; genus Hyperoodon; species Hyperoodon ampullatus. Next base: position 3,556,669 of record NC_136929.1, on the reverse strand, counting down.
TTCATTGTAAATCTTACAGAGGGGCTTCTGGTCTGCGTCATTTCCAAAGCTTCTTTGAAGACAAACCCCTTCGTGTAGAGTGAAAACTCTAAGGAATTAAGCAATCAACATTTTTCACAGGTAAGAATATGTGGGGTATCCTGAAATATATGAGATATAGATATATATAGAGAGAAAGATATATGCAATTCATACATGAATGGAATTTATATATGAGTGGAATTTTTCTATATTACATATACTTATTACTTATGTAATATATATATAAAGAAATACCTACAGGAAATTTTACAAAAAGTGAAAAAATGCAAATGCAGACATTTCCAGGATGTAATTAAATGTAAGCGCTGATGACATAATCCTAAAATGATGTCTCCTCTAGACTGTGAGCTTATTATCATGTTATAAAGGTACAGATCACAGGTAAACCAAGGATGCGTTTATTGAACTGAAGGCTGTAAAGCTAGTAACATGGTCTCAATAAATATTTGTTGAGAAAATGGATTAATAAATGAATAAATTAAAATTAAAAGTTAGCTAGGGAAGATCAACATATACTACTTAAAGCCTTATTAGTCAGGGTTCTCCAGAGGAACCAGCAGGATGGGTGGATGGATAGATGATAGATAGATGATAGATAGATAGATAGATAGATAGAGATTTATTGTGAGGAATTGGCCAAGTAATTGTGGTGGTTGAGAAGTCCTACCATCTGCCATCTGCAAGCTGGAAACCCCAGGAGACCTCAGGTGTAATTCAGTCCAGGTCAAAAGGCTTGAGAACCAGGGGAGCAGGAATCCCAGTCTGAGGGCTGAAGACGGATATCCTCCAGCACACACAGGCGGGCAGGCAGGAAAGGGAGCAAAGTCCTCCTCCGTCCTGCACCTTTTATTCTATTGAGGCCTTCAGTGGATTGGATGATGCCCCCTCCCCTCCAACTAGGGGAGGGCAAGCTGCTTTACTGAGTCACCAATTCAAATGCTAATCTCATCTAGAAATGCGCTCCTCAGACCCACCCAGAAAGAACCATAATCTGGGCACCCCACCTCCAGTCGAGTTGACACATAAAATGACCCTTCACAAAAGAATCTGGTAGCATGTTGGTCTGTGAAGAAGTGATCTAACAAGATGGAAGAGTGTAGTGAAGAGGACAACTTAACCATTGTGAGTGACCTGGGATGTGGTCACAGTCTTGAAAGGCTACAGAGTTCAGATAATTCTGTGGAAACAGAGAGAAAAGAGCAAACACAGGGCTGATAAAAGTAAGTAGATCCACTTCATTGCAGTAAGCATCATCTACTTCATATTTATAGCTTTGACTAGATGTGTTACTATTTGACACACTTTCTATACACAATCACTTAATTTTCACCATAAGTTTGTAAGGTGATATGGTTACACCCCCTTTACCTGTGAGGAAACTGAGGCACATAGAGGTTATTTCAGTGTCACAACCTGTAAGTGATGAAGCCAAATTCATACTTTTAACCATCATGTCGTATGACCTCTGAACTAGATTTTACATTTTGGAAAGAAGAAGGAGATGGGGTGGGATAATAAGGTGAGCCCAAGTAATGGATGGACTTGACAGTTAGGCAGAGGAAATGAAATATGGTTGTCCAGGTGGTATGGATCTATTATGATCTCTTTGGAACAGAGTGCCCTGATTACACCTTGATTCAGGAAGATAACTGTAGACACATGCAAGGTGATTGCAAGAGGAGAAAGGGCCTGAGAATCAGCAGGAAACAATGGATTCAAGAGCTGGTCAGAGGGGATGTGATGGAAGGGAAATGTCTAACCTGTGGTCAATTTTGGGGGAAGAAATAATAGCCGTTGTTGGCAGAGAAAGAAGCAAATGAAAGAAGTGTAGATCAGACACTTGTGTCAAGGTTTCCAGCCTGGGTGTTGCGTTGATGAGAAGCCCAGTGCATTGTGGTCTGTCATAAAAGAGTTTTCTCCCCTGCTTTCCCAAAAGGGCTGAGGACGTGAAATATAAACGGGAGAACCGTCTAAGCTCCTTCTTGGTTATATTTCTCAGCCAATTCAATAAGTCCCATCTCAAGCATCTCAAGCTGCAGCTGATATATTTGAACTCGGGATTATAGAGGCGAACTCGGGATTATAGAGGCAAACTCTGAAACACTGACCTTCGAGAGGCAAAGCTCTCCAAGGGGTGGGGGGAGGGAACACTCACTGACCACATCCTTTGATTTCAGATAGTAGATTTATTTTTAATATGCAGAAAGTGGAAATTCTAATCTTCTAAGTTGGAAGGCGACCCATACTTCCCTTTCTACTTAATCTTGTTTATCCCCAACTCTGAGCTACTGCTTTCTTAATGCTTCCTGCTTTAGACTTCCTTACAGAATATCACACTGATATAGCCTGACCTTCAGATGACTCATTTCACTTGAAAAACTGGTTCTAAGAAGTACACATACTTTACAAGTTACTATGGGCAATAATAACAGGCTCTAGGGGATTCCATTCCACATTCATTTATTGAGCGTGTCTGCAGAGATCCATGTAAAATACTGACGAGGTGACCGAAAAATGCTTTCAACAAGGGTTGCATATTTCAGGAGCTGGCATTCCAGTGAGTCAGGCAGGGAAGGACACAGGACACTATGCACAGAAGAGAAATGGAGAAATGAGATAGGATCTCCGAGAAGGGACAAACTCTGGGACCATGAAGGGCTTTAGGAAAATTTTCAGAGAAGATGCTAAGAGGGGGCTGAAACAAAAAGAATAACTAGTGTTTGGTGAGGAGGGGCAAGTGTTCCACGCTGATGGCCCAGCCTAACATCATGACAGTGAGGGGCTATGCTAAACATTTGGTGGCTGTGCACACAGTGTATGGGGTGATGAGGCAGGATACAAGGCTAGGGCTTGGTCACGGGGCCTCAGATGTCACGGTAATATGTTTGGACTTTATTATGTAGGTCCTATGAAGCCACTTGAAGGAGTGACGTGGGTGACTGGACTTTACAAACAATCTTATTTGTGGAGGTGAGATTAGAGGCAACAAGACCAGTTAAGAGTCTGTTGACATTGAGCTTGGCAGTCATTTCTGCAAAGGACCAATGAGAGCCTGACTGAAGAAAGTGAAAGCACTAGGAGAGAGAGAAAGGATGAATGGGAGGACTTAGTACCACAGAAAGGAGAGTACACCTTAACAGTACCTAAAACACTTCTGCACTCCTCTACAAAGAAGAGCAGGTCTACCTCCATTCTAGACCCCCCAAGGATTTGAGGGCATCAGATGAACAACGAATCTACTGTTCACAGATTGGCTGCCACTTGGCTTGACTGATAACATGTCCCACTAATACAGCTTGTCTTTTTGCTGATGCCTACGTAAGTGTTCACTTTAAAGTTCTTTCACTTCTTCTCCAGGAAGTGAATGGAGTGAATCAAGGACCACAAGTGTTCTTAATTGCACCCAAAATTAAATTAGCAGTCACCAACCAACAAAAGAGGGATATGATTTTTTTGTAAGAGTCCATAAACACCTACTGAAACTGAAAATATGCTTGGCCATAAAACATGTCTCAAAAAATTTCAAAACATTGAAATGGTAAAGATTGTGTTATGCGGCCACATTGGAAACAACCTAGAAATTAATTTTTAAAAATGTAGCCAGGAGCTGCCTAATACTGAGAATTAAGTAATACACTGAAAGAAAACCTATGAGTTAAACAAGCAGTCTCAAAGGGAGTTAGAAAATATTTTTTACTAAATCATAATGAAAATAAAAATACAACATAATAAAACTTGTGAGGTGAAGTGAAAACTGTACTTAGAAGGAAATTTATAGCCTCAAAGTTATATATTACAAAAGAAGAAAGGTTAAATATAAAATAATCCCTGTAAATGATCAAGGAGTTTGAAAACCCAAACCCATTAAACACAAAGGGAATAGAAATAATAGAGATAAGAGTAGAAATTAATGAATAAAATCCAGATATACAATAGAGATGACAGGTAAGTCAAAAATGGTTTTCTTGTAGGAATAGTAAAATTGTTACGTTCCTGACAAGATTTATAGAATGAGAGAGAGAAAGAGAGAAGACAAATACTACCAAAATTAAGAATATCACTAAAAAAGGAAAATCACAATAGACTTTACAGACATTGAAAAGATGGTAAGGGATATTATATATAACCCTTATATCAGTAAATTTGAAAATTTATATAAAAAGGCTAAGTTCCTAAAATAACACAGCTTACCAAAATGAAGACAAAAATAAATAGAAAATTTGAGGAGCCCTATATCTTACAAATAAATTTATTAATTAAAAACCTTTATTCCCCACCCCCATACAGATATCCAGGCCATATGGTTTCACTGGTAAAAATTTCCAAACTTTTAAGGTAGAAAAAACACTAACCATATACAGACTATTTCAGGTCATAGAGATATAGGGAGTATTTCTCAACTTTTTATGAAATCAGCATAATGATAATGACAAATTTGATGAGGGCATTCCAAAAAAAGAAAATTATAAGCTATCACTTTCACATAGATGCAAAAATCCCTGAACAAAATACTAGAAAACTGAGTCAGTCAATATATGACATATGTAATCCATCAAACTAAGCTGAGATTTATTCTTGGAATACCAGGTTGATTTAAGATTGAAGAATTGATCATTGTAATTCCCTATATTAAGAAAAAGCAGATCATCCTAACAGATACAAATAAATTGTTTGATAAAATTCAACATGCATGTATGATTTTAAAATCACTAGGAATAAAAAGAAATTTCTTTCATCTGATAAAGGTGATCTACAGCATAACCTATATAAAACATCTTTTTTCATTGTAATGTGCTGAAATATTTCTCCCCAAGATTAGTAATGAGAAAGCATGCCTGCCATCACCACTTCCACTGAATAGTACTTTTTGAGTTCCTAGCCAACGTTTTAAGGAAAGAAAATGTATAAGGATTTGAAAAGAAGAAATAAAAATGTATTCATTCACAGACAACATGATAATACATACAGAAAATCCAAAAGGGTCCACAGACTAGCTACTAAAATGAATTTGCCAATTTAGCAATTTCACTGATGAGTTCACACACAAAAATCTATTTTATTTCTATATACCAGCAATAAACAAATAGGATATCATATAAAATATAATAGCATCAAAAATACAGCAACTAGGAATTAATCTAACAAAAGTAATTAAGCTGAAAATTTTATAGAAATAAATCAAAGAATACCTAAATAAGTAAAAGGATATACTATGTTCATGGAAGGAGAGACTGAAAGTCATCTGTGATTTGATCTAGAGACTCAACACAACCTCAATCAAAATACCATCAATTGTTTCAAAAATGTGAATATCCAAGATAATCTCAAAAAGGAATAACAAAATTGGAAAACTTGTCCTAGAAGATATCAAGGCTTTTATTACACAGTTTTTGAAATAGTGTATTATGGTCACAAGGATAAACAGGTAAACTAAAAGAAAACCTGGAAAAAGGTCCATTCATATGCATTCACTTAATATAAGTTTAAGGTGAAACAGTAATATAGTGGGGAAAGGATGATCTTTTCAATAAATGCTACAGAATTAATGGAGTGTCCATGTTTTACAAATACATTGTGACTCCTACCTCATAATATATACAAAATAAATTCCAGGTGGGTTGTAGATGTAAACATGAAATGTAAAGTATCTTTATGACCTTGGAGTAGGCAAAATTTAAAAAAATAGAATGCAAAATGTGCTACCCAGAAAGGGGGGCAAAGATAAAACTCTCCTTCATTAAAATTAAGAACTTCTGTTCATGAAAATATACCATTAAGAACTTGGAAATGCAAACTCCAAAGTCGCCACCAAAGATTTTACAATACATATATCTAACAAGAGAGTTGTCAGAATAAATGAAGAATTCCTGCTTATCTATAAGAAAAAAAAAGAATACTATTAAAAAAAAAAAGAAGGCTGGACTTGAAATGGTACTTCACAGAAGAGTCTATCCAAGTAACCAATAAGCATATGAAAATATGAGAAGATGCTCAAACTCAGCAGGGAAATGAAAATAAAATTAAGTAACAGTACATATTCACCAGAATTGCAACAGTCATGAAAAATAGAAAAGAAGAAAGGCAAGGAAAGAAGTAGAGACAGAGAGTGAGAGAACAGAAGAAAGCAAGGAAGAAGAAGGAAAAAGGGAGAGAAAGAAAGAAAACATTTGGAATGAGTGTTGGTGAGCCCACAGAACTGAAACTCTCGTAGAAAATGGTAGTATTTTCTACAACTCGACATATGCACACTTTACAATTCAGCAATTCTACTCCTTAGCAGATGTTCACCCAAAATGCACACAAATGTGCACCAAAGTCTTAAACGAAAATATTTCCAGCAATATTATTTGTGGTAGTCCCAAACTGCAAACAAATGTTATGACCTTCAGTAGTAAAATGACAAATAAATTGTGATGTATTCGTACAAGGGAATACTGTCTAGCAATGAAAACAAATGAAATGTCGCTACACCCAACAGAATGGACGAATTGCATAACATAATACTAAGGAAAAATGTCAGATAAACAATAGTACGTATTATATAATCCTACGTTTGTAAATTTCAAGATCAGCAAACTAATCTGAGTTGATAGAAATAAAAGTAGCAGTACCTTTGGGAAGATGGTGAGTTGTGGCTGGGAGAGGGGCCTCTTGGGGTGCCAGTCATGTTCTGTTTCTTATTCTGGATGGTGGCTCACAGGCGTGTCCACTTTGAGAAAGTTACCAGTTTGTACACTTACTATATGTGCACTGAATGTATATTTCACTTCAATAAAAATGTATATAGATATATATAAACAGACAAGAAAAGGATTGTGGATACAAAGCAAATTGCTAAACCTATCATCTGATTATCACCTATCTGTCAATCATCTATCCATCCATCCATCCATCATCTGTAAATTTATATTGGCTTGCTGGAGCTGCCATAACAAAATACACAGACTGAGGTGCCTAAACAATAGAAACTTATTGTCTCACAGTCTGGAGGCCAGAAGTCTGAGATCAAGGTGTGGGCAGGGTTGGTTCCCTCTGAGGCTGTGAGAGAAGAATCTGCTCCTCTCCCCAAGTTTCTGGTGGCTGGCAGGTGATCTTTGACAGTCCTTGGCTTGTAGACACATCACCCTGGTCCCCGCCTTCATCTTCACATGACATTCTCAGTGTATGTGCTTCTGTGTCCAAATTTCCCCTTTTTATAAGTCATAGTCAGATTGAATTAAAGCACACCCTAATGACCTCATCTTAATTTGACTACATCTGCAAAGACCCTATTTCCAAATAAGTCACATTCTGAGGTACTGGGGGTTAGGATTTCAAAATATGAATTTGGGGGGAACATAATTCAACCAATAACACTATTTGTGTCTACACACACACACACTCTAGCAAGCACATAAGAAGGGCCATAAAATATTTGCAGTCCTTTAATAAAATCCTGCCTTTTGATCAAAGCTTGTTCTTGGAAAATACAATTTTATTCCAATACCTAGTGGCAAATTTTTATAGTTCAGTTCAAAGTACATATATATTTTGTATTTAACACATAACCTGGGACAATTAAAAAAAATGAAGCCACAATAATTGAGCTCCAGATGTATGACTAAAACATGGAAAGTGGTCCAACATCCTTTTTAAGCAGAATCGTTGGCCCTTAACCAAAAATTACACAGGGGAGGAAATGGTGTCACTGGGAGTAACTACAACTAGATTCGTTTGCTGTTTCAGACTGACTTATACAGAGAAATGTCAGCTTTTATTAAAAATTAAGCAAACACTATTAGAATTGATGCTACGAGGGTTGTAGGCAATGGAATTTCTGATTGGAGTCTGCTGCTCATCTGGATGCAGGGGTCATGGGTGATAAGAACTAAGCTCTTGCCCCTGGCCAGCTGCCATGCTCATGGTCACAGGGGCTGCTGGTACCCCCGCTAAGGAGCGTGTGCTGAGATGAGCAGTACTGACTTTACCCTGCTCTGGACAAAACACCCCTGCGAGCCGGCGCTCTGAGCCTTGAGTCAGGACTGTGTTCAGACAGAAGCCAGGGCAGCAGCATTGCACGTCTCTGTGCTGCTTTGCAGGGTTGCAGGGAACAAAGTCCTCCCATGGAGGCCACTTGTTTTGATGCCCAGGACGATCTCTGGGTTTAGTAAGGCAACTTAATTATCCTCCATTGAAACCACATTAGGCAGATAAGGTGAGTGACTCACCTGCCCAGGGTGCCCATGAGATGCAAATGTGACAATTGCTGCTCCGTGCTTAGCACAATTCTTGGCACGGAGAAAGGACTCAACACACGCACCTTAGTTATTAGAAGGATTTTACTGTTATTACTTCCCCAAGATCACATGGCTCATAAAATTCTGAGAGAGAAATTGACCTTAGGTCATCCGGCTTCAAAGTACCTTGATTGCCTCGAAACGTTAAAAAAAACAAAACAAAACAAAACAATAAGATGGGAGCAACGGGGTGATGACTTCATGCTGATTCATGTCAACCAGCTGCATTGGCTGTCATGTGACTGTCTGTCTAAGACGGATGAGGAAAAGAACTAGCTGTCATCATCATTTCTAAGAAAATCCCAGCCTGGAGTAGTTGCACAGGAGACGCAGAACGAGGACCGGGCTAACAGCGTTCCCATCTGCCAGGCAGGTTCACGGCAGGACACGCAGCAGACACCTGGCCTGGCCGCCTGGTTACCTAGAGGCCGAGGAAAACACCATTCCTCCCAAAACTCCCTGTCCTCCTTCCCGGAGGCAGACAGACACAGACACAGCAGCCTCCTTCCCAACGCAGAGAGAAAGACCGCGTTCCTGGGAACAACACAGAACAGTCGCTCGAAACATAATCAGGCATCAGCTGCGAGGAAACCATCTGCAGTGCCCGGTCCAGGAGGCGAGGACCAGCCGAGAGGAGAGGACGTGGACTCCGGAGTCGCTCTGTCATCTTTCTGGCTGAGCACACCCATGACGGGAAGAGAAGAGAGAGTGCTTTCTCGAGTTGCAGGCACCCGCTTGTTGCCAGGCAACGAGGGCAGCCCGCGGCCCAGACAAAAGGCAGCCGGGCATCCTCGGGTGCGGCTCGCATACAAAGGAGAGCAGATGCTGCGGCCCGGCCCGGGAGGAGGGGCTGCGCTCACAAAGGCGCCACCCTTCTCCCCCAGCCCCCCAGGCCCTTCCTGGGCTCCCAGAGGATGAACGGGAAGCTCTGAGAAACTGCAGAAGCCAGGCTAGAAACGGAGCCGGAATCTGAAAGGAATCGACCAGAGTGTCAAAGGAAGGGCGGAGACTGAGGATAAAGGCACGGACTCTGTTTACCGAGGAAGCCCTCGCGTGAAGGATGCAATGATAACTGTCAGTCGTGTAGCTACGATTATTAATAAAAATGATGCAGCAACAGCATCCAGCTGTCATGGAGACAGGGCCGGCATCTCTCGGGGGATGCGCTGGGCTTCTCATCTGTGTCCCTCACCCCGGGGTGCAGCCGCCCCAGAAGATGGTTGTCCGGGAGGGAGGGACAGGGAACCCTTTCTCTCTTCAAACCCGGCTACTGGTCAGCACGACCTCAGGATGCCCCAGGGTTGGTGCCGGAGCTGTCACTTCACCTCTGGGCCGCATCTCCTCAGTCCTACACCAGATCACACGGAACCCCCTCACGGGGTTATTACGACGGTTACACAAGTTACTATTGGCACAGATTCTTTTTTTAAAATTTATTTTATTGAGGTAGAGTTGACTTACACTGTTGTGTTAATTTCTGCTGTGCAGCAAAGTGAGTCAGTTATACATATTCATGTATTCTTTTTCATATTCTTTTCCATGATGGTTTATCCCGGGATACTGAATACAGTTCCCTGTGCTCTACAGTAGGACCTTGTTGTTTATCCATCCTATTTATAATAGTTTGCATCTGCTCATCCCACACTCCCAACCCACTGCCCTACCCCACTCAGCACAAATTCTCACAACAGCGCCTGTGTGCTCTAACTGCCTTGTTGGCCTTTGTTGAAAAGACAGGAGGCCCACCCAAACCTCCAGGACAGAATTTTGGGGCCCGGACCTAGGAAACTTGGTTTAGAGAGCTTCTCCAGGAGAGTCTGGGTGGAGCTACTTCGTGACACTCATGTTAGAGCCGTTGCGTCATGTACTTTAACAGTCTCTCCACCCGTCAGTGACGGCCTTAGAACTAGGACCCCTCCCATGGCCCCCAGTTATCTCTGCGATGCCCTTGCCACCTACACGTCTGCCCTCCGGCCTCACCTTCTCCTCTCTCCCAGGGGCCGTCCAGCGCACTGTGGGGACTTGCTCTCGCGTCCCAGGGACACTGTTTCACAGCTGGTGCCTCTGCCTGCATTGGTTCTCTGCCTGCGAGGCTGTTCCCTGCTCTTTGTTGGACAAACTCTTATTCATCCACAAAACTCTCTGTGATGCTCTGGCCCTGGACCCCTCTGTTGCACGCACACCCCATCACAGCTTGTCCCCATGGATTGTATGCACCGATTTCCTCCATTCTGTCATACAGTACGTCTGGGTTTTCTGCTCTGTGGCCAGGCCTGGGACAGAACATCCCCCACTTGTGAAGGTGGGATAGGAGGTCAGACATATCAATGGCAAGTACAGGAACACAGCTTGAGACGTGCGTGTCCTGAGAACAGTGAGGAGGAGGACCCAGCCGCCACTCAGGGGAGCCAGGAAGGAAGGACTTCCAAGAAGAAAGGAAGCCTCAAATGGGTCCTACGAGTGAAGCAGGGCCTGACCAGGCAAGGTTGGAGGAGGGGGTCCCGGGAAGCCGCTGGTCCCCTCTGGCGGACCCCAGGCCTCTGGAGCACCAACTGTGTTCCCCTGTCCTGTCTTCTCAGCACCTGTGAGCCCTGGATAAAGGCTAGAATGAAGCCCGGGCACCGCAGCTGTGGCACGTGTGCGACACAGCTTAGAGGGTGGCAGGGGAGAGGGCTCTTTTAAAATTTTGTAGCTCATCCATTCATCTGTCGATGGGCATTTAGGTTGCTACCATGTCCTGGCTATTGTAAATAGTGCTGCTATGAACATTGGGGTACATGTGACTTTTTGAATTATGGTTTTCTCAGGGTATATGCCCAGTAGTGGGATTGCTGGGTCGTATGGTAGTTCTATTTTTAGCTTTTTAAGGAATCTTCATACCATTCTCCATAGTGGTTTTATCAATTTACATTCCCACCAACAGTGCAGGAGGGTCCCCTTTTCTCCACACCCTCTCCAGCATTTACTATTTTGGGATTTTTTGATGATGGCCATACTGACTGGTGTGAGGTGATACCTCACTGTAGTTTTGATTTGCATTTTTCTAATAATTAGTGATGTTGAGCATCTTTTTATGTGCCTCTTGGCCATCTGTATGCCTTCTTTGGTGAAATGTCTATTTAGATCTTCTGCCCATTTTTTCATTGGGTTGTTTTTTTGATATTGAGCTGCATGAGCTGTTTGTATATTTTGGAGATTAATCCTTTGTCTGTTGCTTCGTTTGCAAATATTTTCTCCCATTCTGAGGGTTGTCTTTTCATCTTGTTTATGGTTTCCTTTGCTGTGCAAAAGCTGCAGGTCAGGAATAGAAACGCAGACATAGAGAACAGACGTGGGGACACAGCGGGGAAGGGGAAGGTGGGATGAATTGGGAAATTAGGTTTGACATAAATACACTACCCCGTGTAAAATAGAAAGCTAGTGGGAACCTGCGGTATAGCACAGGGAGCTCAGCTCGGTGCTCTGTGATGACCTAGATGGGTGGGATGGTGGGGAAGGAGCTTCAAGAGGGAGGGGGATATATGTATACATAGAGCTGATTCACTTCATTGTACAGCAGAAATGAACACAGCATTGTAAAGCAATTATACTCCAATAAAAAAAAATTTTGTAACTCAAATTCAAAGGTTCTTTCAGCACAAAGCAGAGTCTGTTGATCGCCGTGCCATGATGGCACATGCGCCCTCAGCCTCAGGCATCAGGAAGAAGAGGTGAATCCACATTCTTCCTATTCCCATAGAGGTGGGGAAAAGTGAAAACAACCTACCAGATGTTTTCGCTGGTTAGTACTGTAAAACACGAAGACAGCAATCCTGTAGGTGACATACATTTTTACTTATTGAAGTCTAGTTGACATACATGATTATATTAGTTTTGGGTGTACAACACAGTAACTCGATATTGTTATAAATTACGCTGCATACAAAGTTCTTATAGAATATTGCCTATGTTCCCCGTGCTGTACATTATATTCTCGCAACGTTTATTTTATACCTTGGGGTCTGCACCTCTTAATCCCCCCCACACCTATTTTGCCTCTTTCCTCACCCTACTCCCTACTGGTAACCACTAGTTTGTTCTGTGCATTTGTCTGTTTCTGTTTTGGTATATTTATTTGGTTATTTTTAGATCCCACATATAAGTGAAGACATACATTTGCCTTCCTCAGTCTGACTTGTTTTGCTAAGTATAATACCCTCCAGTTCCATCCATCTTGTCGCAAGTGGCAAAATTTCATTCTCTGATATACATTTTAAATCATAAAACACTTTGCAGTTTTATTCCTTGCAGTTATATTTAGAACTGGCTAAATACAGGACATCAGAACCATGTATGCATATTTTCTCTTCACTTTTATTCTGAGCTCAGCAATGTAGATGTGTTCCCTCTTAGTTGAATATGTCAATTAGAAGCCTTCCTAGGTGAACGCTGTCATGTCCCTGACACACACATCTGCCTGAATGGTAACCAGAGAGAATGGCAACTCATCCCACGACCCCTTCGTCCTCTTTTGTCTCTGCTTCTGTTCCACATAAACGTCGTTTCTCACCGGAAGATTCGAGCAGCACTCGTGACCTCCGCAGAGGTGAGTGGACATCTGGTGACTTGATTTCCTAGTGACCAGCTGACTTGTCTCTAAATGTGACGTGCTCCGCTCAGCCACTCTGTGAGCACAAGGCAAGAGGGGATTCAAAGTGAGGGAGGGGTGCTCAACAGATCAGGGAGGGCACTGCTGAGGGGAGGTTATTTTTTAAGTCTTATGGGAAAAGCTGGTCATGCTTGTTCTTTCAAATCATCCCATGAAGACCCTGCTAAGGTTTCTGTTGCAACAGTCCGAAGGAGGTTAATTTCCAGTCAATGAAAGGTGAGCAGGCTGGAAAGTACAAGACACCTGATCCTGCGGAGTCTGGGACTCTCAGGCCATTTTAATTGAATCCACTAATTGAATCACCTGTATCCTTCTAAAGGGGACACAGAAATGGGGGAAGCAGGTCTCTGTTTAGGCACACTCTCCATTTGTCACGGTTTGTCAACATCCATCCTTGTACGTTACCAGAAATCACCGATTTTCTTCCCAGTGGAGAGAGCAGGCAGAGGCCAAAGGTAACCTTCCCTGGAAGTAATAAGTCGTTACAGTTCCAAACAAAGTGGTACTCGAAGACCCAGTTTCCCAGTAATGTCCGCTGAGTCTCTCCCTAACCTTATTCCCCGAGTGTCTTTCGGTACAAGCCTGCTTTTGCTGTCCTCGTGGGAGCATCATAACGTCTTCACAGGGCAGCCCTGCCCCTCCCCCTGCACCAACTCAGACACCTCCCGGTGGAGGGGTGGCGGCACCCAGGCAGGGGCCCACCTCCAGCCCCTGACCTCAGCCTCAGATAATCCGTGGTGCCCGAAGGTGGCAATCGGTCAGAGACCCCAGGGATCCAAGGTCACTAAAAATAAGTCCAAAAGGAAGCTGTATAGAAACGGTGATTTGGGGCTTCCCTGGTGGTGCAGTGGTTGAGAGTCCGCCTGCCAATGCAGGGGACACGGGTTCGTGCCCCGGTCCGGGAAGATCCCACGTGCCACGGAACGGCTGGGCCCGTGAGCCGTGGCCGCTGAGCCTGCGTGTCCGGAATCTGTGCTCCACAACGGGAGAGGCCACAGCAGTGAGAGGCCCGCGTACCGCAAAAAAAAAAAAAAAAAAAAGAGAAATGGTGATTTGACTTTGCTTTGTTTTGTTTTCATTGGGGGGAATGTTCGGCCCACACCTTCTTCATTCATCACACGCCAGACTCCGAGCTGGGGGACACATGGCTGGTGTGAAGCCTTCCCACTAGAACACCTGCTACCAGCATCCACCTCCCAAAAGCCTCACGCCCTGGGTGAGCCTGACCACAGAGGAGCCAGGACTCGGGCTGGGTGTGTGATCACGCCACCCAGCCTGCCTGGGGTCACCATCCCCGTGCCTCTGGTCCAGGCCTCGTGGTGGCCACGTGGGGAAGTGCCTTCATGTCCTTGGATGATTCATTCTTTGTTGGCTGACCCCCCTCTTCTGTTGTGTTTCCACATAAACTATTTGCACACAAATCCCTGTCTCCTGATCTGCTGTGTGTGGGGGGCAGTGGAGACACTGCCCTCCAGGCCTCTATGAAATAGGACAGGAAGGGGATGTGTCCCGGCTCCAACCCTGGTGAGCTGGTGTACGAGAGGTGTCCTGCAGGGCACACACACCTGATGGCTGTGTGGCGCTCCCGGGACCTCAGTGATGCTCCGAACCCCTTTCCAGGCTCTGCGTGGTGCCATTTCCCATCTTCAAAGATGTGCCCTTCCCCTACTTGTCTGGGGCTCACCTCCTTCCAGGGCCAGCTAACTGCCATCACCCTGTCCACCCATATCTGAGTCCCTGAGACAACGGGAACTTGATCTTTTCCATCAGCCTGTCACTGTGGTCCTTTGAGGGGACCCGATGATGCATGGTCTAGTTACCGTCTTCATCTGCATGTCACTTTGCTCCCAAGTGAATTTGTAAGCTTTGCATAGGTCGCAGCCCCATTTTATATTTTCTTGTAGCCTCTAACGGACCTTGACACAGAGCTCTGATTTATTTCGTTTTCATTCGGGAAGAAAGTTCTTCTGACAATAGTTTCACATTTATTCTTCATCAGACAGTCACCTGATTTCTCAGTAAGCGATGACCAGATTCTCGGGTCTTTTTCTCATCTTCTCATTTCCCTCCCACCATGTAAGTAGGCTGTAAGTTAAGACAGACTTATAAACACACTGTTTTCTGTACCGGGAGGAGTAAAGTGCTTGAAGATGAGGTTTGTGTTTAAACAACAATATGATCCAAAAGGATCTATCTGTCATCCTTCCATTCAAGTCTCTCCCGTACGTAGATAAAGCCCCGCGGCCGTACCTTCAGCAGTTAGGGATTCTCCTAGCCATGTAAAACCCTTGACTCTTCACCTATTAAAACTGTTCCAGGCAGCAAGGACACTGAAGAAATATGACGGATGGGCCCATAGCTGACATTACACCCTGTTACTTAATCAGCAGAAAGGGTAGACCCAACTAACTCCAAATAAATCCTTCTGTGTCTTGGGGCCAAAGGATCGAGGAGCAAAAAGGCAGAGGAGCCGGATGGAAAGATTGTAACAGGAGAGGGATGGAGATCATCTCGGTGGAGAGCTCTGCTGCTGAATTGCTTTCCATTTCTAAGAATTTGCTCCATCTGCAGCCCTTCTAAGACTGTCTGTCTAGACAATTTCAAAGTATTACATAATTCACAGTGGCTGAATATTTTCCTGTTTACTACAGAGTGAGTCTACAAAGGTCACTGATAAAATAATCTTTTTAACTGGTATGAAAAACATCTCAAAAATCCAAGAAACTTAAGAGCCGACCATACCGGTCCTTTTGGATACTAATTCACCGATAAAAGAAAACCACAACAGGCCTCACTGTCCCTGGTTTCTGGCAAGGTTTGGACAGGTGTCCAAGCATGAGAGATGGGTTTGTGTTCACACGAGTAAAAGACATAGGACTGTCTGCCCTAGTTAGAACCCAGGGCTGAATTAATACATAGGACTCTTCAGAATAACACTTTTGGGGCTTCCCTGGTGGCGCAGTGGTTGAGAGTCCGCCTGCCGATGCAGGGGGACACGGGTTCGTGCCCCGATCCGGGAAGGTCCCACGTGCCATGGAGCGGCTGGGCCCGTGAGCCATGGCCGCTGAGCCTGCACATCCAGAGCCTGTGCTCCGCAACGGGAGAGGCCACAGCAGTGAGAGGCCCGCGTACCGCAAAAAAAAAAAAAAAAAAAAAAAAACTTTTGGAATGGACTTAATGGAGACACAAAGTACTTTGTTTAAAAAGAGAAGAAAAAAGAGAAACGGAAGCAAAGGAGAAGGAAACGGGGAGAGAGAGGAAGGAGGGGAGGAAGGAAGGAGGGGGGCCGTGCAGGTCAGGACGGCTGTTTCCACTGTGGGACGTGCCCCAGGATTTCCCATCAGAAAATCAGCAATCGGGTCTCCGATCACAGTGTCACTATTTAAGAGCTGTTTGGTCAGTTTTGAGCTCACAGACTCTCACTGCTCCAGCCACAGTGCCTGCCCCACTGTTCCCCAAGGCAAGGGGGCTCTGGGGTGCCTGCCTCAGGAGATGGGGTGCAGAGTGGATGTGCCCATATGGGAACCGGGACTTGAGGACAGGCTGGGCCCTCTGTGAGTTTCTGGTCCCCTCTCCACCCCAAGTGTTTAAGGACTGGCAGGTCTTTTTCTAGTTAGGAATACATTTTCTCATTAATGCCATCGCTTTTTATTTTCCAGGTGTAAAAGGAATGTCTGTGAGATTCAGGGAGCCAGGCACAAGTTGCCCAGCTGACTGATGACAGGTGAATAGTCTTCTTTGGATGCCGGGTGACCCATCGCCTGACTTCAGGGAAGCCCATCTCTGCGTCTCTGAGTGGGGTTGGTCAGCCTGGGACAGCAGGAGCAGCGTCCTGCCCTCTGACTCTGACGCCGGTCGAGCAGAAGCCATGGCTACTTTGCTATTTTCATTCCAGGATAAGAAAGGATATATTGAAATATTCCAAACAAAATTTTTAAGAGCAACCAGGGCATGCATTCTAATTTTAAAAAATCTAAACCTAAGTGTGGGCTAGAGGTTGTTATCCACGTGGTAGCTGAATAAGCCCTGTGTCATGTAGGCGAGGTAAGCAAGGTGGGAGATTCTGATGCAAGAAATCAGTAGCACAGTCATACTTGGGTCTTGAAGTGTATTCTGATTGATGCTTACACGTTTCATCCACGGGATCATTTTAGAAGAAGTAGAAATACTTTGCCTATAAAACTAAATAAAATTTAATTTTGAGAATTAGATTTCCCTGAAAAAAATAATTGTGAATACAAGAAATACGTGAGACCTCGGATCCACAGAATCTCAGAATGATTCCTCAATAAACAGCCCTGCATTTTGGTCGACTTTTTGCAAAGTTAATCTGAACTGGCCATGTTAGAAATCAATTATTGACTATAATCTGTGGCTTAAATTTACATGTATGTTAGAAATCTCTATGAGTCAAATTTTACAATGAATGTGATGTTATGTTATTATTTATAACACATGTATATTATTATATTAGATCATTATCTGGTTGGCAATAACCTGGTTAACACCCATATTTCACATGGATATATCGTCACTTTTATTTTACATGTAACAAAATTATCAATGATACAAATGCTCCCCAAAATTATGTTAAATTTTGGTAATTGTTTAAATATATATATTTTTAGAACTGGTATTAGTTAAATAACAAAACTGGTGTGCAAATAACCATTCCATAGTTTTTCCTAAACTCTGTGACCATAATTAAGGCCACGTCATTTACCCACTAGTAATTTGTATGTATTCCACATTTAATTACACACCAATTATATTTTCTTGTAATTTGCATACTGCAGGAAGGGATTTTTAAAACCTCTTTTAGTCATCTATCACTGCATAAGAAGTTACTCCAAATGTCGTGATTTAATACAGCAATAATCATTTATTATCCCCAGAATTCAGGCAGGACACACTGGGGCTGGCACACCTCTGCCCCATGAAGTCTGGAGCTCATCCAGACACTCCAGCACAAGGGGCCGGAATCATCGGAGGACTCAACTTCATGGGTAAGGTAGTGGATGCTGGAGCAGGTGTCTGGAATACCCACACCTGGACTCCCCAGGTGGTCTGGGCTTCCTCACAACATGATGGCTGGATTTCCAGGGCAATCACACAGAGAGGGGGTGAGGAGGGGAACAAGCCATATTGCCTCTTCTTACCCAGCCTTAGAAGAGGTGCAAAATCACTTTCACCAATTCTACTGCTTGAGGTAACACAAACATAGGGAAGGGACGCCGGGACCCACCTCTCAATGGAAGCATATCAACGTCTCACTGTACGGAAGTTTGGAGGTTGAAAATACAACTTAAAATGAGTGAAGTCAGACCAGTGGCTCTTTCACGTTATTCTCCCCAAGAAAGAGTGACAGGCATGCTGGTTCCCTGACCAAGGGGAGCTGGCAGGCTCAGCAGAGATGCACACGTAGTGTCTGCCCACCTCGGCCGAAGGCAGCTGCCATGCTTACTAAGCATGTACCTTTAGGTATATTTAAATAAAATTCAATTTTAAATAAAGTTCAATTTTTGAATTCAATAAAATTCAAATAAATCACCTTCCTTCTATTTTAAAGTGCTGATGCTCAGGAAAAAAAAAATAATAATCTTTGCATCAGTGTTTCCAGTGCTTTAAGGTCTGTTCTTTCTGGTCTTGTTCTTAATTAAACAAGGATCTCCTCTTCACCTGCACTCACCTTTGAAGTCAAGGCTCAAAATATTATTTTACATAAAAAATGTTTATGCACTGTAGCTCAATGTCAATCAAGCAATTAGGTATGCCAGGCATAAGGTTAAAATGCCACCTCCCCAAATAAAATATTTCAGAGAATTTTAATCCCAAAAGACATGCGTTCAACACTTCCTACGGTGGAGATGCCATGCAGACTGCAGCAAAGGCTGAGGGGAGACCAGGGGCACAGTCTCCAGAGGCCAAACTGGCCCATCCAGGACCTCACACCTGTTGCTGTTTCAAAAGCACAGCAGCTCTTTCTCTTGGTGTTGCTTCCATGGACAATGGACCAGAGTGTCATCAGCTGCTCCACATGTCACCCCAGCAAGTTCTCCTTGGACAGAGGTAGGAGGAGGGCTCAGGGGGCCGTACCTGGAGGGGAGCAGGCCGATGCCTCACGGGTCCACTTGCTGGACACAGCTTGTGCTTTAGAACGATCCAGGACCACAAGGCTGAGGAGTTGGGTCCATAGTTCAACCCAAGTGACCTCCCTTCTCTAAGTGAAGGGCTGGGGAGAGGCAAGCTCAGCCCGAATGTTCTAGGTGTGGCATTTAGACACAGCAAAGGAGCACAGAGAATTCCACACCAGGAGGCCAGCAAGACCTGCCTGGTCCCAGGATGGGAGTTCCTCCAGGGAAAACAGATCACAGACACACAGCTCAGGTCCTTAGGAGGTTAACTTTAAACCCAGCTCAAATGTAAAAAACAGATGCAGCAGAATTACTGAATAATTCTAAAGTGATACCGTATAAAGGGAGATCACCCATGGTCAAGCTCAGCTCAAAGTGGCATAATCCTTAATTTTTATTTTAATGTGTGTGTGTGTGTGTGTGTGTGTGTGTGTGTGTAAGGCAACCCAGTTCCAGGGTGGAATGATGCAGAATACAAACAACTCAGCAGATCACAGGTCAGCAAATGGGTTAAGTTTCAGGTAAAACTCGTTTGGAAGCTAAGAGTGTTGTTTTATTTTGCTTTATCTTTAGAGGAAGGAATAGGCTGTATTTCATGACACTCAGTTTTTGTCTTTCATTTGCGGAGTGCAATATTCCCCTGAAAATGGGACAAACATGCAAGTGGTATTCAGACTGTAGTGTTCTTTTTTTGAAACAAAAAAGTTCACTGATGTTCCCAAAATAGCCACCTGAACATCAGGGGTCCTGATGTCTGAACTCATGGTTAGGTGGCCTCAAATGTAGGAATCAGAGTGGCATGAGTTCCCCACTTCTCTCCAGGACTCTCATTATGTAAAATTTGTTTAGGAAGCAAAGACTGTCCTGAAACTGGTAGAACCCCATCACCTCTCCATGGCTTTAGGAGGCGCACATCTCAAACCTGAGCATGGACACACATCCCTGGGCATCTGGTTGGCTGCGGACTGATTCTGCAGGTCCAGGTGGGGCTTGAGATTCTACCTCTGTGTTTCCTGGTGACGCCAATGCATCGTGGGTCACACCTCTGGATGGCCGTAACCTTGCGGCAGCATTGAACTCATCTCCTAGGGCTCAGTGGTCCTCCAGGTCTGGGAACAGGGGAACTGACTGAACTGAGGGGGAACATGGGACCCCAGGATGTCCCTTCCGTCCTACTTACCCCTCAGTCCTGTAAAACAAGGTGGCACCGGTGTTGATGTCATATCTTCATCAAGCAACACCTGAAACCCTTTGCTCAAGTGACTAAAACACGTGGTTTATACCAAAGGGTGAGCAAGGCACGATGTAGCTCCTCCCAGCTGAGCTGTGAACAGGCTTAGCTTCACGTCCTGGATAATGTGACTTCCCTTTCTTTCCTCTCATCCCCTTAGTATGCACTTTATGTCTTTTTATGAACAGAAAGTTTTCCACATTTTTTTTGGGTCATCAAGCTAGTTTTTTGAGTTGAGTCACTTTCATTAGAAAAGAACTCACACTATGTACTCTTCTTTAATAGGGGAGAATATGAATAATTATAATTGTAAGAAGGAACACTTGTTTTGTTTACACAAACTGTATTTTCCAGACAGCAAACATCATCATGTATAGAATCAATTGAATTACTTAGCTACAGTTTTTGCATTGTCTATATTTGATATATTTGTTACACATTTGTCAACTACATTACGTAGGTTGGCAAAGAAGCTGTCGCTATTTTGAAACTCTAACCATGGTAATTGTAAAATCACAGAGAAACTGTTGAGCATTCAACCACGAGTTGATAAAATGTTTGTGTTGAAAAATAGATATGTAAAAAAGTGAGATGGTGGCATCATTAAATCCACAGCCAAACTTCTGATAGTAGTGGGAGGGGAAGTCACATTTTCACGCGTTTTGTCTAACGAGACACACAGGTGGGCGAGCACAGGTCCAGACGGGTCCCTGCTCCACACAGCATGGCCCGCAGGAGGGACCATAAGTCCTCTGTGCATGTGGAGAGTCCCCACCTCCTGCTTCCCAAGACCCTGATAAGTAGGAGGATGTGTAGGCTGAGATCCTTTAAAAAAAAAAAAAACTAACTAAATATCTATTTGGAACAACATGAACTGGAAATGCTGTTGGGAGAGCACACTCTATAAATAGCACCTCTATTCTGGCTCGCATCACATCCTATCTGTGACATTTGAGAGCCCCTTAAGGGACAGAGAGCTGCCTTGGCCGCCTTGGACGGGCTCTTATCCACAAGCAGGGCTGACAGGAGCGGCTGGGGCAGCCCAGCGTCATGGAGTAAGGCCACCCTTCCCGTTCCGAACTCTCTCCCCATAAACTCCTCTCCCGGTGCAGACACAATCCTCAGCCCAGTCTCTCCCGTGTTCCCACGGTAACCTCTGTGCGCCTTCATTACAACATCAAACTCACGGTATTAAAATTGTCCCTTTATCTGCATCCTTTGAGGGTGGGAACTTGGTCTTGCCTCTCCCGATGCTGCTGGATCTGACCGTGGTACCTGGTGCATGAGGAGTTGGTAACCTGTGTCTCTTTCCATGCCCCGCTTCTCAGCGTGTGACCCACGATGCATTGGCATCACCAGGAAACACAGAGGTAGAACCTCAAGCCCCACCTGGACCTGCAGAATCAGTCCGCAGCCAACCAGATGCCCAGGGATGTGTGTCCATGCTCAGGTTTGAGATGTGCTCCTGCTAAAGCCATGGAGAGATGATGGGGTTCTACCAGTTTCAGGACAGTCTTTGCTTCCTAAACAAATTTTGCATAAGAGCCATCAGCTCTCTCAACCTTTCCTTCCCTCAGTGTGGTTTACTCAGCCTTGATCCTTCTCTCCGTGTGGTTTATGCAGGCTGGATCCTTCTCTCAGAGAGAATAGTGATAATCTGATAATTAATCCAGACTCATCAAAATCACATAATTACCTTCATAAATTTATATTCCCACGAAAAATCTGAGTTAAACTCTTTCTAGCTCTCTAGACACGGCTAAATTATGTCATGTATATTAAATGCATTTTATGATATATTAAAATATATTATTATATATCATAATGCATGTCATCGCGATGATTACATTACATCAACAATAGCTACCTAATAATACCAGCAGCTCCTAAAACAGAGTATGTCGGAACCACCGGGGGATCTTTTCCGAACTCCAGGGCTTGGCGAACCCAGCAGGGCCAAGGCCTTCCCTGAGCTCTCCTAGAGCCACAGCACCTGGGCAGGTGCACATGTATCACATCAACTGCATGATTGGATGTAGGGTTGAGAGGGGGAGGAGTCGAAGACGCCTCCAAAGCCTTTGTCCTGTGTGACCCTATGGGTGGCCAGGGCGTTCAAGGAACCACAAGAGACACCACCTGAATTTTGCTAATTTAGGCTTGGGGCGACCCGCACGACCTCTGTAATTAGTTAATATTAGTCAGGTAATTATGTGCATTACCTTCAAATCTAAGATCCCTCTGTGCAACGGTGGCTGTGGATACCCGACAGTATTTATTGGGAGGATGGCCCTTCTGTTCCATCAGAGAGCATGGATGTGACAACAGCGCCACTGCTGGTGTCAGCTGGGCAGGAGGGATAAATTAGGAGTTTAGGATTAACAGATACACAGTATTATATTAAAATAACCAACAGGACCTACTGTATACACGGGGAACTATATTCAATATCTTATAATGAACTACAATGGAAAAGAATTTGAAAAAGAATAGATGTTTATGTACGTGTAACTGGATCACTTTGCTGTACCCCTGAAACGTAAATCAACTATACTTCCATAAAATATATATATATATATTAAAAAAAGAAGTGAGTGATGCAGATCAACACAGAGCAAGTCAAAATAACTCATGCTTCTGTAGCATTTCATCTAACCTCCCAACAATCCTATAAGGCAGGTACTATTATTTTTAGCATCCCTAGTTTACACAGACACAGCACTGCTGGTAAAGGCCTCACAGCTAGGAAGAGGCAGTGGGATTGGCATGTACAGTCTGGTTCCAGAGTTTGTGCCCTTAACCTTTACACCCTGTTCCCTTCGTCTGGAATGTGTTGCTTAAGCAGACAGCACCATCGAGATTTTAATGGTCTTTGGAGGAAAAAAAAAAAAGATTTCCCCTCTCATTTTTCAGTTCTTTCTCTAATTGTTCCAAAATACATAGGCTCCAGGATTTCTGCTCAAGAAGAGCTAGTAAGAATTAAATTTTCCTACAGAGTAAATATGACATCAATTCTGAGGGTATGACATCTATAGATTACACACAATTGCTAGAAAAAGTTGAATTTATATCTCACTTAGTTCCTCTCAGTGACGAAGGTTTTCCGTGTCATTTCCCAGAAATACAGGGTGAAATTTCACGGAAACCTCAAGGACTTGTTTATTAGTGTTTTATAAATCCAGGCCCAACAATAATGATCTAAGGGCACACTGGAGATTAACTAGTAAGTTCTTTCTGATGAGAAGATAGTGCGTTCCTACTGACATATTCAAAGTAAGATAGATTTTTTTAAAAATTTTTATTTTGTATTGGAGTAGAGATGGTTAGCAATGTTGTGTTAGTTTTGGGGGTACAGCAAAGTGATTCAGTTATACATATACATGTATCTATACTTTTTCAAATTCTTTTCCCATTTAGGTTATTACAGAGTATTGAGTGAGTTCCCTGTGCTGTACGGTAGGTCCTTGTTGGTTATTTATCTTATACATAGTAGTGTGTGTATGTTAATCCCAAGCTCCTGATTTATCCCTCCCACCACCCTTCCCCCCTGGTAACCATAAGTTCATTTTCTAAGTCTCTGTGTCTGTTTTGTAAATAAGTTTGTTTATATCATTTTTTTAGACTCCACATATAAGTGATATCAAATGCTATTTGTCTTTGTCTGACTTACTTCACTTAGTATGATAATCTCTAGGTCCATCCATGTTGCTGCAAATGGCATTATTTCATTCTTTTTAATGGCTGAGTAATATTCCATTGTATATAAGTACCACATATTCTTTATCCAATCATCTGTTGATGGACACTATGGTTCCCTCCTTGTCTTGGCTATTGTAAACAGCACTTGGCTATTGTAAACACTGGGATGCATCTATCCTTTTGAACCGTGTTTTAATTCCCACCTTCAAGAATTTTTAAAGGACCAACTCCTTAGTAAACATAAATTTGTTTTTTCTTGTACAGTTTGGCTCTTGGCTGGAAGTGGGGACTTCAAGTTCTCACGCCTAATCGTCCCTTAACTAGCTGTGTAACTGGGTAACTCCTCCAACCTCCCAGGCTTCTGCTTTGCTCCTCTCTAAGTCAGAATGGACGATTCCTCAGACCTCCAGCACTCTGAGTACATCATTCTATGCACAGACAAGACCTTGGTACCAACAAAAATGAAGGAACACTCAAAGACAAGGTTGCTTTTTTTCTAACTTTAGTCCACCATGCTGGGCTGAGGATAAATTGCACAATATCAGTAGGTAACACAATTAGTGATGAGAACTAACAAGATAGAAAGTATCAGAGAAAACAATCCTTTTAGAAGTAGGTGGTCACTGCTGTCCTGTAGTTGGAAAGCACCAGGAAGATATCCTTTAGAAAAAAATATCCTTCCCAGACTGGAACCATCATGTGTAATAGCAATTCTTCATGGCAGGATGATATAGTGAGTATCACACATCCGTGTTAGTGCCTTACCAAACACATCATTTCTAATGGGAGAGAAAGTGAAGTACAAGAGACTCTTGTCTGATAAAAGGTACCAGAAGAAGGGAGGTAGGGCTGATGGCACAGAGCTCTTTTGGGTTTTCTTAGGGCTGTGCCTCCCTGGCAAGAAAAACCAAGATCTGGACATATTTCATCTTACTGAATAAGCATCTACCGAGGATCAACTGTAAGCCATGCCCTGGTGGCCAAGTTCTAGGTGTTCTAGGTCGAAAGAGTAGAAAGGAAGTTGTGGGCATGTCTGCTGCCCCCTTCCCATCATTGCCCCTGCTTCTCAGGCCCACACAGTCTCAGAGTTGGGTGTGGCTGTGCGGCATTGTGAAAGTAGAGTATGAACACAAGTAGTTGGTGTCAGTTCTGGGGAAGTATTTAAGATCTAGTGCGTTCCTGCAGTGCCTTTCCCCTGTGTCCGAGATGGTGTAGCCAGGAGACAGTAGGGCACCTCTCAGCCTGAGAGACCTCCAAGCACACAGCCTGTGGCTCTGAAACCACCCAGGCCCACAGTGGACTCACCGTAAGGCCCAAACAAAAGTTCATGGTGTCCGACACTGATTCTCCGGTGATTTGTAAAGGCAGCATCCCCTAGACCATCTGACAGAGGAAGTCCCCAGCCCTGCACGTCTATGTCCTAGTGAGAGATGGACCAGTCAGCTACACATGGGTCCTTTCATGTGGACAGAGTGCCTTGAAGGAAAGAGAAGTGAGGAGAGATAGAGTGAGACTGCGTCGTCGTGGAGATAAGATGTTTAGAGAAGTTTCTATTGAAGAAATCAGATATTGGAGAGAACAAAGATGGTGCTTCATGAGAAGCTTGAATAAAGAGCATTCCAGGAAAGGAGAGGGCTAGGTGCAAATTTCCAGAAGCCGGACGAGCTTGGCTTATTCCAGAAGCAGAAATAGAGCCAGCGTGGAGCAAGGTGGGTCTCGGGCACGGATGAGATGGGAGGTCCAGGGGGCAGCCTGGCCCAGGTCTCATGGGACCCTGTTACTCAGTTAGGGTTCAGAGTCCATGTGGTTCCACATTCATGGAAAGCCATGGCAGGCTGCTGAGCAGGGGAGCGATGTGACCCAATTTATACTGTAAAGCATCCATCTGACTGCAAGAAATTTTTAAACAGGATATTGGGGATAAAAATCTTATGGGATGACTTCAAGAGAGATTGAGTGTTGTTTCGTGGAAAGCATTTCAGTTGACTTCAATTCAATCCAACACTTTGGAAAACTCTTTAACACTTTCTTCAAATGTAAAAATATATATCTATCATGTAACCCAGCTATTCCATTCCTAGATGTTTACCCAAGAGAAATAAAAACATACACCCCACAAATACTTGTACACAAATGTTCACAGCAATTTTATTTGTATTACAGCTGAACAGGAAGCATCCCAAATGCCCATCAGCAAGATGAACAGATTTTGATTATCCATACAATGAGATACTACTCATCAATAAAAAGGAATTAACTAGGGATGCATTCAACAATGCAGATGAACCTCAAAATCATTTTGCTGAGTAAAAGAAACCAGACATGAAGGATTAAGTAGTGTACATTTGTACAAAATTCTATCAAAGGTAAGCTATTCTCTAGTGACAGAAACAAGATTGGTGGTTATCTGGGATAAATGGAGGAAAAGATTGTAAACAGAGGTGAGGAAACTAGGATTTCAGACATCCTAATGGGTGTGTGTGTTGGTATCTCACAGTGGTTTTAATCTGCATTTCCCTGATAACTAGCAATGTTGATTATATTTTCATGTGCCTGTTGGCCATCTGTACATCTTCTTTTGTAAGGTGTCTCTGCTTATCTTCTTAATATTGAGATGGAAACATTGTGTTATACCTTAATATGAAATAAGTGGACACAAAAATAAATTTTTTGTGACTGGCTTCTTTCATTAAGCATACAAAAATACATTAAAAAAAAGATTTCAAGAGCTAAACTTGTAACATTACCTCCATCTTCAGGGTCCTCACCGAGTAATTAAATGCTCAAGACTTGGAGAGGATTCCCCCAATAATAAACTCTTCCTTATCCCCCCCCCACATATATATTATATATTTTTTCATTGAAAGCTTTCTTTGTATCCCTAGCTTATCACACTTGGTCATGGAGAATCATATTTTACATGCTCCTTAATTCTATTTGCTATTGTTTCAAGTAGGGATTTTTTGTATCCACATAAATGTATGCACTTAGATTAGTCTGAGTTGTGTGTGTATGTGTGTGTGTGTGTGTGTGTACCAGGCGGTATTTTCATCACATTTTGATACTGTAATTTTGTTGAACTTATAAAAAAGAAGTCTTTTTAAAGCTCTGTAATGGTTCACATAGCACTGACTCTATCCTTGAAGTTTGGAAGGGACTCAGCAGTGAAACTGGACCTGGCACTTTTTTCAAGGAGTAGCACTTTTCATAGAGAAAATAATGGGACTGTCTGTTGTGGGAAGGTTTAAATGATGAAAAATGCCAGTAAAGTTTATGACACTTCAGAACATCAAGCTGATGTTCAAGGTGAACCTCAGTTTCAACGGGCCACCCTTTCAGGAGGTTTCCCCACCCGAGGAAGTACATTTTGCCTTGCAAATAATTTGGAAAGAAGGAAGTTTACAAGAATGCCATGTCACCAGCCAACACACCATTCTGAAAGTTTTCATTTTCCTTAATAATTCTTAAGAATGGGAAAGGCTTTATAGGGGAATCCCAGCATTGACAATTCCCCTTTGTTACATTTTTCCATCTCCAGGCAGAGGGACTATCCATCCTTAGGCTCAAATAGAACTTAACATTAAATTAGAGCTGACTTACTTTTTGTGACCTTCCACGATAGCGCCATATTTTTTCTGAATTTAGGAATCCCCTATGGCTTTTCTCTCACAGCACGCTTCCTTTGCCTCTTTCTAGGTTATTGGTGCCTAATATTTGGGTTCCTTTCTCTTACCTTTTGTCATTATGGATTTCTCTTTCCCAAAGCTAAACTTCTTTGCTTGGTATAGAAAACCCCAAGTGGCCCTTCACGTGCAGGCATCATGGGCGATGCTGTATGCCTGTTCTATCAACTTCATTGATATCATTTGCTCAAAATAGACCCAGAAGTAGTGAACAGAGGAACTGAATTAGCAACTGACATAATTAACACACACATTCACACACAGTTCATTCCTTCTAGAAAAAAAACGTTGGGTCATTAACCTGTGATCCAGAATAAGCTTTAGTGACCTCAGATGGTAAATAATCCCAGCCTGCAACAATGTGAGTGACTGACCCTGACTCTCTTATTTATAGTACAAAGGACAAGAGTGTGTCATGCATAATTGAAAATGCTTTCCCATTGGTCTTATTCATCAACATGGTATTACAATCTTTCTTAAAATATTATTAGCTTGTTTAGACTTTGTCAAGTCTTACAAACTCCAGAATTAGCATTTCATCTAAGTGTGGTGGAATGTGTTTTTTTTCTTTATAATGAACAATCATGTTCCAGGTGCCCTGTGAATCCATGGCAAACTAATTAATCTTTGTCTAACAATGTTAATTAGGATGGTACTTAGACCTATGTCTTCCAAACACTCTTGGGGTCATGACCTACTCATCCTCAGGTTGACATAAGAAGCTGTCAGCTCACGTTCTCTTGTGAGCAGAAATTCTGACAAAAAATTTACACATTGTTAAGTTTAAAGGTGTATTATTATTATTATTATTATTATTATTATTTTTGCAGACAGAAAATACTGATTTTTAGCGTGTACCTTGTGAAAAGTCACAGGATTTCCTACCGAGACATCATCTTTGGTAGTTCTCCATGTTGATGGGAATTTGAAGGCATGGCAGGCTTATGGTAAAACTGAGCCGCTTTCAGAAAAATCAGATGTAACTGAATCACAGATAACCGTGCTGCAGACTGTTTGATTCATTGGCACAAAGGCATGGTTTACCTGGGGAAACAATTTTCCTGAATGGAAAATCACAAATAAATTTCAATGTCAGGAAGACTTCTAAATGACCTATCGGAGGAAAACTCTGTATGGAAAGGATGACTCTCCAAAGAGACACTATTCAGAGAACATCTATTAACAGTAAGTAGGTGAAGGTTCCAATGCATTCTTTCTCTTGTCAGTTAATAAGTCTGGAATCAAAGACTACAGAAACAAGTAGATAAACTATAAGTAAGGCAGAAACATGCAAAAATACTTGGCAAGGCTAACTGCATTCTTTTAAGGCTATGGATGAAGTAACTCAGAGAATGGCTGAAGTTAATGAGAAATAAATGAATTGTTTGGTGGAGGCACTTGGCAAGAGAAGGAAATACACAAAAGAACAGGCTGGGAATTATTACTGAAATACGGAAGAGCTATGGATTTTTGCCAGCTTTCCAGTGACTTAAAAGCTGTGACGTTTATAAAAAGCCTAATATATCCTATGCTTCTAAATTTATAACAAAAATATCAACAAAACTGTCCAGATAGAAGTTGTATTCTGGCTATGGCTCTTAACTATAAAATATTAGCATATATGCACATAAAACAAAATGTACTTTGCTTATTTGAATGTTCCATTTTCCCTTTAATTAGGACTTTTACTTCCATTGATCTGCAGGTAGAAAATGCTCTATTTCATTTCATGCATGTTTCTAATTATCTCGCAGATTCTGGAATCAGGAACTCAGACCTTCCTCCCTGGCTCCTCTCCCCTCCTCCTTCCTTCATCTCTCCCTCCTTCTCTTCCCCCCCTCCTTCCTTCCTTAAATTCCGTCAGCCCACCCACATAATTGAGAGCCAACCACGAGTTAGTGATTCCCTGATGAGTTCACTGTTCAATGGAATTGATGCTGTTTGATAGCTATTCGACACCCAGCAATGTTTAAGTGTATCACTAATGAAAATCATTTATAATAGAGAAATGGGATTCCCAGAAAATCTACTAGGATGCATGTTATCGAGCATGAATTCTAGCCAGTAGCCTCCAAAACAGCCCTCCAAGACAAAGCAAAAGATGGCAAAGCATAACCACACTTATTACACATATTTTAGAAAGAAAAGTTTATCCACAGGGCACTAATCCGAGACACTGAAATAAGCATCGTACACATGTTCTCTTTCCTGCCCCAAACAGAGCAGACTGCCAGACAGGCAGCAATAAGCAGACATTTCTCCCCCTCAACTCCCTGCTCCCCGCTCTGGGACCAGGAAAGCTGGCAGTCAAGCCTCTGCTATAAATGGGGGTTGTTTTGACCTTGACTGTCAAGTACAGCTCCCTTGACACCAAAACAACACCAAAATCACCATTTTTCACACTCTTAACATGTCCACATAAAAATAAGAAAAATGAAGGAAAATAGAGGTCAGGGAGACACAGGAAATTCTGGACAGAGCATTTCCGATGAGATGGTATTTCCGAAGGAGGAATAGAGCCTTGGTGGTCAAGCCTGGAGAGACCTGTGTGCGTTCTGTCGGTTCAGGGTATCCAAGGACTAACTGCGGTGCTGAGTAGATGCTCTGTGCAGCCCATATGGAAGCTCGGCCGACATCGATAGAGAGCTCCAGGCTGTCTGCATCAACTCCCATCTCTCACTATGTGGGCCACCGGGACGCTGGGTGCTGGCACAAGGTCCACCTGCCATTTGGCCAGTGTTGGGTCTGACTGATCTCTCTTCAGAATGAATATACACACATATGCACGCACATGGGAAACGTGGGAATAACCCCACAGGTGAGGGATGTGAAGTCATCCCCTAAACTGTCAGGGTCAGGAAACACCTCTGAAAATTGACTTAACACCCAGAACAATGCTTTCTAGATTGTTTAACAACCTTAATGGGATTCAACTAAGGTCTCCAGGAAGCCAAAGGAAAAGTCCATGAAACTTGCAACAAAGGGGATGTGGGTGAGAAAATTAAATAATTAAATAATTCGAGAAGTGCAATAAAGCAAGTAAATGGGCATGGGGAAGAGTAAAGAGTGGGAATTGATATTGCAGGAATAAATCCGAAATGTGGAGCGAGCTTGAAGATCTCCTCCAGAATACAGAAGGAAAGGGTGACATAATGAAGAATAAGAGACACCACTTTTATGCAGAGTAGAGAGTAGAAACATGATTGATGAAAATACAGGAAATACAGATTGAAGCACACAAAGAAAAATTAAGGGAAATAAACATCTGGAAATATTGAATTTTTATTGCAATCATAGGGAAAATTGCCACAAGCCTGCAGGCCATAAACAAGTTATCTTAAGAGAACCAAATATCAAATTACTCTTTGATTTCTTAAAAGCCAAGTGACATGACACATTAGAAGACAAGAGAGTGTATAATATACCATGTAATATTGAAGATGGGAGAAATAAAACAACAGGCCCAAAACTAAGCAAAAACAAACAAAAAAGCCAAGCAATGGTATAATTTAACACAATTTTAGTGTATACAAGAAAAAAATCAAGTGAGACTGACATTATGAAATTTTGATAAAGGGGATAATCCAAATGGAAAATAGAAAGAGTTGTGAACCTTGATGTATCAAAAATAAGGTATCAAAAACTTAAAATAAGATCTGGGAGGAGGGATAATTTAGGAGGTTGGAATTAACATACACACACTACTGTATATAGAGTAGGTAAACAACAAGAACCTACTGTATAGCACAGGGAACTATACTCGATGTCCTGTAATAATCTATAAGGGAAAACATTCTGAAAAAGAATATATATATATATATAACTGAGTCACTTTGCTGTACACCTAAAACTAACACAACATTATAAATCAGCTATAATTTAATTTAAAAAAAAGAAAAAAAATCTTGAAGATCTGTTAGATTCAAGTAAAAGGTAATACAATAATATATTTTTTTTCTGTAGGATTCCACAACATCAGCCATATACTCTGAACATTTGCAAACCAGATACGATTAATAAAAGATTACAGTTAAAACTCCAACCTCTGAGTGTGAATTGCTACCTTGAGGACAATTGGGCAACATTTGTTGAAGTTAGAAACGTGCATTTCCAATAGTGTCTCTATGTCACATCTACGTGCCCTCCTTGAATAAACTCCCCAACGTGACCCCAATGAGAGATACATGCAAGAGTGATGCTTGTAGTAGGAAAAATGGGGGGAAATAACAGAAACAAGCCTCAAAAGAATTATTAAAATACTGAGTAGCATTCCATTGTGTATATGTTTCATATCTTCTTTATCCATTCATCTGTCGATGGACACTTAGGTTGCTTCCATGTCCTGGCTATTGTGAACAGTGCTGCTATGGGCATTGCGGTACATGTATATTTTCAAATTAGAGTTTTCCTGTTTTCTGGATACATGCCCAGGAGTGGGATTGCTGGATCATCTGGTAACTATTGTTTTATAATAAAACATTTAGACCACTAAGTAGCTATCCTGAGAGGCAAACATCTCACCCTAAAGTATTTTCATTATTAAGAATTAAAGAGGGCCTCCCTGGTGGCGCAGTGGTTGAGAGTCTGCCTGCCAATGCAGGGGATACGGGTTCGTGCCCCGGTCCGGGAGGATCCCATATGCCGCGGAGCGGCTGGGCCCGTGAGCCATGGCCGCTGAGCCTGCGCATCCGGAGCCTGTGCTCCGCAACGGGAGAGGCCACAGCAGTGAGAGGCCCGCGTACCGGAAAAAAAAAAAAAAAAAAAAAAGAATTAAAGAAATAGAAGTAAACTTAGCCTTTAATTCAAGAAGACAGAGAAACAAGCCCCAAGGAAGCAATGGTTGTGTTTTTATCTAAACATCAATTCTAACTGCGGCAGGAACACCCTACATGTCACAGAGGCTGTGACGGTGGACCGGCCAGTAGCATCTGTCACAGCAGCACGTGTGTGCATCCCTCTCTGGGGCTGTGTGAGGCCTGGGTTCTGACAGGGGATGGGGCGGTGGAGGACATGTCGGGGAAACCATTCTCAACCGAACCCATAATGACGACAAGGTCACCCTTCTGCATGTAGGATGAGGTGGGTTAGGGTCAGTGGGGAGAGGACATTCCTGAGCCATCAGAGGGCTAACTGTCCTGGAAGGAGGTGAACTTTCTGGAAACAGGTTTCTAGCAGCCACCACGGACAATCAGCAGGAGAATATGAACAGCCATTCTCACCCCATATGAACTGAGAGAGCAGGGATGAGAGGATGAAAGCCTGTCATGAACAGCTTGGGAAAGCTATAACCCTGTTTCGTTGATGATGAAAAGCATACCTGGAATTTCCCGTGGTGTCAAGATGGTGAGGGTGAGCCAGGGCTCTTTGCGGCCTGGGAAGAATTTGAATTATTGTTGGTTACTGCTAGCCTCACAGTCTCAAGACAGAAAAGGTTTGTCTTCAGTCTCGACTCTAACAGATAATATGCCCTGTATCTTCTCTCCCTGAGATGAAAACACTCTGTACTGATTTTTACATGAGGATTTGTGCAATCTTCTTTGAAACAAAAAGCTATTTGCAGTGGTTTGTTTTGAGCACAGACACTGAATTGTTGCATGTATGCCAGGACTTTCCTTTTGCTTTGGCTTTCTCTTACTTTCAAAACCTTTTTTGTAAGTCTCACCAGGGTCTGGTATGATTTATTCTGGGTCGCATAGAACAGAAACTTTGAATTAGTATTCTTGTATGTCATAGGATGAATTTTTAAATAGATTTTTTTTTTCCTATGGAGAAATTGAATCAAGAAAGAATAGGGGATACACCAAAGGAATTCAAATAAAAAGGAAAAACAGAGAGAAAGAAAGAAAGAGACAGAGAGAGAGAAACAGGAAGGAAGGAAGGAAGGAAGGAAGGGAGGAAGGGAAAAAGAAAGAAAGAAAGAAATCCCCAAAGGCAGGCCATATGAGATTACCGCACAACCAACCAGCCCTAACTCTGTGTGGAGGAGGACTATTTGTGGCCGACTGTACTTCCCCCAAATGCCCCCTCAATAACTCCTGTTCCACCTGTCTTTCCATAATATGACTCTGCCACTCCCCCATCAACAAGTATAATTGAATTCCTCTTCCCATGAATCTGGTAGCCTGCAATGGTTTTATGCCAGGAGTATGAGGAAGTAATGCTCTGTAACTTCCAGTGCTGGACCATGAAAGGTAACATACCTTCTGCATTACTGACTGGAGCTCTCACCTGGGGAGGCTGGAGCTGGCAGGTGGGAGTTTGATGACCTGGAGGCAGCCATGTTGGGTGGGAGCCCAACCGCATGGGTGGTCTCAGAGAGGTGCTTAGGTCTGCAGTCCTAGCCTTTGAGGCACCCCAGCCCAGGCACCAGACGTGTGAGCCATCAAGCCTTTAGATGATTTCCAGCCAGGGCGTCACCAGGAGTCTTCCCAGGTGAGACCCCGGACATCATGGAGCAGAGACAAACATTCCCACTGGGTTCTGTGTGACCTCCAGACCTACGCAATTTGTGAGCACAATAAATCTTGTGTGATTTAAGCCACCAAGTTTTGCTATAAACCACTAATTTTTGTTATGGCTTGAATTGTGTGCCCTCAAAAATCATATATTGAAATCCTCACCTTCAGGACCTCAGAATGTGACCTTATTTGGTTATAACAGATGTAGGTAGTTAAGATGACATCATGGTGGAGTAGAATGGGTATCTAATCCAATGTGACTGGTATCCTTATAAAAAGGGAAAACTTGGACACAGACACCACACAGGGAAGATGGAAGCAGAGATGGGGTGATGTTTCTACACACCAACAAATACCAAAGCTTGCCGGCAAACCACCAGGAGCTGGGAGAGAGATGGGAAAGATTCTCCCTTGGGGCTCTCTGGTGGAACTAGCCCAGCTGATCTCAGCTCTCTGTCTTTGAACTGGGGGACAATACATTTCTTCTCTTTAAGCCACCGAGCTTGCGTTATTTTGTTATAGGAGCCACAGAAAACTAAAACACTCATGAAAAATTGGATATTGGTATGTAAGTTTACACTACTCTTTCTAGTTAGTTTGGCCTAAAAAGCTTCTGTAGTCAAGATCATTTTGATGCGTTATGACTTTCACCTAAGGGGTTAGATAGGTAAATCTGGAAAATCTGCCAGATTTGGGTCATGCACTCCTTTTCTTACCCACCTTTTGCATTTTTACAAGTTGTGGCTACTAGTGTAGTTCAGAATGGAACCCCCTGAAAAGCCCTCCTAGAGAACCCCCCGGGTCATCCCAGGTCATTAACCAACACTCGGGAATTGTCACTCCACCAGAAGCAAAGTCGTCTCATTCCACTCTGATGGTCTGTGTCCCTCTGTTTTGTCCATAGCATGTGAGACATGTTGTTACATGCCTGGCTGAAATCCTGACAAACTCTATCAACAGAATTTTCACCATGTACTGATTCAGTAACTCAGATATGTGACTTAACGTGTGTTAATGCATGTGCGCCAACCCAGCGTCGTGTACATACGATCTCACGGGCACAACCCCATTACACTCTGCAAAGACAGGAGAATGTCCAAGAAGGTAAATTTGATACCCAGCCCAGTAAAAAACAAAACAAAACAACTTCAGGGTGGACCATTAAAAGGAAAACTGCAATAGCCAGACACTAGTAAGGAAATATCATATCAAACCCTCCTCATTCATAAAATAGGGTTTCAGCTGATAGAGATACTTGTCCTTACCCACACTTACCTAGCTTTATTGGCAACTTAGATGATGACATAGAAAAAAGGCTCAACCATTATCTGCAAATACCACAAAGCCAGAAAAAGCTAAATGAATTGCATGTCTTAAAAAGGATATTTTAAACCCCCAAACGCTGGTCTAATTGTGCAAGAAACATAGTTCAACCACAGATTCAGGAAATTCTACAGGACAACTGGCCAATACCCCCCAAACTGTGAAGGTCATGACAATCAAGGAAAGATGAGGACTGTCACAGGTCAGACTAGACAGAGGAAACATGAGAACTAAATGCAGTGGGATCCCCAGTACGGGATCCAGGGACAGAAAGAACATTAATGGAAAAACAGGTGCTGTCCAAATAAAACTTAGAGTTTAGTTAATACTAAATGCACCAGTGTCAGTTTCTTAGCTTGACTAACAGACCAGGGCAACATAGGATGTTTACGATGAGGGGAATGGGGTCAGTGATAAAGGGGAACTCTGTATTGTCTGTGCAACTTTTCTGTGAATCTAAAATTCTTCCAAAGTACAAGGTTTTTTTTAAAGGAAAGTTAAAGGTGGAGGGGTGTGCCAAACCACAGAAAGAAATTACTGGAGAATACAGCGAACTCATTGATTGATTACTCAACACTGATTGCACACATCTGAAGCGTCAGATAGTAGCAGGCGCTGTATTCTGGTGACGAAAAATGATACAGCATCTTCCCTTAAGGACAGCCACAGATTCCTACCTGGAAGTGAAAAGTTCTGACCCCCTGAATAGCTATGAGCTGTAACCACACAGGGATTTGCAGCTAAGAATCTTAGTTAACCACAAGCTCAATATTAACCATCAGTGTGTTGCCGATGAAAGGAAGTTAGTCTAAAGTCCCCATAAAAGACCCCATCTTCTGTATTCCAGGGCGCTCGGCCAGATTCTAGATTGTCAACCAATTCTAGCCCATCTTTCTGGACCACACTTGTTATACTTGAAATTAACAGCTCTTTCTGTGAAAATTCCTGCTTACCTAGACTCAAAACTGGCTAAAACTCAGTCCTCTTAGGAAGACTAATAGCTACTAGAGAACATGTAATAAAAATTATGTACGTATTTGAGCATGAGGTAGAGCTGAAAGGCAGGCAGAGGAGAAAGAGGAAGGCAGGCTGTAGAAGGTGCCAAATGACAGATTAAGGGGTTTCAAAGCCCCCCTCTGAGTTAGAAGAAGCCCCATTTCCCCCCACCCAGAGCACTGTAGGTAATCAAGGTGGGCTTGACAAAAAGGATTTTCATGATTGCCCCAAAAGCTCTTCTCCGAGAAGGAGCACGTACCCGTTTTGAAAACTAGCTGCAGACCCACCCACAGACAACTGTCTCGTTTCCCTTCCGGATCCTGTGCTTTCAGCAGCATCGCAGATCACAGGTTGCTTCGCGGGAGAGGCTGCTGTGGACCTCTTTGATTTTTGTCTGGCTGCCTTCCACCTTATCTTCTTCCCTGGCTACAGTTTTCAAAACCTCAGGCATTTTCCGTTCTGCTTCAGCTGAAATCTTCAGTCTGGTCCCTGGGAATAATTGGCCTGCACTTCATCTGTAATGCACACTGATATCTCCAGCAGAACAGAACTCAACTCCCCTACAGCTCAGATGATAACCAGATTAGTCCATCACTTCCTACACTGAGATTATAAGCAAAAAAATTGTTTCTATTTCTTAATGCACTTTTGGATATATGTTTTCCTCCCAATTCGGAAGGTAACTAATTTGCTTTGGACCTCCTCCAGTACCTAATCCTTGGAGTCACTCTTACATTTGACTAGCAAATTACAGAAGTTTTTAGAGAATCATGTGAGCGTACTAAAAAACAAGGCAGCCTAACCTAGTGATTAAAAGCTTAGACTCTGGAGCTAAATTGTCTTGGGTTTGAATCTGCATTGTATGAGCCTAAGCAAAATAAGTAAGTTTGGGATTTGTTTGTTTATGCCCAGTTACCTCTGTCTGTCTACAGATCAGCTCAGTGCCTGGGATGGAAGCTCCACTTTGAAAGGGCACTACTGCTTTGGGGATATTCTCTTTTCTTCTCATGAGATAAGATGTTGAGCTTTTAGGTAAATCTGTACGTGAGAAAATACGTTGATAAATAACGCACAAAGGAAAGTACAGTATTTGCAGATACACCCACAAATGTGAGTGTTGCTTCATCGTAAAACTTTCCCCTTCATCTCCTTGAGATGCAATTCAACGTTAATAAGACCTTTGAGGGTATCAAATTTCTAAACAGAGTCCACCACTCTGCTACCCTTTGCTGTCTACATCATGCGGACAGACCATGACCAGGGAGTGATGAAGAAAATCTGCCACTGAGTACTTTTCCATATTTTCATATTCCTGGTCTTGGCCACCATTGAGAAATACTTAGGGAATATTTATGGACAACTTGCCTGACATCCAGCAACTCACATAAGAGAGTTAGTATGATTTCACTCTCTATTGGGACAGCTTTCATCAGACATATTTGGTACCTAAGTGTGATTGCTTTGCTTTACCAAGACATAGAGTAATAAGTTTCAAAGGACAATTCTTAAGGATAGCATAAAGATGGCATTTCTATCCATGTACTTAATTTGAAAGGGATAACTATTATGAATACATCTTCTATTTGCATTCTAATTTCTATAACATCTTTCAAAATGGAGCTTTTGTGCGTGTGTATGTGTATGTGTGTGTGTGGGGGTGTATATAATGTGTATATATATATATATATATATATATATATTTGACTACTCACCAAATAAAAATCCCATTGTGGAAATTATGGCCTCTTATTTATAAAATTCTAGGATGCGTTTATGCATTATCCCAGCTAATGAAGGCAATTAGATAACAAAAGGTTAAAGAATGAGAAAGCTGTTAAATCAACCCTTTAGATTAATGATCTCCAGGAGGATGCTTCCCAAGGGCCACATCAAAGCAGAAAGAGAGTTGGATAGATGAGAGGTAGATTTGCATATGATTTGTGTGTGATTTGCATGTCATTAGCATACGTGCGCTTGCTCTGAAGTCTTTTAACTTTCGAGTTAAGAATTTCCCTTAAAATGGCTTTTCCTCTTTTCTATGCAGCCTCATCCACTCATGGATGCAACAGTCCTTTATGACTATTAGATAGAAAAAAGATGAAAATTTGACAAGCCAGCTGAAAAGGTAATAGGGACAGTGGGTGTCACCCCAAAATCTTTGCTGGGCCATTAATAGCCTAGTATTTAGAGAACATGACTGAATGAACGAATCAGGAAAAAGAAAACGGTGCTTCTAACCTTGCCTTGACCAAGGGAGTCTAACCTGGTTACCAAATCACTTCCTACCTAAAATACAAGGTCAGATTTTATTTTATTTTATTTTTTGTAATAAGATTAAGATTTAAAATTCTTAAAAGTCCCAAATGCAGGGCGGGCCCCAGGAAAAATAGAAAATCAGCATTTCTTGTCCTGGGACCCCCTTTCTGTCCTGGTCTTTGCTGCTGTCAATTGCTTCCTTTCCCCCTTCATCAGAAGTGCACAGGCCTTGCTCTCCCCTGAGCACCAGATCCTCACCCAAACAAAACCCACTTTCAGAAAGGGTTTCATATCAGTCATTTGCACCTTAGCATAAATTTGCTAACAGCTCATTCATTCAACAACAGTCATCAGAGCACCTACTTTTTTATTGATTCATTCACTTAAACATGTTTTCTGAGTGCTTTAAAGATTCCAACCACAGTGCTGAAGACACAGAGACGAGATCCCAGGCTCTGCCTTTGAGCTCATGGTCTACTGAGGGGAGAGGAGCAAAGACCAGCATATAAAATATAAGGTGTTCAGAGTGGAGAGTTACTGAACTGTGTTCCTTCCAAGTTCATTTGAAGACCTAACCTCCAGCACTGGAATGTGACCTTATTTGGAGATAGGGTCTTTACAGAGGAAATCAAGTTGCAAAGAGGTTATTAGGGTGGGTTCTAGCCCAATGTAATTGGTGTCCTTAGAAAAGGGAAATTTGGACACAGAGAGGAAGACGGTGTGAAAAGACAGGGAGAAGATGGCCCAGGGGAGAGGCCTGGAGTGGCTCCTTCCCTCACAGCCTAAGAACCAGCCCAGCAGACCCCTTGGTCTCCAGCCTCCCAGCCTCCATGGCTAATAAGTTCTGTTGTCTAAGCCCCCCAGTCTGTGGTGCTTTGCTAGAGCAGCCCTAGGGAACTACTCTATGCAGTGAACAGGGTTTTAGACACATGTGGAGAAAGAGCAGTTCCATCAGCCTTGGGGATCAAAGAATGTCTCCCCAGGAAAGTCTTGGTGAAAGTCCCTCACCCAGGGGTGAGGCAGTAAGTCCAAAAATGCCTTTCCAGGCCCTGATGTTGAAGCAGTCTTCCTCAGGCTCAGAGGAAAACATGGAACTCAAAGAAGCAGACACCTGGA
Source organism: Hyperoodon ampullatus (assembly GCF_949752795.1). Taxonomy (NCBI): domain Eukaryota; kingdom Metazoa; phylum Chordata; class Mammalia; order Artiodactyla; family Ziphiidae; genus Hyperoodon; species Hyperoodon ampullatus. Next base: position 3,516,810 of record NC_136929.1, on the reverse strand, counting down.
ATGTCCTCTGGAGGCTCCACGAGGCAGGTCTGTGGGCACCACCACCCACTACTTGCTTTTGACTTTTATACTTCCTTATATAAAACTGGTAAATATGGCCAGATTTTCTTACACTCAGCCAATAGCATATTGATACATATGAATAATAGCAGTGATAAACATAACTGATCATGTCTTTCTCAAAAGAACCAGAAGACTTGTGTTCTCTGACCATCTGAGTCCCATTCTTTCTTGCTTGGGGTGACCTCAGGAGTCCTGATTCTAGGGTCAGATGTTCTGCTTTTATCACCAGTTCCAGAAACAGTAGCTGCAATTTGCAGTATAAATACTGGTTCCCAAATCTGCAGTGGGCTTCACTCTCGCAAAGACAAGACAACCTTGAGTCCCAAACTTCAGCCATATCCCAGGTCCCATGATCAGGATCAGCAGTGCTCTTACCCTGGAAGGGTATCAGTACACTACACCATCACGCAGAGAAACCAAGAATCTGGACTAGGAGAACCCTTCAGTGTTCATCACGTTTCTGCCGTGTGCAGGGTGGAGCTTAGAATAAGCTCTGGGGATCCCAGAGAAAGTAAGACAGAGCGCCCACCCTTAAAGAATTCACGCCCTCATGAGGAAGCTATGAGGGCTTTCCTTCCGTGAAATTTGAGGTCATTCCAAAATATTTTGCAGACTGTGGAAGGAGAGGGTCTGACTCTCAATGATTTTAAAAACATGGATACCATTAAAATATTTGACTTCTCCATGCTTTTGTCAACTTGTGGTTTTTTGTTTTTGTTTTTGTTTTCTTGGTTCCTTGCCCAGAGGGGATAAACAAGCACAGAAGGGAGCTTGCATTCAAGTGGATTTTAGTTACTTGGCACGTGGGGGTGCGGAGAAGTTCTGGAAAGTTCAGGAGTTATATGCAAAGGTTGGTTTCCTTGGTAAGACGGGGCTATGGGATATGGTCAATTTTGTTTATGAAGTTGCGTGCAGCAAACGCATATGGCATTTTCCCCAAAGCAGAGGAGACACCCACCTTGGGTGAACAGCTTTGGGCACCTGCCCCTCAGCTTGGCACCCTGGTTCAGATGCAACCTACCAGTTGGGCCTGGGTGCGTCATTTCTGAAATTGAGCAAAGCAATGAAACCTCGAACTTGATCAGGTGAGGCAGCCTTTCCAAATGCCAATGTCCTCTGGTCAAATTCATCTCAAGTTGCCCTTGCATAACCCACCCCTTCTCATCTCACTTGGAAATGCGTTCTGTGGACTCCCTGATTTTTTTTGTTTTGTTTTTTCATCTACTTTTTTTAAAAAATTGAAGTATAGTTGGAATAGACCCTTGATCTTTTCTGTCTTCAAAACTCACCTCCTTGGGGCAGCTTCCTGTGGAGACCCCAGCACGTTCACTCTCCCTGCTCACTGAGCCCTCTCTTGTCCTGTTGTGCTGGACCTGCCAGCGAATGCACCTGCCCTCTCTGTGGACATCACTGCAGCCACCACCCCTGTGGAACCAAGGAATGAGTCCGTGGCTGAGCAAGGTTGATCAGCCACCTGTGAAGGTGTCTGGCCTGGGAAGATGGACCGGGCCAGTCAGAACCCCTCCCTTGGGAGGTTGGACATGAAAGTATCATGAGAATAAAACCGTCAGTAGCAGGATCTGAAGCCACGTCAGGTCACAGCAAGTTAGGAGTGAGACCAAAGAGTGAGATGGAGAGGGAGCCACTAGCAGCTGGGAAGCTGCCATGCAGTGAGAGGGAGGAGGGACAGACATCGCAGACTCAAATGCTGAGAAACAAATCAGGAACCTGTGAAAGGGTTGCCCCGCATGAGGGCGGTGGGACCTTGCTAGCAATGCAGGTCCCTGATGGCCTTGTGGCTCAAGTTCCTCCAGGCCCAGTGGGATAAAAGCAACTGGAGAATGCCATCTCCACCCAGTTCTGTGAGCATCCCACGTCTGCCCCGAGGCACCCCAACGATGTGCCTTTCTGTGTCTGAGACAGCTAACCAGCCATGCTACAGATCCACGTGGTAAACTTGTGCTTTGTGAATGTAGGCAGAGTAGATTTCCTGGACACCTGATTTCCTCTTAAGGGCTTGAGATCTTCTGGGTTTTGTTTCTTTAATTTCTGTTTCTTACACCAATTTTCAGGGAAATCATTCTATGTAAAAACGTTGCACAAACAAATGACTGTAACACTGTAGATCTATTTTTTAACCTATGTTTTGTCCACTGATTACAATTAGTAACCTTTGTGGCTTTCGACATCTCTGTTCAGTGGTCGTTCCTCTGTTCAGAGGCCCTTCTTTAAAAGATATTTTATTTTGTAATGGAAAATGCAAATATAATAAAGAGTCACAGGGAAAACGTGTCTCCACTCCCCAAAGCAGTGCATATGGAGGAGAAATCGGGCATAGCCAACCGCTCAGAGCTGCCTCCTCTGAGGGCCCGGCCCCCTCACAGGAGCCCGCTGGGACATCCAAAGTCCAGGCTTGGCTCTGCCCAGCAGCTCCCCAATGCTTGCCAAGAAGGAGTCCTCCCCCTGGGCCACCAGGAGCTGAGCTAACCTCATCTTCCCCTGGAGTCACCCCACACAGCATCCCCAAAGCCGCTGCTTTCACCACCCTGCAGCTGACCCGGCATCCCAGCTGGCAGGGACACCTTCCCAGTGGTGCCAATGTCTGTGTCTGCATTTTCCCAAAGTGCACCCTTGCCTCAGGCTCAGATTCACAAATCAGGCTCTTCAGTGTCTCTGACCCCTCAGCCGCCTTGGACACCGTGTGCTAACCTCCATTTTCACACATTCTGCTAGTATTGATGGTGCCATTAATTTTATTTTTATATGTCCGTATATCTTTTTTAGATACGTGTTCTGTGGTCACTTGATGTTCACAATTAGCGTATTTATGATCTGAAGCAATCAGAAGCCCACATCTCCATGTATTTTAGAGCTGGTGACACCCAGGAAGCTGGGCTGAGTCCAGCCGAGGGACGATTCTCCGCGAGCATCATATCATAACATTGGCCGTGATGGCCGCGTCGTGGCTTCAATGTTCATAAATGGATTCTAAACCAACTCAATTATTCCAAAGGCACTGGTGCAGACGGCTTTATGATTTAGAAGTGTGATCTTTAAAGCACCCCAGAAGGAATAGAATTTGCATTCCTGATACGGATTGGGAATATCAATGTGGTCATGTCCAACTTCTCAGGGCCAGTGCCACCAACACCTGTGATACAAACCGGAGCGGTTCCCCCCGACTCCACTGCCCACGTGTGCAGGTCACTCCAAAGAAGGGTCAAGCATAAGCTTCTCTACCACTCAAGATGCCTCCAGTTTTGCTCATCACCTAGTTCGTGGAAGAACTGGACCTCACTCGGGCAGTATTTGTATTGCTGTGTTAGGGAACTTCAGAATCACCAAGCTAAGGTGCTGGTCTTTCTCCCAGCCAGGCTCCAGGGGCAAATTTGGGAGTTGTGTTAATCTGTTTCCTATCTCATCCCCCACAAACATCCCAAGTTTGGTCTTGTAATTAATATTATATTTGCATAATATGTAAGAAGAAAGAGCTGTCTGTCAGTTATACCCCGAAGTCACTGAATTAAATATATTAAACTTCTTATCACAAAACACATAAAACCAGAGAAAAGCAAATCTGAATTCCAAGGGCTTCCCCCATGATCCTCCTTTAAAATGTGAGTTCCTCATTTGTACTTAAAATATAAGTCAATTGTGTAAGAAATTATTTGCCTACATGTTCAGTAGTTTGTCTCCTACATAAGGACCATGACACATGGAGGGGAAGAGAAACACAACTGTCCATGGCCCTGCTTTGTTGTTCCGCCAGCTAGTCAGTGCCAAGGAGAGAAAAGTTCTCTATACGAAGCCCTGGATTAGATGCTGAGAGACAACTGTTGCTACATGTACATAGAAGCCTGGTTTACAGAGAGAGTGAACAGAGGGTGGAGAAAGATGCTCCAAGCAGATGTCACTTAGGTTCAATTATTGAACCAACCAGCATCTCTCAACAAAGCTTCTAAAGAGAGTTGCCATACCAACAGCCCTTAGGGACAGGAGCTGTGCCTGAGAGGGGACCTGGCTCCCACCCTGATGGGATGAGACACCCATCTCTGTATGGGGTGGTGACATAACCCCACCCCCTCAGAGTCACATCAAAGGAGCCCACCCTTTCTGAGACTATTGTCCTGACCTCCTTTCTAAAACCAGCCTTGAGTCAGCAGGAATGAAATGATCTCTCTCTTATTTTCTTTTGAGGGCAATAATTTATGCTTTATATATTTCAAATGGAAAGAATGCACACTTAATGAGGAGACACGCTATCCTACTTTTTTTTTTTTTTTTTGCGGTACGCGGGCCTCTCACTGTTGTGGCCTCTCCCGTTGCAGAGCACAGGCTCCGGACGCGCAGGCTCAGCGGCCATGGCTCACGGGCCCAGCCGCTCCGCAGCATGTGGGATCTTCCCGGACCGGGGCACGAACCCGTGTCCCCTGCCTCGGCAGGCGGACTCGCAACCACTGCGCCACCAGGGAAGCCCACTATCCTACTTTTTAAGCATAAGTTACTTTGAGCTATTTTTCCCAAGTCAATCACATTCAGATGCACCAAGGTCATAGACCCATTATTTTCACATTTTGCCAGAATTTTCGTGTGACATAATGTGATAAACACAAATGAGATGAATCAATTTAGGTTTGCTTCATGCCCTCAGGTTGATTTAAAGAAGGAGAAAACAAGAACTCTTCCCCTTGGATTTGGTATAGGGGCTGGTACATAGTGTGCTTAATGAGAGTAGTCAGTTAGCTAATTAGCATAATATTCAGAGTGGGAAAAGATGAGAAAGGTGAAGTCACGTGTTCTCCTATCCCGTAGTGCGCTGGGCTCGTCCTAAGGGCACCATGATGAAGGGGGCTCGGAGAAAAGAATCTGAGATGCTTCCAGATGTGCTGTGTGTGTCATACAATGCACCCTGCTGTGGACTTTGATAAAGACATACTTGTTTTCCCTATGGGCTTCAGATATTAGATGTGTACATCTGTAGCATGTGACATTTCAGGTGACAGAACCTTGATGCCACTGATGCCAAATCCCTTTTCCTTTCAGTGTTCAGGTTTGTCTGCCTGATCCTGGCAGGGGCTCTCCCACCCACACGGTCCACCCCCAGCATGGCGAGCTGGTTTTCAGAGGACATTCAACTAACACCTGAAAAGCTGTTAACCACTACAGGTGATGGACCTAGCCTTCTTATTAAATGTGCATTAAAAAAAATCAAGGTATAGTTGAATTACAATGTTTCAGGTGCATAGCAAAGTGATTCAGCTTTATATATATATATATATATATATATATATATATATATATATATATATATGTACACACATATGTATATCTATTCTTTTTCAGATTCTTTTCCATTATAGGTTATTACACGATAGTGAATAAAAGCCTCTGTAACTCAAAGAAACACACCTCTGGGGAAGAGTCTTAGGTGAACAGAGGAGGTACTTCTTGGAACAGGGACAGTCTTAACACCCTTAAGTCACTTTCCACAGTCAGGGGCCCACTGCTAGGAATTGGAAGCTTGATCTGTCTCATTAATGGAAAAAACATGGGGCATCGTCGGACCAAGATATCAATGAATAATGCTCTCACTTGAATTCAAAATTGTTTCAATATCTAGGAAATTATCTGGAAGGATTAGAAAACCAGATAATATGCTTTGGGTCCTAATCATAAGGTAATCAGGATCTGGGCAGCTGAATGGTTCTCTGGTGGCCTGGAAGGAAACAGGAAGTGCGAACATTGTTGTGTGGTTACAAGGGGAAGATTAACACAAACCTCAATGCCGATCTCCTCTCACTGGCATATTTGTACCCAGGAAACAAGTTCCCTGACTGTGCACTCAGGCCACTCATACTAGAAGTTAGTTTCTACTGACTCTTAACAACCCAAACAGCAATCTCAGATCTAGGCGTCAGAGCCTCTCAAAAGGACAACTGGAAAGTGAGTAATGTGTAGCCTGTAATATTTCTATTTTTAAAGGAAACCAAAGGGAAATCCCAGGAATTAAAAAGGCTGATCAGTCTCATCCAGGTACCAGGAAAACGGACTGAGGAAAGAATTACAGGCTTCAGCCTGACATTTGCAGCAGTGTAATCTGAGAGCATCGATGAGTCCAACTTCTTAGGAGAGAGAAATAATTACCACCGTGAGGTCAATGCGAATTCTCTCCATTGAAATGTCAAAAAGAGTGTGCCTTTTCAACTGCTATGATCAAACATACCCTGTAAATTTCCCTCATTTTCTTGTTTTCCAGGTCACCCGAGAAGAATTTCTGATCATCTTTCTGGTGACAGCAGTGACAGGACAACCTGGAGGAACAGTCCACTGATACTGCCGCCTGGAGTGGAATTTCCGAGAAGGCTGCTAGGCTGTCACGTCCTTGTGTCCCGCTCTTGAATTCTTCCATTCTGATCAGGTCTTTTTCATATCTTCTAGCTCCTTGTTAAAATTTTCACTGTGTACATCTATCCTTTTCCCTAATTCACTTAACATTTTATTACCAATGCCTTGACTTTTTAATCAGGTAATAATTTTTTTGTTTCATTATTTATTTTTTAAGGGTTTCTCTTGCTCTTTCAATTGAGAGCAGTTCCTCTGCCTTCTCATTTTGCTTAACTTTCTCTGTCTCTATGACTTTAGGTGAAACAGTTACCTGTTGCAGTCTTGAAGGAGTGTCCTTATGTGGAGATGTCCCTACACAGACCACATGTGCCCAGAGCCTTTGGGGGGAGAGCTGGATTTGATGTGAGCATAAGTCATGTCCTTCCTCAGGGTGGGCTTGCAGGTCTCACTCTTGTAGGAGGTGGGGCTGGAGATGGAGGGGCTAGAACTGGAGCCAGGTGTGATCTGGGGCTTCCCCTCTGCTCGGTGGCCATCACCGCCATATTGGGAGTGGCGTCTGATCTCAAGTTGCTGAAGCAGAAGCCCTGAGGGCCAGGCTCAGGCTGGCTCTGTTCCCTTTAAGTGTGTGTTTTCCCTTCTCTCCACACTGGGACCCTTGCCCCAGAGGGGAGTGTGCCGAAGCAATGGGGTCCATGTGGGCTCTTGGTTCATGTCAACTGCAGACAAAGGTCCAAGCTTCCTCCAATACGCTGTCTGTGCCAGCGTCTGTGGCTCTGCTCAGATGCAGCCTTGAGTGCAAGTTCCTTTCCCCCCAGCCTCCACCACCCCCACCCTGTTGCAGAGCCACAACATGGAGTTGGCATGGCCTTCGCAGACTCTTGGGGTGTTTGAGGGTGAGCTGTGGTGGAGTCGCAGCTGTCAGACATCTGGGCGGCTTCTGAGGTACTGCTTGAATAAGCACCAGCAATGGCCACCGCCCCACGCCGGTTCCACCGCAGGAACTGGTCACCTCTGGCTCCCATGGTGAAGTCTTCTCTCTGGTCATGGCTGTCCCAGGTCCAGTGCTGCTGTGCTGTGACTCAGAATGAGCAAGGCTGGGACAGCCACCTGGCTCAGGTTGGAAGCTGAGGGCAAATGTGACTCAAGGGATATTGACCTCAAGTTTACCTGAAAGCCAAGGATCATTCAATATTGAGTCAGACTTCAATTTAAGAATACATTAAAAACTATCGATGAGGGATTTCCCTGGTAGTGCAGTGGTTAAGAGTCCGCTTGCCAATGCAGGGGACATGGTTCGAACCCTGGTCTGGGAAGATCCCACATGCTGCGGAGCAGCTAAGCCTGTGTGCCACAACTACTGAGCCCACGTGCCACAACTACTGAAGCCCATGCACCCTAGAGCTCATGCTCCGCAACAAGAGAAGCCACCACAATGAGAAGCCTGTGCTCCGCAACGAAGAGGAGCCCCCACTCACTGCAACTAGAGAAAGCCCGCATGCAGCAACAAAGACCCAATGCAGACAAAACTAAATAAATAAAATAAATAATTTTTTTAAAATATCAATGAATAGATAGATCAACACACCTGAGATAAGGTACAGTAAAAGGTTAATGGTTGCATCTTGGTATTGGGTACACATGTGTTCACTGTAAAATTCTTGCAGGGTTTCTGAATGCTTGAAAATTTTCATAATAAAATGTTCTGAGGACATATTAAAATAACACATTAGAAAAATTTACTCTTCTCCAGTTGAGAAACAAATTTCAGGTTAGAATAAAAGTCATTAAAAGTAATTACTAAAGTTCATCAAATTTGCATTGATGTTTATGTAAATCCTACTCCATATAGTCACCATCTCTTAAGCTAAATTAATAATGTCATCTGCATTCGATTCTGTTTTTGTCTTAAAAGAGGTTAAATTGAAAGGCAGGCTAATGTCTATTTCACTTAAACACATCTATGGATAATATTGGGATATTGAAGTTATGAAACTGAGTATAAATATGTTCTAATTTCATGGAAATCACCCATAAAACAAATGACACAAAGTTTTCAGTATTAAATGCTTATGGGAGTGTTAAAAGACCTTATTTTTGGATATTCAATTAGTACCTTAAATTTAACAAGACCAGTAATAACTGGTAGATGACTCCAATAATGAAAGCCGGCCCCACTTCCATGTTAAATGGTGTAGCTCTAAAATTCCTTAAAATGCAGTAGCAAAATAATCTTCCTACTCCAAAAAGAGATTGAAACTGTAAGGTTGTATATATTCTAGACTATTCAGAGGAGTACAAATTAGAAACCAAACTGGAACTTTCTAGCATCAGAGGAAGATGGTGGCTCTCTAAAAACAAAATGGCTGCATGAATATTATGACCAAAGCTAGTTTTTAGGAGAAACGGTCCTCAAATGTCTTCAGATTCTCTTAAATACAAACAAACAAACAAACAAAAGATTTCAAAAGAAATGGATACAGAAATATCAAGTTCTGCCAGGTGTAATTTCTAAGAATCCAAAGTTAAATGAGGACATACTTATAATAAGTTGATCACGCACAAGGAAATGAAGCAATTCCTACTCCTTCCCTCCCTCCCTTGCATACCTAGTAGGGAAGAACTTCTCCGTTACAAAGAACTTCTTTCTAAGGTGCCTAGGACCATTTTGATCCCTTCCCTCTCACTACATCTATATTTATTCAATTGCTTCCAGTTCAGAAAAATGGTCTTTGGATAGCACTTTCCATGTTGAACATGAAGCTGGCAGAGAAAGGTGCTGAGTTTGGAAGGGTCACTGGAGCAATGCCTCTGGAACTCGAACCATGTTAGTTCATTATTTCTAGCAAAGGTCTATTTCATATTATCCAAAATAAATTCTTCTCCCAATTAAGAAGACTGGGCTGCAGTAATAAGAAAGCACACCTCAATGGAGCAGATCCATGGTAGATGGATGACTGACAAACACCAGAGAATTGGCTATAAGCAGTGCTAATATATTAATATATATAATTAATTTAATAAATAATATATATTAATTAAAATGTGAGGGACTTTAAGATTAAGGCAAATAGAACAGTATATAAATATACTCTAGTTTAGTAAATTTGTTTTTCACAAGAGTGTGGGATAGAAATTCTGAAACTAGTTTTTGTGTGTTCCAAGACTGAAAAACTAAGTAAATATACTCAGGTAATGACAACCAGGACTCTCATTGTCAGAATAATTAGTTACAAATGAACTGGAGGCGATGTTAAAATGAATCTCAGCATGTTGAATTGGAACCAAAGGCATGAACTAATGAATAAAACACACACACACAGAGATAGATAGATATTGAAATAGGTATAGATGTATATAGGTACATTTGTATACATATACATATTTTTTTGACTTGTCCATGAAGAAGGCCTAGAAACAATGAATGAACTAAAGTAACAATGATCATAGTCAGCACCCATATCTTGGTTCCTAAATATCATTTTCTGGTGATAACAAGAGTTTATTAAATAAAGAGCTGTTCCATGCTTGGGCAAGGAAAGTATAAGACAAGCCTGGAATATCCTGTGGTTCTGGCAGAAACTAAGGAAGTGCCCCAAAAATGATGGAGATGTGTCAGAAACACAGTAGCCTATTCAAAAATTCCCAAATGGGCTTCCCTGGTGGCACAGTGGTTGAGAGTCTGCCTGCCAATGCAGGGGACACAGGTTCGTGCCCCAGTCCGGGAAGATCCCACATGCCGCAGAGCAGCTAGGCCCATGAGCCATGGCTGCTGAGCCTGCACATCCAGAGCCTGTGCTCCACAATGGGAGAGGCCACAACAGTGAGAAGCCCATGTACCGCAAAAAAAAAATTCCCAAATGTCAAATCTGGAACAATATGAGCAATAAAACCAGACACCTAAATCTAGCCATTTCAGTAATTACATTAAATATAAATGGCTTACAATAGTGCCAATTAAAAGAAATTGACAGGTTGAATTAAAAAAAGAAACACTAATGATATGCTATTCACAAGAAACCTGCCTCAAATATAATGATATAGATAAATTAGAAGTGAAAAGATAGTAAAATAATATACCAAGTAAACATTAATCAAAAAAACCAAAAGGGCTATAGTAATATCAGAAAAAGTGGACTTCAGAGCAAGGAAAATTACTGAAGATAAACATAGATATTTCAAAATTATGAAAGGTCAATAAATCAAAAAGAAATAATAACCCTAAATGGGTATGCATCTAAAGCAAAGCTCTGGATGATATGATGCAAAACCTGAAAATAAATGGACAAATCCACTATTGTCATTTGAGATGTCAACACTCCTCTTTGTAGTGATTGATCAAACAAAAAGATAGAAACTCAGCAAGGAACTTAAAAACCCAAACAGCATCACCGAACAACTTTACCTCACTGACATCATAGACTCTCCATTTAACAAGCAAAATGAAAATTCGCTTCAAGTGCACATAGGACGTTAATCAAAACAGGCCATATTCTGGGACATAAAACAAACCTTAACAAAATTAAAAGCATTTTATTTACACAAAGTAATTCTCTGGCCATATGTAACTATAAATCAGTAACAGAAAGATACTTTAAAAATGTCCAAATATTAAGAAATTTAGCATCATATTTTTAGACCCTTGGTTATGGAGGAAGTCTCAAGAGAAATTAGAAAACATTTTGGAAAAAATATAAAGGAAATGCAATATATGAAAATTTGTGGGATTCAGCTAAATTATAGCTTAGAAAGAAATACGTAGCATGAAATGTTTATATTAGAAGATATCCCAAAACAACTCTCTTTGCTGCTACCATAAGAAATATGGAAAAGAAGAGAAAATTAAACTCAAAGCTAGCAGAAGGAAAAAAGTAATAAAACAAGGAGCAGAAATCATTGAAATAAAAATAGCGAAAAATCATTGAAAACAAAAGATGGTGTTTTTGAAAAGATCAATTAAATTGACGAGCCTCTAGACAGACTGATCAAAGTAACAGAGAGAAGACACATTATCAATGTCAGAAAAGAAAGAGATTATATTACTACAGACCCTACAGACTTTAGGTAGATAATAAGGGAGCACTATAAACAACTCTGTCCATAAATGTCACAAGTTACATGACATAGACCAACTCCTTTAAAGATTACAAAAACTCACTCAAGAAGAAATAAATAGCATAGTGTGTCTATGTCTATTACAGAAATTAGATGTATAGTCAAAACCTTCTGGTAAAGAATATCCCGGGCCAAGATAGTTTCAACAATGAATTCTACCAAATATTTAAAAATGAAATAATGCAAATTCTACACAATCCCTCTGGAAAATAGAAAAGAACACTCCTTAGCTCATTTTATGAGGCAAGCTTTACTCTGACACCAAAAGGATCAAAGGCATAATAAGAAAAGAAAATCACAGACCAATATCCCTCATGAACATCAGTATAAAAATCTTCAGGAAAACATTAACAAATTAAGTGCAGCAACATATAAAAGAAATGCTGCAACTCTGTAGGTACACTAAAAACCACTGACTTGTATATTTTAATCAGGTGAACATTATGATCTGTAAGATAACTCAGAAAGCATTTTTTTTAATTTATGTGTGCGTAAAATCTGGCACATAAATATATGTAGCAGCTTTATTCACAAGTGGAAACGATGTAGATATTCTTCAAAGGATAAGTGGTTAAACAAACAGCAGTACAGCCATACAAAGGAAGGCTGCTCAGCATAAAACAATGAACTCTCTGATGCTTCTAACAATATGAACAAATCTTAAATTCACTTTGCTAAGTGAAAGAAGCCAGAAGCAAGAGGCTACATACTGTAAGTTTCCATTCGTATGACACTCTGGAGAAAGCAAAACTATAGGGATGGAAAACAAATCAGTTACTGACAGTCGGGGGTTGGGTAAGGGTGTGAGTGAGTGTGAAGAGCTGCACAAAGGGATTGGGGGATGGATGTGCTGTTGGGGGTACATGACTCCATGCTCTTGTCAGAACTTGTAGAACTGTACGTGAAAAACAAATTTTATTGCATGCAAAGAAAAATATACAACAATCTCTGACATGCCACCAAAGTAAGAAATGTTATCATCTCAAATATTACATCAACAGAAATAAAACTGTAAAATAAACAAATTAAGCATCCAAGTCAAGGAGTTAACAAAAGATTAAAATATATTGAAAGAACCCAGATAAAAGCATACAATAGAATAAGGGTAGGACAAGTGAAAAAAACAAAAGCAGTTCCCTGTAATTTCAGTGATGTTGATGAACCTGAGTCTAGCCCAGCCAAGGGAGGAAAAGGAAGAAGAGGTGATGAAAGCATAAATACAAAATTTATAATGACCTAGAAGAAAATCCTTAAATGGAGAACTTTTTTTAATCAAAAGAAACTACTTGTCAATCTATGCAAATACATATTTTTTTAAGATTTTTTGATGTGGACTATTTTTTTTAAGTCTTTATTGAATTTGTCACAGTATTGCTTCTGTTTTCTGTTTTGGTTTTTATGGCCTCGAGGCATGTGGGATCTTAGCTCCCTAACCAGGGCTCGAACCTGCACCCCCTGCATTGGAAGGTGAAGTCTCAACCACTGGACCACCAGGGAAGTCCCCACTCTATGCAAACATATTTCAAAAAAATTTTTAAGTTGGATAATTTGCTGAGAAGTCCAAACAGAGCAAGATCCACAGAAGAAACAAAGACAAATTCCATCCCTAAAAAATCAGGTCTGGATGGTTTACAGGGGAATGCTACCTAAATTTTCACATGTGGGCCATTCCAATACTATTTAAACTGTTCACTGAAAGAGCCTAGAAGCACTGACTTCTAGGGACAGTGAACACCCGGGCCCAGAGATCCTGGTGTCTGAGACGTATTCCCAAATAAAAGCCACCAGGGCTGCTCCCAGGACTGGGGCACACAACCCAACCATCCTCTCACACTGTCACACCAGAGATCAAGAAAGAGCTCAAGGATTAAGGGAGGGATGCTGAGGATGCAGGAGCTAGGCCGAAGGATGACCGCTGGCCAAATGTGAAACTATGACAGCATCCAGAATCAAAGGCACTGAAACTATTTGGAAAACACTGCTTTAATAAATATAAATGAAGTCATTGTAAAGAGGGAGAGAAAGAGACCATATCTGCCACTATTAGATTTAGTTGTGTAAACATGTCCCCGTTTCCCTGGGCCTTCCTGGTTTGTGCCCACAGTAACTGATAGCATCTCTTTTCACTTTTCTGAATACTTGAAAAAATACTCTAAAACGCAGGAAAAACAAAAGACTTTCAAGATGAAATAACCGGTAGTAAAGCAAACATGCCGATGTGGACAGAATAAATTCGGAACATTTGCTTATGTGCTCAGTACTAGAAGGTATTAAAAATTATTACTAATTTTTAGTTGGGGTAATGCTATATTGACTCTATAGGAAGATTTCTTAATTTTTGAGATGGATTCTAAAGTATTTTATGGTGTTGTGTCATGATGTCTGTGGTTTGCTTTAAAAGATTTCAGCATAGGGCTCCCCTGGTGGCGCAGTGGTTGAGAGTCCGCCTGCCGATGCAGGGGACACGGGTTCGTGCCCTGGTCCGGGAGGATCCCACATGCTGCGGAGCGGCTGGGCCCGTGAGCCATGGCCGCTGAGCCTGCGCGTCCGGAGCCTGTGCTCCGCAATGGGAGAGGCCACAGCAGTGAGAGGCCCGTGTACCGCAAAAAAAAAAAAAAAAAAAAAAAGATTTCAGCATAAATGTGAAACAAATAAGGATGTATATTTGCATTTCCTTGATTTCCATAAATAAATTGTGAAAGGATATACAGAAAGTAAAAATGCTGACTCCTATGGTAGTTATTTTATTTTGTTTTATTTTATTTTTGGTGAAGGGATGGAGGGAATGGAGAAAGAAGAGATGGAGGGAAGTTTTCAAAAGTTTGCCTGTGTATAAATTTTTTAAATGTGTTTTTACTCAATAAAGTAAATATTTTTACTATCAGAAAACTTCTTCAGTCTTGAACAGATCAAGAATGAGAAAATAAAATCAATCTTTAGAGTGCCTGAGTGATGTCATTGTAAATGTAAGTGAAATAATACATTTCTAATTTTGTTCCCTATAGAAAAACATATTCTTTTTAGGGGTTGTACAGAATATTTACAAAAACTGAGTATGCATGAGACCACATATAAAACCTCACTGAATTTCAAAGGGTAGAAATTGTGCATGCCAAATACTCTGACCACAGGGATATAAAATTAAGTTGTGTTCAAAGACAGATTTATATCCATAAAAGCTTTTATTATTAAACAAGGAGAAATGAAAATAAAAGAAAGCATTCAGTCCAGGAAGTTAATATAAGAAAAACAAAGTAGGAGGAAGGAAGTAATTTTTAAAAAAGAAAATTGTGGCAAAGATAGAATAAAACCAGATTTGATATACACATACAAAGAGCTTATACTCTTAGGGGAAAAAAAGCAATTAAAATGCCAAACATCTGGCAATCTCTTCTAGAAAAATGAGAAAATACACATACACAAAATAAAGAATGAGGAACTAGCTAGATAGAAGATTAAATTAATAATACGGTTAATCCTGTTGTAATTAAGATGGTTAATTCTATGATAACATATTTGGAAATCTTGCAGAAATAGATGGCTTTTTTAGGGAACTGTAATTTTCCAAAACCTTCTGAATATGAAATACACCATCTAAATGTATAATGATCACAGAAGAAAACTGAAGGATTATCAAAACATTACTCCCAAAAAAAAAAAGGTGCCAAGCCCAGATTTTTGGGGCTAAACTATTTCCAACTTTCAAGGAACAGATAATTATCATGCTATGTAAACTGCTCCAGAGCAGAGGAAATTACAGGAAACTTCCAGTTCAATTCACAAAGCCAGCACAATTCTGATCCCCAAACCTGACAAAAGTGGCACATAAAAGAAAATGACAGGCTATGAATAGGCTTATTAAAATTATAAAGAAAATACTAGCAATTACAGACCAAGTTTATATTAAAATGATAATAGTTCATGATCAAGTAAAATTATTCAAGAAGCACAAAGATATTTTAATATAATATATCCCATTAACTGAATTTTTTTTTAAAAAAACATGTGATCATCTACAAAATGACCCCAAAAAAGCATCAGAAAAAATTACAATATCCATTCTTGGTTTAAAGAAAAGGAACAAAAGAAAAATACCTTTAGGAACGTGGGATCAGAAGGCTACTATCCTCATAGTAGCACTTAGACTTAATCAGATTTTAGCCAACAAACCACTCACATTAGGATTGTCTGGGGGCTCATTTAAAATGTGGATATACAGCCTTTTCTCTTGAAACAGTCACCTATTGCCACAATAATGCTGTGTAACAAGCCTCCCCCAAACTCAGTGGCTTAAACCTAAGCCTTTCTTTAATTTGTGGTCCATGCTGGGATGTTTCGGGGAGAGGTTTCCTCTGACCTTGGCCGGGCTCCCCGCGTCTGGGGCTCAGCCAGCTGTGGGGTTCAGAGTTGTACAGTCACCTGGAGTTTTGCTCACACCCCTCCTCTTCCTCTTCCTGGGCCAGTAGACTGCCTGGTGGCTTCTGATGGTGACAGCTGAGAAGAAAAAGACCAGGCACCAGGCCAAAGGCCCTCTCAGGCCGCTGCTGGCATTGCATCTTCTAAGTCTCCATAAGCCAAAGCAAGTCACATGGTTAAAGCCAGTGCTAAGGGGTGGACAGAGCATCCTCCCCATAGAGCACCCTTCAAATTCCAACAGCAGCAGGTGTGGATAAGGGGCAAGAATCAGGGCCAGGCCTGTATTTTCCAAATTTTCTACAACTATGTCACTTTTGAAATCTTCTTTATTAAAAAAAAAAGAATGATTTTGGATTTAAGAATCCTTGGGTATGTGCCACTTCGTGGGAGACCCCGACACAGACCAGTTTGGGGCAGTGAGGTCTAATGGATGGGGGGGGGGTGGACACAGGATAGGAATCTGGGAATGAATGTGTGTGTCCCTGTTCATCAGAAAGGGAAAAGGACGAGACAGGAGGCTATGCTTAGGGTCAGAGATGCCAGGACAATGCAGCCGGGGCTAGAGGTAAACACTGCACTGGAGCAAGACTTTGAAACTTCCATCTGCAGTGCGTTACTGAATCACGATATCAGTTTAGTGGGCCAGCAAGACTTTTCTCAATGGAGTAGGATAGACTAGGAAATCTCAGAGTTCGTAGCAGAGTGGTTGGAGGTGCGATTGTGGAGTGTGTACAGGGTGTGATGTAAAATGTCTTAATAGCCTTAAGAGTAAGTTCTGGGAAAAGGAACTACAAGGGCTCACGTAGGCTGTGCTGGGGAAGATGTGCAGGCAGGACCACACGGCCTAAATTAGTCCTGGTGGAATGGTCAAGAGCATCCTTCTGATTCCACAGCATTCCAGTTTGGGCAGTAAGTTATGCGGTCTTCCTAGAGACAGTCAGCTGAATCCAGGCAACTGAGTAAGGGCCTAAGTGGCCCTACACAAGGGGCAGACTCCTCTGAGTTTCCCCAGAAAGGAGCCCCAAGAGTGCCCGGTGGCCGGGATCCTAAGTCCGTGCTGTGATGTCAGTCTCCTGTGTCGCTTTGGCCAGGCTCCGGTTCTCAGCTATTTCATCAAACACTCTACCAGGTGTTGCTGCGGAGATACTTTGCAGATGTGGTGAACATCTACAATCAACTGACTTTGTTAACATCTACATTATCAGCAGATAATGCTGGTGGGCCTCACCCAGTCAGCTGAAGGCCCTAAGAGCAAACACTGAGGTTGCCCCGAAAAGAAGGAATTTTGCTTCAAGATACAGAATCAATTCCTGCTCGAGTTTGGAGCCTGCTGTTTGCCCCATGGATTTTGAGCTCAATGGCCCTCGCAATCAAGCAAGCCAATTCCTTAAAATAAATCTCTAGCTATATCTATCTGTATCTATATATGTCTGTCTATGTGTCTGTATCTATCTGCATGTCTATATCTATCTATGTATCTCTATCTACATCTATATATCATCTCTAGCTCTGGCGATAGCTACATCTATATCTATATTTCTCCTATTAATTCTGTTTCTCTGGAGAATCCATTTGATACAATGGCTGAGAGTCAAGGTATCACCTAGAAGAATGTCCAATCACACAAGGATCCAAGTGGA
This sequence comes from Hyperoodon ampullatus, assembly GCF_949752795.1. NCBI lineage: Eukaryota > Metazoa > Chordata > Mammalia > Artiodactyla > Ziphiidae > Hyperoodon > Hyperoodon ampullatus. The sequence continues at coordinate 3,499,234 of NC_136929.1, read as the reverse complement.
GAGACAGCCCAGGTCCAGCTGTGTTAAGAGGTGGGTTAATTAGGCTGGATGATGGTCATGGGGCATAAAAGTCAGTAAAAGGTCTTTCATGGGAGAGACACCCTGGTGGCTGGGGCTAGAGCTACTGTTTAACCCTTACAGGGTTAAGGGGACTAAGGAGATACAGTGCTATGTCATGGGCCTCAGAATTTAGTGCCTCACGATGTCATATAGTTTGCACTCTGCCACTTTCTCATATTACAGTCACAATGTGGAAAAGCCTGGATATACTACATGTGGGACATAAGGAGGGGTGGATGCCCATATTAGGGTCTCCAAAGAGATAAAACCAATGTATGCAATACATATATATATACACATATATACATATATATATATATATATACATGTGTGCAAATATCTACTTCTGTATCTATCTATGCTAGGAGCTATATTATTTACCAATGCCTTCTTCTTTGGGAAACCTCAGTGTTTGCTTTTAAGGCCTTCAGCTGATTAGACACGGCCCACCTACATAGTGGAGAGTAATCTGTTTTACTCAAGTTAACTCATCAGAGGTGTCAGCCACATCCACAAAGCATCCTCAGGGTAACATCTAGAATGGTGTTTGACCAAACAACTGGGCGCCATGGCCGAGCCAAGTTGACACCTACTGACCATCTGGACATCACATAACTTTGGATCCAGGCCATCCTGGAAGGTGGTCATCCTCACTGTGTAAATTGGGTGAGAGGCCACCTCCTGAAGCCTCAGTTACCTTATCTTTAAATGGGCCTGATAGAAATTCCTTAGAGCAAGTGTTGAAAGAATTAAGTACGTGCCCAGTAGGAGGTGGATTTTGTTATTGCCTCGTCCACTGCTCTGGGGGATGGCGAGGCATCAGTGGAAGAAGAGAAATTAGGGGGAGGCTGTGTGCAGACTCTGGAGGAAAGCAATTTCTCTTGTAACCCAAGGTGGTGGCAGTACAGACCCCAGTTTGGAGATGTGTCCCTGGGGCCTGTCTCACTTTGTCACAATTCCACAAGCTACCAAACAAGCGCCCGATTGCCATCCGAGGTTGCCGGCCTCTGCCTGCAAAGGAAGGCCTCTCTCAGTGGAGCTGGTTAAGGCCGAGGGTTTTTCTCTCTCTGTCCGTCCCCTCTCCCAGGACTCACACACAGCCTCGTTGTTAGTAGCTCACACACCTGGCAGAAGACAGTCCTGTTTAAACCTGAATTCCTTTCTAGGAACCAACAGCTGACTGCAGCACAGTGTTCTCCTAGGAAAGTAGGTCTACAGAGCAGATACGATTACAACCCATCCAGGTCAACGTGAAGGAAAACCAATAGCATCCAGAAGCAAATAAAAAATAAAATTCAGCTGCTTCAACCCCCTTGACTGGCATCAAAATATAGGTACGGATGGATTCCTGGACTGACGCACAGCCTGAGACGCCCAGAGTGTTAAGATGTGTCACTTAGGTCATGGCTAACCACGTGCCAGGGCTGCCTCCCTCAGAGCAAACAGGTCAGCATCACATTTCTTTGCTGTTATGTAACTGTTTTCACTTAAAGGATTACTTGTCCTCCTACAAGAAAGAGCCGTCCACCTTCTTCTCGTGGTACCAAGGCTATTTCACCAACTCCACACGTACGTATATAGATTTCATATGTACACTTTCGCTACTTTAATTGATGACAGGAATGGAAAACTGACTTCCCTTTGTGACCACATTCAAAGGCTTCCCTTTGCTCTTAGCTTTCTGGATATTTCATTTGATTATAGAGTAATTCTGAGTCCTCATAATATCATCAATCAGTGAGATGAAAGGGAGAGCTATGAAATTCTATGGAGGACCGATTTCAGAGCCCTGACACTGATCTTTCCTCTTCTGGTTTGTTGAAAACAATTCCTGAAAAAACATTTCAAAAAGAAACTTTTTTTCCCAGAAATTTCAAACAGGATGTTATTACTGCTTGTTCTATTACATTAGAAAACCTTTATTAAAACCACCTTTCTCTGGCATTTCAAATAGAGAGGCATGTAGCAAATTTGGCAAACACAAGAATACTTCTGTAATGCTGAACAGAAATACATATGCGTTTGTAACATGAAGCATGCATGTTGTGTTTTGAAAATTCTATCCTCTTTCTATGCCTTATTCTCTTGGTTTCATGGAAAAATAAGCCTTTAATCAAATTGAGATTTATCTTCAAACCCTTGAAACTCCTGTAACAAAAGGGGGTATTGACTCCCCATTAACCAGACAATTTCCACCTTCGATTCTGGGCAATTCAGTATCCAAAGTTGCTTTATTAAATTCTACATTTGCTACTTTGGTGGTCAACAAGAACTAACTTAATTAACTAATTTATAAATCAGGATTTCAGACTGTGTAACACCGATCTGATTAGGCTGAATGGGGCTATAGAGCAAGGCGGTGTGTTCCCTGTGCTCTGAGATGTTACCTGAACATATTCGTTTATTTTTCAACATTTGTCCTGTGTATAGGGCACACAGCCCTGCCCTTGATGAGTTTCTACCATATCGAGAGAGTTAACCCACTAGTGTAGCAGTTATCAGTTATCTACCAACAATGTCCAGTAACAAACAACCACAAAATCAGTGAACTATAAAAATAGATGTTTGTTTTGCTCACGCTTCTGTGGGGTTCAACGGATCCAGGCTTGTCTGAGCTGGTCTGTGCTGGGCACACTCATGGCTCACATGGGGTCAGTGTAGAGCGTTCTTCTGACCTTGGCTGTACTTACCACACGTCTGGGGGTCAGCTGGACATTGTCTGACGTAGGGCAGCCTCAACCAGGAAGATGTTGGTCACTCATCTCTGCTCCACATGCTTTGACTTCCCTGGAAAGTCAGCTCGGACATGTTCTCGGGTCAGGGAACGGCAGCCAGGGCCAGGGCAGCTCCAGCCGCTCAAAGGCTTTTCGGGACTCAGCTGAATGTCAGTGTTTGCTGGAATCCTATTGGCCAAGGGAAGTCACATGGTCAACTGAGAGTAAGAGTGGGAGGGGTCTGCAAGGTGAATTGGCAAAAAGCTTGGAAATAGGGAGGGGTGGAGAACTGAGGGCCTTTCTGTAATCTAACACACTTAGCTCAGGAAGGTGTGCTTAAGAGGAGAACAAAGCGGTGACCAACTCAGAAGAGTGAGAGATGAGAGCTCTCTGACCCTTGTATCATGGAAGGCTTCCTGGTGGAGGTGGCAGAGTCAGACACACACTGTCACATCACAGGCGTCATCCCCGGAAAGGGCTCTCACTCTGAAATTGTACACTGCAGGACCCCCGGAGTCATGTCCCACTCACATGGCACCTGCCCTTGGACTTATCTTCCAGTTTTCTTCCTGCCTCCAAACAACGTCTGTGCCCTCGACAACCTCTGCAACATCTGACCAGCAAACCTTGAGCTCAGGTTAGCGACAAGCCTCTCCCTGGAGGAAACTCAGAAAATGAGCAGGTTGGGGCCATTAATGATGGTTGGTCTCCAACCTCAGCTTGACCCTAACCATATTTAATAATCCCTTTACTCCTGGCTGCTCAGTTCCCTGCCTGCCTGAAATGATTGCTGAAAACGTTCACTCAACCTGGCAAATTCCAACCAGACCCTGGTTCGTCTTCTAGGCTGGTGAGGAAAAGGGGGGCAGTCTGGGTGGGCGGTTACAACGTCCTCCTGCTGCCCACAAAACTCTGTGGCATCCCTTCCTTCCTTCTTTCCCTCCTCCCTCCCTCCATCTCCCCCTTCGTCCCCGCTCCTCATCAGACCCCTTCTTCCCATGTCACTCCCCGCCCCCTCTTCTCTCTCAGAAGCTCCGACCCTTCTCAGGCGCAAGGACAACAATGTCAGTCTCCTGTGTCCTCAGAGATGTTGGTTCATCAGCTTTCCCATCTCTCCCCTTTAGCATCAATTGTTCTTTTTTTCTCCCTTTTTTCCCCACTCTATGAACTGCTTCTCATCCTAAAAAAAAAATAAAATAAGAGGAACAAAGGAAAGCCATGGACTTGGCATCTGTGCTGTATCTATAGCCATCTCGCCTTCTCCACCAGCCACGTGCATGAAAACTCCGTGTTTTCTTCCCACTCGCCCACTTCCCGTTCCTTCTTCAGACCCTGGAAGCTGCTGCACATCATTGGGAGCCCAATGACCAATGACTTCATTAGTCTCAAATCCTTCATCATAAACTCAGCAGAGGCACTCAGTTTTAGGGGGACTTGGCTTCAGTCTCTGTTCTCTACTTCCTACTCCTGGTCGTCTCCCACCTCTCGCTACTCTTGGTCCCCACCCTCCTTTCCTTTTCTGCACACACATCTGAAATGCAATCCTATTTTCCTCTTCCAACCATATAATTTAAATCCAAAATGGCAGGTGTTTTGAGTGGAGAAGAAGAAATTTCAATGATTTTGAAAGTTAATCCTCTATCATAGAAACCTTCTGTGCATCTCTCTAAATAGATGAATTCCTCATCAGTGTTATCATGGATGATTAACTGTCCACATGTCCTGTGTCATGAGTTGTACAAGAACCAGTTCAACTAAACTTATTTTTTATTTGCCAGAAGCTTACAATGAAAAAAAGTGAGACGAAGTTGTTACAACTTGAGGTAACATTTAAATGACTGTGGTATCAACATCAGACTGAAATTAAAAGCCTTCAGTTATCCAATCATTGCCCTGTTATTAGTTCCCGTATGGGCAAAAGTAGAAGTGGAGCTTCGCGGTTAAATGCCCAGCCTCAGGGTAGAGAGAGGAAACATTGCTTTCCCTTCACATAATCGTAAGGATGTTGAGGGGCTGTGGTGGGCAGACCCATGGTGATGCTAGTGACCCTGCCTTCTGGTTCACACCCTTGTACCACTCACTCCTCTGAGTGTGGGGAGTGCCTGTGACCTGGTTCTGACTTTATGGAGCTGCACAGAGCGATGGGCCGTCACTCTGTGATCCCACCAGGTTTGTCGGGCGCCATCCTGCAGTGCACGGGGGCCAGGAACTCTCCTTGCTTAGCTGCACAGTAGGTGCTCATGTCCTGAGAGGCCACGCAAGGAACTGTGAGTGTCGCTAGGAGCTGAGGGTCTTGGTCCTACAGCTGCCTAGAACTGAATTCTGCCAACAACTAATTAGCTTGGGAGAGGTCCCCTCGCTTCACAGGAGACTGCATCCCGGCCGATACCTTGATTTCAGCTTGGGGGCTTGTGAGAGTCTGAGCAAAGACCCAGTGAAGCTGTGTCCAGATATATAGATACATCTCCAGGCGTATGACCATGATCTGCAGGGAAGGTCGACAACCAGGAAGCCCAGACAGGAGTAAATGCTGCAGTCTTGAGCAGAATTTTTTCTTCTCTGGGAGACCTCTGTGTTTGCTTTTAAGGCTTTCAACTGATGGGATGAGGCCCACCCACGAGATGAAGAGGAATCTCCTCTCCCTTAATCTGTGATGGTAGATATTAACCACACCTACAAAAGACCTTCACAGAAACACCTAGATTAGTGTTGGATTGAATGACTGGGTATTCTCACATACCCAAGTTGACACATAAAGTTAACCATCACAACTATAAAAAGAAGATAAATTCCAAAATAACAGAAGACAAAACCAAAATATCAATCAAAAAATAATTAGAATAGAACAATGGAAGATTTTTTTTCTATAACTTTTGAGAGGGAAGATCTACCTAAACCATGACTCAAACATAAAATGAAACAGTCGATTAATTGAACCTACTACAGTTTTTAAAAATTTGTGTATACATAGACACTCCACTGAACTACATATGCAATTTAAAGACAAATGACACTGTTGAAATAAATGTTTGCTATTTGTATCATAAAGGGCTAATTTCATAAACATATAAAAAGCTCTCACAAATCAATAAGATCAAGAGCACATAGAGAAATAGGAAAAAAAGACATGAACAGAGAGTTTACAGAAGAAGAGTGATTGTTCTTAAATTGGTCGAAAAACAAACTCTGTGCATAAAAAGAAAAACATATTAAATTTTCATTGAGAAACCATAGTTTTTTGCCTATAAGATTAGCAAAGATGTGAAGCTTTGATGTCACCCCATGCTGAGACAAAGAGCTACTCTTGTGCATCACAGGTGGCAGTGTGAACAAGGACAATCCTGGTCTAATATTTACCAAAATTATAAAAGCATATACCCTGTAACTCTTTCAGAAAATTTTCCTACAAATATACTCACACGGTCCAAAGTAATGTATGTATATGGCCATTTATTATAGTATTTTCTCTGTAATAGTAAAAAGTTAGAAGCATCTACATCTTTAAAAAGTCTCATTAAATGTTAGGAGGTATCAATACAACAAAATACTTCCATCCCAGAGGGCTCTGTTTCATGCGATGCTTTTTTCCTGGATTTGCAGTCAAACCCTGGGGAATAGTGCAGAGAGGGGTGGGGAAGAGAGGAGGAATTCCGTCCCATCCTTCCAGTCTTCCTGGTGCCACGAAGAGCATGAGTCCTCATTTCTCCTGGGGAAGGAAAAGTCACAGAGAAAACCACAGAGAAAACCACAAAACATGTCACAGTCCCTTCACCCTGGTCGCGTGTTCCAAGTGGCCCTCTGTGGACACACATGCCAGGGTCCCTCTCAGATCCGTCTCACCACGTGGTCCCCCTAGATGCTCAGTCCTCACTGCCAGGCTCTTCTCCCTCCCAGGGCCTGGATGTTCTGTGTGTGTGCTTCAAATACCCAAGTCAAAGGGGACAGAGTTTCTGTGATCACCTTGGTCTGTCTTTACACAGAGTTAACTTGTGGTGGGTTGAATCTTGTCCCCCCAAAATACAGGTTGACGTTCTAACCACCAGTGCCTGGGAAAGTGGCCTAATTTGGAAATAGGGTCGTTGCAGATGTAATCGGTTAAGAAGTTGTCCTGGAGTCGGTGGGTCCCAATTCAATAAGACTGGTGTCCTTACAAAGAGAAGAAACACAGGAGGAGGGCAGGCCACATGCAGACAGAGGCAGAGGTTGGGGTGAGGCACTTGCAAACCTAGAAACACCAAGGATGGCCGGCTACCCCAGCAGCTGCAAGAGGTGAGGAAGCACCCCACCCAGAGTCTAGCGGGAGCTCAGCTCTGCTGACACCTTGATCTTGGACTTCTGGCCTCCGGAACCGAGAGAGAATGCAGTTCGGACTTTTTAAGCTTTCCAGTGTGTGGTCCTCTGTTATGGCAGCCCCAGGAAGCTAACTCCATACTCTCAGGAGGGACCTCGACTGGTGTGATGAAGAATACATGATGCTTTTGGTGTCAGAGCACAGAGTGCCTCTGTCTAATCACAACCCAGATCCCTCCCTCAGGCCCCTCACCCAATCCCAGCTCCAGACGCACAGTCCAGGGCTGGGGAAGGAAGGACCAACCGTTTGAAGAGCAATAATTGCCCTTGAAGCAACTGCCTCCGTGCTCCCCATCTCGTCAGCGCTGCACCCGCCCACGGGGCCTCTGCTCGAATCACCATTCTCTCCACCGTCCCCTTTCCACTCAGCAAAGCCCTTTAAAAGGTGGGCACCACCATCTCCCAAGGAAGTCTGTCCCTTGTAGGACAGTGTGTGTGGTTAAAAATGTTTGCTTTTATTTTGAGCTGAAGTTCCATGGACCACATTTAACCTTCTTGAACATTAGAGAATTCTGCTTCTTCTTCAACATCCATGAGCATATTTGAAAAGTCACAATCTTGGAAGTCAGCCCTGAGAAAATTCTTCATGAAACAAAAATGTCCTTGGTCTCCTTTATTTCCAATGGTCTACTTTGACACTTTGGCTTTGTTTTCAATACAAGCTTCGTAGTTCACTGGACTCCAAAGCAGCAATAGATACATTTCTAAACAAGAAGAGCAAATACTGATACTTCCATTTCCAGTCAATGTAGCAGCACCAAAGAATGAAAGCCCAGCTTCTCAAAACACTTTTCACTGAATGGTTAAAAAAAAAAAAAAAGTGGGCACCATATTTAACAACACTGAAAGGAAATATGGTAGCTTTACTTTCAGCTTAACACAATGGAACTCAGTGAAATGTGCACTTTTTTTCTTTTTTTAATGTCACCATTCCTTACATACAAGCACAAGTAATAAAGTTTTTTTTTTAAAGGTTTAAGATGGTCACTCAACCCTGATCAATGCAGAGAAGGGCAATATGTCAGTACACTATACTGAGGCTCATTGACCATCTGCTCTGAATATGTAAGACACAAGTGCCTCCAATGCTTCAAAAATTCACTCTTCCCTACATTCCACAGAGGGTAAGAGTCCATCATGCTAGGTTTAATTCCACATACAATACGCTACTGATGTCTCCACAAGATAATTTCCAAATAGTGCCCTTCTTGTGTGAAATCTTATTCACGGCTCTCATGCCCTAAAAGTAAAGAATGTCTGTAGGCGTCCATTTGATAACCAGAGGGTTCAGTAAAACTGCAAGAAACTGGGTGCCTAAGGACAGTATAAAATACTTCCAAAGGTGAAAAATGGCCTTGGGTAACATCATCGTCACACACATAGTGATTCTAGCAGCCCATCCCAGCATCGGAGCAGTGATGAAATAGAGGGTATTTCCTCACCTTCTGCCACTTTGCTTTGCTCTCTCTCCACACTGGCTTTAAGAGAACTGAGTGTTGCAAATCCTTTAAACTCAGTCTATCCTCAAAAATAGGCAAGAGGATATTATGAAGGAAAAATGAAATACTTCATCACCCTCCCAGCTAAGTGCTGGATGGAGGCTTGTGTGTTTCGGTTCTGGGGGTGCTGCAGACCATAGAATCCCATCCCCCCCATGGGGTCACCCTCAGTATAGGACTAGAGAGAGGAGGGAAGAGAATTACAGAGACCAGACCTTAAAATATGGACAGACATGAAATTGGCTTTCTCCTCCCAGCTTTAAAGAAACATGTTTTCAAGGAAAATCACATAAATGCTCCCTCTAGTCTGAGCTCTTCAAGGGTGAAGGGTCTCTTTGCAGTCATCTACGTTCTGTATCACCCACTGGAAGACCAGGCCCCCCGTGGCCAGGAAGGCAGGCAGCTGGGCCCTTATCTGGATGATCCAGAAGAGAAGATAGAAAACTGCCCAAATCATTTAGGAGCAAGAAAAAGGTGTTGTCTGAAATAGCCAGGAATTCGACACACACTTCCTTCCCCCATTTGCCGGTAAAGATCTGGCGAGACTGGGCTCCAACAGGCAGTTTTTCATCCTGGATTAAAATAGAACAAATTGACACAAACAGATGACTGTCTGGGAATGAAGGGAGACGTTGTCTCCTTTGAAGCTGATGGGAAGTAGAGTTCAATAATTGAAAGAGCCGAGCTTCGACTGCACCATCTCTGCTGTTTCCTCAAGAAGCGTAGGGACGCACAGGCACTCAGCATCCCTTAAAGTCTTATTCTGAAGTGACCATCATCCCTTCTTATCAGTGTGTAGATTTCTAGCTCCATCTTTTCCAGTGTGGTCCCTGCAGACGTCACACGTGTGGATTAGCAGTAAAGTTTTCTCTACCATCAGGTTTTCTTCCACTCATCAGCTTTTCTGGGTCACTGAAGGTACTTCCTCCACATGAGACAATCACTCCCCCCCGGGTTTATTTATTTGTTTGTTTTCACTTTCTCATTGGTGTTGTTTCCCCTTAACACCAAACACCCTCGATATAATTAATATCTCCCATAAAAGCACCTTGCAAACGGTATCGCTGACTGCAGCTTACAATGGTTACAAGAGAGACACAATACATGGATTCAGACAAAAATAGGAAGAGGGGTCTGGCTGTAGATGGATTTTATAATGTAGCTCTCGGGCCTCTTCGATCAGAAAGAAGGTGAGACTCTGAGTTATCACAGCCAACAGATTTGGCACATGGATTCAAGTAGTCTGATGTGTTCTTTGTCTATGCTGAGTGCTAAGAGGGCACTTAGGACACATGATGAAGCTTGGGGAACATCGTGTTGGCAGGGGTGGGCGGGTGCAGGGATTCCTCCCCTGGGCAGAAGTTCTCCTCCATACTGGATCTGAAACTCGGTGGGCTGGGAGGGACCACAGAGGAGGAAGATGCACATTAGACGTGGGTGATGGGGAAGGAGGGGCAGGGTGGGGCGGGGCAGCAGAGTCTCAGCCAGGGTGCCACACGGTGAGGGAGGGACCAGCAGGGGACCCCCTCCGTGGGGACACAGCCCATTTCTCCTCTATAGGGAGCTGTGGTGAGAAAAGGGAAGTGACCAGAAGCTGAACGTGAAGTGTTAAGTATTTGGTATGACTTTCAAATGAGGGCACTAAAACTACTCTTTTTAAAGGGAACAAGGCCAAGCTGAAATGACTAATTAATTATTCTGAAAATACGACTGAAATGTATGTAAGCACAAAACAGGTCGTGCTCATAAACCAAGAGATCCACTGCGCTGGTGATTTCACATCACTTACCACTGACTTTGGGATCCACGTCCCAGCACTGAGGAAGGAAGCAGCCGGAAGAGCTGGGCAGTAGCAGAACCCACACCCAGGCTGAGCTTTCGGGGTCCCTTGTGCTACTAGAGAAAACAATTCCAGACAGGAGGGTGCACTTTAAAATTTACTGGCACTTGTTCTCTAGATAGTCTCCAATTTCGAGAGGTAATGCAGCGTCTGACAAAGACCTAATGTCCCTCTTCTGTGCCCAGGAGCCCAGGCCTGTGCTCTCCATGACCCATCACCAGCTTTCCTGAGCATTTGAGGAACCATTAGAACACAAATCCAAGGGCTTATACTGGCCCTGCTGACACGTCTGACATTTCACATCACAGAGCTATAAAATTCTAAGAGTCGTTCTGCAGCAGTGCCAACCAGCTGAGAAATGCACATCCCCCGTCCATGTCATCCTGTATTTGATCAGAGATGAAAGCAGCCCATTTTGAAAGGAAAGTGCATTAAAACATCTGATTCCTGGGATGTATTAAAGACAGCAGAGTCTAGCAGAGATCAAGGGGAAAGACATAACCAGTCAAGAGGGGAAAACACTTTGTTTTAGGAGGAAAACCAAGAATAAAGTGAGGTTGGTGATGCCTGTACAAATCTGTGCCATTTCCAGGGTGGTGAAATATTATGTAATCCCAGGATTTCAGTGCTGAAGGGACCTCAGAAGTCGTCTGGGTCAAGCCCTGTATTTACACATTGGGAATATGACCTCTGAAAAATTAAGGAAAAGGCTGTAAATTTTTAAATATATATGCATGGGGGAAAATTAGAAAATGCCAGTTTCTACTTCACTGGCTCTGAAATACATGTATTTCCTTATTGTTTCTTCATTGTGTGACACTCCCTTTTTTTAGAACCCTTTGATTTGAAATTAGTTTGGATGCTTAGAAAATGAACCACTGATTATCTGAAGGAACTGAACTTATTACTACACAGTTAATCCACACAGCGTTCTGGGCTTAAAGTTCTTGTTTGTGTTTCTCAATAAAGTAATTAAAAGGAATGGCTTTCCCTGGTGCATGATTTTAAAATCAATATATTTTTAAAGTCTTAAGTAAAAAGTTTGAAAGACTGGTTCTGTTTGTGTGATTTAGATATTCAAGATGCAATTTTGTTTTTTTTTTTTTTCAGATTACAAAATGACAAATTTCCAGGATAACCCATGTATGCTTTTAGTTATGTCAAGGGGGAAAGAACGAGAAGAATAGGGTTCTTGGACGCAGATTGCCCTACAACAGGGTTTCTCAACCTGGAACCGCTGACATATTAGGTCAGATAATAGTCATCATGGGAGCTGCCCTGTACATTGTGGGATGTTTAGCAGCCTCCCTGGACACCGCCTACGAGGTGCCAGGAATCCCTGTGCCTCCAATGTGACAGCCAAAACGTCTCCAAACATTGCCAAGTGTCCCTGGGGAGGGAAGGGTGAAGACATCTCCGGTTGAGAACCGCTGCCCTACAGAAAGGGACATCCAGAAACTGATGCATTTAAAGCAAAATGGGAGTGGCAATTTTGGCTAAAGGAAACAGTGGATAAAGGAAACAGTTTTAGTATAGGGATCTTATTTCAATGGAGGCTTTGGAATATAACTGTAGGTATGCCCAGTCTAAGAGAGAGTGATATTATATGATTCAGTCTTGGGAGTATTTACACTAATAATAATACTACTAATAACTGAGGTCTAGTGTTCTATCTGGACAGTGTCATTTAATCCTACCAGCAGCCCTTTGAGGAGGACAGTACTTTTTATCTCCACTTTTCGGATGAGGAACAGCAGCCTTAAAGGAGGCATGGGCATAAGTTCTCACAAAGCCAGGATGTGGGAGATGGAGGACCCAGCCCGGAGTTAAGGATCCTTCAGTTCTTGGTCTTCTCCACCCCCAGGTCTCACTGGTGGCCATTCCAACACATAGGAGGTCATTTCCATAGAATGTTATTGACCTGACAGCTTCAGATTATGTTGTTTTGTTGGTCTATTTTTGTCACTTTGACCAGCAATGGTGATCTATTCTACCTCTTTGTTCTACACTCATCTAGGACTCTAGGGAATTTGAACATTTTAGCAACTACGATGCAGATAAAAGCAGAGTGGATAGTCTGCAGGTTGACAAAGATCATTGTTCCATTTCCACAGCCTCAAATATCATCTCCCCAGAGCTCCCCCAAACCATGCATTCCAACACTTCAGCCATGGAGCACTGTGATTTTCAAAGGTCAGTTAGAAATAGTCTTTCTTTTTTATTTTCATTCAAAGTGAAAAAGAAACCTAATGCTGAAAAGTAAGACTTAGATCTTTGAAGGACTGAGGCATCTGTAGAACACACTCTTGAAATAAAATCTCAACAAACAGTCAGCGTCCAGCCCCAGACAGTAATGGCCACGAGGAAACCAGAGCATCTGGCAGTTCAGATCCATCACCAGCTTTCAGAGGGGCCTCATGACTGACGAATAAACATTAACATTATAAATGGATATCAATAAATATTATGTGTGGGTGATTAATCATATGACAACAAAAATAATTGCAGGGGCACATTTCTGGATCAGACAAATGTTTGAAGTTGAAAATAATAAAATACGCTTTGCCCATAAGAAACCATAAGGCCAACATTTACATAGAATCTTTCTCTTTTGTCTTTTTTCATTAATACTCTAGAAATGATGACAAAGGGAGAGCAAATTCTACCTTTGACCGGTGGGCAGGGTGATGGTTTCCCAGTAAGCACGACTGGAGACACAGCCTGCAAACGACCTCCAAACAAACACACTCTCCGAACGACCCAGGATTAGCAACATGCTATGTACCATCTAAAAAAAGTGAACAATTTAGCTGTGGCAAGACATCTGTCCCCTTGGAGAAAATATACATTAAGATGCTTAGATGTGACATGTGACAGAGGAAGAGGGCACGTACTGTCACAGAGACAAAGGATTCAGTTCAATTTATCTGGTTAGGGGAGGCCAGAACAGCATCTCTCCGGGTGGCTGGCAGAGCAGCCCCGTGAACGATGCTGGTGGCCAGAGGCCATGAAGAAAAGATGGATTCAGCCACCTTCTTTCGCCGGGCAGTTTTGACGAGCGCTACCCACAACCCAATGGCTGTTTTCCAAAGCTGCTCTAAAAAGACAACCCAAATGGGAATGCTATGTTTCGACATGGCAGGTCTGAGACTGAAATCAGGAAGTAAGGTCTTAGACTGAAATCAGGTTCAGAAAGTCGGCCATGCTTTTCCCGATGATCTCTTTCATCCTCCCGTATGTTCATTGGCAAGTAATTAAAGGCACGTAGGCACGCGCATACATACGAGAGCAACTCGAGTCATAGTAATGTCACTGACGAGAAAAGTAATAAACAAGAAGAAATGAAAGGAACTCAATAGACCCAGAAAAAAATCTAACAGATTTAACCAGGAGAAACGGAATATTCTCCGAGCCCCGTTACAAAGAACCCTGGTGCCAAAAACACGTGGCAGAAATGGGATCATTAAAATGGATATGGGAAGGGGTGACAGATACACAGATGAAGCAGGGATATATCTGGACGAGACAAGTAGCCCCAGCAGAATTCAAATGAGAGATTCAAACCTAAAACAAGAGATGTGCCAGATGCAAAGAGAAGCAGCAAAAGGATGGAGTAATTGAATCTGTCCACTGCTGCACTGCCAGGAAACCTACAAGTTTCCCAGGCAGATCCTGGGCCATCCAGCATCTTATTTCAGCTAATCACGTGTGCCTCTCTCTGACACCGTGCATATCTGCTGCTGAGTTGGGATTCTGAAGATGTGACAAGCCATTGGCGATGATTACTCACTTCGTAGACACGCATACCAGCTCGCCCTACTAAGCAGACAGAATCGATCATTCATGTAATACAGAAAAGGATTAGACAATTTGACTTCTCCGTTAGAATACTTCTCATGCTCACTGATAGATGGGTTCTTTTCAAATTGCTTGTGGCAGCATGCATTTAGCAACATCATGAATGTCTGTGTCTTACCCTCAAGATATGTATTAGAGCATGCTGGAAAGTTTCATAATCAATTACCTAATCTATACCAGGAAAAGAAGGAGGCTGGAGCCTCCCTGATCCTTCAGATACACCCACCACATAATGGCCACCTTAAGGGAGTACTACCAGGTGCCGGATCTTTACTTACAGTTTCCATTTATTTATAAACAAATATTGATAGAGTGGCCTCTCCGTGCAAGCACTAGGGTGAAACTATCCTCAGTGAGCTTGATGTCTAGTCCCCCAGTAAGTGGCAGAGCTGGGTCTCAAAGCCAAGCCAGTCCGCCAACAAAGCCCTGCTCTTTCAGCAACGCATCCCACCTCCTGTGTTGGTGGAAGTCAGCCCATCCAACAGAGCCTTCTGCCATGATGGAAACATTCTACAGGCACTGCCCGACATGGTAACCCCCAGCTGCACATGGCCAAGGAACACTGGAGATGTGGCTAGTGCAGCTGAAAAACGGAACATTTCACTTTATTTCATTTAAAATTTAATTTAAATAGCCTCATGTGGCTAGTAGCTGCTCTATTAGACAGTGCAGAAGGGGGACTACTGACCCAAGATATCCTAACAACAAGTAATAACTTGAAAGTCTAGGATGCTCAGAGGATGGGGGGCCATGGCAGCTGCAGTTGTTGCCAGCACAAGGAGCGACCTGCGGGGCAAGGCTGCCTCTGCTGCACAACACAGCTGCTGCAGTTCCTGTCCCTTCTCACTACAAAACAGGATCATAATTCCCCTGAAATCAGGTCATCATTTAACTTCTAAAAATGTATCAGATCCTTGGATGCCCAAGTGCCATCTTCACCTTAAAGTATATATTTACTTTTACATAAGTCGTCCATGAAAAACATGTAAAGAAAAACTAGACGAGGCAGAAAAGGAAAGGACACAGCACCCCAGTCCCATTATCTTGTCTCCTGGCTATCTTCCCACAGTACACATGCCTACTTATACACCCATGTTACCATCTTCTTTTTTTTAACTTTCTAGAAATTAGATTACTCTCAACATCCTCTTCTGGGTCCTGCCCTTCTCACGTATCAACTCTTCATGAACACCTTGAGGAACATAGAATTATTTTAGGTACTTTCCTCAGTTTTCAAAATATATCTAGGAACATACAATTACTTTACATTCTTGCATAATGTTCTCTTTTCTAGGCGTACACTGGTTCATTTACACAATCCCCTATTTGGGATAAGTTGGGCTGCTTCTAAGATTTTGCTATCACAAATAATGGAGTAATAATTTCTGTGTACACATTCGTACACTTGACTCTCTCCTTTCAAAAAAGTTCTCCAAATAAAATTGCTGGGTAAAAAAGACAATTGCTGGTTCTTAGGACTTTAGATTCTGATCACTAAATTGTCCTCTCCAAAAAAAAATAAAGTATCAATTGACACTGAACTGCAGACAGCTCCTCCAAAAGTATTCCTTGCCCTGAGCCTACATGTCTTTCTGTAATTTCGTCCTCTAACACTTGCATTCAACTGGGACAAACCTCTCAGCTCATCAGTCTGACAGCCCATAAATATTTGAAGATAGCTAGCAATCTTCCCAAAGTCTTATCTTTTTAGTTAAATATTTCACATCCTTTGAACATTCCTCATGTGAAATGGGTCCTAATCCAGTTTGTTTATGCCCCCATTAAAGTAGTGCCCGGATTCAAATAACAAAATCGAGATAATAGTAACTTTCATATGATGGGTAGGGACCATGTGTGAGATTTTATTCTAAAGGTTTCAGATTTGCTTTGAGCCTATGATCCCTGCTCTGGACTGAGTGATGGTCCCTCATATGTGGAAGCTCAACCCTCCAAGTTGACTGTATTTGGAGATGGGACCTTAAGAGGAGGTTAATGTTAAATGAAGTCATAAGGGCGGGGCCCTGATCCAATAGGGTTAGTGTCCTTACAAGAAGAGACACCAGCTCTCTGCCAGGTGAGAAGGTGGCTGTCTGTCTGCACGCCAGGAAGGGAGGTCTCACCAGGAATGAAACTGACCAGCACTTTGATCGGGGACGGTCAGTCTTCTGTGGTTCCAGCCACCCAGTCCATGGCATTTGTCATGGCAGCCTGAGCAGACTAAGGTAGTGCCATTTATCCTCAAATCATCTCAAAAGGTAGTTGCTGCTCTCATCCTCATTTGATGGAGGGGAAACTGAGGCACGGGGAGCTTGAATAACCTGCTCAAGATCCTTGCACCACCAGGAAGGAGTGGAGGAGGGATTTGAACCCAGGCAAACAGACTCTGGACCCCACACTGTTAAACCCCATGGTGTGCACACCACCTCTTATCTCTAGACACAACCTCTCTGGTCCATATTAAGAGAGCACCTCCTTGGTCTAGAGTTAATACCTTTATTAATGCCACTCGAGTTCTTTCGGCAACCCCATCACAGCACTAACATACTTAGTATTGTGTCTGCTAAAACCTCTAAGTTCTTTTTCACATAAACTTTAGTTAAGCCATGATTTTCCCATACCTGAAATGCAACTGGGACTTTTGTTAGCAAACGCACTTATCGCAATTGAATTCTCTGCAGTTCTAGAATTGCTCCACATTTCAACATATCAAGATCTTTGGGGGTCCTGGTTCAAAACCCCCTCATAAGTTTTGTGCTATTCACACAGTAAATAAGCCTGCTTTATGTGGAGGAAGTGTGCCTTATAACCCATGAAATGTTATGCATATTCGTCATTGTTATTAAATATTTCCATCCAAGTCATTGATTAATAAATAGGGCCAATGAGGGAACCCTGGAAGAGAAAACTGAAAACTTTCCCATAAGTGTTTTTGCAACTTTTAAAATGCATGCTCTGCTTTTAAAAATATTATGAATGTGTCCCCCACCTTTCTTTTCCTTCGTTGAAGGAAAAGAACTCAGCATTATTTTTGAATAAAAACGTACTCTCCTTTAAAAGAGAAAACTCTGAGTATGTATGCGAAGCATGATAAATTGCACCATACATAAAACAAAGACTTTATTGCGCTTTGCATTCTATTTTTGCATTATGAAAACAGTATGTACATGTTTTGCTTTCCAAATATAAATACAGCACGCACCGCATCCTCCCTGAGATGCCAGGGTTTTAGCTTAAATGGGGAGTTTCCACCCTGTTTGCCTCCACACCCCTGCCCCACCGCCCTGCCCAGTGCTGAGAGCCACATCCCACCTCAGGGTGACTTTTCTGACCTTGGGTCAGAAAAGCACTTTCTAGACTGTGCCCTCTGCGATACTACCCGATACCAGCTTCCCTTCAAGAATCCCAGCACTGAGCACGGCTCCTAGAGTGATGTGGACAGTCACGTGCTGGGGCCTAGACACTGTCTTTGGCAAGTTCAGGGTCCTGCTGCTGCTATAGTCTCCCTTTCTTTTTCTTCCAGAACCCTCATACTATGCCTTCCTCCAGGGAAACACGAAGCAGCCACGCAGGACTGTGAACCACACAAGGTAAAGCCCAGGGAGCCACCTCCCAGATGCCCGTGCTGGCACAGGTTTCAAGTGCACAGGGCTCCTCAAGGACATTCAGCCCCATCCAGGCTGCTGTGTCCACCTTCAGTCCCAAACTTAGGGTCACTTTTGCTCCTTGATGTCCTCCAGGTTTCCAAGGCAACAGAACTCTATGATCTCTGAGCCCCCCTTCACCGTTTTGGCTTCAGCTGCCCTCGGCAAAGCCCTTACATTGCTTTCAGTGGTTCCCCAGGGTCTGTCCCCAGGTTTTCCTGGACAGTCTCTCCTCCAGCCTGAGAATCTGATTCGGACTTTTTGCTGAGCCTCCAAACAGTGTCTTCACTGCAATCCAACT
The DNA here is from genome assembly GCF_949752795.1 of Hyperoodon ampullatus. Taxonomy (NCBI): domain Eukaryota; kingdom Metazoa; phylum Chordata; class Mammalia; order Artiodactyla; family Ziphiidae; genus Hyperoodon; species Hyperoodon ampullatus. Next base: position 3,480,971 of record NC_136929.1, on the reverse strand, counting down.
CTTCTTCTTCTCTCTCTCTAAAAGCCTTGAGCAGCGTTGGTTTCCAGCAACCTGGTCTCCACTATGGCCCAATGAGACAGTTCATGGCCATGGGCACAGCTGAGCCGTCAGTGTTCCTCCAACACCAGTGTCTGCCCAGGAATGAATATCACTCCTCGGTTGTCCCCACCACAAGGGGACACACCTGAGCCGCTGTGCTTCACGGGCCACAGGCTGGTCTGCACATATGAACGCATGTGCCATGTGTGTGAATCCAGACAAGCCAGCAGCATCTTTCAGTTTAAGAAGCAAAGGGAGCAAAGGGAGCAAAGTGACCCACCTCCCTTCCTGGTGAAGACTCGTGATGCCTCAAGGTGCCTTTGGAGAAGCATCCCAGCCCCTGTGACAGCCGGGCTTCCCCTTAGGTCCCCACTCTCTGTTTTGGTTATTAGCCTCTTACTCTGGTGGACTGTCATGGGTTGAATTGTGTCCTGTTTAAATTCATATATTGAAATCGGAGCCCCAAGTACCTCAGAATTTGACCATATTTAGAGATAGAGCCTTTAAAGAGGCAATTCAGGTACAATGAGGCAGTTAGGGTGCCTCTGATCCAGTATGACTGGTGTCCTGATAAGAAAAGGTCAGTCTTTTTATGGCTGAATAATATTCCCTGGTATATACATATCACATCTCTTTATCCATTCATCTGTCAATGGACATTTAGGTTGCTTCCAGGCCTTGACTATTGTAAATAGTGTTGCTATGAACATTGGGGTGAATGTATCTTTTTTAATTAAGAGTTTCTCCAGATACATGCCCATGAGTGGGACTCCTGGATCATATGGTAGCTCTATTTTTAGTTTTTTAAGGGACCTCCAGACTGTTCTCCATAGTGGCTGCACCAATTTACATTCCCACCAACAGTGTAGGAAGGTTCCCTTCTCTCCACACCCTCTCCAGCGTTTATTATTTGTAGACTTTTTAATGATGGCCATTCTGACCAGAGTGAAGTGATACCCCATTGTAGTTTTGATTTGCATTTCTCTAATAATTAGCAATGTTGGGCATTTTTTTCACGTGCCTGTTGGCCATCTGTGTGCCTTCTTTGGAGAAATGTCTGTTTAGATCTTCTGCCTATTTTTGATTGTGTTGTTGTTGTTGTTGTTTTTGATGTTGAGCTGTTTGCAGCAACATGGATAGACCTAGAGATTATCATACTAAGTGAAGTAAGCCAGACAAAGACAAATATCATGTGATATCGCTTATATGTGGAATCTAAAAAAAGATGCAAATGAACTTATTTACAAAACAGAAATAGACCCACAGACATCGTAAACAAACTTGTGATTACCAAAGAGGAAAGGGAGGGAGGGATAAACTACGAGGTTGGGATTAACATGTACACACTACTATATACAAATAGATAATCCTTAAGGTCTTACTGTACAGCACAGGGAACTCTACTCAGTGTTTTGTGATAACCTATAAGGGAAAAGAATCTGAAAAAGAATATATATATATATATATATATATATAACTGAATCACTGTGCTGTACACCTGAAACTAACACAAAATTGTAACTCAACTATACTTTAATAATAAAAACAAGAAGAGATCAGGCACACACAGAGGGATGGCCTTATGAGGACACTGCAGAAGAGGAACCTCCACCATCCAGGGAGAGAGGCCCTCAAGGGGCTGACACCTTGATCTGGGACGTCCTCCACCAAAACTGTGACCAAACGCACTTCTGTTGTACCAGTCCCTTGGTCTGTGGTACTTTGCTCTGGCGGGCCCAGCAGGCCCACGCATAGATGATGTGTGACCCTCTTTTTATCTGATGGGTGTGATTCAACAGCATAAGTACTTTTCTGCAGAGTTTTACACCTTAATGGTCCCTCAGCTCACAATAGCAATAGTAACAGGTGGACACAAGGCTTGATGGCACCCCAGGATCTTTGACTGTGGGCTGAACAACTGAAGTTCTTAGTCAAAGTGTCCAAGCAGGTGCAATCAAGCAGGTGCAACCTCCTTCCTGCCTGAGTGCCCTCGGGGGGGCGGGTGCGCCCTTCCCTCTCCGCCCCTCCCGTCAATGTGGCAGGATCCACTCTTAACAGCAGCAGGAGAAGCAGTGTTGGGGCCCTTCAATGACGTGCTGGCTAAAAACTTTATTCTCTTGCTTCTGGAAGCTTTGCCCCCCCCAAGAGGAGTCTATGACACGTATTAGTCTCAGAAGTCACTCTTTGGGAGGTGACACAGGGTGGAGAGGTGGGCCTTGGAGCCCTCCACCTCCCAGCTTGAGCTTCTTCCAGCATTTTCTTCTCTGCCAGGAAAACAACCCAGCCCCACGCCGTCCCAGAGGCCAAGCCATTGTCACAGGAACAGACAGAGGAAATCTCAGGCTCCTAGACAGCACCTTATATGTATAAGGAAAATCCTTTTGTTCTTTTTCAAAGACTCCATTTATTTTCTCAGCAAAAGCCGATAATCAAGAAAAAATTCAGAATTTTAGAAAGAGGTGGGTCCCTGGCAGCTGACCCCAGCACGGACTGGAGTGGACACAGCCAGGCCTCCTAACCCTGTTGCCATTGGTCAGCGGATGGCTGTGGGCCACCCACCACCCGGGAGGGGGACGCCCCAGGCCGTCTGCCACTGGCACCCCCACAGCTGGGGCAGCCCACATCGTTGGCGGGGCCTGGCAGCTTGTCATGGTGCCCCACATGGGGGAATCTGGAAGGTGGTGATTTGCTTTCTCAAAGTGTTTCCTGAAGGGCCTTCTGAGTGTAAAGTCCTGTAGAGCAGTGCTTCTCAAGCCTTTCCCTGCTTCCCAGAAGTAATAAGAGGAGCTGTGATGGGTAAGGGTCTGGAGGGGGCCCGGAGGGAGAGCAAGGGGTGCCAGCAGCAGGAGGCACATCCGTTTTATTCTGCTTTTACATATTAGATTTTTAGATCCAATTTTATTTGAAAAACAGTTTCCATGGTTTTCTAAAAATGTTGAAGAACCACCAAGATTTATTTTATAAAATAGGAAACGAAAGCCGCACGAGTTGAGAAGTGACCCATCCAAGGCCAACAGTGACCTTGTCCAAAGTCGAGCAGGATGGGGACCTGGGACTCATCTTCTGTCTTCACGTCCAGCACTGAGCAAGGAACCAGCAGGGCTCAGGGCCATGTCTGTGGCCCGAGCCTGGAGGCCTGGCAGCGAAAAGGGGCCAGTTCAGGACACTGTTAACTCACCATCCCCAGCACACAGCACCCCCTTTTCCTCCCAGGGTGCCCAGAGTCCCCCACCCCATCTCCCCATCCCAATTTCTCATGTGTCAGGCAGACTGTGACCCTAAAGTCATCTCTCTCTTCAACTTCACTCAAAAATTTCTATCGCTTTGGTCCTTTCTTTTTATCAGCAAAATGAGTGAAGACCTCTGATATGTAATTTCAGAGGAAGCCATAGAGACAGCTCAGACTTTTGCAACAACACGCACACACGCGCACACGCACACAAACACACACGTACGCAGAGGCTGACTGCACAGCTACTTCTCGATGGTCAGCCCTTCTAAGTCCCACCAGGACTGATGCTGTCATGAGTTCAGCCCTAGAATCACGAGCTGCAGAGAGCACGGTGTCTCAGGGCAAAGAAATGTGGTCCAAACAGGTGAAAGGCATGAAAGCTCTAAGATGCTTAAATCTTGGATGCTCCCAGGAACATCAAGGTTACAAAAGCAATCAGGCAAATAAACAAACCGAATGCCTCTCAGTGACGTTGGAGTCGGGGAAAGCAGTTAGCACAGAACCCGAAGGAAATCTTCCTCGATTTGCAAGTGTCTTCATGGTATCTCCTTCCGGATAATATTTTTAACAAAAGTGAAATGTGCTTTGTTTTTCTTTCCCCAGGGTTTAGAGAGATGGGGAGGTGAGGGAGATGAACTGAATCTAATTAAAAATTCTACAGATGTACATACCAGAAAATGAGTTAAGATGATAATTTTAGGGCTGTGATGAAAATGCCCCACTTCCAGGATCATGCACGGTGCAGGGGGGCAGGATGCCCTAAATCTCCTAGGGTATCCTGAAGTTCTAAAAACTGGGAAGTGTATGAAGATGATACTTGTAGTGTAGAAGCTAGGATCTCCTGTACTCTGTCAATAAAAAGACAGGCTGTGCAACTCTGAGTCCTTGAGATTTTATTCCTCGACATCAGGGCTTTGGAGTATGGGATTGTTTGGTGTATGTGCTGTCCCTGGCTGGTGTCTACCTTCTGGGGTGGAAATATGCAGGCAGCATTCCCATTTCAACTTAGTTCAGCTGTGCAAATTAGCAAACATCCACTGACTGGGGGCCGAGCAGAAATTAGGCCAAAGTTGTAAAAGGCACCAAAGACTTCAGTATCGCTGTCAGTAGGATGGATTGACTTAGTGCCATACATATTTGTAAGCCCACAAGACATTGGACTTCTTTAGTCCCTTTATAAATTCTATAAATTACAAATTCAACCCCAAGAAAGTATGCAGGCATATTAGTTTGCCAGGGTGGCCGTAACAAACACCACAGACTGGGCTGTTTAAACAACAAAAATGTAAAGTCTCAGAGTCTGGAGACCGGAAGGCCGAGAGCAAGGTGTCCACAGGTGGGTTCCTTCTGAGGCCATGAAGGAGGACCTGCCCGGGCCTCTCCCCCAGCGTCTGGTGGTTCCTTGGCTTCTAGAAACATCACCCCATCTCTGCCCTCATCTTCAGACAATGCTCTCCCTATGCGTGTCTGGGTCCACATTTCCCCTTTTTGTAAGGATAGCATCACGTTGGATTAGGGGCCTGTCCTGCTCGAGCAGGACCTCATCTGAACTAATAATTACGTCTGCAGCAACCCCACTTTTCAAATAAGGGCACCTTCTGAGGCCCTGGGGGTTAGGGCTTCCACATATGAATTTAGGGGGAGCACAATCCATTGTCTAACAGTAAGGACTCTTATAAAGTAAATTAGCATAATTTCACCCTTACCTGGCATAAACTCTTTTTCTCTAAGGAAGTGACTTTGCAACCTAGAATCTCTTCTGATTCTAGTCCCGTTGTCATTAAAATGGAAAATGGGACCCAATTTCTTTTGAGCATGTAAAAAAATCTTAGAGAAATTTATGGCCATTCTCACAGGAACAATCCTGGGAATGATGTGTGGAGAATATAAGCAGAAAATACTTCTTTCTAAAAAGGAGCAGCTATCAGGACAGGCCTGGATAGCTAACCAGGCACAATGCCTGAGTCGCTCAATTAACCACGAAGCCACGGAGGGCCAGGCACCTGGGTTTCTCCTCGGCAGCTTGGCAGGCTCGGCCTGGACCCCCACCAGACAGGGCCCTCCAGCTGCCCCTCTGCAGCCACTCATGCCTCTGCTTCAGTGACATGCTTCTGTGTCATTCTAGAATGGGCCCATCTGAATCTTCAAGGTTCTTTTTGATTTTATTTTTCTAAACAAGTTTTGCAAAATTCAGTAAATGCAGAATGTCAGAAGCTGTTCTGCAAAACCTTGAAAATGCAGACCTACCATTTCAGCCACAGGATAAAATGGTAAGGGGTTGAGTGAGAAGGCAGTTAATGGAGAGCAGAGGTTAATTCCAGCACATCTTATGATATGATATCGTATAAAAATGTCATCCTATTCAGGTAACATAGCATGAGCATCCAATGCAGGGTAATAAAATTATTTTGTACAGAATTTCAAGATAAATATTTGCAAAATCATCTCATTTCAGGGAAAGCTTGACTGAGTCATTGGCAATTTCACTGCCAATGTCATTGGCAATTTCTCTGTGACAGGGAACTTAGGTTAATTCACGTCCGTTCACTTCTACGTGGAGCATATTCCTCGTTCATGCAAACAAAGATGACAGTAAATAAAATTTGTTTTGAACTTTTATGCAAAAAAGTGGTTTCTGTTATACTATAGATGTCGTAGCTTCTTTTTCTTTATACCAGATCTTTTGACATTTGGTTTCCTTCTTTTTCGATTTGTTTTTTAACTTTTAAAACTGTTTTATTTGCTTTCCTTTGCTGGGATGGAGAATTGGAAGTCTGAGTTTGTGGAGTACGGTGAGAATACTAAAAACTAAAACAGTCAGAAATTTAAGGTACATGTGGGAAGGCATCTAGTTTCAACTCAAAGATGTGGGAAGTTGGAACAAGTGTTGGTCTCAGCCTCACAGGGAGAGAGAAGCATGGCAAATGGAAAAGTCTGGACTTCTCTTGAGCCTATCAGAGAACCAGGGTTACAGGGCAAACAACTAACCTGCAATCTGGAGAGAGACTGGCACCAGCTAGCAGAAGCAAGACCTGAGCATTTGCTTCCCTGGGGCAGAGACACTCCTGGATGCCTGGTGAGCCACTACTGTGGCCTGAATTATGTCCTCAAAATCCTTACACTGAAGCCCTAAACCCCAACGTGATGGTATTTGGAGACAGAGTCTCTGGGAGGTAATTAGATAAGGTTAAAGGGGGGGGCGGGGGTTCTCTTGATGGGATTAGTGCCCTTATAAGGAAAGACCCCAGAAAGCTTGTTCTCTGACGATGCTAACCCCCCAGGCTCAGACTTCCAGCCCCCAGAACTATAATTTTCAGCAGGTAAAAAAACATGGTCTGTCATTGTGAGGAAATTATGCCCAGTCTCTATTCCAAATGATATTGAGTATTTCCTGGACATTTTGACGAAATGGCTGGCTGGGGTAGCCATATCCTGATTTCTAATGGCATCAAGAAAAGTTAAATGTCACATCCAAAGCTCATTTCATGGTGCCCTCCATCAGTGGTCCATGCAGACTTCTGGGACTGGGCAACCCTGGAACTGCCCATCTGTCTCAAACATTTGGCATTTCAACAGAAGATGCAGTTATCTCAATCCCAAATCGGATGTCTTACGGCATGAGATGGCATGATAGGTCTCAAGCCTGCAAGATAATGGAGATGTTCCCTGGTGGTGACCATCCTAGGGGAATGTGAAATCACGGAGGAGCTTCTCTCAATATGGGTCCAAGTTCCCCAACTCATAGAATGTTCAAGATTAAACTCCTCTCCCACCATTTATCTGTGGGTCCGAAACCTCACAGAGTTATTTATCACTTCAGACTTCCTAATGGATGCCATTTTTATATTCGATATTCACCAATTCATCTTGTTTTGGCTTACCTATCTGCATTTCAAGTTCACAAACTTTGGCGTGGAGCTGAAGTGAGGAAACGCTGAACTCTGGAAAGACATTCAGGCTATGTTACTATTTTTCCCTTTTAGCACAGTCTACAGAATTGCAGAGCTTATACATTAACATTGTTAAAGCACTTCATGCCCTGCTAAAAGGTAGTGAAAATTCTCAGTCAATCTAAACCCACACTTAGCACTTATGCACCAGAGTAAGGAGGAAGTGCTTGGCAAATCGCTAATTTTTGACAGTGTAACGAAAAGGTAGGGCAATCCACAGGCGGAAGCAAGGGGGGTGTGCTTTGTCCGATAGGAAAGGATCACAGGGGCTTCCCTGGTGGCGCAGTGGTTGAGAATCTGCCTGCCAATGCAGGGGACACGGGTTCGAGCCCTGGTCCGGGAAGATCCCACATGCCGCGGAGCAACTAGACCCGTGAGCCACAACTACTGAGCCTGCGCGTCTGGAGCCTGTGCTCCACAACAAGAGAGGCCGTGATAGAGAGGCCCGGGCACTGCGATGAAGAGAGGCCCCCACTTGCCGCAACTAGAGAAAGCCCTCGCACAGAAACTAAGACCCAACACAGCCAAAAATAAATAAATAAATAAATAAATTTAAAAAAGAAAAGGATCACAGGATGCTAAGTGTAAAACCCTGATTAACCATACGTGCAGTCATCCTTGATCAAAAGATGGCCAGGCTGGACCTCAGTCAGACATCAAATTTATACCTGAAAATCATTTGATTCTGCTCTGCCTTCCAGTAAAGCTGCGCCTAAATCATTTCCCACCAGAGGAGATGTTGTTATGCTTTAAGATATTCCCAGGATTGCTGGGACCACCACTTTCCATGCCGGGACCACAAGTTCCTGAAATCAGAGTGTGAAACCATAATGATCCAGTAGGTAAGACTGATGTGTGTGTCTGTATTCAATACTCTTTAATTTAGATCCATTTGGTAAAGGAGCAATTCGGAATCAGATGTGTATTTCAGAAATCACTTGGGGAGCCTTTTCAAGCTCTACATCCCTAACCTCCAACCCAAAGCTAATAAATCAGTATGTGTGCATACACACGCACACACACACACTCACTTCAATAACTAAATTACAGTACATAAATCTGGTGCCAAAATTACAGTGTAATTCTATTTCAAAAAGCTAGTCAAATACAATTCCACTTATATTTTAAACAATATTTGATCAAACAAAAGGCAGGGCCGTGAGCTGGTGACAGGTGTGAACTTTCCTCTTGGTCAGTCCCCAGGAGGTTAGATGTGCTCAGCAGAATCTGAGTTGCACACGTGGTCCTTGGAAACAAATCAGGATCACTCTACTACAAATAAAGGCTAAAAACTTAGCCCGTGACATCTGCCGCCCCTCTGCCCCTTGCGTCCATCTATGACCCCGCTTACATGACACACCAACTTCCCCAGGAGTCATTGCCATTACCCTGGTTTCACAAATGAAAGAAACTGTGACTTAAGAAGTTGATGCAAAGGAACCAAAATCTCACACCTGTCACAACTTTTTCTGGCCCTCAGTTTCCCCTTCTGATAAGAATTCTTCTAAGCCTGACTCAGAGGGTCGTTATAAAGATTAAATAGAGCTTCCCTGGTGGCGCAGTGGTTGAGAGTCCGCCTGCCGATGCAGGGGACACGGGTTCGTGCCCCGGTCCGGGAAGATCCCACATGCCACGGAGCGGCTGGGCCCGTGAGCCGTGGCTGCTGAGCGTGCGTGTCCGGAGCCTGTGCTCCGCAACGGGAGAGGCCACAACAGTGAGGGGCCCACGTACCGCAAAGATTAAATAAACTTGTGTATTATAGCCCTTTCCACAGTAGCTAACACCCATTAAGCATTCAGTAAAAGGTGTTCAATAAACCCAAATGTTTTATGAACGAGACAATACCACGGTCCCAAACAAGACACAGAAAAAGAACTGTGTCAGTCTATACAGATAAAGATATGTAAAGAGCATGCGGAGAAACATGTTTTAATGTTATTGACTTCTTTAATTACACACCTAGGGAGACTGCACACTTGCTCTCACAATGCTTTTGACAGCAAAAACAAAAAAACCCCAGAAAAACCACACACACAAAGTGCTTTTCTATTCCTCTCAACCCACAGGGCTCTGTGTAAGGGAATGATGTCTGAGAGCAAATGCTACACGAAGTAAGAAATCATTATGAGTGCCCAGATGGAGAATCGTGGGAATAGGCCAAAAGCTTGTCAAAACTTCAACATGGTTTTTTTAAAAAATCATAAAAATCATTTAAGCACGCGATTTTTGAACTACATTCTGACAATTTCCTTAAATAAGGGCTGTGTCTACAACAGACCTGATTTCAAATCCATTTTATGCATTCAGTGGTCTAAGTCAACTTCATCCTGCACAGAATACCATATTTTTTCAGAAGAAATTCTCATAGATAACATTCATGTCGGAGCGCACCCATAATACGTTATTTAAGAAATATTGATACTTTCCCAGTGTTTTACAATTTGTACCACTCAGTTCATAAGAGAACAACATCCCAATTTAGGGGAAGTGGGCAAGAGCTCAGGCTCTGGTTATTCTTTCCACGTATTTCTGCTCAAGTATTTATAATCATTAGAAAGAAACAAACTCTGTACTTGAACACAGACAACCAAGCAGGACAAATAAGAAGAAATGTTTGTCACAAGCCTCCAAATACCCTAAATAGACTCCAAAAAGGAACAGAAAGGCACAGAAGGAACTTCTGTAAATACAGTCAAATGACAAATTAACCTAAAACTCAACTGAGAAAGAAGGATTACTGTGCTCACTTCCTCAGCACCTCAGTTGAATTGAGACTAATTGAACCCCAGTATAAAAAAGGCTTGGGTTTCCTTTGATGAGGACCATATATGTCCCTTTGTTTTGTGCAAATGGTTTACATTTCCTGCCCACAAGTGTGCCTATCCAGTCCAGGAATATCCAAGGATGTCAACTTATATGTGTACCTCTTTGGCAAACACTGAAACTCACATTCTGAGAAGTAGAGTGAATCAAGATAATAAAGCATTTATCCATTCAGCAAGTATTTCAGTGCCTTCAATCTATAGGCAAAATAAAGATGAAAATGGCCACGATGTGTCATCTGGGAACTTGTGATCTAGTTATGAAAAGTATACAAGTAACTGAGTTATAGGCCCCAAATATAAAAAGGACTAACAGGAAGATATAAAAGTGGTCAGAGTTCTGGGTGGAAAGTAGTCATTTTGGGTAAGTGATGGTCTTCATGCCCCCCTGGGGGTTATCGACCTGGCCCATAAGCCTTAGTCTGCTTTTTTATCTTTTCTTATTTTCTTCTTTTTCTTAACTTACCTTTGTGGTTGTTGCTACCATTTCCAAGAATTATGTGAGTGATCTTATCCTATAGACAAAGTTAGGAAAGCAATTTTCTGATTGAAAAGCAACTGAAAATATTTATTCAGAAAGAAAATGTTATTTTAAAAAGAAATTGAAGCTGATCTTCTAACATTTAGGAGAGTGTTAGATGTTAACACATTAAAAGTAGGCATGCTAAAAACTCAGCAATTCCCCTGAATCTCAGAAATTTGACTTAAAAATGTGAACAGAGAGTAATGGTCACAGAGTTTTAAATGTGTTTTTTCAAGTTCTGTTTATAATCCTGGAGTTAGCCTGAATGTCCAGCAGTTGTGGCATAATTAAATTATTGATATCTGTACCATGGATGGCTCCACAGCCACTAAAAATTACATGGTAGAAAATATAAAAAGCCATGAACACATTTTGAAGTTATATTTTTCAGTGCAAAAGCAAATAATAAAGTTGATTACAGTGTATATGAATACCTTCAAACAGTTTAATATATATAGAGAGATGAAAGATAGAAAGAAAGAGAGAGAGAGAGTGGGAAGGAAAGAAAGAGAGAAAGAAAGAAAGAATGAAAGAAAGAAAGAAAGGAAGGAAGAAAGGAAGAAAGAAAGAAAGGAAAGTAGCTGCAGTGTGTGTGTGTCTCCAGCTATTGGGATCAAATCCAGGTGTGGGCATGTCTGCTTATCTGTATTTTTTTTTTTACCATGAACATGTATCGCTTGAAGAAAAAAAACTGTTTAACTTAACATAAAATAATTTATTAACTTTAAGAACAAAAAACAAACAAACAAAAAATGTCCATTGCGCAAACTCCAGATTAGCCTGATTCTCTGACCTTGTGAAACTCCTTCTTTTATTTTCTCTGAAATATTACAGCACCTCATGCTTGTGGCATTACTGCCCCATCCTGCAGAAGTCACAAGCTTCTTAGAATTGTCACCTCAAATCCCAGGACAAAGCTGTTTCGTCCCACAGACAGCCTCCCCACCCCATGTTAATTTTGAAGGGCTGACCTTCAAGTTGGAAGCACTTCTCAGGAGACTATGCTAGGACACACTCGGGATCTTCTCACCTACAGGGTGGGGGAGACGGCCAGTGCGAAAGCTGTTTTCCATTTCAGAGCAACCAGTCCATCTCCTGCTCCTCTACCGCCCTCCACCCATCACCATGGGCCAAAGGATCCCAAGGTGAAAGCCCTAGCTTCTGCAGAGGCACCTAACTCACTAGTCACAGAGGATGTTCCACTGACTCTCTCCCCAACTCAGAGAGCAAATACAGATGGAGACTCAAACCCAGAACAGCTGGGGCTCCAAAAACCCTTAAGATGGGAAAACTATAAACTCTGATTTGCTTTAATAACTGTTTCTTCCTCTTTTCAGCCGTTCACAGTCCATCAGCTTTGGTGCCAGCGCCTGGTTTGTGGCATTGCTAAGAACGCCACAAGGATCGAGAACCCACCAAACAGAAGGTGATGGCTTACTAGAACAGATTTACAAGTGGCGGGGGCATTCTGTGAATTTCCCCTTGACTCTGAAGGAGCTCTCTCCCAGCTTGCCCTTTCTGGTCACTTCCGTCGACTAACTATTGGCATTTAGACTGTTGAAAACACACACCTTTCTTTACATTCGACCAGCTGAGTAACATTGTCTTAATTTGCCTCTTTTCTAGTAAGCTATCAGCATGGTTAAATAAAATTTTCAAGTCCTCTTTCAAATAGCGATGGGTAACTTAAAGAAGTTTGTTCTTCATTCATTCAACCAATACTGACCGAGATTCACTCTGTGAGCAAGACCGGGCCAGGTTGCTTTTGGAGCCACTTTTTTGCTTTCAAAGATGGCTGGAGAATTTGATAGTTGGTGTATGACATGTTCTGCGTATTTCAGTATAATTTCACTGTCAGATTTATTTCAGGCAAGAGGGCTTCTTCAGTGGGTTTCATTGGAAATCCCAGCCATGAAGGTGAGATTCTATTAAAAAGCCCCCCAAAGTGCAGCTTTGGGAGACACAAAGGCAGCATTCTGTAATATAACCAGCAATGGTCTAGTTCACTTGTTGGTGCTGCCCCTGGAATTTAAATCTCAAGACAGTGACTGATGTTCTTTCTATGAAATTTATCAGAAGATCCAGGCTTGGTGAATTATGGGCAGAAAGAAATCATGTTGCAGCAAATACTGGGGAGCAGACCACCAGGAGTCTATAACACAGTCCTTGTGAGAATGGATACAGGAGTCCTTATTTTGCAATGTGGAGACAGAGTCCCTGGATGGGTAAGAGGCATAACGTATGAACTGGAAGATCCCAGTACTCTAGGTCTTAATACTACATTGCTTGACATATCATCAGTATTTAGTATTACTCAAATAATATAAGAAATATTCAAGAGAAGGTACGAGAAAAATCTTTCCAAAGAAATTCAAATGAAAACAAAAAGGTAATGTCATTTTCTTAAAACTAAGAAACATTTTAAAATAATAATTGTTTACTACTTATCAATTAATATATGGTATCCTTTTATATCTATGAAAGCATGCAAATGTCCCCAAACTTCTCAAGTGTAAGTATAGTTTCATCAGTTAATCCCACTTCTTGGAATCCATCCTACGAGAAAGCTGTTAAATATGGAAAACATTTAAGGCACAAAAACGTTCATTACAGATTCATAATAACTAATCTCTTAAAATGAGGATTAAGAGAAGTGTATATGAATGTAGAACCATGCACATGATAAAGTGTTGGAGGGTTTTGTAAGCAGGATTTAGTATGAGCAGAATTATGTAGAGCAAACAAAACTTATACAAAAATAGCCTTGTACAGAGTACACCAAGGTATTTATAACTCTATTTGCCTGTAGGTGGCAGGACCATGGCTGATATTTTCCCCCTTTTCTTTTTTCTAATTTCCAAATTTCTCCGCTATGTGTGCACCAGGTTTGTATGGAAAAAATTTTAAATTTAGGGTTTCTGACTTTTCTTACACAGATAATTGCGAGAGTTGCCCCAATGCTCTCCCTATTTTTCAGTCTCCTTCGTCACTGGGCCATCTTCCATGTGGCAAATGGTGTTAACTACTTAAAACACAGATCACATTAGTCAATTTCCCCTAATTGATTAAGAAAATGCTGAAGCCTCCCCATGGCTTATCCCCAAGTCCCCACTCTCCTTAGGCTAAGACAGGAGGTCCTTCTCCGTCGGGCTCTGACCTACCACGACAGATGAATTCCCCTACAGCCCTCCCGTCCTGTAAGCTATCTCCCACCCCAATGACATGCATTCACCATGTGCCTCGATTCCCTGGTTCATTTCATCCTCCCAGCCCTGTGAAGTATCAATATTAGGATATTGATACTCCCACTTAAGGAACCACACCTCAGATGGTTAGGTGACAACCCTCTCATAATTGGCAGACAACGGACAGAATTTAGGACCATCTGATTCCAAACCATCTATTCTCCTGTCTCCAACACGTTTCCAAGTATATGCTGTATCCTCTTACTTCTATTTTCGGCATCTATTGCTTCCTTTTGCAGGAATGCCCTGGAACTTTCTTCACTCTTCAGCAAACCTCTACCTGTTCTTCAAGGTCTGGGTCCAGCTTCCCTCAATATCTTTGTGTCACCATTTCCAATCATCTTAGTCAAAATGAGACACCGCCTCCATTTAAAATCCTGGTCCACAGCACTTGGCTTTTAAATCTATTTTATCAATCACTTTGGCTGATTTTTAAGGAAAGTTCTTTACTTCTCTTGCTCTCCCATTAGTTTGAGAGGTAGAGAAGAGGTCATATTTCTTTACTTTTTCAGCACCCATTCGGGTCTCGGGATATGGATGACATTCAATAAGTATTTGTTAAATTAATTAATTCAGTAGGAGTTGGTCTCGCTCCTAAGTTTACTTTTCTCTAGCGTGGTTATCCTCTGTAAATATGCAACCCACCCACCTGGGTAGGGATAAGACAAACAGGAAAGCAATTCTCTCAATGGTTATTAATATTATTGACAATTCTCTTAATCCATATTATTTCAGGGTAATTATATACTTCTCTTAGAGGTCAAAATCAGATGCAGGGAGAAAATTCATAATGAATAGCATGGATGTAAAGGAGCTTTTCTGTATTATACGATGAGATGCATCATTTGTGTCTGCAGGGAGAGATGTCCTTGCTCTGTGAGAGGCTTCCCAGGAGAAAGCTTAGAAATAAGGTGTCTAGTCTCGCTGAGACTTAAGGCACTCCACAGAGAAAGGTGATCCTCTGGTCCGGGGGAGGGGAGCTTATCTGAGAATGAAAACAAACTCAGGATACCGACGGAGACAGACCTGGGAGCAAACAGACTCCACTGGGAGAATGCCAGTCCAACAAGAAGGGAAGGCAGCCCTGGCTAACTCGAGGGAGGATGCCCAGGGACAGACGTGTCTCCCAGCCTCAGCTCTGGCATCGATGAAATGACCCTGCAATGAAGTCTATCCTGGTCATTGAACCCTCAAAACTGTGCAGGCAGTCAGAAATCTACAAATAAGGGGATAACTGACCGGAACCAGAGAAAAACTCTTTCCAGATCTGGAAAAATCCAACTGGAAATTGTTTACAATAAATTACTTATTTATTTCTTTGTCTACAAGGCAGAATACAAATGGATTAACTGCTTTTAACAAATGAGGTCATTACCCAGACTGGTGGCCTATGGCTCCTTTTCCTGCAAAACCCTTAATCTGAGGAGCTGGCTCTAGTGGTATCTGGCTGGACAGAGGAGATGCCCTTGTCATGATCCATGTCTCACAACTTTGGAGCTTGTTCCTAGAGGGTCATGTACAACTGAAGAAGAAAAGAGATTTTTTTTTCTGGGTCTCTAATTTTTACGTGAAACTTGTTAGAGGCCTTAGGGTACAAAATGACTTCATATTCTCTCTTTTACACTTCAGAGTCAAATGTTAGGGTCTAATTACTCTAGAAATGCCTTGCATCATACTACATTCATAACACAAGCATTTTTTTCTCAAACCCACCCAGTGAACTGGGACTAATTCTGCATACTTCCCCGACATGTCACTGAAGCTTGTCCCCCACTTTTCTTGTCCACATCCTGGGATCTTTGCCATTGAGCTCAGGCTCTTTTGATTCACGTAAAAAGGAAATTTATGAATTGACTTCTGAGCTGGTCAAACACATCATTTTCAGCTAATCTGGAAAACTTCAAAACTGTAAGATGGCTGCTGCACACAGAGGTGGGGGGAATACCATCATCCTTTGAAGCACCTTCTTCAAACCTTGTACTCTGGGAGAAAGTCACTTTGGTTATAAATGCAAAATCGTGTTATAAAAGGGATAGTTCTGTTTGAATGACTTGGATAGGAAAATAAAAAGCTTCATATTGTATAGGTATTTTAAAGCTCTTATTTAAAAAAATCACAGCAACTTAAGCTTCCATTATACTCTGGAGCTCCAGGAGAACACCTTGGGGTGCCTGCCCAAGTGAAACTCATAGGGGGGTGAATGTCAAATCCCTTAAGGTTACTGTGGGGCAGAGGGTCTTGCCATTCTTTGCCAAAGTTTGTTTTTCTATTTTTTCCTAAAACATAGGCAGTAGATATAATTTATGAATGGTATTCTATGGTATATTTAATAGGGGATTTTTTTGTATCTGTTTGCCAAAAGAGAAATATGTGTCCACCAAATTCTCTCACTTGAAAAAAAAATCAGAGTAATAGTTGCCTCTGGGGGTGAGGAAGGTTGGAATTAACTTGGAAGAAGCATGAGAGAACTTCTGGGGTAATGTTCTATGGCTTGATAAAGGTTAGGTAACACAGAGACTCCCTTGGCAGTCCAGTGGTTAAGACTCCGCCCTTCCACGGCAGGGACCATGGATTCGATCCCTGGTTGGGGAAGTTTCTCATGCCACATGGTTAATATAGGTGTAATGATGTCCCAAAACTTGGCATGTGTACACTTAAAACTTGTGCATGTCAATGACTGTAAATTTTACATAAAAAGAAAAATCAGTTAATAAATATTGAACTCTACTAATGATGCATATGTTGACGCATGTAGGGAGAAGTGTACTAAAATCTAAATTGATTTAATGAATGGAGGTGAGATAGATAGATGATAGACAGATAGTAGACAAATGACAAAGCAAGTATAGTCTAATGTTAATGGTAGAATCTAGGCAGTGTCTATACAAGTGTTAACTAAAACTCTTTCAACTTTGCTGCATGTTTGAAAATGTTTATAATAAAATGTTGGAAAACGTTATCCCACTTCATCACGCCATGTTTGAACTTCAATATGAGCTTTTCCTTAACACAAAAGCCTCTGTCCATCATACCCCAAAACAAAATGTATTTACTGCCTAAGACACAACATTAAGTCAGTTTACAGAATGTTGGGATATGTTAGTCTCCAAGAATCTTATGGCTGAGTGGAGACAAGATTGAAATCTGTGTTTCTCTCTTTAAAAGCAAACAGCAAAGTTTGTGTTTGCCATCTCCTATCGGAGTCTAAAGTTTCCAACAGTCTTTTTTTTCCTGAATGCCGAAATACCCTTGGGGGGGAAAGTATGCAAGGTTTACTTAACCACTTAGAGAAAAGTCCGCTTGGTGGAATGACTCGCCCCAGGGTTTATCAAGCAAATATCATGCCCACTCTGCTTGACTCACTCCAAGATACTCGCTCAAGGCATCACCTTGAGTAATGCAATTGGCCATGTCACACACGGGGGTGGTTTTCCACCCTGCATCATTTTTGTGCACTAGCCTGCTGAGAGCTTCTTCCAGACAAATCACCTATTAGATAACGCCAGTCCACCTTCCTTCCACCCTGTCTTCTCTCATCAGTGGCCCTGTCTCCAGGAAGATACGTTCCCCGAGTAATTCCAGGATGGATAGTCCTCTTACTTGACCATTTCCCAAAATGGCTTCCGGTTAATCAAAGAGGAAAGAGCTCCATCTAGCTGTTTGGGAAGCAGTGAGCATATCCAGGAAGGGAAAATGTTTGTTCCTTGGCTGCTCCTTTTTCAGATGAGATCTGTGGAAAACACTAAACTTCAACCCTGTTCTTAGTACGAAGTGCAGACATCTTCCATCTGCAGTAAGTAAATACTAATTCGAGGTGTTTTAGAGCAACATCGATCAGGTCCTGAGCTCTTCAGTGCAGCACAAATTTCATCATATTTATTCTCTTTCTCTCCCCCCCAAATATATTTTAAAAGGATTATTTGGTATATTCACCAATATCTGCAAGGAAAGTTTGCAAAGTTTGCAAATGCGTGAGTCCAATTATACTAATTCCTGGTGACTGTGGAAGAAGTGAATCAACACCACTTTCCAAGAGGAAGTCACAAGAGCTTCGGCTCGCCAGGCGCTGTCACTTTCCACAGCTTGTTAGGCTACTCTCACCATTGTCATAGGTGAGAATCCCTGTTCACCACCTCCAGAGGCTGTGAATGGATAACTGGACATGTTTGTCAAAGGATGTTACAGCATCCAACACAGAGGGCATCTGATCGGAGGGCCTG
Organism: Hyperoodon ampullatus; assembly: GCF_949752795.1. Classification (NCBI taxonomy): domain Eukaryota; kingdom Metazoa; phylum Chordata; class Mammalia; order Artiodactyla; family Ziphiidae; genus Hyperoodon; species Hyperoodon ampullatus. Next base: position 3,462,940 of record NC_136929.1, on the reverse strand, counting down.
TCATCACAGTGACTGGCTTCAGTGGCTCTGACATGAAATTGATAGTCAGGGACTGACTGGGGTGGAGAGCTCTGATTTCTCAAAGATTTCTCCAGTGTACTGCAGGTGATGAACATCAGCCCAAGCATCCAGGCTGCTGTACTGCAGGAGGTGAGAAGCAAACAGGGCAAATTGGCCTGGAACAGCCCAGTGAGTTTGGGAAGAGTTGAGTCATTTGACAGGAGGCTGTTGGACTGAATCGTAAGTATATGGGCCATTCTGTGTCTGCAAATGGTGTGAAGCTGGGACACACACACGCACTGGCACATATTCTAAAGCTTGTCCCTGAAGGAAAGTCGCTGGAGGAGCTGAGAGGAAATGCTGTTCAGAAAAGGCTACTTTGGAGGAGGATTTGCAGGAGAGACGCCCAGGAGTTCTAAGTACCCAGCAGACCCCTCAGGGCTGCCCCAGGCACTCAGTTCCAAAGGCATGGAGCCCAGGGCTCTCTCCAGCCTGGTACCCAGTCAGCTGTTCACCTGAGACAAAGGTCAGGGTCCCATCAGTTCGTCCCCACAATGGGTAACAAGCAGGCACTCAGCTCGTTTCAGTCAACTGTGTGCAGAGCCCCGTGGCTCTCAAGGAGTTGGAAGATAGCAGCATGAATCGAGGAAGGAAAAGGAAGGGAAACCACCTGTAAGTGGAAGAGAGAGCAATTCAGACACAGGAGAGCCCGTGCAGGCAGCAGTAGGACCAAGTGACATAAATTGGATTTACTTTCATCAAAAAGTCAAATGGAATTTTATTTCGTTTAAAACAATGATGCCAACAATGGCCCCACTGCTTTCCTTGAACACTTGCCATGCAGCAACGGCAGGCATTTATTTTGGTACATGTGTCCCCCATGTGGCAGCAGCACATGGAAGGGATGATGGCAGGGTGGTCCCGCTAGACTTAGGACCGGCAGAGATACATTACACTGCTGCTGTGGGGTAGCTCGGCTGGAGTATAATTACTTGGCAGACGAGGAAGCTCGGTGTATGCACTGTCTCGCCAAGTTCACTATCAGTGACAGAATCAGGATCACGGCCCTGATACATGGATGTGAGTACCTCCTGAAGCTGGGAACCAGTGTAGACGGGTTGTCCTATCCTCGGGTGAGAGAGTGGAGGTGTGTATACTCCAGGTCCTGACAGTCATTGATTTAAGGCTGACCCAGGGGTGAGGCGCCTCAGTACTTCTGACCTACTGTGGACAGAGAAAGTTCTAGCAGCTAGAAAAAGCCCTGAGGCAAGGAGATGCAGGTGCTAGCAGTTGGACATTCAACCATCACGTACGAAACTAATAAGAGCCAAAGCACTCCTGGCAGGGTTGCTCCTAACTCCAGTCTGTATTCCATTGCAATCAGTTGGAAGTGTGTTGAGGTTCACACAAAACCTTCCTTCTCTCTTTGTCCATACACACTGAGAGAAGGAGGCTCATTTATTCCTCCAATCTACACTGCAGCTCCTTTCCCCCCAAGCTTAGCTTTAACCCTCTGGATCTTAAAAATATCTGATTCCCCTAAAGAGAGGATGTTGACTAATGCCCTACATCCGCTGAAATTACCCAAATAACTAAAGAAAGGAACATCACACAGGGAGAATATGAATGACTTTGGTTTCAGTGTTGTTATAAAATATGCTATTCCCAAATTCCCCAAATATGAGTCAGCCTATGTGTGTGCCATGAACTGCTACAAGAGAAACACATATTGCTGCCCTTTTCACAGAACATTCCATGGTAATTAAGTCAGATAAGCCCTCAAGGGGTCTCAGCCCTGGCTTCTGTTGCTGTTTTGGGATACGGGAGAAGACAGCTATACTGTCCTCTTGACTGCCAACGGTTAGAGGGATCTGAAGCCTTTGAGATCAGTCGGGTCCTAGAGCAAGTTGTCAAGCATTGTGCGACATCAAACTCCTCAATGTTTAGTAGAAGAGATGGCTGCTGGGGAAGAGAAGCAGTATAAATTCTAGAGTAAAAGTGGAGAAGTTGGTCCAAAATGATAAAAGAGTGAGGGTCTTACAGGCAAAGAGCATGGGAACATCTGAAATGTAGACTCGAGAGGCAAGGGATTCTGGGAGAATCCCTGGAGGGAGGGGTACGTCTGTGAGCAGCAAGAGGCCAGACGTGGAGCCCAGGGATGCAGCCAGGGAGCTGGGGAGGTGCCACTTCAGAGAGAGCCTTGGACAGTGTGGACCAGGGGCTGTGACCACACACAGAGGGGTTCCGTGCTGGAGGCCCCAGACCCAGCTCCCAGAATGGGAACCTTGAAAAAAGCAACGTCTGGACTTGGCAGAAAAACAACTGTCCTTCCAGAGTCACAGGTCTCATTCAGCAGAGTTTAAACCCCTTTAACTTTTCCTTTCTCTCAGGCGTGACAGAAAGCTTTTGATTTCAGAGCTGAAGTTTTCATTTGTAAGCTGTGACTTCTACATCCACATTCTTTCAAAATAGCTGCCAGTCCCACGAGGGAAAATGAAGTACTCAGAAATGACAACAAGGAGGTCCAGGCAGTTCAGTTCCCTGCTCGCTCAGATCGCTCAGCCTCTGCACTATTTTACTACCTCCTTGGCATAAAAAATGATGTTTGTCCATTGATGTCATTCCTCTAAAAGTACGACAGAGCAGTTTCCCAAACAATTACAATGTGTACTGCATGTACAACTTGGAGCATTAAAGCATCATATTTTTGTTCCTTCCAACATCCATAGAATCTCAGAAGCATATCATAAGCACCAAAGTGTTCTCTGCCATCATAATAATTCATTATGTTATTAATAAGCTAGTGTTCTTTTGTAACTGTGCGGCAAAATGCAGAATGTCAGTCCCCTCCATAACGCCATCTTCTGAGTGTCCTCAGTCAGAGAACCAATGATAGCAAACTGTCCTTTCTTTATGTATCTGCCACAGAGAAGTGAGGCTCCAGGGGTATAACTCAAAAATTCCTCTCATTTTCCCTCCAGAACAAAGTTTCCTAATCAGAACGTTCTGTGTTTGAATACCAGAAGCAGGATTTGTGTGTGCATGCGTGTGCGTGTGTGTGTGTGTGCGCATGTGTGTGATTCTACTGTTGATAAGAGTCACAGAAGGACTCACTCCATATCTGGAGAATATTCTACAAAGATACTTCTGCCATTTTCATGAGCATGTTACCTGTCCACCTGAAAAGCCCCATGGTCACCAAAAGAGGATACTTTCTTAATTACCATGACAGCATAAGACTAGACAGTGATTTTGGCCTGAGATAACTCATATCAGGAATGTGAGGGCGCAGTGGTCCCAGGTGAAGGATGAAAGTGTGTGCGACATCCAGTCCATTTCAAAGGCCCAGTGTGATGATTAATTTTACGTATCAACTTGGCTAAGTCTTTGCACCCAGGTATTTGGCCAAAGAAGTCTGGATATTACTGTGAAAGTATTTTTTACATAAGATTAACATGTAAATCAGTGGACTTTGAGTAAAGCAGATTACCCTCCATAATGTGGGTGGGCCTCCGGCAGTTAAAGGCCTTAAAAAGAAACTGATATCCCCAAAGAGGGACTTTTGCCAGCAGGCAGACCTTCAAACATGAATTGCAGCATCAGCTCTTCCCTGGGTCTCCAGCCTGCAGCCCACCCTACAGATTGTGCATCTGCCAGACCCACACCGATGTGAGCCAATTCTGTCAAATATCTCTCCCTTTCTCTCTCTCTCTCTCTCTCTCTCTCTCTCTCTCTCTCTCTCTCAATCTCAACCTCTCTAAGCCAAAATCTATTCTTCTCACTATCTCCAGGGCCAGTAATGTCTTTCACCAATGACAGCTGCGCTTCTCAGCATTGGGGATGGACAAATGGTGCAGGTTCCCACTCAGAGGAAGTTTGAGGTTAAGGCAGCTCTGGCTCACAGCCTGTAAGACTGTGACCAGGTCATTCTGCTTGCAGGCGTATTTCAGGCCCTCTCCCATCACTGTATTTCTTGTACTGTACCTCAGCCAACTTCTAGTGAAGGCAGCCTATCTACTGAGTCAACGTAGGGCCCTGCTCATTGCAGTGGTTTACAGAGTTTAGGGGGGACCCGGAAACAAGCCCACCTCTATGTGCCCGAGAAGTATAGTCCAGAAAGTGGTCCTGCAGACAGTAAGCTCAGGCAACTGGCACCTTGGAAGTCTTCCAAGAGGAAAGGAAATCTCCAAACTTAGAAAGCATCATAATAATTGCTGACATTAACTGAACACTGCCAATGGTCAGGTGCTGTTCTAAGGGACTTACAGATCACGCCTCATTGAATCATCCCAACAGCCTCTGAGGCACAGATTTATAGGATCTCCACTTTGCACATGAGAAAAACAAGGTGCAGAGTAGTTAAGTAGCTTCTTCAGGTTACAAGTGGTGAAACCAGGAGTCCAGAGGCACCCACCTTCAACAACCAGACCAAGAGTAAGTGATCTTGGAAGCTCCAGCAGGTAGCTGAAAGCAGGATCGCTTGTCAGAGAGTGGGGTGCATCGCCAGGGAACTCACAGATGGCATTTGTGACAAAGGAATATGAGAACCCAGGCCTAGGAATGGGTGTGGGAATAGGGTGACAGGAAGAGCCTCTGTCCCAGAGCACAAGCCATCAGAACCAGGACACGAAGAGGCTGACCTCATACCAGGTTCAAGCCCCAGGGTCCCTTACCATCTGCTATGAAACTTAGAGCAACTTTCTCAACCCCTCTGAGCTTCACCTGATTGTCAAGGATAATACGAGCCACTTCATGGCTTCTGTAGGATTAAGTGTGAAAATAGGATGGTTCCAGGAAAAGTGGGTGCTTAAGACAGTGCCAGCGACAAAATACAGTCCTGGAGGTCGTGAATATGGCATGAAGTCACAGCCAGACACAGGAGGAGCATCAGTTGGCTGGTCTCTGGACCAGACCTGAGGTGCGTGAGCACCTCCTGAAATCTCACTCCTACACAGCTCACTCCCCTTGCACTGGTCTGGGTCCCGGACAGAGATGGGCTGCAGCCAGGCTGTGTCTGATGCGGGGAAGAGGGGGAGATGTCCTATAAGGAGGGACAATCTGTAGAGAGAACAATCAGGTAAACTGGACCCTGGCTGGCCCAAGGTTTCTAACCCTTCCCTATGATTTTAGCTAACATATATGGTCAAAACGATCCAGCCATGGCCCAAAAGAGAATTTCTGGCTTCATCATTTGGATGGTTATCTGTCCTGCCCTGATAAACAGGCCAACCATTCAGATTTATGCTATTACTTGATAAGCTGATTTGACCTACGAGTTGATCTATTAATATAAGAAAGCACCGTATCTTCAAGAGAACATGAGAACATCCTTTGAGATTTGGATTTTGGTGTTATATACTGGCCCACTGGGTAATTTGCTGACACAAATAAATCTTACCCACTCATATGAAACTATCTTAAGATCCACTGATGAGTACAAAACAGACTGTCAGCTACCATCACTTAAATGTCAAAAGAAATCCTGTGCCCTACACCGCCCCCTAACTTTCTCCCATTCAACCCCCATAGCACTAAGAGTCACTTTAAAACACAAGGGAGTTTTTACTACCAGGAAACTTTTTACCAAGCTTTAGTTAAAAAGCAGTTGAAATGTCTGAAGTAAATTGGGTTGTATAATGGAACAACTAATAGACCCTAAAAATGAGAACAGCATGGCCAACCCCAGCCATAATGGTTTCTATTGTAATCACCTTGGACACGCTCCATAACATGGGGTGACTCAACGGCTCCATGCTGGCGGCACCTGAAGGAGACTTTCTCTCTGCCAGAAAGACTCAGGGTTAAGGGTTATGTCCAGCCTAGCCAAGGGGATGACATGCTTTTCCTCGTTTTGGAGCAAATCCATGTCTTTGTGCCCCTGACTGTGTCACACGCACAGTCCAGACAAGCAGACTCAAGCCTTTTCCAAAGCATGGCTACATGCTGTCCACCATGCTTCCCACTTTCTGTCTCCTTCCACCCATTTTCCAATGCCATCTGGGCAAGACAGAATGGATATCCCATTCAAACTCCACCTCCCACTCTTCTCAAAACCCTGAAGACCTCCAGTACCAAGTATCAGTTAGATTCATTGGGTCCATGGACATGAGTTTGGGTGAACCTCAAATCACTGTAAAATATCTCAACTGTGTCTACTCCACAAGGGGGCTTAGTGCCTCTAGCTGCAAGTACTGCTAAACGTCTTATATTCAGGCAACGATTTTGCTTTCAAGTCATGCATAACGATTATGCCTCTTGAATTTTAAAATAACATGCATGGACCAAATAATTATTATTAAATACATGAAGGCTCTGGGAACACATGAACTGCGTGTGTTAATGGGGTTAAGCATCAAACAAATGGTTTAACACAAGATTGCTGTGAGTGTGGGATTCACACAATGAGAGTTATTTGAAAATTAGCGCTTGCTGGAACACCTGTTGAATAGTTGCCCCTTTTATACAAGGGTTTGGGAGAAGAGATAGGAAGGAGTTTGATGGGAATGTGACCCCGTGATTAGATCAATGGTTGTTATGATTTTCATAGAAACTCAATTTATTTTCACTTTTTCTAAAATTTCTAAAATTAAACTACTATTGAGTTTATAGTGATAAGGAGTACACAGTGTATCAGAGAATTTAGGTATTAGCAAATGAATGTGGAGAATAGATAGATAGCAGTGAAATTTTTGGAGGAAACCTGTCTGAGTATTTGGTCCATCTATTTGGACCTGTAATATATTAAGTCCAATCTGTTGAGTATCTACTAACTTCCAGGGACTCCAGACACTTCACATTACGCTACAAAGCAGGAGTTATGTCAGTCGTACAGATGAATTAACTGAAGTCCAGGTCAGTAAAGTATCAATAGTTTGCTCAGTTACAGTCAGTAAGAGGCAAGGCCTTGATTTGAAGATGATTCTACCATGTTTTACTTTTAAAATACCTGGATGCATAGCTAAGCAAGGGAGAACCAATCTGCTGATTTTCAGGATTACCTTTCACAGGATTATTATCTTTATTGGTATTGCCAACAAGACTTGCCTGTAGCCCTCAGAGGAAAGGAGTAATGAGTGATAGTCATCTAAATACTGAACTGATCCAAATATTTGATTTTGTCATGAATTTTGACTTCCTACAAAAAATGGAGGAGGCAAAAGTTTAAATATCATACCAGCTGCTTTTCTGTTGTTTGCTTTTCTTCTATTAGTAAGCTAGGAATGAAGAGTAGAGGAAGAGAGGGGCCCCTGTCATCCACAAGATGAGTTATTCAACTTTGTAAGATACAAGCTTGAAGGCATTGTTATTCTGGAACTCCACAGAGACAGTGTCCTAAGAAGGTCCGTGCTGCCTTCTCTGCTCTCTTCTTGGTGAGTTCACCATAATCTCTGTGCTTGAAGTTCAATGAGGCCACACCAGTGTGGTTCTCAATGCCTTCTCTCTTTATTCAACAAGCATTACTAGGGTTCGGTGGTATAGGAACGTGGGTCCTTCCAAACAGTAGACTAAATAAGGGGAACCTAGCCTAGTGGCTAAGCATTCTTTTAATGAATTCTCAATTTATTCTAAATTTCTAATAACAATTCTAACAGTTCAAAACAAATGACATCAACTTTTATCACATTAATTTAAGTTTTTCTATTATATTAATAACTGGTTATGAAGTTATCCCAATTACATATGATAGAGGAGTTGAGAGTTGAATTATTCTAGCAAATCTTTTCAGACATAGAAAAAAATAGTTTAATATCTTTTCAGTTTTACTTCTTCTGAACGAATATGGTGAGTTATAATACCTGCATTTTCCACTTCAGAACTAACAAGGAATGCCACTTCACAGAATAAAAAAGGAATAATGAAGCCATAGTGAGAAGTCCCAGGACGTTCTGCTCAACAGCTAATATGTCAGCTACTATTAAGGAAACAGTAAAAGCACATTGGGTAGCACAGACCCAAGAGTACTTTTTCCTTTCAGAAGTCGTGGGTGGAAAGTTCCAATGAAAAATTACCAGGGTTACATTATCCTGTAACATTTTGTTCTTCTAAGCAGTCTGTTTTAAAAGCATATTCTTATTCCAGGGCTCATTACTCATGGAATTTCAGACTGATTTGCTTCTTCTCTTTATGCCTGATACAGGTAATATTTTGAATTTTTAAAATGCATTTCATTCCTATGTGCTGAGAAGAGGCACTGCTTCAGAATCTTTTGCACACTCAGTTAATGATCCATTGTAAAATCCCATGATCAATCAGGTTTGTCTGTATTCAACTTTATAAACAACTGATAGAAATCTTTCTTAGTAAGAATCTGGTGCTGGGCTTAGTCACTTATAATCTCTGATAATAGAAGAAGTGGCTAGTCCCAGCCCTCGAATAAGGAAATAAAGCTCTAGAAATCCCGAGAAGGTATATGCACCATCTCTACAGCCCATCCGTCAACATCGTCTAATTGGGAATTTCTCCATGGCCTCATGAGAATTTGTATTTCAGTCTCTCCTTAAGTGCCATAGATCAAAAAGCTACTTGCCAGTTATTTCCATTGTTAAGTTATTGTGTTTATCACCACTTTATTATTTAGATGTCAACTCAATACCAGAGTGACCGCTAAGGACTTCTGGAACTGGAATGTTGCTCAGAGTGATAGGGCTTGAGATGAAGTGGAGATAAAGCTGCTTCTTAATATGGATGCCTTTGGCCAGCACTCATTTCTGCCACTGCCATCAGATCACATTCTACCACTTGGCTAATATTTGTCCTAAAGATCAAGCGAATATGCCTCTTGTTCCCACTAGAGGTCTTTACTCTTTTTACATTCCGGTAACGTTGTTTAAATAGGTCATTATCCATAGACACATCACCTTAGTGGAGAAAGAAAAGAATGAATATATGTGAAACATGGGATGGACATAAAATTGAGGGATCTTAAGCATGGTAGCACTTTATCAGTCACTATGAAGACTGAGCCATGAAAATCAGCTTACGAATTACTGAAGGGAAAGCTGATGGGTTCTTTTTTGATTAAAAAAAAATCTTGTAGCTACATCATCATATGAACTTGGGACATTTTAAAGATAAATTTGTCAGTCTTATAATATGAGGACATAATTGGTGTTGAGCTATAACGGTCAGATCATTAAGAGAGGCTCACAGGGCGAGTTTCACGTTTTTAGGAAGTAGGAATATTGGAAAGATAATTCTGCTCTGTTCATTTCCATGTTTTGGGAAGGGCTTCCACCCACCTCAGTCGTGAAAACCAAGAGCTCAGTGAAGGACCGACACTGGCCTGGCAGAGGACATGCCCGTTGGAAGAGGGCCAGGTTCTCTAAAGGATTTGGAAAGTTTTCCTGATATGATTTCTGGTATGTCCAGAGCTATAAATCTCTTGCCTTTGAAAAGTACTCGTTTATTTCCATTTTTCCTAACCCTTTTCCTGCTATCCCTTAAGAATTCTCAAACTACCCTGATTTATTGAGTTCATCCATCAAAACGAGAGTAACAACACACTCATTCAGCTCTTGCTCTGAGGCCACAGATGTCCAGGCATGAGGATAGGGCCTCTGGCTACACACCTATGATGGAGAACATCTCTCTATAAGGCAGCCAGACACCACCATCCTCACAGAAGCATTTTTAGGAGCCTCCAAGCAGGTTGCCTATGAGTGAAAAGAATGAGTGTGCAGCTCCCACCACAAATGGGAGGATATGCCTTTGAAATCACTCAGGAACCTTTTCCACAACAGCAAAAACCACATTGCTTAACAAGGCAGCAAGCAAGTGGTATGAAGGCATTGTGACCCCAGTTCACTGGGAGCCCACACAGCACCGTCAAAAGGAGAGTATGGTCCAATCCTTCAAGTAAAAAGAAATAGGTACTTTTTCTCAGTCTCTATGCACAATGGATGTGATTTTACACACTTGATGCTGATCTGTTTTGCAAAAGATTCCAAGATTGAAATAACTGCATTCTTCCTCATAACGAGCACCCATACTTAAATCAATGGAAATGGAATTGATCAAAAATGGTTTACTCTCTTCAAAAGCTTGTATTCATCTTGAATTGCTTTGGTCCAGAAAATATTGTGAAGACAGACTGTCCTAATTTTATTCCCCATGTTCAGGAAACAAGCCATTTGAAGAGACATTAGAAGGAGCAGGGGGTTTTTCTAAGTAATAAGATATTAATACATGAGGGAGGTAGTGAAATAGAATATTGTTAAAAAAATCTTTTACTCTGAGGGATATCATTTGGAGCGTAGTCCTCATGAGGCAGCTGGTAATGTTTATTTGCTTTAAAAATGAAACACTGGTATTTTCACAACATGTAGTAATGGGAATAAAACCAATTAAATGTGTTATAGTACCAGCTTAAAAGAGGATACGTGATAGGAGTGATTTGGAGGGCGTGTACTTGCCTGGGATAAAGGTGGTTTGGGTCAATCTTCTCTGATCAGTAAAGACTGGAAACTCACAAACATGATGAGGGCCATGACATTCCCCTGACGTTGAAAATAAAAAGGCAGTTAACACCAAGAAGCCATGAAGAAGAATCAAAATATATCAAAAGGTCACAGGAGCACTGAGTTTTAACGTATGCACCAGGTTTTGGGGGATCATGAAGAAGCTCGCTTTTCTAAGGCTAATAGCCAATAGGTTAAAACGCTGCTATCCTTGTTGATGGGCTGGCGTTGGAATTCTCCAGAAACTGCAGGCTAAATCATCTCTTTCTCTCTCTGCAAGCAGTTCCACCAAGAGACCACATTGTTCCAGGCATATTCGAAGCACATTCAGAGACGCTGACTGCCCCTGGGGATGAAAGTACCTTCATCTCCATCAACGATACTCACTCTGTAGACGGTTTCTCCTAAGCCTCTAGTCCATGGTGGCCTCTAAAGAGTAGGGAGAAGCTGGGGAAAGACCATTGTAATCCACAGTATAAGTCACTAAATGATGATAGTGCAGGAAATGTTTAAAATCCCTCCTAGGTTTGAAGTGATTGGGCAAGTCAAGAGCAAGTTGTCACTATGTCCTCCTCCCAGGTTCTGGGTCATGACCCAAAAGCTTTGGCTCAGCCCCCTTTATCCTCCACACAGTAACCAATTCTGATGTTTGAAGGCCATGAAATTCTCTCCCTCTATTTTATATTTTTGGTGCAAAATGAACACATCTCAGTAGAATCCATGAAAAACCTGACCCCACAATAATGGCCTGGGGACACATGTTTGAAGGATTGAATATAGCTTTATTTACAATATAAAGCATTCCATCTGTGTAAAACAGAGAATTTTAAAGGGGGAGAAACCTAATCTTGTTACAACTTCCCTTCCCCTGGTTAGACAGTATTATCCCTTTTCCCCCAAGTGTCTTCTTGAGGTTTTTCCATCCCATAAATAACTTTCTGTAGGGCTCGGCACTGAGTAAGAGTACTTACTCCCTCCTTTCATTTAGTTTTTAAAAAATTTTATGGAGTATAGTTGCTTTACAATGTTGTGTTAGTTTCTACTATAGAGCAAAGTGAATCAGCTATACGTACACATATATCCCCTCTTATTTGGATTTCCTTCCCATTTAGGTCACCACAGAACACTGAGTAGAGTTCCCTGTGCTATACAGTAGGTTCTCTTTAGTTATCTATTTTATACATAGTATCAATAATGTGTATATGTCAATCCCTGTCTCCCAGTTCATCCCACCCACCCCCTTCCCACTTGGTACCCACTTGGTAGGTCCATCCACATTTCTACAAATGACCCAATTTTGTTCCTTTTTATGGTTGAGTAATATTCCATTGTATATATGTACCACATCTTCTTTATCCATTTTTCTGTTGATGGACTAAAATAAAACCTAATCCTCATTGTCATCACTGTATTCAAATAAGAGGATTGTTTCTTGTCTACTTGGATGTTTAGGAGAGCTGAACGGAAGATGACAATCACAAACACATGAATAGTGCCTGAAGGGATATTGTGTTTCTTGATCCCTGATGGAGCAATAGCCAGCCCTATGGGTAGCCCCCAAGGGGCACCATCTTTCAGCCCCTTTGAGGTCTGCCCTTGGCAATGTTCACTCTTCAGACATGATATTAATAACAAGTTGAAGCTGTGTGGTTTCCCATCCGGGCTACACTCCCATGGAGAATCTGCAACTTTTTGGAAGTAGTACTCTGTTTTCATTCACTCAGTGCCAGAACCTCACGGAGGATTAAAGAAGATAAACGTGTTCATAGGTGGCCCCACCTATGATCTCATTTATCTTCACAACAGACTTAGGAGATAAATCTAGAAGGCTTGAGAAAAGTTAAAAGGCAGCTCATCCACTATCAGCAGATAGGTTTTGAAAACTCTGAGTAGCAGTAACACATGTTGAAAGAGCTAACAAGTTGGGCTGAGCACACACCTGTACAACAACAGCCTGGGGAGGGGCAGCTTGACTCAGTGGTCAGGCACCTGAGTGAGATGGGAACCTGCTTCATGATCTTGGCAAATTTGATCCAACAAAATAAAATAATACTTTTTTTTGGAATACTAGATGAATGAATGATCAAGGGTTTGAATTTATTTAGTAAAATAATGTGTAAAAGTGCTGTGTCAATTCTTTAATAACTAGCTTGTAAATTATACTTACTGTTAAAATAGTAATTTTGTGAGCTATTTCAGTGCACTTTTATTCCAGAACCTACCAAGGACACAGTGGACTCGGATCTTCCCTTCCAACACCCTTTCCTCCAGGCCAATACGTCAGGGTCTCCTTTTATTATTTTCTGTGAATCTCATCTATGGTTGCCAAAAGGTGCCTAAAAATTATCTCATACTCTTGCGTCCTTCGAGCATGTCAGTCTCTTCTCCCCTCATACCCTTCACTTTGTTCTTCCCTATGCCTGGGGAGTTCCTCCTCCAGAACTTTCCATGCCTGGCCACGCCTGGTCATAAACTTCTCAGCCTAAAGGTCACTTTCTCACAGAGGACATCCCTGCCCAGCCCGCCTGCAGCAGCAATGCTCACCGCAAGGTCCAACCTCTCTCTCCTCTGCACCAGAGCCTGCTCTTCCTCCTCACACTTGTAAATGTGAAATCATCTTATTTTGTTTCTGCTTCTCCTGCTGCATCTGAGCTCCACATGTTGGAGGTGGCTGGGAGCCCAGCTTTAGCTTGTTTGTATCCCCAAATCCTGGGACTGTGCTTGGCACACTGGAACTGCTGAATAGTCATTTATTGAATGAATGAATGCATCCTGAACTCCAAAGCCAGTGTTCTATCCCAGTCTCCCTTGAAATAAGATTTTTCTGCCTCTGTTTCATGCCTCTCTCAGCTAATGAAAGGCTGTCTGGATACAAAAGGCTGTCTTATTTGGGTCTCAACCAACCTCCTTCTTCCCATATGTCATACAGTCACTTTCTCTTCTGTGTCCCAGGAGGACAATGGGAAATGAAATAGGGAGATATATGCTGTCGTTGAAAAATAAAATATGAAAATAGACCAGCATAGTTTACAGGCATTTTACTAAGAAAGATTCGCCCTGTTACCTTGCTTCCTAAACCTAGGATATAGAAATATTCCACATTGAAAAAACTAAGCAGAAAACTTGGGTTTCCCAGCGTGAGGTTTCAACCTTCTGTTCTATTTACTGGGGGAACTAGCCCAGGCACTCGGGATGGAGAACAGGACCTCTTGTTTTGGTCCCAAGGCTGTCTGCTCACTGGGAGGGCTGCGTCTGACAGTGAGTGAACACAGGCTCAGCAGCACCTGTTAGACCCCGTGTGAGGTGGTCCCTTTCAACGTGACGTCAGTAGCACTTGAAACAATTTAAACAGAATGACTCCAGCTGGCCATGGGGCTATAGCACGCCCTTATTAGGATATGCGTCATGTAAACATAGATGCGTACATAACACTTACAGCACACTCTGTGCTGTATTCTCTGCACAGGACTCAAGAGCTCACTCATTTTAGTAAAGAGGATTTTCCCCCAAGAAATGCAACGGTTTTGTAGTTTTAATTACAATTGCAAAGGAAAAATTTCCAAATGAAATGTTACCAAAAAAAAAAACAAAAACACTATCATTTCTTGGGGAACAATGAAATTTAAGATCAATGCATAGTATTTTTTTTAAATTTTAAACAAGTGTTTTAAAAATTAATGTAGTTATGAAAGTAAAGCTAAATGAAAAACAGACCAGAGCACGTTAATTTTCATCTGTTTACCTGCCCTGAGAGCCAATGTGGATGGTTGAGAACATCTGGCAGGAAGCCATGCTATTGCTTACCACAAATAAGTCCTGAACTCCTGGAGTATAAACTATCTGAATGCAGAAACCAGTTTTCTGTTGCTTTGGCTCAAGTCCATGAAGCGACTCATTTCCTTGGGACTCCATCAGGAAAAGTTAAACTCATCCATTTATTTTTTTATAACTTTTTATTTATAGATTACAAAAGTAGTATCTCTTCAGTGCAGAAACTTTGGAAAACTCATAAAAACGCAAAAGACACTTTACTCATAATTCCATACCCCACCATTATAATTACCATCAACGTTTTGGTACATTTTCCTGGGTATTTTTTTGTGTTCATATGCACATGTCAACTTTTCCCTCCCTCGACAATATCTTTTCATAAATACCATGTCAAGTCCAGTTTTCGTTTAGCAATGCCTCATGAAGTTTTACCAAGGTTGAAATATTCTTCTCTGGCCTGTTGTTTAATGATTGCATAGTATTCCATTGTATGGATTTGTTACATTTCTCTGAGCCAAACTTTTAATTTTAGATCTTTTGGTTGCTTCCTACTTCATCCATCCATCTATCATCTATCTATCTATCTATCTATCTATCTATCTATCTATCTATCTATCATCTATCTATCTATCTACATGATAGATGTTATATATACATTATATGTTATATAATGTATATATAAAATGTATATGCAGTCTTCAGTAATTCTTTTCAAACATACTATTACTTGTCCACTCAACATCTATTTTTTTCCCCTTCTTTGCTAATATGATTCTGATTTTGTTGATGTGGAAATATCCATGGCTATTTATTTCTTCTCCCATATGACAAAATATAGTCCATACAGTGTGAGCAGAAGGTGTTGAGTGGTAACTTCTGGGATGGCCCTTTGAAGGGGAGTAGATGTGGCTCCCATCATTTTCATGGTCTTTTGAATTTGCTTTATCCACACCTATTTTCTTGCCTGGGAAGCAGATGCAATGAGTGGAGATAGGCAGCCTTCTTGTGACCAGACCTGAAAACCACCCACTAAGAAGGGCTCTGTGAAAAGAGGAAGAAGACAAGACCCTGATGGCATCATGGCACCAGAAGCCTAGCCCTGGGCTGCTTACCTCCAAATTTCATATTATAGGACAAAAATAAGTTTCTGGACTTCTGTGGTAGTCCAGTGGTTAAGACTCTGTGCTTCCAATGCAGGGGGCACAGGGTCAGCCCTTGGTCATGGAAGTTCCATATGCCAAGTGGTGCAGCAAAAAAAAAAAAAAAAATAGAGAGAGAGAGGACAAAAATAAGTTTCTATTTGATGGAACAGAGTTGTTAAGTATAGCATCTTCAAAATGGAACTGCCAGATGTCAGGGTATGCAACTTTTATGTAGACTTTAGATTCTTACTATCAGTTTGCTTCCCAGAAAGTTTTTATGAATATTAACACTGACCAGCTGTGTATGAGTGCCCGTTAGCCACAACCACCATTGTACGTCATTCACCCCAACCCAATTCCGTGGGAATAAACGTACTTTGTTGTCCTTTCATTTCAATTTTTTGCTTACTGATGAATTCAAGCATATTTTCTTCCTCTGTGAATCTGTTATTCTGTATTCTATTCTCTCTTCTTATTATTATTTCTATGTTTTAAATTTTTATTGGAGTATAGTTGATTTACAATGTTGTGTTAGTTTCAGGTGTACAGCACAGTGAATCAGTTATACATATACATATATCCACTTTTTTTCTTTAGATTCTTTTCTCATATAGGCCATTACAAAGTATTGAGCGGAGTTCCCTGTGCTATACAGCAGGTTCTTATTAGTTATCTATTTTATATATAGTAGTGTATATGTCAGTCTCAATCTCCCAATTTATCCCTTCCTTCCCCTTATCCCCTGGTAACCATAAGTTTGTTTTCTACCTCTGTGACTCTACTTCTGTTTTGTAAATAAGTTCATTTGTACCTCTTTTTTTAAGATTCCACATATAAGTGATATCATATGATATTTGTCTGTGTCTGACTTACTTCACTCAGAAAGATGTTATTTTTAAAGTTAAGATCCATCTGCGGTTTTCACTTGTAAGAATTATTAGAAGAAAATATAAAGACAATTATTAAGTTTGAGTAGTTGCACGTAACTGCCAGAAATCTCTGTGCTGAGTGAAAGCATGCCAGGCTTAAAACACAGGGTGTAGGTAGCTAAAGTTGGTGACCCGTCCTAAGTGAATTCAGCCATCTTAACTGGAAACACTGGATGCTGGCTCTAAAGGGACGGCTCTCACAAAGCCTCTGGGCCGAGTCTGAGCTGCTGGTGGTCATGTGCTGCTTATAATCCTTCTTCAGAGAAGAATTTACCTGAAAATTTAGAGACAAGGAGCAAAAACGCTGCACTTTTCTACCGTCACATTCCTGAGGTTCCAAATGCTTCTGCTCTGCTCACATTCCTACCTTGAAATGTTTGCATTATCTAGCACATGACCGGGAACTTTTCTCCTTCTGAAGAAAATGACAAAACCCTGTGGCTTTCCCCCTTACCTTCTCAATGTCCAGGGCTGATTAATTAGCCAATGTCAGCAAAAGTTCTTTTAGATCCTTGAAAATTAGAAGTTGGTGATCTTTCCCCAGGACTTTAGTCCAGTATTGTCAAAGGAGTCTTGTAGCAAAGCTTAGGGAAAGCATAAAGGATCATTTCTATTATGTAGATGGTGACAAGATAATGCAGCTCTACTCAGAGAGTCAGATTACATTATTTCTCTTACTTTTATTCACAGTGCATAAGTAAGGTGATTCGGGCAAACATCCCCAACAAAACAAATAAACAAACAAAACCCCCAACTGCTCAGATATTCCATCAATTATGGATGGGGTCCAGGAGATGCAGGAACACCAGGGGATTGCTGTTACATTGAGCCCCATGTGTGGTGGTTCCTGACCTTGTGCCACATCATTCTCTATGTGGCAGTCATCATACTGGACACTAAGCACTTTCTCAGCATCAGCCACTACTCTCGTATACAAAGGAAGGGGCTGAAAGCTCTAGGGACGTCTCATCATCAGCTTGGACTGAACCCCTGCTCTGCGCCCAGCATCACACACACTGCGTGACCACAGCATGAACAGGCATCTCCTGACCTGGATGCGACAACTTGTGCCTCTTGGATCTGTTTCTTCCTCCCTTTCTCAGCCAGGCTCTTGCCGTCTCACGTAGGAATTACTGAAGCAATCCCCCCGCCTCCCCGTCCCCAGCCTCAGAAGCAGCCCCCTTCCTCATTATTTTCTATCACTTCCTTTCTCTAGTACCGCTCCCCCTTCATTGGAGGCAGCCCCCTGGAGACTGACGAACAAGCAAAGACACAAGTAGGCGAGAGCCTCATGCACAGATGTAAGGCCATCTGGATTGCTTTATTCCTCCCTCGTTTCACCAACGAATCCTCCTCCTCCTTTCCTTCCAAGTTCAGTTAAGGATCTACCTCTAAGAAGCCTTTGGAAGTAAGGCCAGCCCAATGTTTGCCATTTCAGAACTGCTTATTTGATTTCCTACAGTGCCATGGCTTTAGAGCAACTGCATATGGGTCCCCTACAGAACTCCTCTGCCTCCATCAGACATGATCTCCATCTCCTCATTCGCTGGGGCTCAGCATCTCCAAATCACTGCTGAGTCCTCCTTCATCTTTCAATGGACCCCTATCTCTGGAATCACAAAAATACAGCCTGCTAATTTGGAAGGGCCGTAGGGGTTGCTAAGGCTGCAACCCAATACCCTAATGTTGTACATTAGAAACCAAAGCCTGGGGAAGTTGGAGAGCCTTGGCCACAGTCTCACTGCGAGAGGGGAGGAGGCCACCTGGATTCCATGACTTGGGCTCTTCTCACTGTATCCCCCATGCTTCCTGATTGACACTCTACTGACACCATCGCTATGCCCGTCCCCAAAATGTCCTCAATCCCATGGTGTCCTATTGGTTGTTACCAATTCTTTAAAAATATGACTTTGATTATATCATCTTTAATAGCTATTTCAGGTGCCAAATCCTAACCACTGGACCACCAGGGATCAATAGCTATTGAAACAGGGCAGAATTTAAGCCTAAGCTTGGCATTTTAGGTCCCACACTATTTGCTTGCAATATGGATCCTGATCTTGTGTTCCAGTCAAATGAGTGCAGTCAACTATCAATTTCTCCCCAAATGGCACACTTTGTCATTCTTTTCTTTTGCATTTGTCTAAAATGCTTTGCACACATGGACAGACAGCCTTTTCTCTGAGTATTCATTTGGGGATTTTCTTTGCATCATATTTTTATTTATGCCTTTAGAGAATTTAATGAATATGGCACCTATGGTGGTGATCAAGCAATTCAGACCATTAACCTCTTTAATGATGATGATGATGATGATGGATATGATGGTGATGACAATGATGATGGTGATGACGGTGGTGATGATGGTGATGGTGATGAAGAAGCTGATGGTGGTGGTGGTGGCGCTGGTTGTGGTGATGATGGTGATGATGAAGGTCATGATGATGATGGTGATGTTGGTGATGATGACGATGATAGTGATGGCGAGGAGTGATAACTGTCTTTAGGGAACAAACATTGAGTGGGATGATGTCTGTAAAGCTCGTATTACCAATCAGACATACACCTGATGTCGAACATCTGCCAACTCTTATTATTTTCTGCTTTCCCAGGTCAGTTTTCCTTTCTGACTGTCACTTCAGTCTCACACTAGAAACCAGTCAGAGATTTTTTAAAAATCATTCTTTCCTGATGACTTTATTTACTGAAGATGTTAAAGGACAATTTTCTTCTAAAAAGAAATCTTGGAATGAGAAAGATAATCCCTTCCTTCTCATTCCTTCTGTTTGTCCAACTCTGGGAAGAAGAGTCTTTCCTCCCCCACCATCTCCAGCACGCCCCCATTCAAGAAGCCACCAGTAACACAACCCACAATCCACTGAGAATTTGGAGGTTTCCACACTTGTGCCAAGCACCAGGGAATAAATATGAATGAACAGATGACTTCTGCCCTCACGGAGTTTATAGTAAATAGAAGCAGAGATGTACATGCATTACTGCAGTGTTGTGTAATGAGTGCCATGAGAAGAGCTAGGACGAATCCCAGCCACAAAAGACGAAGCAATAAACTCCCTCTGAGGAAGTAAGGAAAACCTTCTTGGAGGAGCTGGTGCTCAGCTGCGTTTTGAAGGACGAGCAGACATTCACTCGCTGAACATCAAAGGGAAAGACACGAAGGAAGAGCTTCTGTAAAGACACAAAATGATGGGGAGAACATCAGATGCAAATCAGGATGATGGGGAACTTGAGTTGGCCACGGAGCCAAGGTTCAAGGAGCAGACAGGGGGTCTGGACTTCATCCTGTAGACAAGGAGGAGACATTGAAATATTTTAAGTGGAAGTGAGGGAATGATATTTGCATTATTTAAAAATTCCCCAGACACAGGATAAAGGATGTTTCGAGGAAGCAGGACTTCAAGCTGAGAGACCATTGTGTGCTCAGAGCAAGAAGAAACCAGAGGCAGAGGAAACAGAAACATGATCACTGGAGGCAAGTGGGGCTATAAGGCTGGACCTTAAGTGGATACATTCTTCTGGATTGATGGAGTACTTGCATGTAGGGTAAACACTTGTGGCAAGGACATTGAGCAAGCAAGTAGCTTACATTTGTTCTTCTCTGTTATGGGCATTGCCCCTCCCCTTTGTGCTCTGTGCCCCCCCTCAATGCCCCCCAGTCTAAGAGGTGTCAGTAATAACTCTGTGCCTCTAGGTCGGTTGGGAAGCACCCAAAGACCCACACTTTCACTCAGGTGTGGGTTTTGGAAGTAGGAGCTGCTTGAAGAAAGCTGAGATCCAAGCAGTGTTGGCCCCAGCCCTTGGGAGTGGAGGCAGTGGGGGGCAGTGGAGGAAGGTTCTAGAATGCTGGAGGTCTGCATTCCGCTCCCACCCAGCAGTCTGAGACACGGAAGACCCTCTGACGAGGCATCATGTATGGATGTGTGTGTAAACAGATGGAAGGATTGAGGAGCCTCAGGGGCCCCAGGGAGAGAGGGAGGGAGATGGACCCTTAAGCCTAACCAGTACGGGTGACCTTGGAAACCAGATTCAAACATTTCCTCTTTTATTTCTTCTTGTTTTCCTCACTCATCAGCAGCCCTCCAACTGCGGGGTGGAGAGAGAGAGGCTGTGAACACAAGGGCATTTAGATACATCCACAAATGACTTTAAAATCAGTATTTATGTCTTCTTTCTGGATTCTCAGCCCTTTGTTCCTTTCTAAGCAATGATGCATTTTGGAAACTGCTGAGGACCAGGTCTCTAGAGCTCTCACCATAGGCTTTCTTAGCCCTGGTTTTTTCCAGTATCCCTTTGGAGAAGGTCAGCCCTGAGGATGAGCAATGGAAGATGACATTGCAGGGCAGTTAAGCGTGGCCTACACGCTATCTACCTTGGAAACCTGGCTATGATGTTTCCTGGTGTGTGACCTTAAAGTTACTTAATTCCTCTTGCTTCCATTTCTTCATGTATAACATTGATAAAGTACTAGTTCTTGTTCATGGGCTTGTTGTCAGGAAGAAGGACATGATGCATGGCAAGCTCTCGTCTTGGCACCTGGCTCTGGGCTACAGGAAATGCAGGCGGTGATTAGTTCTCAGTGCTCCGCCCCACACTGCGGGTCCCAGGCCCTGGGGGTCTCTGGTGCATTGCTCCCCACCGGGAATGAAGTCCACATCCACTCAGGGAACGGCCTCCATGCCCCACCCAGGAAAACTTGCACAGAAAAGAGAGAGCAAAACCCCACAGTGTTTGCAGCTCCCGGATCCCAGTCTGCACAGACAGTCTCCTCAACCAAGACTCTAGGATGCCAAGGAACAGAGCAGATCTATGAAGCCACGAAGGTGTGTTGGGTGCTGGCTCCAGAATCTACGAGAAACAGCTCAGGACTGTCGGGGGCACCCACAACTGATGCCAGGGACTTGCTTCCTCACAGTACTGGATTCATTTCTCACTGGGTTTCTCAGAAGAGCTGTGTTTTGTTTGCAGTCAGCTTCCTTTTCTGCAAGCCAGGAGCTTTGCCACAGATTTCTGAGAAGCTAAGTGAATGTTCTTTCCGCCTATCTGACATTGTGTCATGAGTGGGTTATTTTCCCCCTTTTACTCTTTTTCGTCTTTATTAAAGCTGACAAATGGAGAAGAAAATGAAAGGAAAGAATAAACCCAGGATCGCAGGAGACTGGGAAAATAGCTTCTATTTATAGCCTGGTACATTTTCAGACATGTAAACACCTCTGCTAATCGCTGTCCCTGCAGCAAGACCCTGGGGATTATTGAACTGCCCTGGAAAGCTGTCAGCCTTATATGGCAGAGCAGGGAAAGGCTTGACAAGGCTGATTGTGCTGCAAGTGGTTTTCAGAAACAGTGGGGAATGAGGTCTGCATCCTGCCCGTTCTTGCTGGACAGCAGAGGACCACACAGCCCCGGGCCTCTCAGAGAAAGCAGAAGCTCAGCACACACAGAAATTTTGGCAGGACATAACCAAGAATGGCCTGGCCAAAGCACCTCTAACTGGGCAAATGGAGCTGACAATATAGAGCAGAAATTCTCACTTTGAGTGGCAGCTTCACCACTCAGCCGTGTGCTATTGGGCAGCTCCTTGTCAAGCTTCAGTTTGCTCATCCGTAAACTGGAATAACTATAGTGACCTCAGAGGGTGAGTATGAGAATTAAATAAAAATAGTGTAAATGGCAAACACCATCCAGATTCCCTGCAAGGGACTAGCCACGATTTCTGTCATCCAATCCAAAGTTTCTAGACCTGCAAAGAAGCAGTCACATCTGATTTATAATAAAGAGAAAAAGAAGTCAGTGTAAACAAACCCCTGAGATGACTCAGAGAGAAGGACTTTAAAATAACTATTGTAAGGATGTTCAAAAACTTAAAGGAAAATATGATTACAATAACAGAATTTTGGAGAATCTCATCAGAGAAACGGAAGCTGTAAAATTGCAAATTCTAGAACTGAAAACACAATATTTGAAATGAAAAATCCGCTGATGGACTAAACAACAGATCAGATACTGCAGAAGAAAAATAAGTAAACTTGAAGAAAAATGAATAGAAATTATCTATTCAGAAACCAGGAGAAATATGTTTTGTAACCAAACAAGAGTCTTAGTGGCCTCTGGGACAATATCACACAGTGTAACATACATGGAACTAG
This sequence comes from Hyperoodon ampullatus, assembly GCF_949752795.1. NCBI lineage: Eukaryota > Metazoa > Chordata > Mammalia > Artiodactyla > Ziphiidae > Hyperoodon > Hyperoodon ampullatus. The sequence goes on along the minus strand of NC_136929.1, from coordinate 3,440,480 downwards.
AATCAAGAAGGAGAAGAGAGAGAGATTGGGATCAAAAACTATTTGAAAAAATAATGGCCAACATTTTTAAAAATTTAGTAGGAAAAAAAATCACACTTGGGTACATAACCACAGGGCTGAAGATAAAAGACAATCTTAAAGTCAGCCAGAGAGGAGAGACACATTGTCTACAGGGACACAGTGATGTATTGATGACAGACTTCTCGTCAGGAAAAACTGGACAGAGGCCAAAAATCAACAGGATGACAATATGAAGTAGGGAAGAAAAAAGTGTCAACCTGGAACTATATGTCAATGAAAATATTTTTCAAAAATAAAATATTTTTCAAAAATAAGACATTTTCAAGCAAACAAAAGGTGGGAGAATTCATCACCATCACACTTGCTCTAGAAGGAAGTAACTAAGGCTGAAGCCAAGTTAGACCAGATGGAAACGAAAATCCACAGGAAGGCGTGAAGAGTCCAGAAATGTCTCTACAGCTTTTCATCTCTGGAGACCTACATCATTATGCATATTACAATAACTCCTTGACTTCCTGGAGTAAGGTTTATGTGAAAGGCAAAGACAACTGAAATGCTGCTGTTAAATAAATCAATTAACAATCAAACAAAAAGTGTCTTGTGCTGGAAGACTCTCTAGCATGGCTACATGACAGTCCCATCCCTACTTCTAAGGCAAAGCCAGTGGATTTAATACCTTTTGATACTGTCCAGAGAGGAATAGCAAAACTTCATTTTTACAGTCTCCATGGTCTCTGAATGAGGAAAAGAAAAATTCACTTCCGCTTCACAGGCTAAATGGATATTGATTCCACCGGTCCTCCAAATCATCAGAAAAAGAAAAAAAATCACCTTCGTGCCTCTTTATGCAAGAAGTAGTTGCCCAATATCACTCAGGAATGACAAGGAAACCTTGCTAGCTACTGAGGATTCAGAAAGAATACGGCTTAAGCAATGAAGAAAAACAACCAGTTGTACATTTATATCATTGGCTAGAAAACTCACCATTGGAAATGTTGCTTGATCAGCACAAAGACACTCCAAGTGTCCCTACAAACAGATTTCACCCGGAAGAGTGAGTATGTTGTTGTTACAATAACCATGGATCTCTTTGCACTAGGGGGTGGTCCTCTAGAAAAATAAGGATGATGATGTAAGTGAAAACATCACACCTGACACACCCTCTATGATAGAAACGTGGTGTTGAGTGAGACAATGGGACTGAGATTTCTTCCCACCCAACCGTCCTTGTGACGCACTCCAGGATTTGTCCTTATAGACAAAATATGGAAAGTATTCCTCTACCCAAAATACAAATTTTTAAAATAAAAATTTCCGTTGGGTGGAGGCAGGCATCCAGTGTTAACAGGTGGACTCCCCCAGAGGAAGCAGGACATGTTCAGGGTGAGAAAGATGACAAGGAGCACCGCGTCACTGGAGTGAGCTGTATCCTCTGACTGGGAAGGTCTGGCCTCAGGAACTGCTTTCCCAGCCAGGCTGAGCAGGGTTTTGCTGGGGTTGGGGCCCCGGCAGCCAGATACCAGCACTAGAGAGGAAGGAGGACCCTTTGTTCACTCACTGCTTCATTGTTGAAATATTTATCTTGTGGATGCAAGCAGAGTTCAGAGCTCCAGGGATGGATCAGAGAAGAAGACACAGCCCTGGAGACAGTGGGGAGACAGCAGCTGGAGCAACAGACATGCACCCCCAAACCTACACCACACTGTCTCCTGCAAGCTGCCGTCCAGACAGCCAGGGTACTCTGATCCCTGGTGAAGCCATGGCCAACCTTGGCATCCCAGGGGCTGGGAAGGGGCCTGCAGAGGAAGTGACACCTCTGTGCAGAGTTGAAGGACATCAGGAAGAAGCCGGGAAGCAAAAGGCACCGTTCTTTCCATCCATTTACTCCACGGGGAAAATCACAGTAGAAAGATCATCTTTTTAGAAACCGTACGTAACGTATTTTCCACTATTCCTTCCAGCTGGTGGAAGTTCATCCATTGTGCTTTCTGGATGTGCCAGGGAAAATGCTTGGGCAGTCTTCGAAGCTGAGGCCCAAATGCAATCATGAGTGAACCATAAACTTTTACGAATCCAGAGTTAAAACCACAGTTTTCCAAATGTCCCTATTTATATGGAAAAAGTAAACATTTGTTCAATTTATTTTTGGCCCCAAAATAGAGACATGATTCAGACGTAGATAAATCTGGTTAAAAAGATTCTTTTTCCTGGTATTTGGTGAGCCACAGTACGTTAATGTGTCCATAGTTGAAGCTTCAATGTGTAGAAGCGTCCTTCTGTTCTCAGGGCATTATTCCTCACTTGAGTCCAATCATTATTTTTAAAAGTCATTTTGAAAAGTGACAGGACTTGATAGTTGACTCAGGAATAGGGGAACAACCTCAAAATCCTGCTTTGTTTCCTGGCTGCTGCCTCAGAGTTGACATTCAGTGTTTCTACAATTTATCTGAAGGATATGAATCTATTAACATGCAAAATTTCTTTAAAAAAGAAAGAGTTATGCCTTAAAATCCCACATCTTAGTGGTAACACCGTATCGAAGAACTTACTTCCAAAGCCGGAGGTGAGAGAGTAGGGCCTGGGGACCCCAGGGTGTTAGAACTAAGCGGGATACAGAGAGATGAGCCTGGGGGATTCAAAAGGTAATGTTTATTCTCTTCAACACTTTTCCTCCAATTAGTAGGTTGAAGCTCCAGTTTGGATAACATTATACACATCCCTGTTCCCTCATTCCAATACTTTGGTCTTCATATCATCCTTCACCCTCCTTTGCACTGGATTCTCGTCTCAAAATGGAAATAGCCACAAGGATAAGAATTAAGCATTGTGAAAAAATAACGAATGGCCCAGAACATCTTACATGTTTAAGCTACTACAAAGTCCTGAAATGTTCAACAAAGAAAACCATGAGTAGTTCTATATTCATGACAACTACCATTAAGTAGTTGTCATGTCACAATTTGGCTCCTGTCCCGATCAGCAGACCAAGTATGTAAGCGAGCAATTCACAAAAGAGGAAAAATACACATGGGTGACAAACATATAGGAAAATGTTTGCCCTCACTGCACATTAAAATTTAGAGATAAGTACTGACTTTTATCTGTAACATCAGAAAAGTTAAGAGAGAGAGATTGCCTTCTGTTGGGACTGCATAGAGTTGTGAATCTGAAGGTTGAAGCCCTCTTGGAATGCAGTTTGGCAATATATATGAACAGCCTGAAAAAGTCATACATTTTCACTTGGGAATTCTACTTCTGGGAATCTATGCTAAGGAAATAACCCAAAATTCAGAAAAGGCATTATGCAAAAAGATTTCTATCACAGCATGGTTTGTCAAAGTGAAAAATTCAAAGCAACTTGCCTAACCATCAAATACATGGTTAATTCAAATACTACAACCCATGAGTGATTTTCAGAATATTTCATAGCTGGCTTCATCAAGTAGGGCATGGCTGTTAGAAAGGATGCCTGGCTGACCAGCATGGACCCCAGCCTGATGCTCTACTGGTGTCCACGGGTGGAGTATCAGATTTGTACCTCTGAGCCTAAGAATTATAGCTTTTTTTCCCCTTCTTTGTGCCTTATTTTATTTTTCCAATTTTCTATAAATAGAATTATGTTTATAGTCAGAGAGACAAAAATGAATTGGCCTCAGTGGCACAGTTCTCAAATTTCAAATCTCTTCCTTTGTCTGTCCCAGGACGCCCATGGGATACCAACGTTCAGCCTAACTGGAGTGTGTTAATCAATTTTTATGCCTGTTGGTGGAACAGTCTGGAAAATATTATACACAGTTAAAATAATCAAGGGCACTGTTTTCAGTCTTGTGTTTGATGCCATGATTTTGTCCCCCATTGCTGGGCTAACATTTAGATATTTGGAAACTGTATTTAGGAGATGAGGCTAACTTGGTTTTTTAATCAAAAATGTTATTGAAATAACCGTAGATTCGCTTGCAGTTGTTACAGATAATGGGGACAGAGCCCTGTGCCCTTCCCCCACTGGTAACATCTTTCAAAACTATAGCACAAAATCACAGCCAGGGGCTTCCCTGGTGGCGCAGTGGTTGAGAGTCCGCCTGCCGATGCAGGGGGCACAGGTTCGTGCCCTGGTCCGGGAGGATCCCACATGCCACGGAGCGGCTGGGCCCGTGAGCCATGGCCACTGGGCCTGCGCGTCCAGAGCCTGTGCTCCACAACGGGAGAGGCCACAACAGTGAGAGACCCGCATACCGCAAAAAAAAAAAAAAAAAATCACAGCCAGGATATTGACACTGACATGATCCTCTGATCTTACTCAGATTTCCCCAACTTTACTTGTTCGTGTGTGTACTTGGTTCTATACAATTTATCACATGCGCACGCATGTATATCCACGACCCGTCTAGACACAGAGACTTCCATCACCTCAAACATAAAGATAAAACCAGCTTACCCATTTATGTCAAATTATCAACAACATATTTGCCAGAAAATCGACAACTTTGCAAAACATCTATTACAAGGTGGAGCTGTGTGCAACCATGCAAGCTTACTTATTATGGCTGCAACACAAGGGGTGAGGCATGAGACCTGCCAGGAGAGCGCTCTTCAGAAGGGTCACTGAACGACCTCACCCTCCACTGCTCTCCCCCACCTGCCCGTGTGTTTTTTAATCTCAAATGAATCAAAAATTATAGTTCAAGGAGACAACTACACTAGCTAGTCCAACGTCTAAGTAAGGTAGAAAGCAATGATAAATTGGGAGTCTCTGTGTGGGCTTCTCATTGCAGTGGCTTCTCTTGTTGTGGAGCACGGGCTCTAGGTGTGCAGGCTTCAGTAGTTGCAGCACACGGGCTCAGTAGTTTTGGCTCGCGGGCTCCAGAGCACAGGCTCAGTAGTTGTGGCGGACAGGCTTGGTTGCTCCAAGGCATGTGGGATCTTCCTGGACCAAGGATTGAACCCTGTCCCCTGCATTGGCAGGTGGATTCTTAACCACTGCGCTACCAGGGAAGACCTGTTTGATCTTATTTTATCACGGATGCCAAACTTTTAACTCAGAAAGATAAGATGTAAGAAGATGATGATGGCTGCTTTTTTCCCCAGACACGTACATTTCCTTTTGCTTCAGAGGAGATTACAGCCACTCTGGATAGGAGAGAATACACTGCCTGGCACCCTGAGTACGATTACATGCAACTAAATCACAAAGACATTAAAGTAATATATCTTCCTTTGTGTGGGAACCAAACCCATAGCACAGTCAAGGTCCCAAGGGAAGGCAGGGTGCATGGTGGGGATGAGAGGAGGGAAGAAGGAAGAGGGGCAGGTTTGAGGGAGGGGTGTATTTTTTTTCCCTTCACCAGAAATTAAAGAAAAGAAAGGGAAAAGCCATGAATCTGCTGTTTTCTCTATTGCTCGTCATTGCCAATCATTAAATCCTATTGCAAAAGTGTGTCCCTAGGGTAAATCTACCTCAAAACTAAAAATTGCCTGGACAAAATCATGCAGATTCAGAGTTTGAAAGATAAAATGCCTAAAATGCGATTTCAGAATTATTGATGACAATCTCTCCTGCAAAAATGTACATGAAATGAGAAGAAGGGAGAATTTTAATTACTTCATGGACAGTTTATGGCTTGTTTTCTAAAGATTCGGATGATGTCATCAAGAAAGGGAAAAGCCCTTCTTGCAATAGAAACCTACTCACTTCATATCCTTTTCCCTCCAAAAGACAGACAATAAGTAAACTGAGGTAGAAAATTTCAATAACCCAGCACCAGATATCAAAATTCCAAAATGGAACCATGCCAACATTAAAATCTAACTCACCACTTTTAGAGAATATGCTCAGTGTTGGAATGAGTGGCAGCCTCTCTCCGAGGACACTTAAAACATCTTTCAACAGATCGAAGCAGCAGGGAACAGGACGGGACGCCCCTCAAGGCCAGTGCCAGCATGACGGGGAACCTTGCCAAGACCCAAGCTTCACATGGCAGGCGGCAGGGAGCCTCCCCACCGACAAACATAACAATTCCCAGCAAATCTAACTTCTCAAGAACAGCCCTCCACCATGTTTCCCTGACCCGGAATGTACTTACCTACCATTCATTGTTGCAAATCCTTTTTGAGCTTAAACAAAATAAAACACAAATACATACTCGATTTATTGCTTTCCCCAAGGAAAGTCTAAATCCAAAAATATTCTCTTGATAATTATTCACTTTCTTTATTCATTATATGTAGATAAAGGGAAATTAGCTTTCTAAGTGTCACGTTATGTCAAGAAAAAGAGATTGTTTAGAAAGAAATAAAAAGAAAGGAAAGGAAAAATAAACAGCTAGAGTCTGAGAACTGCTGGTATTCAAGATTAAAAGAAGTTAGAACCTTTTCTAAAAATAGCAAGATACTCCAGTTTTGTGATTTCAAGTCAAACAGTTTGACATTGGCCCTTGGTGCTATTAATATTCCACATGCCAAGAAATTTGATAAATGGTGTCCTTTGCTCTTAAGGGGACAGATTTTTTTCTCAGTATATATATTCATTCACACGTAAGCTAGCTGCGTATTTCAAGCCACTATAAATTAAACTCAGTACTTTGATACATGAAGCACATTCATCTGAGTTTTCTAGGAATTGAATTTAAATCAAATATTGCATAAACAGTGGCAGAATTTCACTTCAAACCCTTCTCTCATCAAGCTTTATTCTTACAAAGTCAAGTGCAAATATTTACCACGTTTTATAAAGTTCAAAGGATCTTGAGTAGAAAGAGCCTTCAGATAAACAATTTTATTTACCTCGCTCATTTTCAATCTAAAACTCTGATTCTATACAGGGAGAATTCATGTTGGCCAATTGACTGTCTCGTCATTAAATTCGACTTAAAGCACAATTTCCAAGGCTCTAAAGATAAGGCAACCCTACATCTCAGGTCGTCGTGCTGTTGTCCTGGCATCTGTCTTGTTTTGCATGTTGGCTTTCTCCAAAGTTTGCTGGTTTGGAAGGGAATGTCCATGGTTATCGTAGAATACCCACTCGGTGGGACATGGTGGAAACAGAGGGGGAGGAAATTGATCAAATGCAAAAACTCAAAAAACTAACAGCAGTGCCTGAGGGATGCCCAGAGTCTTCCTCTGACGCAGGAATTCACACGAGAGCAAGAGGACAGGCGAGGCCAGAAGGGCCCAAGCTCTGCAATGGAGAGAGAGCCTGGGAGCCTGGGAGCATGACTTAGCTCCACGAGCAGAGTGACAGACGGTGGATCTAGTTCCTGCTGTGAATTGAAATTGTGCCAACCAAGACGATGTTTCCTTCCAGGTCTCCTCCCGCTGACCCGCACACAGTAGATTCCAAGCCCCCCCGAGGAGGCAAGCCCTCCCCAGCTCTGGCCTCTGGAGTCTGACCACAACGTGTTCTTGGCCTCTGTTTCCTGGACTCCCGGAGCCCCAAGAAGTTTCCAGACACGTGGACTATTCAGGTAACGGAAAATGATAACGTCCTGGTCAGAGTGACCTGAAGAACATGAGATAAGAACTGTTACCTAAGGACAACTGCAACATTTATCTGAAGCCTTTTTTCAGAGTAGACCCAGAGTGATTTTTCTAAATAATACGTAAATAAAACCGACAGATGGGTTTTTAAAGCACCTCTAACCTCATATGCATGCACACTGTTCTAAATCACTTTTTTCTCATGCAGCTCAATATCAAAAAAAAATCAAACAGGGGCTTCCCTGGTGGTGCAGTGGTTGAGAGTCCGCCTGCCGATGCAGCGGACATAGGTCCGTGCCCTGGTCCGGGAAGATCCCACGTGCCGCGGAGCGGCTGGGCCCGTGAGCCATGGCCACTGAGCCTGCACGTCCGGAGCCTGTGCTCTGCAACAGGAGAGGCCACAGCAGTGAGAGGTCCGCATACCGCAAAAAAAAAAAAAAAAAAAAAAAGTGCTCAACATTATCTGGTCATCAAGTAATAGACATTGCAAAGACCGTCACCTCTGCACAACCCTCCCTTCCACTGGGAAACAGCCAATGGTTTGCAAGAAGGTATTGACCACGGAGCAAATTATCATTTATGTGGCAGTGATAGAATCAAGTGGTTCATGCAAGTGCCCCTCCGTGCTGAAATTCTGGGCTGGAAACCTAGACCCTGGATCACTGGAATTTGGCACAGAAGGAATTTGTTAGAGTTGTGAGCTATCGTACTTGTACCTCCTGTATATTCAGGCCATTTTTCTCTTCCAGTATCAGCTTTAATTTACATTCAGGAGTGGTTAATACGCTGGTGGCTCTTTGTTCTCTGAGCTTATAAACAGTGAGGAATTATGGAGTTAGGGTACTTCTCCGAAGCAGGGCAGTCTGCTAGTCAATATGAGCAAGAAATACCAAACGTGTTCTAGAATCAACACTGGAAGTCGTTCCAAAACCCTCACGCCTGGGCCAGACTTCGGGTGCCTGCAGCCATTGATCCTTGTCCGTGTCTGTGTCATTCATCTTCTCCAGGAAAACAGGACCTGAGAGATAGACGGTAGATAGATTAGGTAGATAGATAGATAGATGATAGATAGATAGATAGATAGGTAGATAGATAGAGATAGATAAATAGGTAGATGATAGGTAGGTAGGTAGATAGATAGATAGATAGATAGATAGATAGATAGATAGATGATAGATAGGTGACAGAGAGAGTTAAAGGAATTGCTCATGTGACTGTGGGAAGCTGGAATCTGAAATTCATAGCGCAGCCAGCAGGCAGGAGTTAATGCAACAGTACAGAGGCAGAATTTTTTCTCCTGGGGAAACCTTGGTTTTTGCCCTGAGGGCCTTTAACTGTTGAGATGAGGCCCACCCACATTATGGAGGCCGAGCTCCTTTGCTAAAAGTCAGTGGAGTGTAGCTGTACAGCACATCTACAACATACCTTCACAGCCATCCCTAGGTTAGTGCTTGATCAAGTAACTGACTACTATACCCTAGCCAAACTGATACATAAAATTAACCATCACAGTAATCTTACAACCTACAGAAGTAGCAAAGAGGGGTAGAACCTAATAAAATAAATCCAAGGACCATCTTAGGAAATACCAGGAAACAAAATTAAGTTTTCATGCAATTGATAGCATTTGCTAAAATTGTGAGGCCTGCAAACTAAGAGAACTCAGAGAAAATCCATTTAGGAAGATTCCTCACGGGCATGGGGAAATCTTAAGCTTCATCATGAGAAAACGCTAGGACTCAGGGTAAAGCCCTAAGACACTTCCTATAGATAAAGCAGAGTCTAGATGAGCATAGAGGCTGGTTCAGGAATAGAGACTTGGATTCTGAGTCTGCAAGAGAATAGGAAAGATCTTGCAAGGGATACTCTGCCTATTTGACGTGATCATTATTCTCAACAGGAGGAAATGGATAATGTTTTCTGGCTACAGGTTTTTTGTAGCATCAATACATGCTTTAAAAGTTCAACAACAGGGCTTCCCTGGTGGTGCAGTGGTTGGGGGTCCGCCTGCCGATGCAGGGGACACGGGTTCGTGCCCCGGTCCGGGAAGATCCCACATGCCGTGGAGCGGCTGGGCCCGTGAGACATGGCCGCTGAGCCTGCGCTTCCGGAGCCTGTGCTCTGCAATGGGAGAGGCCACAACGGTGAGAGGCCCGCGTACCGCAAAAATAAAATAAAATAAAATAAAAGTTCAACAACACTTCCAAGTCTGGGATTGACTTTGTTCCTAGACAAAACCTGTGAGAACGTAACCCTGGTGTGTGTCATGACAGCTGTCGTATCTGTAAAGATGTGCCCAACGTCATACAGATGTAACCGTGTCATAGGGACCTGAGCCCATGCCTTATGAGTCTGCAACCAGCTGTTTCTCTCCTGTGCCCAAAGGATGCACGATGCAGCACCCACCAGGCAGAGGGTAAAGCATTGCCTAGGCAACAGTCCGTATAAACAAGTTTTAAAGGGACTGGCTTTAAGTTTCCTGGCAAGAAATACAAAAGGCCATTAACATATAAAAAAGCACTTAACCTTGCTGGTCATCAAAGAAACTCGAATTATAACAAGCTTCTGGGCTTCCCTGGTGGCGCAGTGGTTGAGAGTCCGCCTGCCAATGCGGGGGACACAGGTTCGTGCCCTGGTCCGGGAGGATCCCACGTGCCGCGGAGCGGCTGGGACCGTGGGCCATGGCCGCTGAGCCTGCACGTCCGGAGTCTGTGCTACGCAACGGGAGAGGCCACAACAGTGAGAGGCCCACGTACCGCAAAAAAAAAAAAAAAAAGCTTCCACTTTTGAAACTGACAAGATGCAGGTCTTTGTCTGATGTTTATAGGCCCAGTTACTGCCTGGAAAGTCACGTTCAGGACTGTCCATCACTTTTTCCATAACAACATTTCATCCAAATCTCCTTACTCTTGTCTTGGTTTGGTGTCAAACAAGGCTTATTCCTGCATCTAAAAAAACAAGGGAGGAAGGGAAGAATTTCAGTCATCTAAAGGGGCACAGAACCAAATAACCAGAGTTGTGGTTGACCCCCCCGCCAGTCTCCTGGGAAACATCATCAAAAACAAAACTCCTGTTTTGCTGCCTTCTGGTGACGGAGAGACTGGGACCGCAGCACAGCAAGAATGAGAATCTATTCCTCACTGTAACTATTTTTAAGGTTGATACAGTATCACTATTCATCTAGAAAGAATACATAAAACGGTGAAATTAGGGCTTCCCTGGTGGCGCAGTGGTTGAGAGTCCGCCTGCCGATGCAGGGGACACGGGAGGACCCCCATGCCATGGAGCGGCTGGGCCCGTGAGCCATGGCTGCTGAGCCTGCGCGTCCGGAGCCTGTGCTCCGCAACGGGAGAGGCCACAGCAGTGAGAGGCCCGCGTACTGCAAAAAAAAAAAAAAAAAAAAAAAAGTGAAATTATATGTGAGCTGTAAACAAGAAGCCAACGTGAATTGAGGGATCTCGCTGGGTTGCAACCTTCTTCCAGCCCCTAACTATGCTGCCCAGCCTCTCTGGTCTGCAATAATATTAATTTGAGGATGCCACCAAGGTAATGATGTCCTCAGCAAACGGAAAACCCACGCCAACCACACCCCACCACTCACAACAGGGCTACTGCACTCCTTAAACTATCCATGGGGAGAGAAAAAGGAAAAAAAAGGAGCAATGTGCTTGTTGGGGGTCTTTTTTTGCAAGTAACAAAATATGACCAATATAACAGGGAAAAAAGAGGTGGGAGGGTGGGAGGGAGGGAGACGCAAGAGGGAGGAGATATGGGAACATATGTATATGTATAACTGATTCACTTGGTTATAAAGCAGAAACTAACACACCACTGTAAAGCAATTATACTCCAATAAAGATGTTTTAAAAAAAAAAGAGGTGGGAGAACAAAATTAAACTAGCTTTAAAAATACCGTATCTCCCACAAGTCAGGAAAGAAATGATTAGTACATTGTAAGTTTACACAAACACCAAAAACTAAAAGAACAAAAAACCCCAAATTTAAACTAATGTATGTTTAAAAATCCCATAAACAATTTAAAAATACCATTCTGGAAAAATACATTTGTAACATAGAAAACATACGAAGGCTTAATTTCCTTCCTACACTAATATTTCTTACAAACCAACAAAGAGAAAACTTAAACCACTTTATACAAAAATAGGTAAAGTTAAAAATATAGACTAACAATAAAATATGTAAAGGTTCTCAATGTCGTAAAGGAACTTTAAATTGCAATGACAGGAATTTCAATCTATAATCTCAATCTACCAGATTGAAAACATAAATAGTTTGATAAACGAAATCTTCAGTAAAGCTGGAAATAAGCAAACACCTTAATGCTTTGGAAGAACTGGCTGCAGTCCCTCTGTTGGGCAATTCACAGCAGCGCTCAACTACAGAAAACGCACATCCCTTTGTCCTAGCAATTCTACTTCCAAAACTACATCAGCTACACGAACAAGTACGTGTATCCGCACTCCACGATGTTCCTGCGGCATTCTTTGAAACTGGGGAAACAATTTGAAACAGGCTAAGTGCTCATGAATATATGTCTGTTAGATTTATTACAGAATATCCTCTTAAAGAATATCATTCAGTCTTTTAAAAGGATGAGACATGGAGAACAGTCTAAGTGACATTAAATGGGTCTGGGAGAGGCAAATTGCGGAAGAGAATGCATAGTTTAATGACATTTGCGTCAAAATTTCTGGAAGGATGCACCAAAAAATGTCCACAGGGGTTTCAGAAAGGGGAAATTTCACTTTTTACTTTGTGCCGTTCAGGAACACTTGGAATTTTGCCCACAAGCATGCATACATTATTTTATAATAAGAAACTAACTTACTTAAAAATTAGAAAAACTAAACTCAAACAGTAAGAGAGTCCTTGTATACTGATATATTTTAACATTCTGAGTTTAGAGACGTGACTTGGCTTGGAAAAGATAAAGGGTGAAAGAGCCCATTTGACATGATAATTTTAGGTGAATCCCTTGTTAAATGGGATTTAACTACTTAACTACGCTATACAGCTAAAGTGTAGTATTTCTCTAACATGCTGTGTTCCGCCACATCAGCAAAGCTTTACTTCCCAATTTACGTTAGACCTCTCTACTACTGTGAAAAGGTATCTGTCAGTTATTAACTGACAATAAATAGCCAAGAATGTATTTCCCCACCTTACCTTAAATTTGACATTACCATTCCCCCTTTTAAAAAACTGCATACTCTTCACATTTCTTTCATTTTGTCAAATGCACATCTTTTATCCAAAGCCAGGTTAGAAGGCAAAGCCGAATTTTCTTCTCTGCGTATCCAGACAAGTTGAGCAGCTGTCTTGTCGATTTCTGTGATGAGAAGCTAGTTCATTGCTCCTAGACGTGAAGGCCTGTTCCTAAGCTAGTTAGCCCATGACACTGCACTTCTTAAGAAATACGAAGCGTTCAAGTGGTGGCTGTGGTTCTTCACAGGAATAGGAAAGCAGCATCTCTTTCAGATAGCTATCTTCTCTTGTGTTTCCTGCTTGTAGCTGGAGCTCGCTCCGCAATCCACCCCCTACTTCCAAACTTGGATTAATTCATTAATTTATTTATCTTCCCTCCATTTGCCCACTTTTCCATTTCTTCTTTTCAAAATAGAGTTTAAAGCAGAGGAAATGGAAAATAGGAAAAGTATCTCCAGTGATGACTCAACTCACCTCTTATAAGAAATCAATTACAAAGTATTTAGGCAATTAAAAATATGAAACATTGGGCTTCCCTGGTGGCGCAGTGGTTGAGAGTCCGCCTGCCGATGCGGGGGACACGGGTTCGTGTCCCGGTCCGGGAAGATCCCACATGCCATGGAGTGGCTGGGCCCGTGAGCCATGGCCGCTGAGCCTGCGCGTCCGGAGCCTGTGCTCCGCAACGGGAGAGGCCACAACAGTGAGAGGCCCGCGTACCGCAGAAAAAAAAAATATGAAACATTATCTTGGCGGTATCCATCAGCTATGACTGGCTTGCAAAGTTTTACTGGAGATCGAAGAGCTCAGAGAATGTTCCGTGTGGAGCTCATTAAAATGCCCACTGTCCTGTCCCAAGGGAGAGACATCTCCAGGAAAGGGACTCTGAAATGGCCCTCTTTACCTCCCACACTGCTGCCCCCAGTTTGAGAACAACGATAACAAGCAGTAGGATATGGGAGTAACACTTCTTTTTAAAGTTGCAGATATCTCATAAAGTAGTTTTAATTATGGGCTTAAAAAGGACTTGGGGACTTATATTTTTCTCCAGTGATTTGGGAAAATGAAAATATGTTTTTCTGTTTGGCAGAGGTACAGAGTGTGAAATGAAGCATAATTGCTTTGACATTTGAAATTGTATTTGCCTGGGAAGACACAGATGAGAAAGGAAAGACCATCGAGCGTGCCCCATGTCAAAGAAACGGGTTCACCGAAGCCGAAACACCTCCTGATTCCACGTGAAGTTGGGGGCTGGCAGCATGAGTGCCTCCTGGTCTGGAGCCCAGGAGAGAGGAGATGTGACAATCCTTTCACAGTTCCCCGCAGTGTGGAAGAATATCGTTCCATGTTTACAATAAGGAAAGACCCTTCCCGCTATATTAAATGGGCAAATTTTTCACACCGTTAAAAAAATACTCCTAAAAGCCATAAGCACTTTTGTTATCACTCAGCAACTCTGAGGGCAGAGCAAGCTTATCTATTCACGTGGTCACTTGTTCTATCTCGACCACCTCCCGTGTTAATCTCTTCCTCTCCTTTAGTCCTTCAAGCTTTGCTCGTGGTCCTTGGTGATTGCTTTCTTGGTAACTGAAACTCTGCTAACACAGTGGTGCAGGGTATCCCTTTCTTTCTCTCTTCCTGCAAACTCTCGGGGCTTTGCCTGCCCAGTGGACTTGCCTATTCCTCCGTTCCCTTCCAGCACCTCTTCCCTTCTGAAAGGATCTGCAGAAGCCTTCAGTATCCACGCTTCATAAGAGCCAACCCTGTAGTCACCCACAGCAAAGGTTCAGGACCATGAACAGTTACTTTCATCCAGGTGGCAGCCCCTAACCCCCTAACCATACAATTTCCTGCTCCGGAAGTGTGGCCCCCCAAACCTTGAGATGCTCCTCAATAAAGAGTGCTTGGAGATCAAATAAGTAGGGGAAACATTCCATATTACATCCTTCACATTTATTTATTTTTTTATTGAAGTATAGTTAATTTACAATGTTGTATTAGTTTCTGGTGTGCAGCTAAGTGATTCAGATATATATGAATATATATATATTCGTGTCCAGGTATCTTGTGGTTCCTCTTCCCAGTGGAAAGTCAGAGACAAGGGTCAAGAGGCCAGCATCTTGGAAGAGATGGTCGTGCAGATCAAGTGGGACCACATGCTTTTCTCCCTTCCCTTCTACTCAGGCTACGAGCCTATAAAGATGAGTTCTCACTGTCATCCAGCCAAGTGTAGATGGGAAGATGTCCCAGAGAGGGTAGAAAAATCTGAGGTTCCCGAATCGAAGGCCATAGGTCTCCTCACTAGAGGCCCCAGAGCCAGGGAGTGTTCCAGGTGTGCCCGGGCTGGGTCGGGGTTGGCGGGGGGCGGAGGTGGACTTCCCAGGCAGCAGAGGGGTCCCTGGGAGGAAGCCCAAGGAGGTCCTCAGCTCCCCCAGAGCTGGGGCTCCAGCGGGAGCAGCACTGGCCCTGAGAGGCTGCAGCAGGGGCCTGGAACTTGAGCAGGCATCCGAGTCCCCTGGAGCCTGGCTGTGACACGGCTCACACGGCCCCGCCTCACATGGCCCCGCCCTGGAGTCTCTGCTTCAGGAAGTCGGGGCGGGGCCCGAGAATCTGCATTTCTTACAAGTTCCCGGGGTGCCGATGCGCTGGTCTGGGGACCGTACCTTGGGTGCCCCCGGTGACCCAGTAGCCACGCGAGCCCTTCCCCTTTCCTCACCTCTCTCACCTCCAGGCCGGGCGTCCGCCCCCTGTGCTCCACCCCTTTTCTTCCACGTGATGTGCTCTCTCCACCCCATTCTGGGCTCGCTGCAGGTGCACTTGCCTGGAAAGCCTTTCTCGACTCCACTAGCGCAGGGCAAGGACCCCCTTCCCTGACCCTCCTCCCAGACCGCCCGTCACACTGGGGGGCCGCCTGCTCACTGGTCATTAGACCTCACCTCGCCCACTCACCGCAGGGTCTCCTGCTTCGGCAGGGTCTGTCTGCCACAGACGACAGGTTCAATAAACACTGGGTGAATCCATGAGCAGATCATCTCGCTGGAGACCACCCCTGAGAAGAGGACTCACGGGGGTCCTGCTGGAGACCACTCCCCGTGGTCCCGCGGCTTCTCCAGTCCCCCCACTGGGGCCCCTGCCAAGGCTGACTCCTCGCTCTCCCCGGCTGAGCCTCAAAGCTCGCAGTGCAGCCAAGCACGGGGCAGTGCAGGTGGGCTGACGTTCGTCTGAATGGAGACACGTCTGAGGGTGAAAAAGGTACTCTTAATCGTTCATTCCGGGATAGAAGACATGCAGCAGGGCTGTCCCTCCACCGCCTACACTGTTCTACTGTCATCCCCATCGGGCTTCCCTCCTGCGTATAAGCCAGTCCGCCGAGGGCCTCTTTGGCACAGGTCTCCATCCGTGAAATGGGCAGCTGTGGCCAGGTCATCAGAGCCATGGAGCAGAACACAGTAGCCCATGATGAGGGGAGCGCGTGGCCGGGACTCGGGGACCCTGAGCTGGTGTGTGCCCAGCACGGGCTGTCTGTCTCCTGTAAAACACACTAGGCTCGCTAACGAAGAGGTCAGTTTGGGGACCACGCAGGCTCCATCCAATACAACTCCCTAGAGTATTGGTGTCTTAGTCCGTCTGGGCTCCTATTGCAGAATTCCCAGGCTGGGTGGCTTATAAACAACAGAGATTTATTTCTTGCAGTTCTGGAGGCTGGAAATCTTAGATCCGGGTGCCGGCATGGTTGGGGTCTTGGAGGCCCTCTTCTGGGTTACAGACCTCTGCCTTCTGGGCCCCCAAATGGCAGAAGGGCAGGGAGCTCCCTGGGGTCTCTTTTCTAAGGATTCAAATCCCTTCATTAGGGCTGAACCCCCATGACGCAAGCCCCTCCCAAAGGCCCTCCATCTCCTAACACCATCACCCTGCACGTTAGATTTTCAACCTATGACTCTGGGGGGAGGGTGAAACATTCAGACCGTAGCAGCTGGGAAATCAGGGAGGCAGGGAAGACGGCGGTCCTGAGGGACTCCTGCTAGAAGAGCTGTTGAATTGGAGAATGTCCCTCAGGAAACCCTGAAGAGGGGCTGTCGGAAAGCCTGGGTCCTACGTCACAGCAAAGGGCTTGAGAGTCTGGATTTCCTATGGGGGCAAAACAGTGGCCAATGGGAGTTAAGCGGAGGAAGAAAATGAACCTGCCTTTTCAACACGTTGGCTGCATACTTGCCCAGAAATAGGAGAGACGTTCACCTCACCTATCTGTCTCCTCCTGCACGGAATACCCTCTATCCTAGCACCTATATTGGGACCATTCAAATACACTTGAAAAAGCAGCCTTGGGGCCAAATCATCTTTTACTACCTTGTTTGTCTGGGGAAGTTTGTTCCAAAGTCCAAACAACAGACCTGAACGTGAACTATGGGCTGTCACCCTCCTGTGAATGGGAACTGTCTGGGAAGGAGAAAACTGATCTGACCCCCATGAAGAAAACAATCTGGTCTAGTTCCTGGCAGTCAGTGATTGGAATGGTTAGTGTTTTAAATAAGACAGGGACAAGAATGACTCCATTTAAGACTTTAGAGGGAAAAAAATGTTTCTTTTCAAGAAACAACAACCATATGTGCATGATAAATGGTACATACTGATCATTCGACAAGAAAAAAATAAAGACTAAGAAAGTCAGTCCAGAGTTCCCAAGAAAGACCAATTATAAAGACGTTAAGCCATTGAACTCCAGATCAAAGCCCAGAGTCTTCTGATAAGACCGTGTACTCATTAATAGAACACAGTGTCATCCACCTATTTTTAGCTCAGGAACCGGAATACTTTCAGTGTCACATGATCAGACTGTGACACAGGTGGCCCGAAATTAGGGCAGGTTCTGTTTTCTTCTCCTTGGGAGCCGAGTGCTAGGTTTGCTTGGGAAAAATAAGAACTCCTCCTTTTGAGCAATGATTTCTCTTTTTTTTCCATCTCTGAGACCATATTTTGTGTTGTATATAGACAGCTAAGTGTGATTCAACAGGGCCTTCCAAGCTTAAGAATATACACAACTTCTTCACATATGTATTCAAACATAAACTTTCAGACTACAAATGTCAGCACACTGTGTGTGTAAAAAGCCCCTGAGTAGATTTGTGCTGCTGTTGTAACAAACGTGGTCATTTGTTAGACAATACAAATTTACTATGTTACCATTCTGGAACTCAGAAGTTGAAGGTGGGTCTTCCCGGGCTAAAATCCAGGCAGGACTGTGTTCCTTCTGGACGCTCTAGGGGAGAACCTGCTTCCTGGCCTCATCCAGTTTCTAGAAGCCACCACATTCCTTGGCTTCTGCCACATCCTCTCTTCACAGCAGCCAAACACCTCTCACTCGTCATCTCTCTGGTTCTCTGCCCATGGGAAAGGTTCTCAGATTTTAAGGAATCCTGGGATCACTCTGTGTCCACCTGGCTAATCCAGACTGATCTCCCCATCTCAGACTCTGATGTTAATCACACCTGCAGGGTCCCTTTGCCACACAGGGTAACGTGCTCACAGGTTCCAAGGTTTCAGGTGTAGACATCTGAGGGGGGGGCATTATTCTACCTAGTGCAGCCACTATAAAATTTCTACTTATGTCCCCCGTCACCAGTCTAAAATGAGCACGTGTTTTCTTTCACTATCAAGGAAACTGTCAAATTGTCAATGATCTATACTCTGGGAGGAACGTATCTAATCCCACTATTGCTCTATTTTTAACAGGAAGGGTTAGGAGTAGTGCCTGTTCAGAGAACTTTAAACTGACAAGAGCCAGGAAGGAAGCCCGTGGCTCCCTTCTTGCAGAATCCAAGAGCCTGCATTGGTGCGTTCCTGCTGCAGGATTTCACACTGGCCAGCCACCCTCTCAGCATTCCCAGGCACGATCCCACTTCTTGAAACCTTAGCCTCCTCACTTCCATGGCACAAGCCCTTCTGTCTCTCATATCGTGCTTCTTCTCTTTCTCTCTCTTCAGGGTCTTTCACCAATGACTGACCCAATGGTTTCAGGAAGACATCACTTGGTCCTTCTCAGTCTTGGGCATTTATTTCCCTCGGTGATTCCATCCACCATGTTTCAACTACCGTTGACATGGCGATGGCACTCGATCTTCAGCCCATGTTCTCCCTGGATCTCCACACTGAAACGTCACATATTCTTTTGCTGTACATGTACCCTGACATCTTTCAGGGTCTGACGTTATAGGTCCAAATGGGACTTTTTCTCTACTCCTTACTCAAAAATTTATTCTAGCTTTTTTATTCTCAGTCTTGGCTGGTAATATCACCATCATACAGCAACACACCAGACACAAAAAACTTGCTGTCAACCCAGACCCCTCTCTCTCCTAAAATAAACATTTCTAATAAGTCTGTAAAATCTGCCTGTTCTCTCTGAGAAGTATCTCTCAAATCCAGCCTCTCCTTTCCTTGAAAAGACTTATGACATGAAATTGGACACATGAAGAAAGCCCTCCTCGTTTCCCAGGTAATGGTCAATTTCATGACCTGTCCGGAGGTCAGGGTGGAATTCTCTTACAGTAGCTACAAGGCAATTACTAGCCATAATTCTGAAGTTCCACAGAATGAAAATGCCCAAGATATACCAATGCGAATGTGCTATCAGAATGCCATTTCTACTGCCAAGGCATATTTATATCAACAGGAATCATGATTAGAGCACAGAATGTTTTAAAATAGACTTTAGGAAGAATCAGTTGTAAATGCAGAAGCCGTACAACTACAGTGTAATCTCTGCCATCAAAAACACTCATCACCTGGAGTGGGGTTTTTGTTTCTTTGCAAAAATATGCTTACTCATGAGGCATTTGAAACAGCTCAGTGAATGCAACTCTGCTTTTAGAAATCACGGTGCTTTTCACGGCCGTCCAACAATTAAGTGTCATCAAGCGTTGAGCATTTGGGTCACTAAACTGTGTTCTGGTCAGGCACTCGGCGAACCTGCTGATGTCATAGAAAGCTTTGGGTCCTCCTTACACTGATGAGCTGTCTGATGTGACAGCTCCATTAGAATTCCAAATTTCCTGGGCCGTTCTGGGTCTGGTAAACCGTGTTACTGACATCGACCTGCATTTGCTGCAAATAGGCTCTTATAACCTGATGGGCCACAGTTGTCTCCTCTACACTGAAAACAAAACAAAAACAAGAATACCTCATTAATGAAGACCGATTTTGACATTTTCTGTACGCATCTTACACAAATTGACAAGAGCTCTTTCATCAGACAATTTGGTATCTTATTGCGTTCATGTCGGTGTATTGAATAATCTGATAAAATGCTAATTCCATTCTGAGGTCTTATAACAGTTTGTCCTTAGCATCACATCTATTTCATTGTGAACTGGCATGATTTGAAGATATTACTTTGAAAAACCTACACATTAATTCCCAAGAGTTCCAAAACTTATGATTATTTGATAATGAGATAGATTAGTCCTGTCATCCTAATGATATTTTTTCAATAAGTAAAAAATCTCCAACTATGCGTTTCATTTTTTTACTACTTTCTTCAACCTTTTTTGAGATTTATCAGCAACCCTTTTCTACAAAATATTGCAAAGCTAAAGTGGTTTCTGATGCATTTTGTTTCATTTTTTAAAAATCAGGGCTTTTTTTTTTTACAATAAAAAAGATGCCTTGTATGTTGAATTACACTTCTCCACTATAAAACATTCAAAATTAATTGTCTTTATTTAAGTATAAAAATAATGCATTCATATGGTTTTGAAAGTACACATTTTTATCTTTCATTTCTTTGGTGCTTTCTGTTATAATTTTTTATAACAACACATTTAACTGATGCTTTAGGCAATGTCAACTGGATAATCGCTTTGCTGCTTAATGAGATTTATATTAGGGTATAATATTTACATTCTACTCTGTAATCTTTGATACATCATTTACACTTTATCTAAAAGACCATGTTAAAACTAAAATACTATAAACAGCATTTGCAATATTAGGGTCATAGAAGCATTGCCTCTGCAGAAATGAATGGGGGGAATCAGACTCTTGGGGCAGGAAGTGTCATCAGTACATCACCAAACCAATGCCACTTGTCAGAGAAGGACCCATTCACCAAACTTTTGGGGGAACCATCACTTAAATGACTTTATACTCTTGTTTCACTCCTTGGTTTTCTGACTGTGGAGGGCAACAGAGCCTCAGGTTTTTCCCCTTTGGATGGGGTCTCAGTAGGTTGTAACCGACCATGCAGACTCCCCTGGCTGCTGACGGGATGTCAGCAGTGTGGAATTCCCATTCAGGTCACCTCCCCAGAGCATGGCATGGAAACCTGCAGCCTCTTTCGTGGCCACCAGGAGTAACGCAACCAAAGGTGCTCCATCCTGGACGACGTTTTGACTGAGGCTCTTGATCGGGTACTTGTGGATCAGAGACTTCGTGGACCCTCCACAGGAAACTTGACTGCCTGTTCACTCAGCACGGTTTGGATCTTACCCACTGGCTCTCCCCACTCAGGACACCTGCCTGACCATGACTGAAGTGGTCACTTGTGCTGTGGGGATATCAAGTGTCATCTGTGCTTTCCTGTGAGGAGGAACCAGGCAGCTCCAAGAACAGGACCTCACCGCAGCCACCAGGGACTAGAAAATGTCACCAGCCCCCGGGCAGGGGGCTTGCACCTGGATTACACCTGGCCTCTCTGTGTGCCCAGAGCAGGGGACGAGCCAGCCGTGTGCCACCGTACGTCCTCTCTCACTGGTACCCGATGCTTCACAATTCCTTCCTTCTTATATTTACCAGGTTTAAGGTAAAGAACCTCATTCAGATGCCATGAAGTTGAAACATCTGCCCAGCTCCCTGCTGCACAGTCGGGATCCAAGTGAAAACTTCGGGTATTTCCAGGGAAACTAACTCTTATTTCCATGTTCTTCTTTCCCCAAGTAAAATGAGAAGATGTACCGTTTGTGATGGGAGAACTTGAGAAGGACTAAAATCATCGCCATCACTAAGACCCAAGGAGCAACGCTGCCCTAATACCCTAGGTCACGTGCGCTCGACACTGAGCCTGAGCCCTGCCTCCCCCGCACGCGCCGTCACAGGACGTAGGAGTCCACGCAGGCCGGTGTCCTTGCCCCTCGGCCTGTCATCTTCCAACCAGAGCAGAGAAGAGTGGTTTGGGTTAGGGTTTTGATAGATCCCTCCTCCTAGAGAAGTTTCTCTTCTCTGGGTCTCCTGGCAGGACACAGAAAGCTGGGGAATCAGGGCTCCTTTGCGGAGGCAGCTGCCCTTGTGGGTGCTTTGCAGACCCAACAAGTCACAACTAACAGGTGGTCTTAATGTCTCATCGTGTGGCTCCCCACCCCAGGGAGCCTTGGCCTCCAGGCCCCCGTGCGAGGCGGCTGGGATGTCCCCCTGCACACAGCTGCTTTGTGTCAGAGCAGCTGAGCATGTTCCAGGGTCAAGGGCTGATCACTGATGACCTTCACATCTCTCTCTCATCTGTCTATCTATCTATCTATCTACCTACCTACCTATTTATCTACCTATCTACCTGTCTATCCATCTCTCTGTCTGTCTGTTCGTCCATCTATCTATCCATCTATCTATCTCTACTATCTATCTATCTATCTATCTATCTATCTATCTATCTATCTATATCCATCTCTCTGTCCGTCTATCTATTCATTTATCCATCCATCCATCCATCCATCTATTCATCTATCTATCTATCTATCATCTATCTATTTATCTATCTACCTACCTATGTATCCATCTCTCTATCTGTCCGTCCATCTATCTATCTAGCCGTCTCTCTATCTGTCCATTCATCTATCTATCTATCTATCCATCCATCCATCCATCTATCTATCCATCCATTTATTCATCTATTTATCTATCTATCCACCTATTTATCTGTCCATCTATCTCTACCATCCATCTATCTATCTATCTATCTCTATTCATCTACTTAATTTCTCACATTCCTTCATTCAAGCCACATCTTACAATTTAATTCTCTTTTACCAATCAACAGAATATCACTCTCAGCCAGTGATGACCAACAGCATTGCAGACATGATTAGCCATGGACTCATAACTACCCTAATAAAATAAGCTTATCTGGCGAAATTAATTTTGCCTTATCTTGACATCTCCAAATCAGCCCAACTCTAGACGGTTCCACAGAAGGACCTCAAAGATGACTAAGGTTTTCTGAGGAGAAATTAGACAATGAGATTAAACTATTTCGTCTGGAAATAAAAGTTATGAGGCTGCTTCATATCTTCAAGCATCATGAAACCTTTTATCTTGGCTTCCATGGAAGACAGACACGAGGAAATGAGCTTCTGTGGTAGTCTACTGAGGAGAGTAATAACAGTCCAGAGAGGGGGTCAGAAGAGAGAGGGCAGTGCCCAGAGAGCCTTCTGCTCTTGCCCTGCCTCCGTTCTTTTCACTGGCTAGTTCTAAAATTATGCAACTCATACAGGCTTCTATTGTGTATTTTCCAGACACAAACTAATTAGTGTGTTTGTGTGTACATGTTACCTCCGTCAACAGACACAATGGGACTGCATCCTATAATACACTGTTGTGCGGGAGATTGCCCCTTTACCAGCATGACTCAGGTGTCTTTACAGCGTATGTAGACCCGCCTCATCACAAGAAAGCTTAGACATTCTCCGTGGGTGTGTCCTCACTGAGTTCACCAGAGCTCTACTGGACCACCCGACCGACGGGGTTTCCATCTTGTATAGAACTCATGCCCATACCACTGCACACATGCATGAGTGTGTCCGTGAAATAATTTCCAGAAACGGAAATCAATTCTTAGGAAGGAACTTGTTGGATAAAAAAACAAGTTTATTTTTAACCCCTTATAGTTTTGAATAAATACTTACATCTTCAGGCTGATATTTGTCAATAAATAAACCAGGCATGCTCACACTTGAGCGGGCAACCCCACCACGTGGAGGCCTCATTACACGTGGATTGCTGGCTCTCAGCTCCTCGGAATTGCTGGTGTGGAAGGTCTGGTCTGGGGCTCTAGAATCTGTGTCCGTAACAAGGTCCCCAGTGACGCTGTTGCTGCTGGTCTGAAGATCACACTTTGCGAACCACTGGATCAAACCATCCACTTGCTTTCGAGAGAAGGGAGACATTGTCTGACCTCTGGGAGCCAGAGTTGGTACCCTCTCTTTTCTGAATGTGCTGGGACCATAACCTGCATCTCAGGTTTCCCTGGACTGTCCCTGCCAGGGTGAACGGGCAGACAGGTCCCTCAGAGGGGCCGGCTAGCCCCCTGTCCACTGCACCGCACCCAGAACTCTTGCATCCCAAGCCACCCTACCAGCACCCGCCCCTTCTCAGAGGGCAGCCTCGATGCCATATGGCTTCCAGGGGCATATAGCATGTCCTCTGGGCATTTTCCCTCCCATCATTTTAATGATGCCCAAGACAGATAACGCCAACCATCACCACCACCAAAGTCTTGCCCTGACACACAGTTATCCTGTTATTTTAGGATGACCTTTCCCTACTATATGGCAGGAAAACTTCACTTAGTGCCCTCTTCAACTTTACATTAAAAGCTCTCTCGGGGGACTTCCCTGGTGGCGCAGTGGTTGAGAATCTGCTTGCCAATGCAGGGAACACGGGTTCGAACTCTGGTCCGGGAAGATCCCACATGCCATGGAGCAACTAGGCCCATGAGCCACAACTCCTGAGCCTGTGCGTCTGGAGCTTGTGCTCCGCAACAAGAGAGGCCGCGACAGTGAGAGGCCCGCGCACCGCGATGAAGAGTGGCCCCCACTCGCCGCAACTAGAGAAAGCCTCACACAGAAACAAAGATCCAACACAGCCAAAAAAATATAAATAAATAAATAAAATATTTTTTTTTAAAAAAGCTCTCTCGGGGGTGGCCAAGCACGCGGTCACTACGAGATTAGACTCCATGGTGTACCGGCTTGTTTGCATCTGCTGGATGCTGTGTTTTAAACTGAAGGACCGGAGCCGAGGGGCTGGGGGAAGACATGAGTCCCGTCTCCCGGGACCCAGAGCCTCTGGGGCGGTTGCCTCTTAGACACTCACCAGGGGGGTCAGAGGATGTCAACCCAAAGCAGCTCCATGAAAAAGGTCACAGCTGCTCATACTGACACTTAACGAGAAAAACGGGCCCCTGGAACTCAGGTGCTGAGTCCTGGACTCCAGACCAGGCTCTGGTCCTTTCCAAGACCTGACTGTGGAGTCACTTGTGTGAGTTCTGCTCAGTTTCTCCAGGTGGCAATCACCGTGGTGCCTTCCATGGTGTAAAGCTTGACAAACTTGGAAGGACTTCCGCATGCATGGTTTCATTCACTCTGTGTCTTAGGAACACACCAGACCCTGAATTGCTTATCACCAACATCGGAATCATATTTTCGCTCATGGGAACCTCATGGCACCCTGTGAGAGAGGGACTGTCATTGTTAGCCCATTTTAGAGATGCAGTGACTGAAGTTGGAAGAGGTTGGATGACTTTTTTTGAGGAAACTCAGCTGGAAAGTGAAAGAGAACCCTTTCTAAATCCAGGTTCCAGGCTTTTCCATCACTCCTTTATTTCTGTTATTGAGTGAGATGATTCATAATAAGTAGCTAATATTTATTAAGTGCTTCTATATGCCAGGTGATATGGTAAGAAATTTTACAGAGATTACCTCTGGGTACCAACTTTTAAGACAGGTGCTACTGGTGTTACCATTTTACAGACGACTAAACTGAGGCCTGTATGGGGGAACTCACTTGCCTATTGCCATGAAGCTGGTGGTCATGGACCCAAGGTTCCAAACTCAGCAGTCTGTCCTCAGAGGTCCTGTTTACTGGCAGTTTCAGGTCCTGGGATCGTGAGCTTTATGGCAAGTGCTTCTCCATTCATTACCAGCCCTTCTCACTCTTTCTATCTGCAAGGCTGGCTTTTTTGAGAAAACAGCATTAACTGTCGACACTTGGTGTTCCTGTTGGTCAGTGGACCTACTGCTCTTGTTCCTTGATTGGGGCTGATCTCTCTCCACCACAGCAATAGTATTTGGCAGGCACATCACAGAAGTGACACCTACATTAAAGACGCCAGGTCAAGAGGAAAGCATGGGGGTGCCGCGTAGTCTGTGGAGTGGTCACCCCAGGGAGAGGATTGAGGGTTGAGGTTGAAAAGAGCCCAGAAATGCTCTGGAGCTTACAGCGCAGCTGGGTGTCTGCGTGGGGCGGGAGACATAGCCCCAGCGCCTGATGTCGGGAGGGAGCCGGGATCACATGGCCTCGACTTTGCCCCGATGATGAGGCTCCATCGTGAGGAGACAGGGTGTCTCCAAGAGGCCGCACTGACTCTGAGGACAGTCTTTGCATTTTGGGGTGCAGAGAGGCTAGGCGGGATTCTTGACCACACTCTTGGAGAGTAAGGTGCTGGGTGCCCTGAGACAAGGGGCTGCAGTGGGATCTGGCCTCTGGGTCAGCTCCCAGAGACAGGCAGCTGACCTCTATGGGGGAAGCAGAGTGACCCCACTTACACCCCTTCAAGCCGTCCTGATGGAATGCCAGACCTCTGAGGGTCTCTGAGAAACTGGAGCTGAGCTGGACCCCAAATCAGACTCCATGCCTGGGCAGCAGGAAATCAGCTGAGGGGCTGGGGCTGCTCCAAAGGGGACTTCAGCCAGCTCAGGAATGTCCTCGGGACCCCAGGGTGCAAGCTGCTGGGCAGCCCCCAGATAGGATTTCTTTCATTTGTATCATTTATTGCATTATTATTGAACAAAAGCATTGTTCAATAACAGGCTGAATAATAATCTTCAGTGATGCCTGGGAATTCCCTGGTAGTCCAGTGGTTAAGACTCCACGCTTTCACTGCCGAGGGCGTGGATTCAATCCCTGGTCAGAGAACTAAGATCCTTCAAGCCACGAGGCTCGACCAAAAAAAAAAAAAAAAAAATCAACCTATAAAAAAAAATAATAATAATCTTCAGTAATGCGTAATCTCTAGGCCTCACAATCTTGCCAGCTTAAGTGTTATTCGTTAAATTGTATCCCCCAAAAAGCAATGCTCAGAGCCCCAACCTGGTTCCGGTGATTGCGACCTTATATGCAAATAGGGTCTCTGCAGAGGTCATCAACCTCAGTCGAAGTCATACTGGATTAGAAAGGACTCTGATCCAGTGACTGGTGGCCTTATTAGGAGAGGGACGCGTGGACACAGACATGGAGACGAGGCCGAGGGATGAGAGCAGCAGAGGCTGGAGCGATGCCACAGCTGGCTGAGGACCGCCGAGGCTGCCTGCGCCCTCAGCAGCTGAGAGAGGAGGGAAGTCCTCCCCGGCCCTTCCCGCGGGCGCACGGGCCTGCAGACACCTCGATTTCAGGCTTCTCCCCTCCAGAACCACAGGACAATGAACTTCTCTGGTGTTAAGCTGCCCCTTTTGTGGCCGTGTTTCAGCGGCCCCGGGAAACTGAGACACGGCTATCACCCTCGTTTTCCGAACGAGGACAGTGAGCCCAGAACATTCGGTCACTCTGCACGGAGGTGGCCCTGCCAGTCTGGCCCCGAGGCCTTTCTCCCATCCACCCAAGAATGGCCCAGATCCACCAGGGTTTCCTAGGCGTCTGTGCCCCCAGGCTGGCTCCCAGCCTGCGCCGAGGGGTCACTCTGCCACAGGACCTCAGCCTTCCCAGAGGCAGCTGGAGGTGTCGGGGCCGGGTAGCTCCTGTGTCACTGGGCCCCACGCACCCGCTACGGACACTGCAGGGTCAAGGGTGGTGCCACATGCCCTGATTGAGTTGTTGGCATGTCTGGCACTGCAGTGACGCTCTGTGGGTGCCGGTGCGTCACCAAGGAGGAGGCCCCCTTCCCGTGAGTGTCAGGGTCACGGCCAGGGGCAGGGCAGTCGGTCTCAGTGACAGGGTCCCTTAATCCAGGGCTGGCGCGTGGCACGGGGCCAGCACCCCAGTCAGCACCCCACGTGGCTCTGACAGGCTGGTGCCCTGCGGTCCGGCGGGTTGGTCACGAGACGTGAAACCACAGTCGGCAGTGACCCGGGGCCCGGGCAGCCCAGAGCTGCCACCCCCTGACCTTCAGGGAGAGCGCGGGCACCCTCAGGGATGGGTCGGGCCCGGGGTGTGTGTGCGTGTGTGTGCGCACACGTGAGGGAGCGTGTGTGCCTGCACGTGTGTGTGCTTGAGTCCACTGGGGCGTCTGGGGGCTCACAAGCCAGAGTCCATCGCTCACAGCTTGGAGTCTGCAGGGGCGGGGAGCTCTCCGGGGTCGCTCTGGTAAGAACGTGAGTCCCATCACGGGGCAGGCGCTGGACCCTCACGGCCCGGCTCATTTTAATCTCCCCCCAAAGGCCCTGCCTCCAAATGCCATCACGCGGGGGTGAGGATTCCAACACGGGAATTTGTGGGCACACAAACTTCCAGATCCCAACAGTGAGAGTGTTTGTGTGTGCATGTGCATGTGTGTAGGTGTTGGTGTATGTGAGGGTGTCAGAGTGCGCACGTACACGTGTGTGTGTTGTGCGTATGTGACTGCATATGTGTGAGGGTGTGTGAGTACATGTGTACAGGTGTGAGCGCTGTGTGGTGTGTACTTGTGTGCATGTGTGTATGTGTGCGTGTGTACTTGTGTGCATGTGTGCGTGTATATGTGTGTGTGTGTGCTTGTGTGCATTGCATTGCGTGTGTGTACATGTGTGCGTGTGTGTGTGTGTACTTGTGTGCGTGTGTGTGTACATGTGCGTATGTGTGCATGTGTACTTGTGTGCATGTGCGTGTGTGTGCATGTGTGTGAGCGTGCAGCAGGGCGGGCCGTGGACGGCAGGGGGACGGGCAGAAGGCGTGAGCGCCCAGGAGGGCAGTGACCTGCCCACTCCTCTGCAGAGCCATCCTCCTGGGAAAGGGCCTGTGTTTGGCGGGCACGGTGCCCTGCTTGACTCGGAGTGTGCTGCCACCTAGTGCCTGTCGTGCAGAAGGACAGCCTCCTGAGAGCATCTCCCTCTGACCTGGTGGTCGGTCAGCTGGCTCTGGTCCTGAGTGTTTGGTCTCTGGGCTCGGACAAGGAAGGACACATCGCAGCAGGCAGGGGTCGGTGGGAACTGAGAGCCCAAGCCCACCCTCGGAAGCCCCTTCTGTGACATTCATCCCCAAACGAGGGTCCTCAGCCCCCTGCTGTGAGCGGGGCCCTGATGGGTCCAGGCATCAGAGGGCGAGGACTGATCCCGGCCTCCTTTGCCGTGGGCGCCCCCACTGACCCTCCTGGAGATCGGTTCCCCTCCAGCAACGTCACTTGTCATCAAGGACCCAGCAAATTCTCTGAATGTCAGTGAAACTTCACTGCGCTGCTTTGTCTGAAGCTGCCGTGTGACATCCTCACTCTCCACAAATACGCGTGGAAATTACTGGAGCCTTTTACGAGAATAAGGAAACGCACTAAGTGCCTTCCCCATAGGGGGTCCCCTCGGGGTCCCAGGGCTCTGCCTGCAGACAAGTTCCCCAACCTCTGGGGTCACTAATCCACTTTCTACTTTGCTCCAATTCCAAGAAAATTGCATTGTATCATTTTTAAATCTAATTAATTCTGAAAGCATACTTCTCCATGCCTCCTCAGACAGTGCTTACAGAATCATCTGATGGCTTATGACTATTATTCTTTGTTTAAAAACAGTCTGTTCAGGGTTTTTTTCTTGTACGCCACAGGACGGGATTTAGGAAATCATTAACAGTATATGCAGGGTTACACCATGGTCCGAACACATAGCAAGACTGTTGCTGAGCGATTTGGAGTCCCAGACGGTGCTCCGTGGCCGCCAGGAAAGCATCCTTGCTCCTCAGCTCAGTCCTGTGCTCAGGGCCAGCCCCCCGCCCTTCCTTCTTTGGTGGAGACAACCAGTGGACCCCAGCCCTGTCCCCCACGGTGGATGAAGCCTGTCAGACACATGAGGAAGGCTGCGAGGCCAGCCACCAGCCTGCACTTTCCAAGCACAACAAGCCCCAGTCCAGGGCCCCTGCCAGGCCTTGCTTCCCTAATTGCTACCTTTTCCACACACCGAGTGTCCCCAGCCCCGAGCTCTTAGCTCTGACGCTGGGGTCGGGGCGTCTGATGTCACTAAACTAAATAAGGCAAAAACCACAGGGAAGGGAAAAGTCACCAGGTGTTGGGACTCTTCAAACAGATGGGAAAATACTGTGAGAAAGGGACCCTTGTCAATACGAGGTCTCCTTAGGATGGCAGTGATGAAACAGAAAGCTTTGGAAAAGAGCAAATAAAATAAGTCAAACCCTCCTTATGTCCTTTTCAAAGTTACAGTCTAAGACTGCAGTGTCTGGGATGTCATGTTAACAGATGGAAGGGTCAGACCGGCCACAAGGACCAGAAGAGCGGAGGGTCCAGGTGGACGTCTCTCTGTCTAGGGCCCTCCCCTCCTGCCATCCCCAATATTCCCAGACATGCCTTTGCCAATCAAAATTGAACATGTTGCTTTCCTTCTTAAAAACTATGGTATCTCCCTAATTTCTGAATCTATAGGCCTTCGCAGGCTGTATTAGTTATCAACTGCTGTGTAACAAAACTTACTGCTTCAAGCCACAAGCACTTGTTATCTCATGGTTTCCATGGGCCCAGGAATTCAATAAGGTTTTAGCCAGGCATGGTTTAGAAAGTAGGTTTGTTTTTATTCAGGTTTGGTGAGACCAACAGATCAGGAGGCAACCACCAATGACAAGATAGTTTGTTACACTCTCAGGTCCCAAGAGGAGGGGCACCCCCCACGCTGCCACCAACGCCACTCCCCACGGGGCCATGCAGGGAGCAGCAGGAGGCCCTCACCAGACACCCAATCTGCTGGCACCTTGATCTTGGACTTCCAGCCTCCAGAACTGTGGGACATACATTTCTGCTGTTTATAAGCCGCCCAGTCTATATGACGTTATAGTAGCGGAAACGGACTAAGACACTTGCTGTCTCTAGGAATCAGCCGGCCCCAGGAAGGGCACTGTCTCCAGTGTCAGCAAGACCCCAGATGTCAAAACATCAGGAAATACAGAGAATAAATGGTAAGATTAATAGGGGTGTTTCTGGCTCACGGCTCAAGGGAGCTGGAGGGCCCTTTTTAATGTCATTCCCATGGCTGTTGGCTGGAGGCCTCAGTTCCCGTCACGTAGGTCTCTCCACAGGGTTGTCTGAGTGTCTTCACAACATACGTCTGGCTTCCCCCAGAATGAGTGTCCCAGAGAAGGAGCAGAGAGGAACCACAGGGCCTTTTCATGACCTTGTCTCCCAAATCACACACCGTCACTCCCGCTTGCTCCTCTATGTCAGAAACAAATCTCGGAGTCCAGCCCATGCTCAAGGGGAGGGTAATTAAACTCCGCCTCCTTAAGGGAAGTGCTTCAAAGAAGCTGTGGATGTATTTTAAACCCACCACACAGGCTATTTCTATTCTGTGCCCCTTCCAGAGCTTTGACCCCATCCCTTGCTTTTCAACCAAGGGCTCACATCAGAGGCACCTGGGGAGTTTTTCCAAATCCACATGCCCAGGATGCTCCAGTTCAAACATCCAGAGGAGGGGTCCCCCCAGCCTCCTTGTGGAAAGTGCCCGTGTGACTCGGATGCACCCTCTGACCGTGAAAACTGCCCTGCAGCATCAAGACGTGTCTGCCACTACCCACGTGCTGTGCACCCTGGCACTTCCGTGCACTCCAGGGGCAGCTTTCTCAGCCAGCAGGCCCTTTGTCCTCGTCTCTCTGGGGAATGCTATCCTCGTCTTCACCCAGCTGCAGGGCCACGGGCTACCGGAACCCCTCTCAGAGCCCTTGTCTGGCACAAGGAATTGCTCCCTTATCACTTTTCCCAGATCTCTCTGGACACACCTCCCGTGCGGTCCAGAGCACCGGATAGTAGCACCAGAGTGTGTGTGCTTTTCTTTCCAGCCAGATGGGGGCCTCCTACAGGGACATACATTTATAATCCTGTCCCCAGCATCTGTCCTCTGGGGGCAGAGGAATTATGTTGGGGAAATGAATAATGAAAAGAATAAAGAGCGGTCAGTCTCTGAAAGCACCTCTGAAAGGTGTTTGGGGAGCGGCAGTTTCCCTTCCTCAATGGTAGCTGAGTCCTCCAGACACTTAACTTCCTGCAATTATGAGCTTCTGTAAAGATCTGATAAAAACTCTCCCAGCGATGGTTTGTTCTGATCCAGGGTGTTTGTTCCCTTGTCCTCAAACGTGCTCGTCTCAATTCTCCTGGCGACTTGCACCCTTTTTGTCTTCTAGCTCGGTCACCCACTACTGCCCCCACCAGGCTTACCTTCCCTTGGACATTCTCTGGTCCAGGCTCACGTCCTGAGTCTCTGAAGCCCCAGCAGCCGTGGGATGATTTATCCTTCCTTAGGGAGTGTCTCCTATTGTTATCTGGTTGTTTTACGTGCTTGTCTGATCTCCCAACTGTCCCATAAACCCTTGAGAGCAGGGCTGGGTCTTCTACCCATTTGGTCCTCCACACATGCGTGTCGGCTTATACTCAGCCTTCAGCAATTGTGTGTGGATTGACGGATGTTTCTAGCAGCTCCACCTCTTAGATAACATCTTCTACCTGCTGTGTAAAGGTGTGATTCCAACTGCATAGAGTTCCTGCCATTTCTCAATAAAAACATAGATACAAGGTGTCCTAAGTGTGGCATCAGGTTGTAGGAAATGACGGGCTCGCTGTATTCTGAACTGGCTGGACTGCATCCAGAGTCACGTGTTTGGTTCTAGGTGCCATCAGGGAAGGTTAAAGGACCCGGAATAGTTCAGATAGTGGCTCCCATTTCTCTTTTTAAAGGAGAACTGGGCTTCCCTGGTGGCGCAGTGGTTGAGAGTCCACCTGCCGATGCAGGGGACATGGGTTCGTGCCCCGGTCCGGGAAGATCCCACGTGCCGCAGAGCGGCTGGGCCCGTGAGCCATGGCCGCTAAGCCTGCGCATCTGGAGCCTGTGCTCCGCAACGGGAGAGGCCACAGCAGTGAGAGGCCCGTGTACCGCAAAAAAAAAAAAAAAAAAAAAAAAAGTGGAGGAAGGAAACAAGAGGAGAGAGTAGGAAGGAGCTGTGACCGCAGAGACAGAACCAGAGTGATGAGATGTAAAAAAACAAAAACAGAAAAACCCAGTGGGCATTGCTGAGAAGTTGGAGGATGGGGTTACAAGCCAGGGAGCGTGGCGGCCTCTAGAGGCTGGAAAGAGCAAGGACACGCATTCCCCACCGGCGCCTCCAGGGAGGAACCAGCCCTGCCTGGACCCGGACCTCAGCCCGGGGAGACCCAGGTCTGACTTCTGACCTGTGGGGCTGTAAGATACTAACCTTGTGTTGCTCTCAGCCATTAAGTCTGTGGTGATTTGTTACAGCAGCCGTGGGAAGCTAATGCAGGCACTGGCCGTGGGAAATATTGTTTACTGAGACCCTTGGTAGACAAAGGGCTTGCAAAACAGGGACTAAAACACAGGGAAAGATGGAGAAAATTTTATCAAGATTACCTTGATTTTTTTAAATAAGGAAAGTTTGTGTGCACTGAATTAATCCCTTTGTACTGTACTCTCCTATTTCCTCCCTGGCTAAGAAAACTCACCTCTACGTGTGTGTGTGTGTGTGTGTGCACGCACATGTGTGTGTTCACACATTCCCTCAACTAGTACACATGTATTTAGAGCAGTCTATGAACACGAAACTGGAGTCAAGGAATTTTTTTTAAAACAAAAGATAAGGGCTTCCCTGGTGGCGCAGTGGTTGAGAGTCCGCATGCTGATGCAGGGGACACGGGTTCGTGCCCCGGTCCGGGAAGATCCCACATGCCGTGGAGCGGCTGGGCCCATGAGCCATGGCCGCTGAGCCTGCACGTCCGGAGCCTGTGCTCTGCAACGGGAGAAGCCACAGCAGTGAGAGGCCCACGTATGGCAAAAAAAAAAAAAAAAAAAAAAAAAAGATAAGACTGACCCCCTCCTCAAAAAATTCATAGTTTAAAGAAGGAGGAAAAGTGATGTGCATGATAAATACCACAGTTCGTAGGCAACTGGGAAGTATCACAGCACAACATGCCTGGGGAGTGTCTCAGTGTGATGTGGCTGTGAGTTTAATTTAATTTGAATTTACGTTAAAAATTCTACCCACCAAGGTTAAATTTAAAAATTTTAAACCATAAGAAAAATCAAAGACAAAGCTAAACTAATAAAAATATTTGCAATTTTTTCCCAGAACTTCTCAAAAATCACCTGAATAAAACAGAAACTAAGCACCCCATAGATAGTTACGCAAATGACATGAACCATTGTTTCAAGAAAAAAAATCAAAGCATCCTTTAATGTATTAAAAGGTGCTCAACCTCACTCATAACCTCATAATAAGAGGAACGAAAACAGGCACTTTTCACCTGTAGACATTTCTAGAAAGCTTAATCGTACATTCGGTTGGAGGCTGAGACATCATCGTGAGCATCGCTGGCGGGAACTTCAGTCTGAACCCTCGTGAAGGGAAGATTCACACCATCGGGCGGAATTTCGAACACTGATGCTCTGTGACCCAGAAATCAATTTCTAGGAAGTTACTTTGCAGATATACTTGCCAGGGTTATTTATGGCAGGATTTTTGGTAACAGTAAAGTGTTAGAAAAACAACCCAAAAGTCCATAAATAGGGGACTAGCTAAAATGAGTATGATGCATCCGTATAACGATGTGTGCAGCTGTAAGGAAGAGCGGAGAGGTCTCTGTGGAGTGATGCTTTGGGATCGCCAAGGGAATAAACTCATAGTAAAAGAAGCCACGCTCAGAAGTGCGCTTACTATGAAAACTCTTGTCTTAAAAAAGAAAGAAAACTATACACATGGTTTTTGTTTTCTTTCCCATGCATTCACAAACACTGGAAGCATGTAAGTGGTAATGATAGACTTTTCCTGGGGTGATGGGGAGAGGGCATGAGGAGGAGGTGGGAAAATGGATCAGGAGACAGGGTCCTCGGTGTTTCTCTTTTTATACATTTTTAAATCATGTGAATATGTTACTTATTCAAAAATTTACTAAATAGTTTTTTCAATACAGGTGACACAAGTTTCTCTGGCTCTCATCCGAGCCCTGCGACCTCTGTAAAGACGGGGCACCCTGTAGCTCTGCTCTGTCCCTGGTGCTCCTGTTAGGAAGAGCAGTGGCCACGGAGCACGTGTTGTGTACCAGGCAGGGGGCCCAGCAGTCTGTGTTATGCCACTTCCTCCATGGTTAGATTAGATTAGATTAGATTAGATTAGATTAGAATGCCCATTTCACAGGGGAACATACTGAGGCCTGGAAAGGCTGAGAGATGGCCCCAAGCTCACAGTGAGTTAACACAGAGCAGGTGTTCAGACCCAGATCCCCATCACTCCAAGGTCTCATCCACAGGCTGCCATGGCGCCCCACCTTCCCCCCTGATCCCTGGCGCAGTGGGACCCTCCATCAAGGGGGTTTACTGTGCTTTGAGGACGAGTGATCCCCAGAGAGGGTGGCATCGAGGAGACACGGGGGGGTGAGGTGTCTGGGAGATCCACACTCAGTCAGCTCCTCTGGGACATTCCAGGTGACGTTTGAGGTTGTTTTTGTGAAAATTAGCAGAAACCCATCTCAGAAAGGCTATTTCTCCCCGGCATGTTGCCGCCAGACTGGGCTCCTTGGAAACTGTTCTGTGTCCCCAAGCATTTGTGGATCACAGAGGACAACAGTCTGCCAGGCAGGGCGGGCGTGTTCAATAACCCACATGGGAGTGTCCCAAGGCTGCCAGAGCAAAGTTACACCAACGGGGGCTTCAAACCACAGAACTTGATTCTACCCTGGTTCTTGCATGCAGGAGTCTGAAATCAAGGTGTCAGCGGGGCAGTGAGCCCTCCGAGGCTCTAGGTGGGAGCCTTCCTCCCTCTTCTAGCCTCTAGTGGCCGTGGTGTCCCTTGACTTATAGACGTATCTCGCCACCCTCCGCCTTATGGTCCCGTGGCGTTCTCCCCGCGTGACTCTGTCTTCACGTGATGCTTCTTCTTCCAAGGACACCAGTCGTATTAGGTTAGCACCCACCCTACTCTATTATGACCTCAGCTTATCTCATGACGCCTGCGATGACCCTATTCCAGATAAGGTCACAGTCACAGGTAACTCGATTTAGGATGTGAGCATATCTTTTTGGGGAGACACTATTCAAGCCATAATAATAGAACATAATCAGGGAGCGGGAAGCTCTGTGCAGCTGTTTTAGACAAGAGTCTGTGAAACTGAGTCATTAAGTTACTGCTTTACTATCTGTAACGCTAATTTTCAAGAACATATAGATTGGGTGAGGTATTGGACAAGAAGCCTTCCATCATGCAACTGGCGGGCAAGGATTCAAATTTTCCCCACAAAAGTTGAAAAGAAACCGAACTACAGTTGTGAATCCAATGGCCAGCATAAAGTAGAGACTCAGGGGAACCAGTAAGTCACGAGGGAGAGAGGCTCGGGCGCCCAGCTGGGGGGCGGGAAGACCACCAGGGCATGTGTCCCCCCAGGCCACTGAGACTCCTGGGAGACTAGATTTTCTAAGGAAACTGAAAGGCAAGGGTGAACTTGATGGTCACAAGGACTCTGCAGGGAGCCTGGCCTTGGACACACACCCTGGCATAACCCACAGTCACACGGTTGGGTCTTAGAGAAAAAAATGCTTCAGTAGAAACTGCAAGAGCTCTGCCAGGAAAGGGTCTGTAAATGCGGGGGACAAACAGCCCAGCGTTGGAGGCCTTCTAAGGAGGCTTTGGCTCCTGGAGGCCTCAGGACCTTGGGCTGGTGCCTGGTGGGAGACCTTTCATGGATAAAGCCTATGCTGGTTGCTATTTAGAATCTCTGACAAAGGGCAGCTGTTTTAAGGTCAACAGCGCCTCTTCAGCTTCACCAGATCCCTCCTTGACCAGAAGTTGCTTGTGGGACCCATGAATGCCCAGCCGAGACAGGGGACCCCCTCTCACACACAGCGGTCCACCCGTCTGCCCTCTCTCCTCTCGGCAGATGTCGTACAGGGGGCTCGTGCAGGATCGGGCAGCCAGGAGGGACACGGAATCAAAGGAAGGGGGAGAATGCTCTCCCAGTGTCCCAGTGGAAGCTGGTAGCTCTTTTCCTGTGGGTAGGACATGTATCAATGACATGGTTTGTTTCTGGTGTCATCAGGGTGGCAAGTCCCTTTCTTGGAACTCACAAAGCAAAGCGCCCTCTCGGACAGACAGAGCCGGGAAAGGCTCACGATGGGCATCACCAAGTGGATAATGAGAGTGCATTTTCTTTTTTCTTTTTTTCCTTTCCACACAAAAGCATCTACCTACTTGTTTGAACCAATAGGCCATAAGGACAGACAGAAATGGTCACATCTGACTTCATGTAAGTGATTAAGCCTTTAAAACTCTCCATGGAAAACCATCCCAGCCTCTTAGAATTGCCATCTCCCAGTTGTAACGGGGTGGAAATGAATTGTGTGTCCACATTCCTGGAGGCCGCCAGCCCGTTGGTTTGAGGCCCCCTTGGGATTTTCTAGTGCCGTCAACAAGCGTCACGGCGGAGGGGCGGCAGGCCAGGCTGGTGGACGGGCACATTCTCTTTTTAATTAGAACAAGTCAGGAAAGTCTCACGGAGGGAACAAGGCTCAGGCTCCCTAAAGGCCCCTCCACATCCGCCTCCTCCTCCCCGAGCATTCAGTTGCCATCAACAGAGCCAGATGAGAATAGAAACCTCACAGACACTCTGTCTTGTTTTGCTGGGACATTTCGGCATATTCTCATGGATCTTTCAAAGGAACACAATTATCCGATCCTTCTTAGGGGCAATTAAACTGTGGAAGGAAAGGCACCTCCTGCCTCAGCCCCCGGAGCCTGTCTTTCCGAATCACATGAGCAATGGTTAAACCATAAACACACTCCAGGGAACCTTCCCAGGAGCAGCTGTGCCCTGTGCAGCATGGAAGGGATGACATAGGCCCCTGGCTTCCCCAGCACCCCCTGTCCCTCTGGAGGGGTCTTCTCAATGTATTTCTAGTTGCAAATACAGGAGAAGGCGGGCCACCCCACTCAGGGTTATTTCCCAGTCCTGGAAATGGAAGGGAGCAGAGATGCTGAAACAGTAGCCAAGGACTTGTGGGTCCCCTGAAGTGGCCACCAACCCTGGTGAGGGTTGACCCTCCCGAATACAGAGGGTGATCTCACTTTGAATGGGTCCTGGGGCCACGGGGGTCTTTCTTGGGTAGACCACCGGCTTCCTAAAAAGAGAAGGAGGATTGTTTGCACAGAGGGAAGTTGTAGTCTTAATACTGTACTCTGTCTGCCTCCCTGGGAAGTCCAAGGAATCGGGCAAAGTCTTCACCTGAGCCAGAAAATGTCAGACCTAACGCCAAGAGATGGACGGTCGGCCCTCAGCACGTGGTTTGCTGGGCGCTCTCTGGACCATCTCTTTACCTCTCTGTAAAGGTGACACAGAGGCCACCATCGACCTGGTTCAGTTGTCATAAAGCTTAAATGAGATGGTGTAGACAAAACACATATTACGTACCTGTCACGTAGTAGGAACTCTGTAATGCTAACCATGGAGTACATTGTGAAGCTGAGAGCTTCCCTTCCCAACACGAAGGCTGAGTTATTCACAGTCATCACTCAAGACAGAGCAGAAGGAAATCTAGGCTACTTGTTGAGACTAACCAAGTCTGCTCACAAGGAAAATCACAACTTGTCCTCAGTCAACAACTCCGTAAATATTATTTCCACAGAGGGTTAAAGTTTGGGTTTGAGGAGTGAGTGGTAGCTTTGCTCATTCAGGTGGCTTTTAAAAAACAGGATGGGGAAACAGGCTTCATTCAGCCAGATGCTTCTAAGGACAAACATACCAAGAAGGGCCGAGGAACCTCCCCTGACGTCCATTCTTCAGAGAACAGACAACCAGATAGCCCTCCTGGTAGCATTTTCCAGGCGAGAGTCCCAAGTTTTCCTGGACCTCATTCTCACCCTCCTCAAGGAATCAGGATGGAATTACCTCTTCTTTTCTGGATACTGGCCATCCCCAGCGCCAGCTATAAATAGAAGCAGCCTGTCTGAGGGAAGGGCCCTCTCCTTCAAAACTAAACCACCCCAAATCATAGACCTCTTTTCTAAAACAATAAAAAATATATAGGCAAGGTCTCGATGGAACTATTCGCCCACCACACTGAAAAAATAGGATGTTTAACTTCAACGAACAAGAATAACTCTGGTCTCAAGCGGTCACAACATAGAACTTTTATATTTTTTATTTTTCAACTTTCAGTCTGGCCTCTGTGGGTGTGTTGCCTGCAATGCAACCCCAGGGCTAAATCAAAACTCTTGACCTTTCACTTAAAGGCAAATGAAAGGCAATTGCTATGCTGTCAAATTGTAAATAATAAATGGAACCATTATTTGGAGGGTTTCCAGTTCTGATAAGTAGCAAGATTATTTCGGAAAATCTATAGCAGAGACCAGTATAATTGTAACTTAAACTTGTGTGGTGTTCAATACAAAGTTGTCTCCAAAACTAGCGTGGTTTTCCAGCAATAACCTGCCTCCGATACAGGACTGCCCACAAGTGAATGCATGTATCAGATCTGTTTCCTGTCCAGTGTATTTTTTAAAAATACACTTGCCAACATTTGAAAGCTGCGTAAAGTCCTTCCCAACAGTAAAAACAAAATCATCCATGTCGTTGGGCCAAAGCTTTGACATTTTAAAAATCATAACAGTGAAGAATAAACTCAACCTATAACATGAGCTACTGTTAGAAATCTTGTGCGAAAGACGCGTCAAATAGAGAAAGTTAAAGACCACTTGCTAAAATGAAACCGTTTTCCTTGGGCGTCAGTATGGCTTGAATTGTATCCCCCCAAAATTATATGTTGAAGCCCTAACCCCCGGTACCTCAGAATGCACCCTTATTTGGAAACGGGGCTGTCGCAGATGTAATTAGTTGACATGAGGTAACCCTGCAGTAGGGTGGCCCTAATCCAAGGGCTGGAACCTTTACAAGAACAGAAGAACATCATGGGACAACGGAGGCAGGGATCCGAGTGAGACACCCACAGGCGAAGGGCGGGCAGCCAGCCCCACAAGTGCGACGAGAAGTCAAGAAGGATTCCTCCAGAAGAGTCCCAGATGGGGGCACAGCCCTACTGACACCAACACCTTGATTTCAGACCTCTGGCCTCCAGAACGGTGAGAATGTAAATTCCTGCTGTTTGAAGGTGCCCAATTGCTGTGCTGTGTCCCAGCAGCACCAGGAAACCAACACAGGCATATACATGGCATCAATATCATGGAAGGCTTGGGTCTCCAGGCTCTAGACATGAACCGGCTCTTAAGAATACTTTCCTGGCTGCGCCCTGGGCACTCTTGGGCTGGGGTGGTTGCAGGGGGGAGGTGCGTCTGCTTCTGTTGCCCCATCAGCATTTCCTTCTACAACATCCTCTGCCCTCTGAGCATCCTGGCTGCCTTCCCTCTGGGCTTTGACAGGGCGGGCTGGAGCAGTTGACATTTCCGGCTCTGCAGATCTGCCCATCTTCTGAGCAGTCTGAGTCCCAGCAGGATCTGGATTTCCCTTGGTTGGCCCTGAGCTACCAGGGAGCGTGGTCTCTGCCATTCCCTTTTCCATGTCCCCAAACGGTCACCGTGATGCAGACTGTCCTCCCTCTGCCCTCCTCCCCCTCCCACCAACACACACGTGGGGCAACACGGCTGCACCCTACAGGTGTGCTTCTGCACCCCAGGAGCACCTCCAGGGAGGAGCACCTCAGTGAGAGTGAACAGCTCTGTCCTCCGTCACCCCCCCACACTCCCCTTGGTGCTACTTCAAAAGGCGTATTGCATTTGCTTGTTTCTACGTGCACGCCATGTGTTCAGGCTGG
Source organism: Hyperoodon ampullatus (assembly GCF_949752795.1). Classification (NCBI taxonomy): domain Eukaryota; kingdom Metazoa; phylum Chordata; class Mammalia; order Artiodactyla; family Ziphiidae; genus Hyperoodon; species Hyperoodon ampullatus. The sequence goes on along the minus strand of NC_136929.1, from coordinate 3,399,849 downwards.
ACAGGTTCATACATGAGATTCATTTCTGCTCTACCATTTTCTCAACCAAACAGGACCAAGCTGAAGTCAACTTTGGCCCATCCATGCCTAATCTTAACCAAATCCCAGCCACGAAACAGGTGGTAAGTATATAAGCAAAAACAACTTGTTAAAGGATATTCCAAAAGTATAAAGTGTGCACACATGCAGGCACACACACACACACACACACACACACACACACACTCCGCTGAAGATGATTTAAAACTGGGGGTACAGAGAGACACATAAAAATTATTAGTACAAGGTGAACTTAGTGGAAAATCTGTAATAAATTCTATACTTAATTTCCTATAGAACCTCTGTATCAAATCTGTGCCCCCTTCCTTGTGCAACTGTGCAGAATTGGAGGTGACTCAGCTCCAGCTGCTGTAACAAAGGACCACAGTCTCATCAGCTTAAAGGACAGACGTTGATTTCTCAGGTTCGGAGGCTGGAAGTGCGAGGCCAGGGGCCGGCACAGTTGGGTTCTGGTGAGGGCTCTCCTCCCAGCCTGCAGACTGTGCTCACAGTGTTCTCCCTGTGCTCACAGGCCTCTCCCTGGACTCAGTGTGCACACAGAGAGAGCTCTCTCCTCCTCTTATAAGGCACCAATCCCATCGGGTCAGGCCCCACCTTGCCCTCATTTAATCCTGATACCTTCTTACAGGCCCATGTCCAGCACAATCACATTGGGGTAGGGGCTTTGGCCTAGGAATTTGAGCAGGGACACAGCTCAGCCCTCAGCCGGGGATACCCAGTGTTGTGTGGCCTTTTAAAGTTACCCAATTTTTGCTGTTTCTGATGCCCTCCAGTCTTCATTTCAGTCTTTGGTGGTCCCGGGAGATGCAGGCAGACTGATAACCTAAAGGAAGGTTTACAAAGGGGCCGTCTGCCGGGGAGGGGGCAGGGTTTGGGGGACCAGTAACATTTAGTGCAATAGATGGGGTCACCGGCCTGAGCACTGGGAAGACAGGGAAGGGGGCGGTGCCCACAGTCCTAGAGCAGCCCTAGGGTATGAGAAGGCTGTGGCAGCGGCTGCAGCCTTTAGAGAGAAATGCAGCCCCCAGTGCTCCCTGTTGGGGCTGAGGAGACACCGGCCCTCCTTCTCCCCTGCCCTCCCATCTCCTGCCGGGCCTGCGCTGGCCCATCAACAGAAGCCAGGGCCCAGAGGGTGTGTGTCTGCCGCCCGGGGAACGGAGCAGATGGGAGGCTGGAGGTGGGTCCACAGGGGCAAACAAAGGAATCCTGCAGGGGACGCATTTCTAAAACTCCCCTTATCATCTGTGGAATGAGGCGATGGCTTAGTAAGCTGAGGGCACTCCAGAAGCACAGTGGGGATTTTTCACTTACTTCTGGAATTTTGAGCATCTCAGGAAAAGTCCACAGTTCATCACCCTGCGTATTACTCAGTAACCGCAGGACTCCAGGAAACCACAAAAGAAGGTTAACCATGCATCTGCTGGAAGGAAGACATCAAAGCAAACAGCTCATCATCGTTTCTCCAGACGCCGGTTCATGGGTCAGGTGTGGACCGGGGCCTGGAAGCAGCAAGGAAAGGAGCGGCCCCCTCCGGCCTCGGTGGACAGAGGACTCAGGAGCCTGTCCCTCTCACAGGAGGCAGGCTGTCACCACACAAACAGGAGCAGAGGGAGTGGGGAGGAGGGAACCCCACTTACACCCCCATCCTGCCAATCACTCAGACCCCGCAGTGCGTCCTCTGTCCACTGCGGTGGGGACCCCTTGAACATCCTGACCCCTCACACCACCCACTTGGGCAGCCCGGAGCACAGGGAGTCTGCATCACCGAGACCCAGAGAGAGAACTCACCCAGTGCAGGAGAGAAGGCCTGGGGGCTGAGACCCCTTGTGTGGGGCTCCTTCCAGCCTCATTGCGAAGCTCATACACAAGATCGCCGTTTAAGCAAATACCTGTGTGAGGGACACACACACACCCTCACCTACAATGAAAAATACACCCATTTCACATTTAAGGGATCCTTGACCAGGAGCCTTGAGAGATGAGAAGGCTACTTTCTCAGTGTTCCATGAGATGGCTTTGCTTCTCTTCTGGGTATTTCCAAAAGGTTCAACAGCTTATCAGTGATGTCGAGGAATGACTGAGGAGAAAACAAGCCAAGGAAAAGAATTCTAAATATTGGGGAAAACTCTTGGGAATTACAATTTCACTCTTATGTCTAGAAATTTAAAGAAGTATTTAAAGTGTCAATAATATTGCAAAGGATTAGGATTATATGATCTTATTTCCCTGTTAGGATTACCTGGTCAATCGTAAACAATTTATTACATGAGGATATTACAGCAGTTAAGGAACAGGGCCACAAATTCTTTCATACCCTCTGCTCTGTGACTTTGCACTCCCTCCCGGGAGGAGGTGGAGTCCATCGCCCAGACCATGAATCTGGGGTCGGCCCTGTGATTTCCTTTGGCCAAGGTAACACCAGGGTCTAAGTCTGTCTGGGCTGCTATCACAAAATACCAGAGAATGGCTTAAACACAACGGACACTTATTTCTCTCAGTTCTGGAGGTGGAGGCCCAAGATCCAGGTGCTGACAGGTTCGGTGTCTGGTGAGGCCCTGCCTGGTTCACAGCCGACAGCCTTCTTCCCAGGACGGAAGGGGTGAGAGAGCTGCTGCAGACTCTTCTGTAAGGGCACTGATCCCATTTGTGGTGGCTCCACCCTCATGTCCTAATCACCTTCCTAAGGCCCACCTCCTGATACCATCACACTGGGGTTGAGGTTTCAGCACATGGATTTGGGGTAGACACAAACATTTCCCCGTAACAGTCAGCCAATGGGGCATCAGCAGAGGCTTGCTAAGTGCCTGGGTACTGGGCTTCTCTCTCTGGCTGCTCTTGGGAGCTCTGATTCAACCATGTGAGCAAGTGAAGGCCAGCCTTCAGGAAGGCGAGTGACACATACCTCCGTCCCCAGTCAGCACCACCAGCCATAGGCCGGCTGCAGACGCCTGACTGAGCCCTTCACAGAGCCACCTGAGGAGCCCGGCCCAAACGGCCCACCACAGACTTGTCAGCCAACAAACTGGTCCAAGTCATGTTTGGGATGGTTTGTTACTCAGCCAAAGCTAGCTGACACAGCAGCCGTTCTCTGGTTTCCTTGGTGATGGAGCACAACCCAGAGTCTGAATAGGAGAATGAAACACCAAAACTAGACTTCCGTTCTTGATTTTCCCTGGGAGGTGCGAGGTGTGGGAATGTTCTGGGAAATGTCAGAAGTTGTCATGGTGATTTGGGAGATCTGTCAGGATGGGCCTCACTGTGAAAATGAGTTCAAATAGGATTGAAAAATGGATTATTTGAAATTGCCTAGTTATCAGTTTGTTAGTAGCAATAAGATTCTTTCCCCATATAATTGTGTTCCATTAAATAGAACTGTCCCATTGGGAAAGGACAAAAGTGGGCTGAGAGGAGCTATCATTGAAATAAAGTAAAACAGAACAAGAGAAAGCATGAGGTAAACGTTCCGTCTTTGGCTTTGGCAACTTCTCTGCTGCTGCCTGAATGCCTTAGAAAGTGTGAACAGGCCAGCAGGTGGAGGGGGTCTTTGCGTTTTAAGAGAGACTTTCTTTAGTATAATTCAATCGAAGACTATTGGGAAAATGGAAAGGCCATGAAGGCTTATTGTTATTGTCCCATAAATCTTAAGTTATAAAGCTGGACTCACAAGGGGTTTAAAATGGACAGTGGCTGTGTTGATTACGTTTGAATTATATCACCTCCAGCTCCCGGATACAGCCTGATTAAGGCATGACTTACTCTGCAGAACTTACTAGAGCACTAATAGCTGCTGGCCTATTTAGGAAATTATTTTGTCTTGACGAGGGCTGGCTGTCCTGGGACACCGTGTCATATGAGCCATCGGGGACCATGCAGTGCTGAGAGGATGCACTCACAGCCTTCTATTTATAACCGGCTTGCGTGCAGCCGCCAAGTGGTGAGAAGTGGATCGCCAAGCATGCTGGGAGGTTTGGGGGTCGTGTTGCTTCTTCTTTAAACCTGCAGGTGGATGGGAGGTGAGCTCCACGTGCAGCCCCAGAGGGCATGGAGGAGGGACCAGGGGCTGTCACTCAGGTGCTCGAGCATCTAATGCACGTCACATGCTGTTCTAAGCACTTCACACGGGTCAGCCAACGTACCCACAACCCCAGGAAGTTCTCCAGAGGAGGAAACAGAGGGCAAAGTGAGTGAGTAGCTGTCCAAGGTCGTTCAGAATTCAAGCCCAGGCAGCCTCGTTTCCAAGCCTGTGCGTGACTGCTGACCACAAGCAAAAATGAACACAATGAAATATAAATCCAATATTTCAACGTGAACTCAGTTGCAAATGTACATGAGACGTTTTCAGTTTCCCCCTATTGGTCCAAAGCGTGCTCAGGCGAGGTCACTTGTCCTACCCCTGATCGGTGATCTAGGCAGATGTGGACCTTCTGGGGTCCCTCGGTAGCCAGGGGAGGCCCGTCCTTAGTGGAGAAAAGCTGTCCTGCAGCCCCTCGGCAGCCCACCTGCCCCGGGCCCACTGCCGGGCCACCAAGCTTTCTTCCAACCATCCCAAGATGGGGCTCCATGGATCTGAGAACCCACGAACACAGGTGGGAAAAAAGCACACGTTTATTTTCCCCAGCCTCTGCTGAAGTGCAGCATTTCTTTCAGTTACGACTGAATCCACAAACCAAGGTAGTATGATCAGTATCTGCAACTCAGAGACACCAATAGCAAAAACAGACATTATCCTCTTATATTATAACCATTTCAGATATTATGAATCATTCATGTTCATCAGTACTTTAAGATGTAATTACACCTGCCTCTACATCATTTATTTAATGTAATAATAAAGAAGTATGTGCATTACTATATCAATTTTTTTTACTATTTCGATAACTGCATTCATTATAATCAGTTTCTTTATAATGCTAAGTATTATTTTACTGTATGCATTTCTAAATGAACATTCTTTTGCTGAGAAGTGTTCCAGGGGCCTCACTGGACCCCCCAAAGGGTCCAGAGCACGTAAAACAGACAGACCAGCAAACCCGAACTGGTCTGGGGGCACTTGAACAGCAGCTGGGTCTTCCTTCACCCCCTGAGCTTCGGGTCCTGGTCCCCCAGGGAGGGGACGACAGCCTTCTGCTGAGTTGTGGCAGCACAGGCTGTGCCTGGCGTCTGCTCTGAGCCTCCTGGGGCCCCTGGGCTGGCTCTCCAGGGGCCCGTGGGTGAGTTTCCGTAGCTCCCTCCGTCAGACCCTCCGCCCTCCCTGGAGAGCCAGCTCTGGCCTGTCCTCTTCCACTCCAGCTGTTTCTTTCTCCCCACGGGTGTCTCACAGCTTCTCAGGGCTGGCGCCCCTTCCCAGAGGTGGCCAGCCCCCTTTGGAAAGGGCCAGAAGAGCTGCGGCCAGCTCCCTTCCCCAGGCCGCTCAGCAAAGCTCACAGCTCCAGGCACAGAAACCTGTGGGTGCAGGTGGTGTCCTGCTGTCGCACATCACACTCTGCTCCTCCCCTGGCTCCGAGGCCCCGGCCCCAGGGTACTGGGATCGGGAGATGCCTGCTCATCTCTGAGAGGGGTCCAGCCCCGTCGTCTCCTGGCTCCAGGGCAGGGTCTTGGCAGGCAGCTTCTCCTCTCCAGGGATGGCCCGCCCTCCCTCCTCCTTCTCCTTTTCCTTCTCCCTGGATAGGGTGCAGGTCGGGGGGTGGGGCGGCGGGGGGAGAGCGCTAGTTGAGGGATCCAGGCTGTTTCAGCTGGATGGGATCTGCCCCCAGGGGTCGGCAGCTGTCTTCAGCGTCTGTGACAGTGGCCGCCTCTCTTTTCTTCAGTTTGGGCCTCCAGTTCCTAGTGAAGGCAGGGGAAGAATCCCACCCACCGAGCATCCCGCAAAGGCTTGGGAAGGCTCTGGGGAGGCGCCTCTGCCAGGCTGCTGCTGGAAGCGATGCTTCTCTTCCTCACAGCCCCGGCTTCATTGAGGATTCCAGGAACCCTTGCCCGTTGCCGCGGGAGCCAGGCCCCATCATCCCTGTGCTGGGCAGGAGCAGAGAGACGGCCCTCGACCATGACGGGGTGAAAGACACAGGCCATGTGGACAGGATTTCTTTAAGGACCAAGGACGGCTTCTTAAGAGGAAACCATCCAACAACAGTTCAACCAACATCCATTCGTAATTCTTTGAACATGTGCGTTTTCGGTATATTTTTACCATAACAATTCATATTCACAGACGCTGGTGAAAGAGTTCATTTTGTATATTTAGAATCATTCTCCATTCACTTTTCTCCCTACTCAATTTTTTAAAAAAGCATGAGCCTGGCCATGGATTCTAATTAGTACCTGGTGATTTGTTCCGGGGTAACCTCGTGAAACACTGAGCGAAATGGGAGGGGGCTCCTGGAAATTTTAGCCCAGCACCCCGTGAGGTGGGGCATTGCAGTGAGAGGCAGGGTGCCCCCTGCCGTTTGTCCTGGGAATGTCTGCTCAGTTGCAAGAGGTCTGGCTGATAAATACACAGTCTGTCACCCTGAATCGGCTAGCAAAGCCAGTTTCCAAAAATTCTGCAGAATTCTCTCATTTGTATCAAAGAAATAAATATCCCCAGGGCAGAGTGTGCAAAGCTTGTCCCGAGCAGCGATTCAAGTAAATCACGGTGGGAAACGTTTCTGCCCAAAGGAAGCGGGGACCATCCACGGGGAAGGGATGATAAACTACGGAACTGAGTTTCAGAAGTCACCTGCTCCGCTTAAAGCTGCAAGTCTAAAAAAGGCACTTCCTGATCGTGGCCGAATGACTCAGTTTCACCATGACTCAGCCCAGCTCCCGGTTGCCCAGGGGGTGGAGAGGGAACAGCAGATGCTGTGCAGTCGGGATGCAGAGCCCCCAGGACGGGCGCAGCTATTTCTGGAGGGTAAATGGGGACGGGGGAGCTCATGCAGGCGCTTGCTCAGGAAGTACAAGTGGGGCGTTAATGAGAGGAAACACTCCCCACTCAGAGGCTGGGGATGGTTCAGAGCCTCCAGAACCAACCTCTCTAGGCACCGCCACGCGAGGGGAGAGGCGCCCTCCTGCAGGTGATGCAGGGGAGACGCAGGCTGCCAGCAAACCCAGGAGAGCCCTGCGTTGGGGTGACCCGTCCCCCTGCGCACAGGAGCTGGTCCCCTGCAGGGAAGCAGGTCTCTCCAGCGTTCGCCAGCTGCTAAAGCAAACTCATCTCCAGACTGTGCTAGGAAATTGTTTCCCTGTCCCTGTTTCCCAGGGCTGCATTTTCAACGTGGGGAACAAACGTTAAGCTTTAAACAAATCAGTTACAAACAAATGTGAGATGCCCTGAGTACCAGGGAAACGGTGACCTTGAGATGGGTGGCCCAGAGGCTGCGGGTCGGTATGGGGAGCTCGGGTGGCGGTCCCTCTCCATCCCACCTCGCCTTGGCTGGCGTCGAGGTGTAAGGGCAGCCCAGAGGAGAAGGTCCTGGAGTCAGCATCACTCCACGACCTGTTCTGGGAAGGGCTGGCTGGGAGGAGGGCGACCTGGCGGGTGATGCCGAGGCTGTAAATGGAACTAAGGCTGTTCCTGTATCATTTCAAAGCGGGGAGAGGCCTTCGCTAGTGGCAGGAGGAGAAAGCTTTTTCAAGCAGCATCGTGAACAGTGGGGCACAGACAGGAAAATTCATTTTCAGAAAAAATAACCTGGTGAAATATTTCTCTCGATGTCTTAAAGGGAACAGTCTCACGTCTCTGGTGCGATCGGGGGTGGTTTGGAAGTGGGAGAAGAGCAGACCTGAAACCTTGAAGATCACTGCAAACTTGTTCTCCTTCAGAGCCCTAATGATTACGTATTTCCTGTGTATGCATCTTACCTTGTAAGGAGACGTGGGTTTCACTACGTCTCCTCCAGAGGGGTCAGGAGAGTGCCTGGAGCAGCACGGCCATGCCGAATAAATGCCTGACTGTGACCTTCTCAGTGTGCGTCATTTCCTTCTATCAACCAGCAGGGAGACTGAGGGGAATCAGACAAATATAACTAAAATGATGCAAAGGGTAGGGCACTTCTTATGACTCGACTTGTAAGCATCTTAAATCTGGAATGTTGAAGAGGACAAGAACTCTGGAGTATGATTTTAACAAAATCCCATGTACTCAAAAGTGACCCTGGGGGACACCTTTTAATACTGCAGAGCAATCATCTCAGATCTAATCAAACTAAATGCTTTTTTTTTTTTTTGCATTGTACAAATTAAGTTTAGGGAAACTTCTCATGCAAGTCAAAAGGAGGCCGAACACAGATGTATCCTCAGAATGATTGAGAGGAAGGTGTGACAGGAGGATGAGGAGAGAGGGGAAAGGACCCCCCTGCGCTCTTCCGAGGAGGGTCTGTGTGCTGACGCCGCCCGCGGCCCAGATGGATGAGGGATTCCCGGGCCCGCAACTCCTTGGGCGCGTTTCTCAGCTAATCTTCTCTCTCACTTAATCGTCTTCAAGGCAACTCTCATGATCCCCACTTTAACCCAACCATCAACCCCACCCCTGCCTATTGTAAAACTACAGTTTTCAAATCTATAACCTCATTTGACACACCTGACAAGTGACAGGTTTCTTCCGCAATAATTTTTTTAACAGAAAATTTCTTAAGGGCTTGATATTCATTTTCACTTATCCTGTACCTCACCTGGCATCTGGAAAATGGGAAGCACACAGTATATGAATGACGAAGAGGTGGATGGATGGAAGGATGGATGGATGGATGAATGGAAGGATGCATGGATGGATGGATAGATGGAAGGATGGATGAAAGGACAGATGGATGGATAGATGGATGGATGAATGGATGGGTGGATGGATGGATGGATGGATGGATGGATAGATGGAAGGATGGATGAAAGGATAGATGGATGGATAGATGGATGGATGAATGGATGGGTGGATGGATGGATGGATGGATGGATGGATGGATGGATGGAAGGATGGATGGATGGATGGGTGGGTGGATGAATGGATGGGTGGATGGATGAATGGATAGATGGAAGGATGGATGAAAGGATAGATGGAAAGATGAATGGATGGAAGGATGGATGGATGGATGGGTGAATGGATGGATGGATGGATGGATGGAAGGATGAATGGATGGGTGGATGGATGGATGGATGGATGGAAGGATGGATGGATGGATGGATGGGTGAATGGATGGATGGCTGGAAGGATGGATGAATGGATGGGTGGATGGATGGATGGATGGATGGATGGATGGATGGAAGGATGGATGAAAGGATGGCTGGATGAATGGATGGTTGGATAGATGGATGGAAGAATGGATGGAAGGATGGATGGATGGATGGATGGATGGATGGATGGATGAGGGCTGCCTGGATGGACAGATGGGAGGGAAGGCAGGGAGGGATGAAGGAGAAGACCATATTTTCTTTCTTTGTAGTAAATTTCTGTAAATTACACCCAGGCTGAGACTCTCATCTAGAAGAACTACAAAATAAATATGATCTAAATTTGCAAAGCTTACAAATTTATTAGTGGCTTGTGCAGTAACTTTTCCTTTGATGTTTCTGTGGCAAAACTAGCAACAAATTAATAAAAGCTTAATTTTTATACAAATAGTTTTATTACAAATTTGAATTTTTAAGAAATACACATTTAAAGAAATTACACAAAAGGCCTTAGTAGTCTTAAAAACGTTTTGGAGGCTTTTAGTAAAATGTCGTTTCAGGCATAGTGGTCCAATTCTGTTCTCCTGCAATGCATCCGCTCCCCTGCTGAAGTCTGAACACAACTCACGAAAAACCAAGGAAGCCGCCTGAATGTGCTTACAGGTAAAAATACTGATATTCTGATTCGACAGAGTTATTTCTCACACCAGGCTGCAGAATGAGGAATACTCATAAATGAAGGCCTTTTAAGTTTGTTGCTTTTGAAGTCAAGTCATTCAGTTTGTGATTAGTGTTTAAAACCCTGAAGATATTTCATACAGAATAAAAACAAGAAGCTCAAAGTACATGTTTTCCTGTAATAGACACCATATCCGTGAAGCCGGGTTTGGTTTTGGCAACACAAAATTTTTGGTTTGGAGGTGAACAATGAAAACTGGTGTTTCACATTCAATACCCTAGTGTTTAAAAATCTCTGTTAAAGGACAACACAGGCTTTTAAAGGAAGAAACTATGTAAGCTTTATTTTAACAGTGGAAATGAAACTACAACTTGACCTGCCTAATTGCTGACATCTATATAAATTACTAAAATATATATATATTTCATTTCTGCCTACTTTGGGGACCATCTTTATTCCACAGGAAATCCATGACTTCTGCAAAAGCAGCTGCATAGTACCACACAGAGCAGAAAGACCGAAATTTCTCTTTGGTGGGGCAGTCGGAAGACAGGGCTGCTAGGCCCCGTCCTTCCCTTTGGAGGTTCCAACCATCGGCTTTACACGACTATTATTTGTACAGACCGAGGGACCTGAATTTTGAAACAGTTAGACAGTGATATCAACAGACGTTTCACCTGGGGTGTGAAATGGATCTGTTATAATACAAGAATGCAAACGGGCTTCGCCCAGGTTGGAAGGTCCCACAGCCCTCCTAGCACCCTTTGGTTTTCTGATGGGTCTCACTTCACACATCAGTGCACTGGACTGTAGAACAGACATATTTTTTATTTCATCAGAAGTGCCATTTGGGACTTCACTACGGGCAGCTTATCGTGGTCTTGGATTCTCCTTCAGCAAGTAGAGGCCAACGAAGCAGGGTGTGTTAGTTATGCAGATTCCTATCAGGCACCTTACAGTTTTCATACTGGACAGTGAGGTACACAGGATATATTTCTAGAGTTCGTTGCTGTTAGAAGAAGGAGGGAAGAGGGAGGAGTAGCACCATGTTGTGAAGTAGCTGAGGGTTGGCTTCGTTATGTTCTCCGCATGCACACTTGACAGCGACTGACATGCGTGCGCAGCTCTCCAGCCTTCAAGGTGGACGGCGTGGGCTTCCTGAAAGGCAGCACAGAAGTCAGGGTCACCGCATGGCTCAGGCCAGCTCCTCGGCCCTCCCTCCCATCAGAGATCCCCGAGGAACCAGCCTTCACCCTGCCTCTGAGCGGGTACCGCACTGGGGGCATCCCACGGCCTCGGTAACGCCTGCAAGTTATCATCTGCATCCATCCTCGGGCCAAGAGTACAAGGCGAGTGAGGGCACAGCCAGAGTCACCCACGTCTGTCTGACCCCAAAGTCTCAGCCAGTCCCCACCACAGACCCTGCCTCTTCTAACTATAGGTTAACCTTTTGTTTTCTCTTCACAACTCGATTATAAACACCCCCAGACTAGGAAGATGGTCTTCTTCTCTGAGACACTTCACACACATCCTAAGTGCTCATTAAATCATTGCTGAATGACAGAATGAGCAGCAAATCTGGAATAATCGACCAGACCTCAAAATACATTCATAACTCTTGAAAGTTGTTCACGCAGGTGGTCTGATTAGAGGCCAAAGACAGGGGAGGACATTTAGTGTTCCAAGTGCTTGCTTTATCCTAGGAATTCTGTTCTTTGACTATTGGAGAAGTGAAGTCTGAACTAAAATGAGTACTAATCAAATCTTATTCAAATTAAAGTAGCCATGTAATAAGAGTACCTTGTCTTAAAATTGAGGTGGCTTACGTTAGCAACTTTGGTGAAAATCCTAGTGCCCCCAAATTATTTAAATTAATGGGATCTTACCTAGTTTTGTTTAAGAAGGCATTTCAGTTAATTGTACCAGGCTGCTGGTTCAGAAAAAAAATCAAAAACCAAAAACCCCATTGTTACCTGTTAACCCTATAATGGGCAGCCCTGGGAGCTGGTGCTCATTTCGGTAGCTAATGGTCAAATTCTATCTGGAGAGTTGACGTCAAGTTCCCAGTTGCCTAGAAAGTCTTGTGTGAGCTACTAGAAAGGCACCTGGTAGTTTTTTGAGGCTTAGACATTTACGAGTAGTGAGCGTGTTGCTTCACCTTTATGATCTAAGCTAGAAAGAGACAGGGTCATAGCAGAGGTCCACAGAATTCTCTCCGAAAAGGTAAAGACAGAAAGGCTTATCTCCAGGGCCGAGAAGCACTGATTTGGGGGACTGAACAGGAAGTAATTGTTCAGCCCCATCGGCGCCCGGCGTCCGCTCCAGCAGGGCTGCAGCTGGTACTAAGTACCGGACAGAGGCCTCATTATGTGTTCCCATCCAGTACAGACTGGGCCCCGCTCCAAACTAACTTCAAGGTCAACGGCCACTTGGGACCGTTGTTTTAAAGGTGAAATTTTGGTAATGGAAATGAAAGAAGAGGTTCTCTGTATCCATTTTGGTGGCATTTGTGCTGAAATTAATTTTCATGCGCAGGCCTGAAAAACGGTCACTGATAACTCGCCATTGATAACTCCAACTCAGCATTATAAACACCATGAAAACCAAGGCTGTTCACTTCTCTCTCCCTGCTGGTTAAAGGTACAATGTTTTAAAATGCTCTGTTTGCAGATTTTAGTTGTGTTAATGATGTTGCCGTGGATTCATCTTGAAAAACTGAAAACTGGACTTTTTTCTTTCATGGCTCTTCAGCAATGAATGAATGAAGCCTGTCACCTAAGCTCTGCCTTTTTTTTTTTTTTTGCGGTACGCAGGCCTCTCACTGCTGTGGCCTCTCCCGTTGCGGAGCACAGGCTCCGGATGCGCAGGCTCAGCGGCCATGGCTCACGGGCCCAGCCGCTCCGCGGCATGTGGGATCTTCCCGGACCGGGGCACAAACCCGTGTCCCCTGCATCGGCAGGTGGACCCTCAACCACTGTGCCACCAGGGAAGCCCCTAAGTTCTGCCTCTGAACATGGTCTTGCTTATCTGCCCATGTGGAACAGAACCAAATATCTGTTCCTCTCCTATCCTACCCATGGAAGAAGTCTTCCTAAGGATTGCTGAAGACCATCTTTGGGACTTTGCACCGGACCACGTGTATGGATCATGGATGCCTGAAAATAAAAGCCACCGGGGGGGGGGGGCCGAGGGGGGCACTTTACTTGAACATCTGGCTTCTTTCGATCGTGGCAAGCCAAAAGCTGTAAGCGTTTGCATAGTAATTGCAAGTCCCGCGGCCGTGGCACTCGATGAAGGGGGCGCTTCTGAACTCTTCCAGACAGGACCCAGGAGAGGCCAGGGCTTGGCCAGAACCTTCGGCTCCGGCGCTGGTGTGCTGCAGGGAGACAGGAGACGTGAGCCAGAGGTGGCCGCCCACCCCGACGGGCTTCCCGGGCCCCAGGGAAGAGCCGGGGTGCTCCCTCCCGGAGAACCGCCCTCTCTGTCTCCCGAGGCCCCCAGGGAACACACTGGCAGCCACGCCGCCCCATGGCATCACGCCGGGCACACCCAGTGCCAGGAATCAGCCGACCGCTCCTCCCGGGGGCGGGAGGTGACTGGTCCAGCTCCACCAGCATTTCAACAAACGCTGTCCTCACTGCTTTCTTCTGGGAACACTGAAACCTCTTCTAACTTGGGGCGTGAGATGACAGCCAAAATGTGCAGAGGATGCTGGGACCAACTGATGTGACATCAGACTTTCTAAACAAAATTATACGGGATCATCAAAATCCTTTGTTTGCTACATTAGGTAGCAAAATCCTTTATTATTTGCTACATTAGGTAGCAAAATCCTTTATTTGCTACATCCTTTATTTGCTACATTATCCATTTTCTTTTCTTTAAGAAGAGAAAACTTAAACAAGAGAAAGAGGGAAAAGAAAGCTACTATGGTTACTGTTTGTTCAGTTGGGTTGAAGTACGCTCATCTGTCCTCAGAAACCAAGACATAAAATGAATGACGTACAAATGGAAGATACGGCAAAACCTCTACAGGATGGCTATTACGGACATAAGAAAAGTAAACTCTGGAATTAGCCATAAGGGACCTCTGAGGACAAAGCTAACACCCTTGATTCCCAGATGAGGACCCCAGGATCCCAGAACATTCCAGGTCACACTTCCCAGGCAAAGCTGAGATGGGAACAGGCCTCTGGAGGCTGCCAGATCCGAGCCCCTCAGCTTCCCCACAAAGCCCCCAGGCTCAGCAGTGATGGGATGCCTGTTCTCCAGAACCTCATCATTTTGATTTGCTCTTGGTTTTGAGAAATTACGGGCAATCGTTGTTCAGATCTTTGTATGACACCCGGACAAGGGACGGGGAAGTGACAGAGTGCTTTCCTCCATTCTTTTTTTTTTTTTTTTTTTTTTTGCGTTACGCGGGCCTCTCACTGTTGTGGCCCCTCCCGTTATGGAGCACAGGCTCCGGACGTGCAGGCTCAGCGGCCATGGTTCACGGGCCCAGCCGCTCCGTGGCATGTGGGATCTTCCTGGACCGGGGCACGAACCCGTGTCCCCTTCATCGGCAGGCGGACTCTCAACCACTGCGCCACCAGGGAAGCCCTTTCCTCCATTCTTTACTCCTTGGATCGAGGGCCTCTTCTGTCAAACTGAGACTCCATCTAGTATTTCTTATGATAATGGAGTCAAAAGTCCAATCTGCCTTTGAGTCAGAGTTGTATGTTTACATCACTGCGAGTATCTTGACTTCTCTACACCATAGTTCTAACCTTTTTGGCTTTCGTGATAAAGGAGTCACCATGCAGTACTTAGAATTATCAAAACAACTTGCTAAATTTTGTTGTTGCAATTTTTTGGACCTGTTGAAGAGTCTAAATGCAGGATCTTCAACCCAGGAAATCTCACCATCTGACTGGTGAGAATCTAATACACAAGCATTTGAAGAACTGCTTTCTTGGCAATTTCTACACTTGGAATAACTTACAGCAGAAAAACACAGTTAAGAGGCCACTTTCCCTGTCAATCAAATAACAAGGCTAATGATGATTTGGGGGTCAAAGGTACGTACGACCTGGCCACACCTGGGAGTGTGACGATGGCACTGGGCTTACAGCGGTGACATGGGAAATGTTTGTGGAGGATCGTTTACAGGGAGTGATTCCAGTGTAACCTGATGGTCCAAGTTCAGAGCTTCTATGTTTTCAATCAGTACTTTAAACTGAGGCAATAAAATATGTAAGAAACTACAATGGGATCTCAAAAGGGTGCTGTGTTTCCTGTTCTAATTGGCTTTTGGGAGGAAGGGAGCACCGGGGGTCTGGCATCTGGGGCAGCTGGGCGGTAGGAGAGCAGACTCATGTGGGAGGGGTGTGGACCCTCGGGCCCCTGACACCGGCCAGTGCCCCCGCTCTCTTCCTGACTCTAGCTTCTGCTTTTGGGCTTGCAAGCGTTTTAGTAAATGTGTACCCACCATGGGCGCGCCCTCCTCTTCCCCCAGGGAGGCGCTGACTCGGAACCTCATCAGGTCACCCAGCGACCCAGTCCCAGAAGAGGAGGGCTCTGAGCGGGAGCTGGACCCCCTGTTGTCCCCTCCCAGGGGAGCAGGCCAGGCTCCTGGGGACACTTTGCAGGGGGTCCCAGGAGCGAGGGAAAAGAGGTGGGGTGATTGTGGGCAGCTCTTTGGGGGAAATATGGAGTTTCCCCAGACACTTACCATCACAAAGGAGTAGCCAATCCAGAGCGAGGACCAGCCGCTGGGGCACTGCGGGATCTGGATGGTTTGGCTGTGCACAGCCATGACCATGGCCGGAGCCTCACACACAGCACACCTGGAAGGCACGGAGCAGAGAGGCTCAGCACAGCCGAGGCAGGCCTCCACCGGCTCGCTCCTTTCCCCATTATCTGTGCTCCATCTCGCCACTCCATCTTTCTGACCCAGTGATGTGTTTTACCAAACAGATCAGGTGTCCCCTGCTTGGACTCTGAGGCTTAGGGTCTTCTCATTGGTTTGATAAGCCTGCCTCAGTATTAAAACATTAAGCTCAAAACCAGACCCAACACTTGTCATTTAGCCATCTACTTTGTAGCAGGAAGGAAACTGGAAGGTCAGGTTGTAATAGGGACCATTTCCTGAGGCGCTGGGGCTGCAGGAGACTTCTGTGTTCTCCTTTGTGTATTTTAGTGTCTTCCAGTGTTTCAGCAACGAGTGTGGATTTCAGCAAACACAATGAATGCTCAAGAAAAAGGAGATGGTGCAATCCAAGGGCTACCACTTGCGGAACACGGCGATTTGTTTTAAGCCCTGAATCATCTTCAATGTAAGAAGAACATTGAGTGAATTATAGTAACTAAGACAGATAACAAACCCAGGGCTGGCTGTCCACGTGAGCCTCTTCTGGAGACTCTTTCCAGACCTGGAACCAACAGACCAGTGAGGGGACTCTGCCCCAGGCCAGACTGGATGGCCCCCAAGCCAGGCTGGCTCGTGCTCAGCCGCTGGGACTGCACCCAGGAATAAATGACAGCAACACACAACGTTCCGACTCAGACCTGCTCTACTAAGCGACCCTTTGATGGTGGGATAACGTTTTGTTGAAAAAAAAAAATTTAAACATCAGCAGTAAAATAATTATATTCAAGTCACAAACTGAACAGAGTGCTAACAATGCTGATAAATGACTATAAATGGTGTTAATAATTACACCTAGTTATGCTGGAACATTTGCATGAAAATGGATTAGGAGTGTGAAGAGGGCTGAAGTGAGTCATTCGGTTTTCCGTGTGTGTGTGTGTGTGTGCGCGGGCGCGCGCTATTTTCTATTTTATTCACACAAATGCAGATGAAGTAAAGGGCTCAGCTAAACAACAGTGACTGAAATTGGCCTCTACATCTGCCACCATCTGCCTGCCAGACACAGGAGCAGACATATAGCACAGAGGAAAGCGCGTCATGTCAGGCTCTCCCTGGGCTGGCGGATTCAAGCCGCTGCAGAGACGTGGTCTGGACCCCGTCCGGTGGGTGCTAGGGGACAGAGAATCACAGATTTAACGAGCCACGAGGTCCCTTAAAATCCGTACACTCTCATTCCCCATATTACCTATGAGAATATGAGACCACGGTTAGTTGTGTCAAAAGGCAGAATTAGAACACAGCACCTACTCTCATACCAGTGGTCTTCAATCTAGAACAATTAAACAGTCCGTAGTTTTTGATGATTCATGTCTGCAGAGAGTCGGAAAGTGCTTAGAAAATTTTGTCAGGATGACAGCAGAAAAGTTGGTACTTTTTCTGCTTAAGAGGAAGGATTTTGTTATTAACTCTTTCTAAAATTAAGCTTTAGGATGTCCCCAAAAGGGAGACCTCAGAAGGAACCTGTGGGTCCGGAGAAGTCATCAGAAACCACTAAGTTAAAGTAACCGTGGGACCTGGGCGCTCAGAGACCCAGAGGAATGGGCAGCATTATTACAAAAGGGGATGTGAGATGTGTGTGCTTTCGGAGCAGTGACTTAAAGGATGTGACTTCTGAGGTCACATCAGACACCATGCATCTGTGGGTCAGTTAACAGGGGGACGTGAAAACCCCGAAATGGGCAGCACTGGGGCGCTTAAACAACTCATGGTAACGGGTCCACAGAGAAAAACAAGTCTCAGACTTGAGGCTTCTCCTGGACCTGTTTCCTAAACACATCCCAGAGCCCTGTGTCCCAACCAAATCAAGGTCAATATCAATTTTATCAAGATGGTAAATAGGAGACAAAAACGAATAATCATTTTCTACCTGTTGTCCAAGGAAAGCTGAACAAAAACACAAAGGTGGTTAGTGGTTAGTTTCTGTTCTTGTGCACCCAGCATGGTTCTGAGCAAGAAAAGTCAACACAGATCAGCCCACAGGGACCCCCGACACCTGGGAAGGACATCTGTGTTTTGAGAGGTGCCTCTCTGGAAGTTACCAATGACTTTTCCCATTTTAAGACCCATGAGATAAGTTTTCTTACAGCCCAAAAGAAAAATCTTAGAAAGCTGTCGGGAGATATTTTGAGGTAAAGCCATCAAAAATCTGATTTTTCCAATAGGCATCTCCCAGCCTTTCTGGTCCAGGTCTATGCAGTACATTTTTTTTCACAAGACTGTTCTGTGAGGACCAGCCTTCCACACTCTGGAGCTACAGACCCCATAAGTGACCAGTCCACCCCGAAGTAGGTGGTGACCATCCAGTGACAGGTGGTCACCACACGGGGTGCTGGGCTGCTCCAAGCACCCACCCCATCCGCCCTCCCCTCTGACTCCAGACACTGCTCAGCCCACATCACTAGTCTTTCTTCCTATTCAAAAGCTGCTATTTCTCTAAAGGAAACGTAGAAAAGCTTCCGTTCTTTCTCACTCTCACTTTCCTAAGGAAAACGTGTCCTGCCTTGTCATTCTTTTCACCCTTTACTATCTTCACGTGTAAAAGTAAAATGAGAGACTAGCTTCTCAGTCAAACAAGTTCATACCTTTGCCACTTTTCTATTGCTTCTGAGAACAGTTAAGGAAGCAACTTTTAATTAGAAGGAAAGAGGCAAAAGTAGGAAAATCGTGTACTTTTCGGTCACAATCATTTCAATTTCCCATTTTATTTCCTACCAGGAAGACTCTTAGGGACCTGAAAACATACCCCAGACATTAATTAGTGTGGAAAGCACTTAATTTGGGAAGTCGCTCAAATGCATGCAATCTCAGTGGGTACAATATCACCTCAAGAGTGCAAAAACTGGTGGGGTGGAAGAGAATGAGAAAAATCTTAGGATGTACACGTTAATGTGCACGATACATCAGTATCATCTTTTATATGTAAAGCATAGACATACAGTATGTCTGCGGTGTCATCATTTCCTGGGGACCGCCTTACACCCACAGTTAAGTGCCACTTAACTGTACACTTAAAAATGGTTAAGACGGTAAATTTTATGCTATGTGTTATGTTAGTTTATGTTATTGTTTTACTACAATTGAAAAATAAAAAAATTTTTAAAGTTTCTTGGGGGTGATTCCAAAAAATATATCTTAAAAGACTCCTTAGGGAGACAATTATTTAAGAAAGAAAAAAGCTGCAAAGCTGTTCTAAAGTTTGCCGGGGACTCCAGCGACACTGCTGGTTCATGGCAGGGAAGGCAGCCACCCGGTGAGTCACACAAGATAACATGTCTTGTTCCAAAGCCGGGCTTTATCTCACCAAGGGTTTGCACTAAAATTTTTTAAGAAGATAACCGACTTTTACATCCAATTATTTGTATGGCTGATTTCTGTTACAAAACTCAGGTATCACAATTAGTAAACGGAATGGCAATAGATCAAATATTTGGGGGAAAATGGAAAAACACAAAAATAATCTCTGCCCTGGCCGTGAGCTGCTTTTCTTCATCAATTGTATGTGTGCTCCAATGGGCTGGACTCACCTGCTGATGAAGGGCCTGATGCCCTCCCCGGTGATGGGCGCCATGGACATGGGCATAGGCTCCGGGGTGGACAGCCAGTATGAGTAATCATTTCGGGAGGCGAAGTTGCAGACGTTGTTGATGTTACAGAAGAGGAAAGGCATCGTGCTGAACTTACGCAGACAGCTGCCTGCCGTGCCTGGGGACACGGGGAGAAGACGTTGCTTACCATTCGCAGTCTGCCTCGACACAGAATGCAAGTGAGCTAGCTAATAAAGACATCTATCCTACACAACCGCTAAGGTGGAAATAAACATGTTTGCCAATTACAGAAAGAAGGAAATAAATGTACCCAACAGACTAGTATGATTGGAAATGAGCATTAAGTTCAATGCAAAGTGATCCAGGCCAAAGGGCAACCATCAAGAAGGAGCAGGATGAACAGAAACAAAGCAGTTCATCAGTAGAGAGAGACCTTTTCCTGTAACTGAATTCTAGAAGGAACGTAACGTGCAGCTCCTTGTACCACACCTAGGAACTCACTGGACCGCGTCTTTCATGAAATGCCGAGCCGTCTTTATATATGTTGGCAACCTCAGTGAACGTTAGAGGCGTATAACATTACAACATAGTTTGGTGGAGCAGATCTGAGAGGACCGAGACGATGACGGCAAACACACAACCCTCTACGGATCTAAACTGATAGAAGGACAGAGGAATTGTGGGCAGCATAACATGGACATTTTTTAAAGCAGCAACAGTAAAGCTGCTCTGTTTTATGACTATGAATGCACACTGTTACGTGTGTGCTCCAGATATCTTGATCCTACTTGATAATTTGAAGAAGAGGTCAGAAGTTTTATTAATTTAAAAGTTTCAAAGAGTCAGCCTTTACGTCTGCCTGGCTTCCCTTTAGTAACATGGTGGCTGTTGGTAAGGACGGAGGGAAACAGGACTCTTTTCCTTGACTAGGTCTTGGTGATACTCCGAAGCACAGGAGCAGAGTGGGAACACAGCCCAGCACCACCCAGCACCGGACACGCGACGTGGAATGAACACACCCATCTGCAGATGCCTCACCCAGGTCCTGGCCGTGCGCCCGCTCGTTGCCTTGTACGTAGAGCAGAGAGTACCCGTGGTAGAGGATTTTGGTCCCAGGAGGACACTGGGGGTCGTCTGTTGTCTGACTGTGCCTGGTCACGAGGAAGCCGTGATCAACAGAGGGGGTGCCTGGGGGACCCATGGATCCCGGCAACCCATCAGGGCCGGGTGGACCCGGGAAGCCTCTTGGACCTGAAAGACAGCAGAGAAATTCGCTTCCTCAGTTCAAACAGGCGAGACTCAGTACAACCACCACCTCCCTCGTGCCACCTCAGCTTCTCCTCTCTGCATCCCACCTGGAGATGTTTTATGAGCACGGTGCTTGGTGCAAAGCAGAAGCTCATGAACTCAGTCCAATGAATAAATGAAATATGTGAAAATATATGAATAAAGGAAGTAAATGAAATGACTCCATGCCTGTATTCATACAGCATTTGGGAGCTCCTCTGAGGGAGGATTATTATAGGATGATTAAAACAACCATCTTTTAAAGTAGCTTCCCAGCCTCAGTGGCCCAAAGCCAGCATATGGAATCACGGGTGGAAGGAAGCTCCCGTGCAGGGTGTCCTCCTGTCCCCTGGGCGACCACGCTGCCTGCAAGATGTTCACAGGCCTCCTGCTGGGCTGGGCCCTCTGTCTACTTAGTTGCACCCTCAGCCTTTGGCATCCCAGCCACGATGGGACCTCTGAGGTCATGCTTCTCGGGAAGCAGATCAACTTTAGTCCGTGCCAGTCAGTGGCCTTCTGGCCAACACGGCACATGCATCTGTTTCCCTTGCCCTTTGCTGAAATGGAGTGTCTGGGCTGCAGACTCTTAGAAAACCCGACAGGGCCATCCCTAGTGGCCTCCTTTCAATAACGTGTGGGAGGCACTGAGCTTTGATCAACATCTGTCCCCCTACACAGAAGAGAATGAGGACAACCCTTAGCTCCTCTGTGAGATCCTGTTTCTCCTAAGAAACAAACTTCTATGGAAATCTTTCAAGGAACACTTCCTTCTGCAGGTTTCCATATGCCTGGGCCTAAGGCTCCTAACCCGGAGATGCAGTCGAGGGTAGTGAGGTTGGGACAGCACAGCAAACCTACCAGGAGGTCCAAAGGGTCCTGCCTCTCCTTTCTGGCCAGGGGCCCCATCAAACCCGGGAATACCCGGTGGCCCAGGTAAGCCCACAGATCCTGTCACACCTAAAGAGAGGAGAAAGAATTCATGATCCGGTTGCGGAGGGCAATAAATAGGCTGTATCTTTTTCTTCCCTTTGGAAATGTCTTCTTTGGCCCCCTGAGAGGGAAGCACAGGGCCTCGGACTACAGGTGGGAAAGCTTTCCCAGAAAGCCAGAAGGTTAACACACACTCTGCAGACTGACACCCACACGGGGTGTGCCTCATCTCGGAATTCGGGGTTCTCCCCGGCTTCTTGCTGTTGTTCTGGTTCTTGTTTCGCACACAGTTTGGGGAAAGGCAGTCACATGGGGGTAGGGAGAGATCTGAGGCATTTTCATTTTCTCAGGTGTTTTCCCCTCTCAGCCACGTCCTGGTGTCTCAGAAAATGTTTAGGCACCGGGTTTATTGACGTGGGTAGTTTTTTTGTTTTTATGTGTACGGTTTATTCCTAGGTGGTTAAAACAAATTTTCATGGATGCTACCTTTCTACTCTAAATGTTTTCCTTCTTCTTTATCTTCCATCCCCACTCCTCAGCAATAGCTTTTGAAGTAAGGAGTGTTTAGCCCCAATCATCAGAAAGATTCTAGCTTAAGGTGTCTGGGAACCACAGGGATCTGTGCAGATCTTGGCCACTTGGGTATAGCTTTGGGGCCTCTGTGGAGAACACCAATCCCTACAATTCTGGATTGCTACTTCCTACAGTCCCCTATCTCCTGGCCGGGAGAGATGCTTCTCCCATTCCTTTGCCCATGTTTTTCTAAGTGAACATAGATGTACTGAGTTGTGTGCTGTCCTAGCTTTTCTTGTATTTCTTTTTCTGACCTTGTTAGGCCTCTTCAGAAACTTCACGTGGTTTTGACATACACTGAAGGAAGGTAAGAAAGTCATTTTCAAATACGTGTTTACACAGTCACTGCCCAGAGGCTGCTGTGAGACACGGGGGTGAAGAGGAAACGCCGCCCGGGTCAGCTCCCTCCCGCCTCCACAGCCCTCAGCACAGCGCGGTTATTCCTACCTTGTTGTCCTTTGGGGCCTGGAGGTCCCTGAAGCCCTTTCAGACCTGCGGGGCCCTCAGGACCAGGAAGCCCTGGCTCCCCTTTGATGATGTCGTATGGACCCGGGGGGCCCGGGGGGCCAGGAAGACCTGTGGGGATCAGGGCAGCCACTGGTCAATTTCACTGTCCACATTCAGGGCAGAAACAGCTTCTGACATGAAACCCAACCAAAGGCAGTGCTTCTCAAAAGTAGAATCACAATCAAAACCACAAGGGACCAGATCCTCACGACGAGACACACGGGTGTCTGCGCATCTCTATTATCTAACCTAAAATCCTGAATCCTTGGGACTGGAACAGACCTCGGGGTCACCAGTGTCAAATGTCCACTCAGATCTGGAGGCCTTGATGGACCCCGGACCCAAGGGGAAGCTCATCCCCCTCAAGGAACCACCCCTCATGTGGGGAGCTCCAACAGGTGAAATTAGGACTTTTTTCCCGTATGTATCTGAGATCTGCCTTACTGCACGCCAGAGCCACTGGTCTTAATCTTTCAGCACTGAGTGAACATAAACTTCCTTCTGTTTGACGGGTCCTGAAGTACACGGAGCAGCCACGTGAAGCTGGGGGCCTCGGGTCTACCGCAGCCTCACACGTTTCCCCATTTATCTTCTCCCCGAATAATCCACTTCTCAGTGCATTCTGGTTGCTCACTCCCTCTCTTGAAACACGGTCTTGAAAACTAAACGCAGCCCTCGAAATAAGCTCTGACCCGCAGAGACCAGGATGGGATGCAGACTCCCTCAGACCACTTCCTTCTAAGACCAGCTGTGTCTCTGGAGCCACTTGGCACGTCTGGCTCCCCGTGGAGAAGCCAAGGCATCCCCTTTCTTAGAAAGAACTCCATACTGTCCAGCCACAGTTTGTTCAGCCTGCAAGATGGATTTCGTTCCTGATTTTTACGGCTGATTTCCGTCTGCCCTCAGAGCCTGTGAGATTTTGTCTCTCACCCCTTTCCACTGGATTTATCTCAGGCACAGATTTAACAAACTTGACTTTCAGGACAAGTCATTGGTAAAAGTGTCAACTAGATTAGCCAAATATAGGAACCCTGCCAAGTGGCCAAAGAATTTTCAACTGCTGTTTTCTAATGATCAAATTCTCTTACCTTTAGTTCCAGGGAAACCTTGGTCTCCTTGGTCACCTTTAACTCCCTGAAGGCCAGGGAGACCTTTCTGCCCTGGAGGAAAGTAAAACACTGTCTTTGCACAGAATTCCAAACGATAACCGTGTGTGTGTGAATACACACAGTATATACATATATGCACATACATGTACACATATGCTTATGTGTACATATACACACCTACATACATATACACGTAAAATACACGCATACACACACACACAGTGAACACATTTCCAATTTATGCACGTGGAAGAAAAGAACATTACTTGTATTCAGCTATGTAAAACTTTTGATGAAACTCTTCTTTCTAAAACCCAGAAGTCACATTTTTCCAAACATGCAGCAAACCATAAAATGGTCACAACCAGTGGAAGGGCACGTGATTCTGTTTTTGGTCACGATCTGGTTCCCACGTGTCCCCAACTAGACCACAAGATGCCTGCAAGCTGAGAACTTGTTGTATTCACCTTTCATTCATATGTACCTGATGCTGCAGTAAAAAAAATCAAAGTGCCTGGAAGCTGGTAGGCACCCAATAAATATTTGCTTCAAACATTAAAAAATTAATGAATGGCCCAAATCCATGACTTCTCATTGAGATGCCAATGATCCACTGATTCTTAGGAAGAAAATCAGAATGTCTTTACACTGCTATGCATGGGATTCTACAAACGGGGCAGCCACCCAGAAATGGCATTTTAATTTGAAGAGAACAGGATCTTGTACTGCAATGCTAGGTCTATCAACAGGAAAGCACCAGGGGCTGGGGCTCTGGTGGCAGGTAAATGTGTCTTCAGGCGGCATCTCCCTTATGTCTTACCTTGAAACCCTGGAACTCCTGGAGGTCCCATGTCACCCTTAGCACCTGTAGCTCCCGGAGAGCCACCGATCCCCTAGACACACAAAGAGAACGTCAGTCGGGAACGGCTCAGGAGACATAGGTCCCTCAAGCAACTGGTAGTCAGGAAGCTGGGAACAGCCCCTCCATGTTCTGAAGTAGCTCTGTGAACACATGTTGCCTTGTGGCTGCTTAAAGATGTAAAAAGAATGACAAAGCCTGTGTGTGTGCCTACAGGAGGGAGCTGGAAAGTGCAGCAGCTTGCTTCAGGCACTCTGCCCTTTCTGCTTGTCCGCCTGTGTGGTACATTCCAGGAGCAGGTGTAAATCCTACATCCCGCTGTCCCCACCCCGTAGCACAATGCCATGAACAGAGTCAAAACTCCCTAAACACTTGCCATGGCAACATCTCAATCTATCAACACCAAAGAACCTTTCTGGATGACTGTACTCCCAACACTCAACCACAGTGATTTGTCTTTAAAATTAGCTTCGCATCTTGTCTTAAAATGCTTTTAAATATGGAAAAAAACATAAAAAATACTAAAGAAGGATTATTTTCCTTTATAATACAGTGATATTTTTGTATTTAAAAAATATCCTAATTTCTAGATATTTCAACATAGTTGTTCCTTTCTCAGTATATAAAAAGTTGTAACGTTTCTTTGCTTTACCTTATTTTAAAAAGTGCCATAAGCAAAATTACATGCACAAATATATATCTATATATGTATACATATAATGCACATATATATACATAGAGATAGACACTGAATGGCGCTAGGAATAGGGATATATTTCTATGTTACTGAGGCTTTCTTTTTGCATCATCTGTATATAGATTTTTAAACCCAGGCATTGAACTATAATCTTCAGTAGGATAACGTTTCACTGTTGATAGTTTGTGTAAAACTAGATGGTAAAAAATTGTGTAATAGTTGCCTACCATGATACCAGTAAAGATGGCTGATTACTTGCCAGAGAGAGAGGGGCTGATTCAAGGAGGATCTGGGAGTGTGACACACATGTAACACACATGAATACACACATACACACACAAGTATTATCTTATGACCCTTTGCAAAAACAAGACCTGCCAAGGGACAACTCACCGGCATGCCCTGGAATCCTGGGTCTCCCTTGGGCCCTGGAGCCCCAGGAGTGCCCGGCCAGCCTGGGTTTCCCTTGTCACCCTTCAGCCCATCAAGCCCAGGGAGCCCTGGAGGCCCCATGGGTCCCGGAAGCCCTAATGGGAGACACAGAAGTCCCATGTTTGAGGTCAGAGGGTGGTTTTATGTGTAAGTGTCCCTGGGCTGTGGTTGTCACCACTGCCACCCAACTGTCCCCAACTGTATACAACAACATCATATTAAGCAGCATGATCTCTGAAGATATCCAGGCAGGTCCTAGAAGGAAGAATCTCCTCCACAGGCACTAAACATTGATATAAACACCACAGTCTCAGAGTCAAGTGCCCTGCGGTCTCTGTGCTCAGGGGTGGCCATGCCGTAGGGCAGCCACCTGTTCATGGGGAAACAGGTGTGACAGAAGGTCGTGCTGGTTTTAAACAACAGCCACACGTGGCATTTGTGCTCCAGTCCTTTTCAGTAATGGCCCTTCTCCCTCTCTCTAATTGCACGTTCCTTGAAAGAAATAGCACGAGAAAAGCACTGACCCAGTGGAGGCCCAGGTAAAAGGGGCCCAATGTCTTAAGCAGTTTCAATGGTAATA
This sequence comes from Hyperoodon ampullatus, assembly GCF_949752795.1. Classification (NCBI taxonomy): domain Eukaryota; kingdom Metazoa; phylum Chordata; class Mammalia; order Artiodactyla; family Ziphiidae; genus Hyperoodon; species Hyperoodon ampullatus. Next base: position 3,373,545 of record NC_136929.1, on the reverse strand, counting down.
AACGTTGCAAACTTCTAAATAAAAAGCTCATTTGAGAATTTAGTTATTCCAATTTCTCTGATACTTGTGTATATTTGTGCCTCTGTTTCAGTCCCAGCTCTGAACCTAGCGATACACCCTTACCTGGCAGGCCAGGTTGTCCCTGTGGGCCCCGGTCTCCTTTGCGCCCCTCCACCGCGTGGCCCGGAGTGCCTGGCAATCCCGGCTGTCCCTGTGGCCCCGGAGGACCCATGAATCCTTGTTCTCCTTTGGATCCAGGAATTCCTGGGCTCCCAGCTAAGCCTGGAAAACCCACGTCGCCCTTTGAACCTAAACAGTAAAGACAGGTTGAGATCACGGTGAAAGGCAGGGAAGAAGAGAAATCCAGTGCACCAAGGAGGAGGGAGGGGCTTCCAGAAGGACCCAGGAGGAAACCGGAGCTGGTGCCCTTCTCTCTCCTTTTTATTAAATAACGTCCCAGACACCCGCCATGGCCCATGTGAAGAAGAGAAAGCTCAGGGTACAAGGAAACTGCAACCATTCTTTACACTGTTTAAAGGTGGTGTTCTACGGCAAAGGCATTTGAATGTATGTGGAGACAAGACTGCAAGGTATGGCACTGCTGAAATTAAGGGCTTGTTCTACCAACAGGTGAATGAATAGACAAACTGTGTTACAGCTACACCATGGAACACGACTCAGCAAGAAAAAGGAATAAACTATTGACACAACGAACAGCACAGGTGACTCAAATTCATTATGCTGAGCGAATGAAGTCAGGCGAAAACGTTCATGCTGTAGGATTCCATGAATGTAAAATTCTAGAAAACACAAGCTAATCTACAGTGCCAGAAAGCAGACCAGTGGTTGCTTGGGGTGCAGGTCGGGGTGGGGACAGGAAGGAGCGGGGGGGCAGTGACAAGGCAGCCCAGGAAACTTCTGGGGTGACGATGCATTCAGTGTCTTGAATGTGCTGATATTTTCATGGGTGTGTACATATATCAAGATGTAGCAAATTGTACACTTTAAATATATGCAATTTATTAGATGTCAGTGATATCTCAATAAAGCTGTTTTAAAAAAATTTTTTTAAGTGAGAGCTTGTAGAAAAAAAAACTGCATGTTTAGTTTTAAACATATTACCCCAAACTTGCCAACAAAATGACAAAATTCTAGGATTGCTTCAAGGTTATTAAGAAAAAATAAGAAGGGAAGGAAACAGGGTCACCATCTAGAAGGATCGCTGGGCCCTCGTTGGGATTTCCCCCTGCTTCCGCCCCCCACTTCACAAGGCTATGAATCCAAAACACGCACGCCACACAGTGGTTTGCCGTGAGCCAGTAGAAAGTGTCAATTTGACTGTCCCAGACCCGTAACCTATCATCCACATCCATGTGCTTCCTCGTATCTGCTCGCCCTGCTCTGCCGGTACCACGTGTATCAGCAGTTCGTTGAAAAGGAAGAACATATTTAGCAAATGTGTTACCTTTCTCTCCTTTGGCCCCTGGAAACCCTGGGAATCCTCTTCCGGGTAGACCTACAAGATAAAGGTAAGAAGTCACGTTTATCTCTCCTAAAACAGCCGAGCTGCAGGAACCGCACAAAGCAATACCCACTCTTTGCACCGATACCATATACTATGTGTGAAACACAGAGAAATTAGTCCGTTGCACTTTGCAAGTAAAATTATATTACTACAGTTGTTTTAAGATACCCGTGACGGGATATATATATAATTTAGTACATTTTCCCAAGTACCTTGGAGCCCAGAACCATTACAGCATTTAGTAGAAATGATCTGTACAGATGGGTACTTATTTCCCATTACTGTCTGGAGGCTCACCAATTGGCTTTTCTCAGATGACTAGCCAACTAACAGCTATTCTCAAAGGCAGTGCACAGAGCCAGTGATATTTGGGGCAGCAGACACCAGGGAGTTCACAAATGTGAGTAAAGTATGTAACGGAAGATTCAAAGGGGGGAAGTAGGTGTGGAGGCATTTCTTATGGACTATTTTTATAGGAAAATGAATGTACATAATATAAACATAAGGCTCACGGAATGAAAGAAATGAACTTTAGAAAGATACCAACACTAACAGCCATGGATCCCCCTGCATGCTTCTCCCCAGCACTATTTCCCTCCCTCCATCCCCCTGACTGAGGGCAACCTGTTTCAAATTGTTTGTGTGTCACCCTCTTGCTATATACGAATATTATTACGTATGTGATTGTCAACATTGGAGCTCGCAGCTCACACTTTTGCCCAAGTTGCGGTGCACCCATCAGTAACAGGAGCAGATTCTGGGGACTGCGAATATTCCCAGGACCATTCCTCTAAATGGGGAAAGGCCAGGCAGAGAAGGCAGTGGTCTGGGCTTTCTACGGTGTCTCCTTCACTCACCACTGAGAGCTCAGGCCATTTTAAGGGTAGATGCCCAGAAGTATTTGTGGAATAAATGAACATGCTCTTTCCCCTTTTCCCATCCAATCCTGCCCCACTGCCCACATCGTTGCTTAAATAGCTGTAAGGATGTAACTTACGCCCAGCTTACACCCAGCTCCGGTCACTTAGCATGGAATGTAAGTCTCTGGGAGATGTTTACCCCAGAGCAGAGTCTCATTCTGAAAGGGAAATGGGAGCCCAACATACCTGGTTCACCCTTCTCTCCTGCCGACCCTGGGAATCCATCACTGCCGGGCTCCCCTTTCTGGCCGGCCGGGCCCGTGGGACCAGGCTTCCCAGGAAGACCTCAAAGAGAAAGGTCAGATCAGTCAGGCATGGAACCTATCACAGCACCGTGATCTGCATGTAAAATGCACCAGTCCTGACATTTTTCCAGGGAGCTGTCCCTCCCACCCCCTAGCATGCCCAGCTTCCCCGAGGTCACTCCAGACACCCCTTCAGAAGGGACCCTCATGCGGCAGCAACACCACTGCAGAGTGACCCCCTAAAGCTGGTGAGAGTGGAGAAAAAGGACATCCATCTACCACGCGGAACAGGAAAAGTTTCTAGACCCAATTGGAACTAGCTGTAAAACCAGTTCTAGGTCTGACTGGTGGAAAGACCCTAGAAGTCCCCCTAGACTCAGCTTGTTCATCTGGAAATGGAGGTGTGAGCCCAGCTGGTCATCCAGAGGTCACCCAGCCTTGATGCCCCTTGGCCTCTTCACCACAGGCCCCCATCTGTGTCCTAAAAAGTGGTCTCTACCTGCTTCTCCTTTGATGCCAGGGATGCCATCCAATCCCGGGAGGCCTTTGTCACCTTTTTCTCCAGGCAACCCAGGGCTTCCTAAAGAAAAACCAAAACACCAGAATTCCCATGACTTTGAGTTCCTCTTTGCCATCCTTGAACCCCGAGCTCAGGAGGAGGCCAGCTCACTTACCTGGATAGCCAACACTCCCTGGTGAGCCTTTGGGGCCCGGAGACCCGGGCATCCCCGGGATCCCACTGCTTCCTTTCTCTCCCTTCTCTCCAGGGCTTCCTGGAAAACCTGCTACCCCTTGGTCTCCCTGTGGGTGAAAATTGGGCCCATTAATGTTATATCTGTCCTTGGACATGTGTCTGGAGGTGCTTTCTGTATACCTGTGAGTGCAATGACTATCGCATGGCAGAATTCCACTTCCAGCTTTCTAAGGGGAGAATCAAAGCCCTCTGAAAATGGAGGAAAAACTAGAAACCCAGAGCCAAAGAGCAGTTGCCTGTTCTGCTTCTCATGTTCCTTCTCCATTTCTCCCCATGATAACTTGCTACCCAAGCTCTCAGCGCGTCTCGGATCCTCCTTGGGGACACAGGCCATGAATAGAAGGGGGAGGCAGGGAGACTTAAAATCAACTGGAGAAACCGTTCTGTGTTATGATTCATTTACTGTGTGGAGATGCTCAGTAAACGTTCCTCCAAAGCCTTTCTGCGGGGATGGGTGGGAGGGGCTTCCGCGGGGATGCTGTTACCTTTTCCCCGGGCCGTCCTGGAATCCCAATGCCAGGCAGACCCGCCTGCCCTTTCTCTCCTTTTGTTCCCTTTTCTCCAGGTGAGCCAGGGATGCCCTGCAGGCCAGGGAGGCCAGGCACACCTTTTTCTCCAGGTATTCCTAGAAACACACACAATTGAAACAGAACGTGTGCTTAGCAGGTGCTAATGTTAAAAATAGGAAAGCGCCTCAACTGCCAGCCAAGAATGAGACGGAAGTACACGTATCCCCTCATTTCTCAAGTTGTAAGTGATCCAGGCAGGCATCAGCCACCCAGAGCACATTAGAACCATGCCAGGAAACGTTCCTCCTGTCTTTTAAAGACAATCCCGTTACAAAGGGAGAAAAAATACATTAACCGCTTAGCATGCTTCCTTTCCCAACAGCATTAAACATGGCTTCTATGTCTTTCGTTCCGTAGTGAAATCTCATTATCCGAATGAATCAGAGGGGGTGAGAGGCAGGCCATGGAGAGTAAAAGGGTACCTGCTCCCAGGATGGATGTGGGCAAACTAATTTATACATAGGTGCCAGGGGAAGCAGGCTTATGCCCGCCCCTGTAACTGACCCTCTGCGGCTGCTGGCTTGGTCGTTAGGGGCAGCTGTGAGTCGGTTGGTGATGTTATTGTAAGAAGAACTTGGATATTAAATTGCAGCCAAGGCCTGGGAGATTACTGCAACAAAGGGAACCCTGGTTGTTTTGTTGCAACCAGCATCTGCCTAGCGGACTGAATGACAGGCCCAAGAGATTCGTTGCAAAAAGAATTTAAGAAGCCTTACTGCAGCCGCTGGGTGTTTACAGCTCAAGCAAAGTGACAACGCGCCTCGCAAAGACTTGGGAGGAGTGAGGGAGACAGGCTGGCTGCCCTGACTTCCTGCTCCAGGCAAGTTCTAAGAAGCAGTAGCACCTGGACCATCCGGGGCCTGAGCCTTCCATCTGCTGCCTCTGCTCTGGTCACTGTCACCGCCGCAAACACTGATGGCAAAGCCTGGGAGGCCAGCTCAGGACCAGGGCAGAGGAGCCCAGGGGATTCTTCTGAGCTAATGTCAAAGGGCTTTACAGGCATGAGCTGCTTGTGCTGACACAACTGAATGGAGAATTAATCACCTCCTCGACAGATCCAAGTAGACGGATCACTTGGAGGTAACTGAAAGTTCATAGTACACAGCCTGTGTTTTATTTTATTAAACTGTGATGGGTTTTGTTTGTTTGCTTGTTTAAGCAATGGCCAGAAGGTCAACCGAATGCCACCATCCCTAGGCAAGAGACCATACAGAACTGAAGATGTGAGTCTGTGTCAAAGACACGTCTCCCTGGATTACGTCCTCCGTGAAGCGGGTCTCCCCTGCAGACTCGTCCCACAAGCACCACACGTGCAAGCACTGGAACGGAAACTCCCTTCCTGAACCCCACATACCTGGCAGGCCCATTCCACCAACCGATCCTTTGGGTCCAGGAAGTCCCGGAGCACCTGGGGTCCCACTTATGCCCGGATCACCTTTAGGTCCTAGAATCATAAAGAGAAAAACCCAACAGGTCAACGCCCATGAAAACTGCCAGGTAACCTCTCCCCACGCGAGCCCCTGCTGAGCTGGCGACCTTGAACTCCCTTCCATACCTGGCTGTCCAGGTTGTCCTGCCTGACCGTCCTTTCCAGGCACTCCTGGGGTTCCAGGATCTCCCCGGGATCCTTTATCACCAGTTGGGCCGATTTGTCCTGCACGACACACACACAAAAATAGTGACGACCACGTCTGCTTAAAATAAGACAAACTGTAGAAACACAGGTTGGTCTGACATCACGTGTGAAGAACTGAGTAACTCGTTAGACGCCTTCTCCCCCTCCGAAGGTAAACTGTCCCCCGTGTTACCTTTTTCTCCTTGGTCTCCTTTCTGGCCCTTCATGCTGCCCATATCCACTTTATCCATGGAGCCCGGCTTGCCAGGAAGACCCACATCTCCTTTATCACCCTTGAAGCCAGGGTCTCCCCTGGGTCCCGAGCTGCCCGGGAAGCCGTGGTCCCCTGTAGAAAGAAGAGGAGGCACCGAGTGACACGTGGCCAAGGGCCCCCAAGGCAGTGACAAGTGTGCTGTTCTTTCTGGCCAGTAGAAGCAACTGATAAACAACCTATAAAGAACAAATAGTCTGTCCAAAAGTGGCATTAAATGGCGAGTGTCCAAGTTACCCAGAAGAATGTGACAGCAGGGAAATGAACAATAAAGCCATTTTCTAGAATTTGTTATTTGCTAATAATTCCAACATAGGAGACTTCACTTATTAGTTTAAATAATTTATATTTTCTCTCCTTCTTAAATACCTTCACGACATCTGCTCATAGTGGCCCCTCAATTCTATATGAAAGAACAGAATTTTCCTGTTCAACTAAACAAATGACCATTTTTATGTCTCACATTTAAAGTCAATTTCTTTTTTAAAAACAGTATTTGAACCAATTTCAAATATCAAGATAAGAAATAAAAAGTAAGACTTGTAAACTTCCCCTGTTTGCTAATTTGATTCCAAAGACTCAGTTGCTGTGACTGTATCTTCGAATAACTAAAAATACCACCATTTGTCAAAACAAAACAAAAAAACCCAAAAACTCTACTATGCCAATAAGGAAACCCGAAAACCTGTCTTCTCTCTGACTTTTTGGCAGGGCACAGCCCTTAATCCCCATGACCCATGAGCGTCTCCTGGAAGAGGGGATCTTCCGGACCCTTGCTTGATCTTCTTTCCCAGGCATCTTGAAATGAACTATGATCTACGACTCTTGGAGAATTTCCCACAAGGCACTGGGACACAGACATGAGATGGGCTTTTCCGGAGTCACGGCTCCCTACCTTTTTCACCCGGCAATCCTGGCACACCCGCTGGTCCTGGCGAGCCGGGCTGCCCGGGGGTCCCCATGACGCCCATCTCTCCCTTGGGACCTGCGGCCAGATGGAAGGACCGTAAACGCTGATGGAAGATGCCGAGCAAGGGTCATGAACAAGACCAGGTGAGGCGTCTCCCCAGCATCCACTTGGGTGGAGTTCACAGGTCATTTACCTGGGAACCCGGGCTGTCCAGGTGTGCCCTGCTGTCCAGGGAGACCAGGCAGCCCTGACTGTCCCGTCAGGCCGGGGAGCCCCTGAGGCCCTTTGTCTCCTTTGGGGCCCGGCATGTCCAGGCCTGGGAATCCGGGGAAGCCCTTCTCTCCTTTCACTCCAGGAGGGCCTGAGGTGGGGAAGAGAATGGGGGGCGTCAGCAGGATCGACAGGGTGTCCTACAGCGTCCTGTACCCTGTTTAACTGTTACTTTCTGCAGAAGGTGTGTAGCCGTGCCCACGTCCGGGGTAGAGCAGAACGGCTTCCACCTTCTCAGATAGTGGTGTTTGGGGCCATCAGTGGGCAAATAACATCCCAAGACAAAGCCCCGCCTACCTGCCGTGAGCCGTCAGCAATTCCCACCCGGGCCCTTCCGCAGTATTCAGACCTAAGCCCAGCTTCTCCACGGTGTCTCTCCCTGACTGTCCTGCCCTGGTCCACCCCCTCTGTCTCACTTCTAGAATGATTATTAAAGGCAAAGGTAGCTTCCAGACATGAACTCATTTTGTTTAAGTTACCTACAACTTACTAAACCTCTTATGGAAAGATAAGATAGAGATACCGATCCTTCTAAATTAAATGTAAAAGGTAAAGAATATACAATATAAAGGGGAGGTGTCTTTGGCACGTAAACCAAGTTCAGAGGGTGGTAAAGAAAGGCGACTGTGACCTTACGTGTAAGCAAACAACCAAACCTATAGCCACAGAATAGAACTGACTCTTCCCCCTTTTAGTCACAGATTATGAGTTAGAGAAGGGAACATTCTGGAAGAACGTAGTATCACCTGATGACCCTGGGGGTCCCTGTCCTCCAGGGGGTCCCATAGCTCCAGGAGGGCCTATTCCGGGGACTCCAGAAGCTCCTTTGGGACCTTGCAATCCAGGAGGTCCCGGGTCACCTGGATGGGGAAGGAATCGTGAATGCGTCACACGGGGACACAGTGGTGTCAGCGCCCACCACCCACTCACGCCGCTCGCCAGGACCCCGTCTAGAATTTTCATCATTCATTCAACAAACGTTTACGAGGCCCTAATAGGTGCTCTGCGGACACACAATAAACAGACCCCGTTCCTACCACGAGCTGGATTTGCCCGTAAGAAGTTACCTCTGATTCCCTGAAGGCCTGCAGGGCCGATGGCGCCGTGCTCTCCGGGAATGCCTGGTCCCCCGATGTTTCCCTTCTCTCCAGGGGTGCCGGGGATGCCAGGGAGTCCTGGCAGACCTTTGAGTCCCGGCAGACCAACTCCAGGCTCGCCCTGGAAACCCCAAAGCACAGAGAAGCCAGTGACCCTCAGAGCCCGCGATTTTATCAGGCCAAGGGCGTACATGTTAACCGATGCTGCCGGTGCATTTATAAGAACGGTATTTGTCCCACCTTCCAGGTGGTGAAGCTTCTTCACACCTATTGCTGCCTTTCAATCTCACGACAAGCCGAAAGGGAGGTAATTTTTAGTGTTTTCTTTTCACAAAGGAGGAAAGCCAAGGCTCCCCTGTTTGGACGGCTTGTCCCCAGTCAGAGAGGCAGGAGCTCCTTCCGCTGGGTCTCGGCCCCTCGACTCTGATGCCCTGAGCCTACACAGCGGGAACAACACGCAGCGTGGTGTGTGGCCAGCAAATCGGTATTAAGAGGTGCAAAGCTCCAGGGCTGGAACAGAGCTCCGTTTACTTCGTTTTTTTGATGAAATGAAAGCTCTCATGTGAAATTAAACGTTTAAAACCTTTTTATGAATCAAAGGGCTTTGACACACACAGATGATTAAAAATAAAGGCAGTATTTTGAGGGCCTGAAGGAAGGAGCATTCAAAGCACCCCAATTTAAGCACCGACGGGCCGTGTGAAGCAGAAGGTGGACATTATGTCACAGCGCCCCTCTGGCATCCCTGAAGGCAACAACTTCCAGATGAGGACCAGGTGGAGGTAAGCGGGCAGAGGTGGCTTATCCACATGGCCCTGCGGTGAACTTTGCAAACTGGAGGGAACTCAGTCCAAGGGATTTTGAAAAAGCTCAGTATTTTAAATCGTAAACGAAATCCTTAATTCCAGTTCCATTCGGCATTTACTAGCTCGTGAGCCAATGTTTGAGGTGATCTACATACTGCGGTCACGGACTCACTTTCACAAGTGCGGGTCATCAGGGGAAGGCAGGGGGGTGTCACATAAAGAAGGCGTCCGAAGGCCACATGCTCCACGTCAGCCACACGGGGCAGGGACACCACCTCGGGTCAGGCATTCCTCAGAAGGAACCTTCCCCAGCATCACCGAGGCACAGCTGCCAGCGTGCACCCCCGCCCATCCCCAAGGCAAGGGCAAGGGCTCTGTGTCGTCAAAGGTGCATCGCCTGGCCGTGGCCTTTTTCCCAGGTAGGACAGATGCCTTCTGGCAGTTTCATTTCCCTTCCTTATAATCAGAACAGATGGGGATCTAACCAACAGTCGCCTGTACTTGCTGAGCGGAACTGCAAGTATCAGCAAGCAGCAGAGGGGTGTTTGAGGGCAAAGAGAATCCTGATGTCACACTAGTCCCGGGGTCCCCAACCACGGCCCTTTGCCCCACGGTGACACTGGGTAACGTCCAGAGATGTTTCTGGTGGTCACACTGGGCATGCATGTCGGGGTGCTCCTTTGGCATCTGTGGGTCGGGGCCACAGAGGAGGCTGCTAAAGACCCCACAATACTCAGGGCAGCCCCACCACGAGGAATTATTGGACACGAATGTCAGTATCACTGAGGCTGAGAAAGGCTGAAGCCCACCCTGCTGGGGGCTGTTAGGTCACTCAGGACAGTGGCTTCCAAACAGCTTTCTCCTTCCACTCGTGATGAGACACACATTGTACCTGAGATCCAGGACACACACCAGGCAAGAGCCCACTCACAAAGCAGGAACAAATGATTCTCCCCAAAACAGGCACGACCACGTGCTACCCCGTGTACTCTGGTACTTTCCATTTAATGTTATTTCATTCAAACACAAAACACGCTGACCTAACATACCCTGTGAGATGAACAGCCCACAATTTATGGGTCCAATTAATCACAAGCATGGGGAAACGGCAATCCAGAGAACGCTCAGTACCCACCTTTTGGCCAGGTGGACCTGGATTGCCAGGTAAGCCATTAAAACCTTGGCGACCAGGATTTCCAGGAGGTCCAGTGTCTCCAGGTAAACCGTCAACACCTGTTTGGAAGAGTCAGAAAAAATCATTCATGTAAAAATACCATTCCCTACTTTCTCCACTTCTTTTACACCTGCTCAGATGGACCTGAACAGATTTGAGGGCGCCAACAAGGAAGATGAGACCATCCTGGTCCAGGGGTAGCCTGGGGGCAGGGAGCGCCAGCCGACCCTTCCTCTTTCTCCCTCACACCCGCCCCCTCCCTTCCTTTTCTTCTACACACTTAGAACTTTTCTCTCCTATCCGCTCCCTGCAAACGAACCAAACCAAACCAAACCAAACCAGCATTTGCAGACTGGGAATGGCAACTTAGACTCTGGCAACTCCGAGTGTGGTCCAGAGCGTCCCTGTCGCCTGGTTAGAAATCCAGCCCGGATATCCCCACGCAGACCCGCATCTTAACAAGACCCTTCGTGATTCCTGGACACGTTCGAGTTTGAGAAGCACCACTTTAGACCACCTGTTCTCCAACTGCACCACACTGGAGGCACGTGGGGACATTTCGAGACTGGGTACCGCCTCTGATAGGCTTTCTGACAGCTGCCCATGTGGCTATAAACGGCAGCAAAGTATGAGAGCCGTTGGGCTAGGCTCTCTCTGTGTGATGGAAGGCTGGGGACACGCAGTGATCTGCAAGTTTGCAGAAACACAAACCTGAATCGCCCATGGTGTAGGGCTGCTGTTTTGAGGAGCCTGACAGACAGCGCACATAACTCCAGGCAGCTTCGTGCGATGTGGGCAAAGGGTCTCTGATTAAGGAGGCCTTCCTCAGCTAAATTCTACCTGCCGTGATGGCAGTGGTCTGGTTCTCCCATGGAACGCGCAGGAGGCCTGAGCACTGCCCCTGCGACGCTGGAGGGTCACTGGGGGGCCTTCTGCACCATGAGCCTGGCCATGAGCGCGGCGGGCATCACGCGGCTCCCGGAGAAACAGGCCGCTGTCTCCCGTCCCCGAGCGCGAAGTCCTGCAACCTTGAGAGCGGGCGCGATGCAGAGCCCTAGACAAGAAGCCCGGAGGCTGGACAAGTCTTTAAACTAAGTTTTGGTGAAACGGCGGTAAAACTGGGGTCGGGATGCCGGCCCAAAGGGAAAAGACATGCCCCTCACTGCTCACAGCCCTTCTGGGCTCTGGACCAAAGTCCCTAATGGCCAGTGTGCACATCAGTCTCCCTGAAGGACTAAGAAAGCAGCAAAAAGGGTGAAACTCTCCTCTTTACTTCCTTACAATTTTCAGAAAGAAGCACTGGTTCTGGAACGTCCATGCGTGTGAGGGCCTCTCCCCTGAGAGCAAGCCCCCCCCATATTCACCGCACCATCCCCCGCCCCTCCCCCGCCTTCCAGACCAGCCTGGCCCAGGTCCTGGCGGGCTGTGTGCTCCCTTCACGGATGAGAGAAAGACCCCCTTGAGGGTAGGTTTAGGCAAACGTGGCATCTGCCAGCTCCCTGGGCAGCTTGGGGCCCTTAAGGTCCCAACCCGTTCCCACCAAACCACTCGGCCGGGAGCACATGTCACCCATCACCTCGGTGACCGGAATCACCGGCCTGCACACCACGCAGCTCTTTCGCTAACTCGCACATGGTGTGTTTACATCCACCGCCTCTTTTCTCCTAGAATTCATGTGAGGATGAGCGGAGAGACCACAGCCCTTGGTGCTAAGCAGCCGGGGACGGGCGCCACCGTCGGGGCCCACGTGGGCAGTGGCCAGAGCAGTGCCCCCCCCCAAAGCTGCCTTGTCCGGCGGGTTTACCTTTGGGGCCGGGAGGCCCTGGAAAGCCAATCCCAGGCTGGCCGATTGAACCCTTCTCTCCAGAGAGACCCGGCCTTCCCGGGGTTCCAGGAAAACCTCGGTCACCTGCGGTAAGAAAGACCAATGGTCAGTGTGAGAAAAACGTGAGCACATTTCCCCCACCCCAAGCCTCCAGATGAACGAGACGATGAGTACCTTGGGGCCCTTGGAAACCGGGGGATCCCGGAAGTCCTGCTGCTCCAGGGGGACCGGGTAAGGGCATGACTTTTCCTTCTTCACCCTTGGGACCTGGGGAAAAGAGCAAGGACACAGCGTGAGGGCTGCTGCATCACATCCTTGTCTGCACGCCTCCATCTCTTCCTTCTCCTTTTCTAGAATCTCTCACAGAGAGCTCCTCTTCTTCCAAAATGTCCAAAATGACCTGGACGTTTGTTTGACACAAGAATTCTTTAAGCGTCCAAAACAGGAGTTACGAAAAGCAAAAAACTCTACAACAAACAGCGAGATGACCCTGGTATCAACTAATCCGTCTCAAAAAGTCAAAGCCTTTTCACCATCTTCTCTCAGTTTCTCAGACAGGATTGGTTCTAAGTTGCTCTGATGCCCACATCTGGTGGGAAGTTATCTTCACAACGTGCCCCGTGGGTGATATCGTTACCCTAACAGTGAGCTGGACGGTTCTGTGGTATCTCCAGCCCAGGAAAGCCACCTTTTCTATCTCCCAACTGGGAGGTGCAGGCGCAGCCCCGGGTGCCCGTGCCTACGAGATCCACTGGGTGTCAGGACTGAGCTGTTACGAAAGGACCGAAGGGCTCATCTCCACTGAACCTTCACGTACCTTAAAGAACTCAGGGTCTGAAGGGCCTCCCAGGGACAGCCAACACTCGCTTTAGCTACAGACTGTGGGAAGCACCAGGGCCTGACCCCAACACATCTCTGCTATCAGCTCCAGCCCTGGGAACAAGGCTTTTATGACCATCAGACTAAACACAGCTCTGGCAGATCAAAGAAGTCGGGTTTCTAATCCCAAAGCTGCCTGGGTCTGGACAGCCAAGGAACCCTCCAGAATGTGGACAACTGACAGACAGCACTGTCAGCATTGCCTCTTTCGGGAACCCTCCTCCCATCCTGTCAAGACGCATCTGTACGTGTCCCACTGGCTTTTCTGATGGTAGTTTCTGGCCGAGAAAAAGAAACCTGATTCCTTTTTACACGCTGCAAGTGTTCAGATTCCAGAAGCACGAAGAACATTGAGACGGCGATTTGGGGATTAGGAGTGTGGGGTTAGTGACCAGAGGCCCCTTTCCGAGACCCAGGGTGTTTCTAAGTCAAACCCAGCATTTCCCTGCCCCGAAAGGAGTCGTAAGAAAGACGTTCCCGGGTTCCTTGCTAATCAAAGAACACTCATCAATGGAGCCCTCACTTAGTGAAAAACCAACGATCACCCAACGATGACAAAAACAATAGCCCATCCAGTAAGGTGCTGTACTCGGGCCTCCGTCAAAGGCTGCTGATGTGTCCTGCATTACGAAGCTGACAAACCCTACGCCGGGTCTTCATAAGGAAATAACAGTTCCCAGCGGGGACAGGAACTGACGGAACTTGGGCTGGATACATGGCTTGGGACAGAATCAGCAAATGTGTGAGCAAGAAGGCCAGACTGTAATCGCTGCTGAGTCTCTCCTGTCGGAAACCTTGACCTTCCAGCTTCTTAGTTACTATGCTTCTCCAGGCTTACTGGCCACACACCTTTAATCACCCCAAGTCACCTTTCATTCATGTCTACAACTCTTAAGCCATCTTAGTCACAGCACATGTCCTTCAGTCCTCTGTGTCCAGGCCGTTCCTGGCCTCTTCTCCTCCAGGTTTCCTAGGCAGTGATGTCAATGTTCCATTTCTTCCCGGAATCATATTCAACTAATAAGTCACTGACAGTCTACTGTGTGCGGGGCCCGGGGACCCCCTCTTTCACTTCTGTCCCTGAAGATAAGCCCGTCGTGAGGACGCAGTGGAGCGCATCCGTGGGAAACCCTCACACAGCCCCCTCCCACATTCTCCACCAAAGCCCGGGCGGTGGGCTCCAGGAGGGTGGGCGTCCTCTGACTTGCTTCCTCTCTGGTCGCTTAGCTCAGCGCGTGGCACACAGAACCACGTGAAAAAACAGTCAACAAACGGCTGGAACTACCCCGAAATTCAACAGCCAAGTCAAAGCAGCTGTGGATCAGTCATTGAGTGTGTGCACGTCAGTGGAGGGGTGAAGAGTAAGTATGTGGCTTGGGATACACAGAAGCCAAAAGGGACCGCTCATCGGGGAGAAACGGAAGACGGGCTCAGGCTGGTATCACTTCCACACAGAAGGCTGACCTTCTCTGCTGCATATGGCGTACTTATTTATAAGGAAATCACCTATACCTTCAAATTCCTGTTATCCAGATCCTCCACGCCACTGGCCCATCTCATAAAGGAAGAAACAAGATACAGAAACGCTAAGGAAAGGTTGCTCAGGTCACATCCCCCCTCCTGGCAGAACTGAAACCAGACCCACGTCCCCATGTCACTCAGACCAGGGCTCCTGGCACTTGCGTGTGGCACTTGAGGTCCTCAGGCCTCACCTGGCAGGCCTGGGGACCCGGGGTTTCCCGGAAAGCCCATCTGTCCTTTGTCACCAATGGGGCCAATAGGGCCAAAGCCTGGAGGCCCAGGAGGGCCGACGTCACCACGGCTGCCGGGGAATCCAACTCCTCCCGGGGGGCCACGTTCTCCTTTTAATCCTACTGAACCCTGAAGCGAAAAGCGAGAAAGACGAGTTATCAGCAGACATACCAGCACTCCAATCCGCATCACATTTTTCCACCACCCGTGGTAAAAAAGTGCCAGAGTTTAACTAGCTGTGCTACTTATTAACTTCAACCCGTCTGCAAAGGTCACCTTGTAGTTAATAAATGAAACCTGCATTCTCTCCTCTAAGCTGAGCAATCGCCCTCCCAACCCAGACATAAGGAGACACTGACTCCAAAAGGAAGGCACTTATATCTGGAATCTTCTTTGAAAGGGTGACTTGAACGCCGCTAACTTTAAAATTCACCTCCCGTCCGACATATGGAGGTCTTTTCAGTTCCCCCAGATCCATCAGAAGACACTGACCCCTTATCACCTAATCGTTCAAGTCAAGGCTATCACACCTAGGTTTACAGACTACAGTTTTCCAGTGAACGTGAGACAAGTTCGTTTACGACAAGGACCCCCCGAGTGAAAACAGGTCGACGTGATGCCAATTACTCCTTCTTCCATTCTTTGCATATCCATCATCTGTCAAGCGCACGTTCAAAGTCTGGGAATCAACATACCGGGGAGCCTTTGGGGCCGGGCAGACCCGGATGGCCGTCTCTTCCGGGAGAGCCTGCTCTGCCTGGCATCCCGGGCTGGCCGGGGAAACCTGGGGCTCCTTTGTCGCCCTTGAGTCGAGTTTCGAAGTAAATCTCGCCAGGCTCGCCCTTGGCTCCTGGCTGGCCCATCAGCCCTGGCACACCTTGCGGTCCCTGCAGAAACAAAGCCTTATGAGGCCACCACCAAAGACGCCCGTCCACAGAGCAAACCAGCAACGAGGAAACCAGGACGCCACCTTGAAGAGTGGGGACGGGTTTAGAGCTCCCCCGGTTCCCTGTGTAGGAGCAAAAAAAGCCAGCAGCTCTGTGACAAAGCCCTGAGCTGACCTTACTGCTGTGCTGTCCTTAAAAAGCCTCTAGTACTGGAGACGGGGACAGGGCGGGGGAGTGACAGAGGAGCTCTGGGCCGGGCCCGGCCCGGAGATCAGTCCTTAAGTAACTTTCTTGTCTCTTACTACTGCTGACATTCCCAAGAACGGGTCAGCTACGGTTGGAAGGGGCTGGATGTGCGATTCCCTGGGCCCAGGAACCAGAGACGGAGGCTGAGAACAGCCACATTCCCTAAGTCTGGTCAGTGCTGAAATCACACGGCTTGCCTTTCACGCTCACAGCCCTAATTCCGGAAGAGATAAGGAGGCCCAGAGCAGCCGGAAAGAGGAAAGTCGGGGAAGGGAGCATCAGGCCAGCTCTGTAACTGGGATTTTGAGCCGTCAGCAGAAATAGAATTAACTTTCCCAAGAGACACACACTGGAACACTTCTCAGTTCCTGGAAAGGGGAAACGTCAAGGAATGCCCACCCCCTAGATGGTTCCTCCTCCAGGTCCCCTTGAGAGTGGGGCTCACCAGGAAGAGGCCCAAGGCTTTAAACAACTGTCTCAGTTACCTGTTCTCTGAGAGAGGGACCTCTTCAACCTCCCCGCTCACCTGGCAGAATTTAAACCCTTGCGGAATTCATGTGGTTTGAATTCCTTTTTGTAAACTCCCTTTGAAACGGTTCTTGGGTGTAGGTGAACCACAGTGCATGCATGTGCGCACGCGCACGCACGCACACACACACACACACACACACACAACCTCTGTGTGTACCTACAACATGTACGCCTCAAAGTACTGGACACAGCTGGTCGGAGCTGGCCCAGAGCTGGAAGTTCCCCTTGTGACAGAGGACCCTTCACTCAGATCTACTCGGGGAAGATACCCAATCTATCGTATTTACTCTAGTCCCACTATCTCCACCAGCCACCCGCCAGAAAGTCTAGCAGAGGACATGGAAAATTCATTATCTGGTTGAAAGCTGCTGTGGTATTTTGCAGCTTTTTCTCTCTAGTTAACATTAGCTCCTGTGCCTCGCTAAGGCCCAGCTCATCTTGGAAGCCCTTCCGGATAGGCCCAGGTGGGCTTCTCCCGTGTTTCCTCCGTGTACCGTATGGTCCTCGTTGGTCTATTAGGGACATTTGCTTGCCTTCTGTCTCCCCACTAGCCTTTCAGGGCTGTGAGGGCAGGACCAAGGCTTCCTGTCTTTGTGCCCTTAATGTCTACAAGAGGGAGGTACCGGAGGACGTGTATGTTGAACCAGCAATGTTCACCAATAAAAAGTAAATGCCAACGTAAGAAATTACAACCAGTGCATAGTTTTCTCAAACCGGAAGCACCCCTTATGCTATTTTATGTTGATTATTCACAGCTTAGAAGTATAGTATTTTCTAACACTACGAGCACAGGGTGAGAAAAATACAAGTTTTTATTTTCATACTGATGACCGTGTCAGTCATCGCTCTATTTAAGGGAGAAATCTAGGATTTCTTTGAAAATTGACATTTACAACCCTAGGATATCTCATGTGGATTCTTTGCTAATCCTAAGTGATTCAAGGGTCTTTTGATGCACATCCCTTAGGATAAATGTCGAAGAATCAGACGCTGCCTTGGAAGTTTAGCATTGGCTACATAAATTGGAGAAGATCTGACAACTTGTGCAGTCTGCTTCTATAAAGTGGAGCCACCATGGGAAAGGTCGGGAGAAGTCCGTTTCAATTAACACAGGTCACTCCCAGTGACCCCAGTCCTGCCTGGGGGCTGGGCTTCGTCATCTCAGCCTGGAGCCGCCTCTTGTGGTCTGTCTTCCTTTCCCCAAATCAAACCCTCAGCTTTCAGAGGACGTGTCACAGAAACGCTACCTGAATCAAATGCAGAGTCAGAGCTTTCTTCGTTGGAATCTGCTTTCCAGTTTGCTCTGCTGGTTTGTGGAGCCTCCTTTAGCCTCCAGCCAAATTCGAAATAAGGGTACCACATTTTTGAGCTAGTTAAACCACGGAGCTGTGATATAGCATCTAATAAAAGGAAAATTATTATCTTCTCTTAGGTTATTTACCCACAGAACAATTTTTAGAAGTGTTTTCCCTCTACACCAAGAAAGATGCTCCCTGGATGGACAAGGCATGGGGATTCGCATTTTTCTTGTACATGTTCTTTGTTTTTTTCTTTATCGTGACTTCTCCTCAACCATCCTCCTTCCTCTTTTCTCATTTATATTGGATTTGGGGCTGGGCGGGGCGGGTGTCTGGACTGGGTTCCAGGCAGAGTTGAGGCAGGAAGTATTCCAGGAAGGCCGAGTGGATAAAGACCGTGCCCAGACTATGTCTGTTGCCTTCAAAGTTGTTCCCACTTTGATCCCCACCACAGTCAGAGTTCCCAGCTTTGTGAACTTCCAACTTATTTAGAAATATGTTAAACAATTGCGACTTCTAACTTAGCTCCCCAGGCACCGGGGAAGTTCTGGAAAGCAGAAGCCCATGACTTAACTTCAAAAGGAGAAAACGATTTCTGGCTTCCAGCTGTTTCATTCCTATTTCAACTCACTTTTGCCCTGACCTGCTTTTACAGAACCTTCCAGAAATATCTTCTTAAATTACAAATGTTAAAGACCTACAAACAAAAAAGAATAATGCTAAAGATTTGACTTTCCATGTACAACAAAAGAAAAGGAAAAAGGAAAAAAGGAATGAAAGAAATTGTAGAAACTGGTTAATGCTTAACAGAACTGAGAAGCACAAAGAAAATACTAGAACAAAGCCCAAAGGCTTAAAAGCTTTAGAAATAGAGCTGATTACATGCACAAAAAAATAATGTCCTTCAGTATTTAAGATTATTACTATAATCTGCTATTCAATGGCTTCTTTTAAAACAACGTACAAAGGTTAAGAAAATGGTGTTCTGTCTAACGGAAAGGTTTCATGTCCTTGTGATCGAGATATTTCATTTATAGATTTGAAAAAGTGTCTTTGCAATAGATGTTGGTGATAGGAGTTTTCAAATTCTGTACCTGTAAGAAGAAGGAGAAAGGAATACTTCAAATTCCTAGAGGAAAATCGGCCAGTGCTCCTTCACTGCCATAGACACCATCAGCGCAGAACTTATTCACTGACAAGCTTTAGATTATCTGATGTGAGAATGGATGATTGTGTAAAAAGACAACTCAACAGTGTGGCTGTCAGAGGTGACTCTTGGTGGCACAAGAGACCCTGCGGGAAGGTGACCACCAGCACTCGGTCATGCCTGGAAACAGGTAAGTGGCGACTGGATTCTGACCAGGTGAGAAGAAAGGCAAGTTGGGGTGCAGGTTCTGGATGCAATGGTCCCACTCATCCTCAGGTCAATCAGTCACAGGAGAGACACGGGGAGTAATTCTAACTGCTCGACAAAGTGCTCCTTTACCAGCTCCCAAATAAAGCAGGAGTCCACGTGCCAATGCAAAGATACACGCCTTTGCTGGTTTGCTCGGTGGCAACTTCTAATATGTCTAGGAACTCAGACAGGTTTACTTACAGGCAATCCTTCAAGACCATCCCTGCCGGGTAAGCCTCTGTCGCCCTTGGCCCCTGGCTGTCCTGGGAAACCTTTCACAAGAGACAGAGGAAAGATTCAGCACATTGTTGATGAGACACTTTCGAAGAGCTCAAAACATTTTTACCTTTTCAAGATTCAAAAGTGCAAAGATCTTTACACAGTAATCACAAAAATGCCCAAGATGGGCTCAGAAAAGGGAAGAGTGACCCCCAAATGCACACAAGTACCACTGACGCAGAATGGCTACAAATCCCTGCCCGCAAGCCCAGTGGCCACTTAAACCAAAGCAGGTAGGTAACCTTCTCTGAGATAAGGAAATTTGCAGAGCTGTGTGAACCATATGCTGCTATCCTTTGACTAGGAAATCTTTCTGACACTGAATTTGTAAGTCATCTTGATAATTTTCAACAAAATGGACAAATCCTAGAAGCGTGGCTTCACATTCTCATCTCGTGTTTTAGTGTTGATGGAGAAAATCAGTTCAGGGAGTAAGATATGCTTCACTGTGAAGGTTGCAACCCATCGAAGCAAATTCTGACCTGGTCCCTTTCATATTTGGGGCCTTACCTATTTCTCCGGGGGGTCCCTGTGGCCCTGGGGGCCCACGAAGTCCTGTTGAGTCACAGATGAGACAACTATCTCCTTTTTGACCTAAAAAAGGAGACACGAGGTATTATATACAACAGGTGAGCAGAATCCCTTGAAGCATAGTGACAGCACAGGAAAGGGAAGAGGAGGCCACCATTTACCTAACACCCACTCCAGACACGTCCATCTGCCAGTGGCCACGTGTCCCTGACACGGGGCCCATCCTCCGCCCTCAGCACACATCACAGGTAACCACGGGTGCCCTTCTAAGGAATCCCATCCTTCTGCTCCACCAAGGCACAGGCCCTGCCTCACTAAAGAGTGATCCAGAACTCCATTTGCCCATCAGCCTGAGATGACTTGACTCTATCATTTTGTCTCTAATTCTAAAACTTCCCATCATCTTTCTCTTTGATTTTGTATTTTTTAGCCAACTGCACATATAACTCCTGGACTTTAAACCTATGTTCCAGGCTGACAAATGACAGATGGGAGTAAGAAGGCACAAAATCCAGGGCAAAGACCTGACCTGACATGGAGAACCCAAGAGGAGAGGGACCCCAGCCCATGAAAATGGGAGGACATGACTTTCTTTGGAAACTCTAACCTCTTACATCTTGATTTTCAAACTAACTAAGCTAAAAGGCCTTCGAGTGTCTTAGATGTGCGTGTGTCCTGAACCTTGAATGTCAGGTTTCTAGGCACAGGTAAGGCAAACAGAGAGCATGTGCAGAAGCTGTCACTCAGGGGTCACAGAGGCTGGGCTGTGTGCCCCCCGTCCCCTCACCCTGACTGGCACCCCAGCCCCAGGCACACCCCACACCAGGCCCCAGTGTCGGGAGCAACGGCAGAACAGGAGTGCATCAGTGGGAGGGGTGCACCGTTAGTTGCCTAGTAACCCAGCCCAGCCGCAGGTGCTATGGGATCCGTGGGTGTCTGCTCCTGAGGCTGGAAGTGGACGGCGGGGAGACCTCGCACTGAGGTCTGGGCGGGCTGACGGCTCCACTGCAGGAGCGTGAAGGCACAGGAAGAGAGAGGTTCCTCTTAGGAGCCGGGGGATGGATGAACACACCTCTCAGTACAAAGAACCTTCTGACCATTGGCTCCGTCACAAAATGGAATAGCCTATCTCAGAAAGTGCTAAGCAACTGGGAACTAGGGAGATTCATGAAAAGCAAGTGACACGCCAACTGGTGGCACAATCCTCCCCGCCTGAATTCTAAGATCACTTTCATCTAAGGTTCTGCAACTGACATGGCTGTCAAAATTCTAAGACATTTTCCATGCATTTGAGCTTCAGACGTTTGAAGAGCAAAAATTCTTTGCGATCCAAAGCCAGGAATGGGACCCACAGGGATCCGTTTTGGGGGGCCACCCTCTCTTTGTTCTCCTCTCTGGGTATTAAGAGACACATACTGAATAAATACTGGAACATCCTTTGTTTACTCCACTCTAAGACGGGACTGTTTGTGCAGTGATAATCCATCGTTCCCAAGATAGTGAAGGATTATGATGCGTCCCGCGTGGGCATTACAGACGACACTTGAAAAGTTTAAGATAAAACTCAGAGCCAGGGGTGGAGGTGGCGGATTCATCAGCGCAGATCTGCTCACACTGATTACGGAAACTGGGGTTGAGGGGTGGTGAGCGGTCTGTACACACACTTGTGATCCGGCTTCAAGGAAAGACGTGCATTCTTGGAGAATGTAATCTCTGACTTTGAACCAAAGGATCGCAGGAAGATATCAATCTGAGAATTTCACCTGCTGACCCCACACAGGGTAAAGAACAGGGACTCTGACTTCAGGGCCCATCTCCCCGTTGTCTCCCAGGTGATAACTGTCTCTTCAACGGCCAAGAATCTCAGCAGAGCTGTCGGGAGACACATCTGAGGCATGGATTTTGAGGAGAGCTTCAAATAATGGAAGAAGATACCCATGTCCACCCAAAGCCAGTAAGTATGTGCCATGTATCACACGCCCAAGCACAATCAGCATTTTTTAAAAAATTAAATCTCTTACCTTTTTCTCCAACTTCGCCTGTCAACCCTGGCTGCCCCGCACTTCCAGGAGGACCCTGGTCACCTGGCGGCCCAGGCTGGCATTCCACAATTCCATCTGCAATGGATGTTTAACAATTAGAGGGTCACTCCCGCCAAACTGAAGCTATAGGTGTTTTCACCCTCTCTTGATTCAATCTATTACAAAACCAAACTTTATTTAGGTTATTTGGCAAGTATTAGAAATCCAGCTGTGGTCTGCTTTGAAACAATCCTAGTACGTTAACTTGTAAAACATGACCAGCGCACATAGCATCCATCCATGCCCCATCACAAGCCGTCAAAGCTAAAATTTCTATTTTACAATTCCAATGCTTATTTCAGCTCATCAGCCCTGTCCTGAAACTGATTTCATGTTATCTTGCAAGGTACACACCATCACCCTTACGTCACAGATTAAGAAACTGAGGCTCAAAAACTTAAATGATTTGTCCATGTCCTACCTCTGTGAAGTCAACACAGAGACTTCAGCAACTTTATGCCTTTTTTTCCTCCTGAGCAAACTTACAGCGAAGTACTCATTATTTTAGAGACACAGACTGCCCGTGGGAAAACACCTCTAATTGTTTGCTCCTATTCAATTCTGAGCATCATTGACGTGAAGGAGCATGAAAATGAACTGCAGTGACGCAAACACCATCCGTTGTGGGTTTTAATAAAAAGAAAGTATTGTTTTCGAACATACACAGTGATAGAGTTTATATTTCCTTCTCCAATATCTTTGAAGGAAAATGACAGAGTGCGTGCTTGAATGTGAGGCTCTGCAGGCACCGGTCACAACTGTAGCCCGGACATTCACAGCGGCGCCTGCCGCCCCCAGCTCACACATCAGCTCCACGGGGATGGACAGAGGGGGAGAAGCATCCCCAGCCTTTTGGGCTTTTCACAAGGGATGCTGGGGCAATGGTGGGTGTGCTCTCTCCCCAGACACAAAGGCCTAAAAAAGAGCCCAAACTTCTCCGTTTGATGACTTTGTTTAGAGCTCAGAGGAAAAAGTTTCAAGTGTGTAAGAAATGAAGTCCAGGGGTTTCTTGCTTGCTTGTTGCTGATGTTTTCCTGGGAGCTTCTCTGAATAAAGCACAGGTGAGGAGGAACCCTGGGGTGGCCGTATCTCTGCCCTGGGTCCTCTGGCTCCGGCCGGCTCCCTGGTGACCCCATTTGTCTTGAACAGAGTGGAGTCGTTGTTATGCTTCAAAAAGCTTCTCTAAATTCCTTGCCTGGGAAGAACTCATTCCCAGCCCTGCAAGCCGAGGAGGCTAGACTCCCCGATTCTGGAAACACAGGTGCGTGAACACTGACAGGCGTAAAATTATTACTTTCCCAGAACACACCTCCTGCCAGCCTCCTCTCCATCAGAATCCCTACACACCCCTGGTAGGAAGGCAAGTTACCATCCTCATCAAAATGAGTTTTAAATAACGTTAAGTCTAAAGCAAGAATACAGGGATGTGTCTGAAGAGTTTTGAAGGGCAAGTTCAGGGTCGACGTTTACACGGTCGGCTCAGGGAGGCTCGGCCGTCAAGGTCGGGGAAGGCTGCAGCCACACGGGACCGGAGCCCAGGAGCGGATAGGGCTGTAGGCGGCTCCACGCTCCCTGGGTAATGAGCAATCGAAGGGTCCCAAGGTGGCGATCCGTTAAGATGCAGCCTCTTTAACATGCACTGTAAATGTGTGTAAAAATCTCACTGATAAATGATCACTCTGCATGCTGTGACTGTGAATCACCTAATTTGCACAGACTGTTCCAGGGCAACCCGGAAACCTGGAGGGCACCTATCACAACGTATTCAGCCAACACATCCTACACAAGTCACAGCAGGGAGAAGTTCAAGTCTTTCCATGAGATTTGTTCGCATTTCAGAACTGGCAAACTGCGAATATGAAAAAAAGGTTCTAGATCTCCCCAGGGTTGGCTCTCTCGCCAGGGTCTTTGCCGATCACTTTTATTAAAGCTAGAACCCACGCACGGCCCAGACCTGTGTCTTCCCCTCCCGGCTTCCTTTCCTCCTGTATTTGTCACCTCTGCTACCACATAATCTACTGATACTTATTTACTTGATTTCTGTCTCAGAATGCACGCCCCAGGAGGACAGGATTGTTTTGTGGGCTTTGTCACAGGTCTTAGGGCAGCACCTGGCGTATTGTACGCACGCCAATGTTTGTTGAACAAGTAAGTGACCAAGGAATGAACAACAGGTCCGAGGAAATTCACGCTGATCTGTTCCCAGTGAAGCTTCACATCTGGAATCCCTTGTTCCACCCAGTCCATATCTGGCCTCCCTACGTAGCTTCATCCGTGAGAAGTCCTTTCATGGAGATGGGTCTGCATTCCAGCAAATAAGCCACCCAGCACCTACAGCATGGAGACCCCCTTCCCATAACGCACACAGGACCCGTGCCTCAGACGCTCGGCTGAGCACACACTGGAGGTCTGAACTTACGCCCACTGGAGCGATTAGTTTAAATCCCCTCAAAGTTTCTTTTATTTTGCATTGCTATTACTTTGGAGTCACAGAGCCTCCCTCACTGAATCAAGAGGTTCCTGTTCTGTGCTCAGCTTTGATGGTGGGCAGACGAGAAAAATCCAGGTAAACTACCGTTCAGATTTGAAGTCGCTTACAGACAAAGCAGTCCCTTCTCCGTGTGTGTTTGTGTGTGTGTGTGTGTGTGTGTGTGTGTGTGTCTTAGTACCAGCTTGTGTCTCTAGATGAACAGAATGCATTCCTTTCCCAGTAAGAACCCTACAACCCAACTGGTTTGCTTTCTAACTTGAGATGCTGGTTAGGTTGGCCCCTATTCCTCTAAACCAGTTTCATTAGTTTATGTTCACTCCTCCTTTCTGCAGTGACTAACTTTGCAAAGACAACTAAGTGAGATACGAACAATTCATGTCGCTGGACACCCAGCCTCTGGCACTACACCTTCCCCAGCCCAGCCCCCCATCTGTCCTGGACAGGACACCACGCGAAACGGACCCAGAGGGAACTCACTTGTGTGGCCTGGCTGCCCAGGGGGGCCGGGGGGCCCAGGGGGGCCCGGTAGCCCATCCCTTCCACCTGGTCCGGGCAAGGACACGCCTGGCAAGCCCTGGTCACCTTTCTCTCCTCTTTCACCGGGGAAGCCGGGGGCACCAGTCAGCCCTGGTATCGGGAAGCCTGAAACCAGAACAGAACTCATGGACACAGCACAACACCAAGTGTCATGCCGACAGCACCCACTGGTTGTGGTCACTCTGTTCACGGGAAAATGACCATGGCTGAAAGGGGAACTGCTCTGGGCAAGCGAGAAACTGCATTAGCTTCTCACCACGTAAATGCTGTTGGGCACAGGCTCCCTACAAAGCAGCTGCAAGGAAAAGGGGCTCATGGTGTAGACATTAACATCTGTGGATTTCCTTCAGTGCAAATAGTGTCCCCAGTAGGTTAGAGAGAGTACTTTCCATTTCTGCTTAGAGAATAAAGAAAGGCGTGAGAAATGTCCTTAAACAAAGCAGATGCGGACAGGAGGCAAAGTAGGTGGGAAGTGTGTTGGAACCAGCTAAAGAGCAGAGTCAGGACAAGGAAGACAGCCCTGGGCAAGAGCGCAAAGTCAAGGTGGAGATCAGAGCTGAGCACGGGAAGGTGAGTTAAGCCACTGTGAGTTTGGAGGGGACGAGATCGTAGGGTCCCGTGACAGCCGAGGAGGGTTTTGACCTAGTGCTTGAGACACAACGGTCCAGTAGGCTGCAGGTGAAGTGACTTTGTGCCCCGGAGAGCAGAGAGCTGGCCTCTGGTCCCAGCATCCGGCCGACAGGTGCAGGGGCGTGAAAACAGACGGATGAGGTGACACACGGGACTAGTCAGGGCGGAAGGAGCCCCGAGGAAGGACGAACAGACCCCCAAACCCCAAACGTGGACTTGAGTCCCAGGTGAGAGGCTGTAAGTCGCTGAACCCGCAAGCACAGCACGTAAAAGAACTGGAGGCCGTCTGCGTGGGCTCCAGCCCCATCCCTACCCCAGAACTGGTGTGGGAGAAGCAAAGGAAGGATGAAGGATGACCCTCAGAGAGGCAGGGAGGCAGGACCCAAGGCCGAGGGCCTCCGCAGTCAGCAGGGGGTGGGAGCTGGACTGGGGGCATACAAGGCCAGAGCAACTTCAAAGTTTCTAAAAACCACGGCTTAAGACACTAACGGGGTCGGATAGGAGGTTTTAGAAAGTAGAACTGCAAATGCTGCCGGGAGACGTGAAGTAACATGTTCACAAGAACAGCTGGAAGGTCCAGCAAGCTTTACAACCAAGGAGAGGAGAGTGACGGAAAAGAGGGAAAAGGGAGGAGTTTAAGGGCAGATGCCAAAATTTTAGCAGAAAGGAGGCACGCAGGGCAGCGAAGGCGGCCTTGAGCCACGGCTGCTGCAAACCTTAGACAGTGGGGCTGGGTTGTCCGGGTGTTGTCTGTTCCAGCAAAAACAAAGAAAGGGGTTCTGGGGGGGACTTAAAACTTAAGAACTGTCAGGAAGGGAAAAAAAGAAACTGACAAAAAAGAATAAGAAATAAAAGTTAAAAATAAAGCCAGACAAAACCAAAACCTTCAGTAAGAATTGTCAGCACTTCGTGTGGCGCCGATTCCAGGGCACCCGAGGGTTTCGAGCCGAGTGCTTGTTACCTCTGCTCTAGGACCTGGGATTACATGCCTGCAGTGCATACAGACAGGCATCTGCACATACAGAGAAGTGCAACTCCCAGCCTCTGATTACACAATCCGTTAGAAATGCAAAACTAGCACAAAACAGCTGCAGACATAGTATAAGCTCAGTGACGCAGGAGTCCACTGAGAAGCAAGATTAGAGGTGATTAGATTAGTTAGAAGAGGTTTCAGCCTTGAGTCTGGTCTCAAGCCGAGAAACAAAGGCAATTCCAGACAGGGCAAGAGAGAGCAACGATGCTGGGTTGCGGGGGGAGGTCTTCCGAAAGGCCGACGGTGCCCCTGGGAGCAGCCGGAAGGAGGCTGAAATGCAGGGCCCTAGATCAGAGGCAGGGAGACAGGGTAACTTGATGAGAGATGTAAGAAGTTTATATACATGAAATACATGTTTATAACTACATGTCAACCTGTCATTTACAAAATAAACACTGTCCTAGGAGCACAGGTTGTTTTCAGAGCTAGAAAAACGTGTAACAAAATTGCTAGCCACTGTATGCAAGTATCTAACTAATGCAGGGGATAAACATGTTTAGAATAGAAACCGTGTAGAAGGTGTACAAATACTCTAAAAAAATAATTTAAGGATGCTCACCTGGCGGGCCTGGCGGGCCTTGTATTCCTGGGAAACCTAAAAGGAGGAAGAGAGAGTGGGACAAACTGAGCCTGTTTCACTTGTGGTTTATGTTGTGAACTTCTGTGCTCGTGGGTACCCACGGTCCCGGGGACAGGGAGCTCTGAACTTGGGGAGATGCCGCGCCCCTGACACTGCAGAGATGCAGGGAGATGGGCTCCTGGAAACCCAGTGGGATTGCAGAAGATGAACTTGAATAGCATTCGGTCACCGCACGGTCCTGCATGGCGCTCAGGTGTTATCAAAACATGCACGAGTGCAGGACGAAGATGGAAAAAAGAAAGGATGAGAGAAAAGAAGGGAGGAGGGAGAAGGAGGGAAAGAAAGAGGGAAAGATCTTACCTTTGAGGCCCGGCTCCCCTTTCAACCCTGGAGCCCCTGGGTACCCCCGCTCTCCTTTCTCTCCCAAGGGCCCTGTGCCGATAACCTGAATTACAGAAGAGAAGATCATCGCATGGCATGGCAGGGGACTGTGCTGTATATTATAGCACAGATGAAGAAATAAACACATTTTGTATTATTTCAAGACATGTGAAAGTAAAGAAGAAATAGTGGTGGAAGAGGAAGGGGCGGGGAGAGGGAGGGGAAGAGAGTGGGGGGAGATATTCCCCCCATGGATATTCGGTATCGCCCTCCTCGCAGAGAACTTCGCCAGGCAACTCTGCTTCCTTTTGTAATCATCTGCTTGGCAGGAGCTTTACCAATGAAGTCAAGTTAGAAACATTAGTTCTGAGGTTTGGGTATGGAATTTCTCAAAAGTCCATGCAAGCTGTAAGAAGAATAGTCTTCTTGAAAGAGTATTATCTGAAAAACTGCCTTACATTTCCTCAGGCAATATGTAACAGGAACACTCCAATTTTTTTTATTGGAAGAGGTTTTCTGCTTCACTGTTTTAAATGGTCAAAAGTGGGGACTTCTTTAAGGTCCTCATAATATGGGGCAAGAAGAAGGCACTGTGGCCCTCACTAAAAAGGGGTGAACCAGTTCACCCCAATTCTGAGTTGCTGAAATTCGAAGGCAAGGACCCTACCAAATATTGCCTATTACCCTTAAGATGTAATTCCTCTGTAGCAATTAAATGATGGGTATTATTAAGGTCTGCTGATGAGGTTAAGGTAAAAAAAGATTATTCAAAGGCAGCTGCTGGATTAGAAATATGGGAAATGGAATCATCTATCGTATGACGTGTTAAAAGCGTAAGGAGGTCCCATAATACTTTGATCTGATAATCCTATTTCTGGAAATGCATCCTAAGGAAGGATTACTCAAATCCCACACCTAACACACACAGACACACACAGGCACGTACAAACATTCACTACCACGCTGTACCCAGGCAAGAGGGCAGCAAACAAGAGAATGGTCATATTTCACTGTTTCCAAAAAGAATTGGGGCAAAATGGTTACAACAATTATCGCACAGTGCTCTGAAAATGACCATTTGAAGATAACTTGAAAACGTGCAGAATGTTCATTTTTAAAAAGAAAAAATGTTTCATACATTGGATTGCGAGTATATAAAAATATGTATACGGACAAGGAGTCAAAAGTTATTTGCAAAAAATAAAAACTGTTTTGCTGAGACAGTCAGATCATGGATGATCTACTTCTCTGAGTAGCATTCTCCTTAACAGACCATTATTTTTTTACGTTTCAAAATGTGTTGCTAATACTCTCATCCACATGCAAGTCTTTTAATTTTAGTGGAAAAAGATATGCAGCAATTGTCCAAATACAGTAACAAGTAAATACCAAATGCCACACGATACAAAATATAAATGATCGGTTCAAATTCTGTGTACCCCCTACATCAAAACGTCATTCTAGGAACACCGTGGAGCATGTGGCCTAGGTGACAGGCCAGCCCGTCTCTCTCTTTCCCTCTTCTCAAACGATCTCACAGACAGCAAATGTCACCGTTACTCACAATTCCAGGTGGGCCAGGAGGGCCTGCTTCACCTTTGTCTCCCTACAAAAGAAAAATAACTTTACTTGTATTTTTTAATGATAAAGGTTGCCTTGCCAGCAGCAGGGCTGAACTTTCTTTTTCCTAGAAACATAGACTGTGCCCACTGTACACTAACATGATTGTCCTCTCCTTAGAATCTCTCACTGTGATTGGTCTACAGTGGTCTGCAACGATTACAACCAAAAGCCATACATCTCCCCTTGCTTCGCGTAAGTGTGACATCCGAAAATTGAGACTTCTACAAAACATAAACGGAAGGCTAATGATTCACGTTACAAAAGAACTCATGCTTCTCAGAGACCCTCAACAGAATCATCTGCAAGTTGAATTCGTATATGGTGGTTTTTCTTCTTTGTTTTTTTCTTTTATTTTTGGCCATACCTTGCGGCACAAAGGGTCTTAGTTCCCCAGCCAGGGATCAAACCCATGCCCCCTTCAGTGGAAGCGTGGAGTCTTAACTACTGGACTGCCTGGGAAATCCCGTACAGTGGTTTTTCAATACAATAAAAAAATAAATGAAATAAAATGATATGAAAGCTTAGGGTGGCTAAAAGTATTTTCTTAAAGAAATCATTTTATTTGAGGATAGACTGTCTAACCCTGCATTGGAAGTCATAATAAAAGGATACTTATGGATTTTTCTTTCCCCTTAAAATCCAGCATGACTTGAAAACATTGGATGGATAAATTCTCATCACTTTGAGGCTTAATTTAACTCCTATTAGATGAAAATCTCAAAGAAATCAATCCTTTTGTATCTAATGTTCTTATATAAGTATCATAACAACACTTTTAAACACTTTTTTTTGCGGTATTTAAAGTCAGGTGTTAAACCAGAATTAGATGTTTTAATTTTTCTAATTTGAATAAAAGAAGAGATTTTAGAAATATCTATGGGAGCTTAAAAAAATCTTAGCTAATATATTCGAAACATATTTACCTTTTACAATCTACAAGAATTGACTTTCTCATAAGGTTACAGTCTTAGAAAAGGATTTCTCCCTTTGTCACTGGTGTTGATAAACCAACCCTGAGGTCCTCTCCCTACTGTTAAAGATGAATGTTTCAAATCCATTTCTTATTTTAGTAGAGGTTTACATTACCTAGTCTCATGATTAAAAGAGAAAAATAAACCAACAATGAGTTTTCTCTGAGTATCCGATTGGCAAATACTTTTTAAAGTTTCATAACAAACAGTTGACAAATGAAAGGGTCCCAGGGTGATGGAAGTGCAATTCTGGGGGCAATTTTATTGCGTATGACAAAAGCTTCCCCAAAAAAGGGTCTAAACATTAACCCCCAAATTATACTTTTTAGGAATTTATGATGGGAGATGATGAGACAAGTGGATAAAGATACTTATAATGAGAAAAATGTGTTAACGATCTACGTAACATGCAGTAAAAGGTATGGATACCATAAGTGTTGATGTATAACCACATTTACGGATGTTGAAATATATCCTCATTATGTCATTAAGAGAAAAAGCAAGATATATCATGCAATACCATTTTTTTTAAATCTCATGTATGTGTGTGTATTAATTCTGACCATTTCTGAGTGGGTAATAGAAAAATTACACAGGCTTTCTTTTCTCCTCTATATGTTTCTGCATTTTCTTTGTTTCATAATCAGGGAAATTTTATCTACTACAAAAAACACATAAAAACTTAAATGAGTGGAACATTTTATATTTTTTTCTTTAAAAATTTATGCACAAAATAGAACCACTAGGTTGTGTTTTATCTCACATGGAGCATACATAAGTTGTATTCTTTGAGTGCATGGTCCTTTATTCTAGAAAAAACCTCTAGGTTGAACAAAATGAAGGCAAAAATTCAAAGTAGGATCACCATTTACCTTTAAACCCTCTCGGCCTGGGAGTCCTGGGTACCCCGAATCCCCCGGAAACCCCTAAAATGGAGCAGAAAGCAACAGCAATCATCAGCAAGTGAGGGCAACAGCTTGCTTTTACAAAATCACAGAGAAATACTTACTAGACTCCCTTTTTCTCCTTTTTCACCATCTTTTCCTGGTTTTCCCTGTACAATAAAGATTTAAATATTAGTAGTGCATAAATAATAATAATAAACATGCTCTAACACCAAGGGTCTAAATCAAATACAAGTTACTATGTTGTATGAATCCTCTGGGTGAGTTGGCCACGCTACAGTAACAAATCATGGAAGATACATTAAATAACTATGAACTAAAAGAGTTACAACAATAGAAGAAGACTTTTCAATATTTAAAAAGCTGGAGGTTGATTAGCTCCAAATCTTCTAAGACATCATTACATCTGGCAGCCGAGTCTACACCAGAGAAGTTTTCTTATCGGCAAGTGAGTATTTGGCAGACGGTACAGCACTGATTCACTTTAACAGAAGTTTCCGTGCATCGTTTCAGGGTAGAAACTGAACTGCCTCAGCTACTGGAGGTGGGTGGGTCTCCTGTCACTGCACTCAGGGCGCGAGAAGCACCTGAGCATCTGGGCTCTGGATGGAGCTCCCGGCGGGCTTGGGAGGCGGCTGGGAGGGGTGCCTGCTGCTCTGAGCAGGCGGACAGGTGGCTTTCAGTGAGGGGCCGGCAGGGGGCACTGTCTGGTGGGGGGGCGGGGAGGAATCATCTGAATAACAAAGGGCCTCAGCTGCCCCGGGGGCCTTTCTAATGGTGACCACCTCCTTATTCCTGCTCCCAGGGCTTCAGAAAGGCTCTTCAGCAGAGGAAAGACCCCTACAATCTCTTCCAGTCTATGCTCCTATGAACCTGTGATTCTAGGAATGCAGGAGAAATGATTTCACATAAGGAATAAGAGGACTTTTCTTTTTAAACATGTCTATTGGAGTATAATTGCTTTACAATGGTGTGTTAGTTTCTGCTGTACAACAAAGTGAATCAGCTATACATATACATATGTCCCCATATCTCCTCCTTCTTGCATCTCCCTCCCACCCTCCCTATCCCATCCCTCCAGGTGGTCACAAAGCACCGAGCTGATCTCCCTGTGCTATGCGGCTGCTTCCCACTAGCTATCTATTTTACATTTGGGAGTGGATATATGTCCATGCCACTCTCTCGCTTTGTCCCAGCTTACCCTTCCCCCTCCCCGTGACCTCAAGTCCATTCTCTACGGGACTTTTGAAAGCACTTACTCGGGGTCCTGGTTTTCCGGGTTCACCTTTCTCTCCAACCCCTGGCATCCCCTAAAAGACAAAAAGAGCAAGAGTCAGAGTCATTCGTATATTTAAATAAACTATTAAACTAAGTAAGCATTCCACTGAAGGTGGAACACATTATGGTCTTTCCCACAAAATGATGATAAACAAGATTTCAGTCCTTACCTGAAATCCAGGTTCACCTTTTTGGCCCTAAAATAATTTTCAAAAGAGAGAAAGATTAGCACTGTCTAGTGGCTATATCAGTTTTTATATGCTACATGGAACAGGTAAAAGGGAAAAAACACCTTTTCCTGATATAGTAACCAAGAAATTCACATTGGTCTGCAGCATCCACTTCCTGCCATCAGCTGGATTATGGACGTAAGAAGGGCGGAGTTAATACGTCGGACCCCCAGCAACTGCAGCCTCCTTCCACCCTCAGCTCTCTCCCTCCCGTGTCCCAGCCGCCCCTCCCCACCTGGGTGCATTTAAGAAACCCTCACACAAGGGGGTCAGCCTCAAACTAGTCTCGTGCCAACCCAGGTCCAGCTGCCTCTGCCCTCAAGAAGCTCACTTTTCATGGGACGGGTGGTCTATAAAAACCTGTTTTCAGGTCAGGGCGAACATAACCAGAGAAACTGAATTTTGGCCCAGTCTCTCTTTATGCCTTGGAATCTGTCCACAATTAGGAAGCCGGCCTTCACTGGACAAAGTCTGTCCCACCTTCTCTCCTTTGGCAGCGTACTCTCCTTTCTCTCGAACTTGAGCTTGTCCTGGGACTCCTGGGGGCCCACTGACCCCTTGATCACCCTGTGGATGCAAACACTTGGGATTAATTAGGCATAAAGGTAATTACACAGGGAAGAGAAACGCAGAGGAGGGAAAAGCCCAGAAGAGAACATCTGTTTTGAAAATGTGATTGTGCTCCGTTCCAGACTGTCCTTGCCTCAGCAGAAAATTAAGCTTCAGGAGGAAGATGGTCCTCTAAGGATATAAAGCCAGGAGGAGGCTTTCCCGCTCAGGGGTCACCCCATAACCACGGAACTTGAACATTTGTAGGACAGATGGATGCGTGCATATATGTACAGACCACACACGTAGACAGACAGCACATGTATACACGCCGGGACACATATGCTGGTCTGTCACATTTGAAAGGCACACCAGCCGCCTGGTAGCGCCTGGGAAGAAAGGAGGTCTCTTTACGTAAACCAAAAAGAAGCATCAGGGGTCTCTTCCTCAGAATCCTAACTGCTGGGTACAACGGGAAATACAGGAACCCCAGCCATCACACGACGAGGAGGTCCAAAAACTTCAACTGCATCAACTGCAGAATCACTTTACTGTGAGGTTTATGAAAAGACTGGGTGGAAATCTGGGGTGGGAAGAGGAGGCCAGTGCTCATCCACCTCTGCCCGGACCTCCACTACACCTGGCTGGCAGTCACCTACACCAGCTTGAGCACCTGGGCCCTGGGCCAGGTGCAGCCGCAATTCCAAGAATGGCCACTTGGTGCCCGTTTCGTGGGTCGGGTCCAGGGAAAAGTGGTGGAGAGAACCCCAGAGCATCAGGGACCCACTGCCGGCCTCTCATCCTTTCTCAGCAGGAGGAGGCTGCCTGTTCTGGCCTGTGCATTCCTGCCTCCAAGGTTCTTTCCCCCCAACTCTGGTACGATGGCTTTCGTCTTTACAGGGCTTAATATAATGGTTATGCTACTAACAGCCAGGTCCTAAATTTGACCATTTTATAATAAAGTCCAGGTCTGAGAACATTTTGATTGAATGTATGAACAGAGAAGTGGAATAAATGGCCTCACTGCATCTGCATCTGTGGGTCAGACCCCATGTAGAGTCATCTCAGTGAATTCTAGCCGTGCCTTCAGGGAAAACACTAACAAACTCAAGAACATTCAGAGAAGGGTATCCACGGTTATAAGCGTCCAAGAGGAGGTCCAGAGGCAGAAACCGGATCATGCTTAGAACTGGGATTTTAAGCAAGAAAACTCCCCAAAGCAAAGAGCACTCACCTTGTCACCTTTTGGCCCCTGAAAACTCAAGCCCATTTGCCCCTGTTGATTAAAAAGTAGAATCCGTTATTAGTATTGTTTACTTTGTTCAAAATCATCTAACAAACATGATGTGAAATGCAACAAGATGGTACGTTGAAGGCAATAACTTCGTCTCACAATGACATAATCCTTTCAAGAAAGTTGTGATCGTGTTGTATTCAATGTCTATAAAAAGGTTTTTTTAAGTATTATTGGAAAAGAATCCTATAAAAACCTTTTTTAAAAAGTTTAAGATTTTTAGACTCTGGCTTTAAAAAACTAAGGAAAAGATCAATGATTCCATAACTAATGGATGGATGGAAGGAAGAATCAATAGATCAACAGATTGACAGATCAACAGATCAGTAGATTAACTGATAGGTTAGATAGATTGATGGATAGGTGACTAGACAGATGATAAATATACAGATAGATAAAGAAATTATAATTTCCCAAAACGTTTTACAGAGATGTAAAAAATGAGTTACAGAAATGTCACGATAGTCGTATACCAACGTCAAAGAAAGACAAATGAAAAATAGTCTTTACCTTTTCACCTGGAGGGCCAGGAGGGCCTGGGGGACCCTGTAGGACAGAGCATTTTAATTAGATGTAGTTCACAACCCTGGTAAGTTTTAAATGCTTTTCTGTACTGACGTTATCTTCAGATATCATGGTTAAGGTGATCATTTATTTGTTAAATATTTAAATATTTTTCCTGTGCCATAGAACTGTTAAACTTTGAAAGTAACCAGAAATTAGTTCAGGACAATTATTAACAGGGATGGAAACCCTTCAAAACCTTAGGGGTTGGCCTGTGGAATCCACTGATCTGAGCATCTGTTGGGCTATCAGACAGTGGATGAAACCAGCCAAACCCTTGACAAGCCTGAGCGTTTCTAGTGTGGAAACGTTTGTCCACTTTGAAAACTGCCGCTGCTCTTTAAAAGTTAAATGAATTCTTTAAGCGGGTAGATGGTATGAAGTCCCCAAAATTCCTGTGTTTGCAACAAAATTTCAGAATGCTTTTTATAATCATTAAAAAGGAAAAACTAGTCATTCTTTCCTCATGAAAACGAGTCCGTTACAAGAATATAAAAGAGGTTACATCTTGCAGGAACGGATAGAAGAATTGCTGGATTTGAACCCCCAAAATAGAGTAAATTTAAAAAATAAGCCTGAAAATCTCTCAAGGACTCTCAGGCAGGCTAGAGTGAGGATGGCAAACCCAGGCACATCATTCATTCCTAGTAAACGCGGCGCTCGACAAATAAGTGCTAATGTTAAGTCTCTTGTGCCCCCAAAAACGTGTGAGTAGAAGGGTCTGATACCCCCCTCGTCCTCAGGGTTATCAGCTGTGAGGCACGGCTGATGTCACAGCAGAGCTTCCTGGGAGGTTCTCTCTGATGCTCAGTTTCTAGTCTCTGTCCCAAAGACACTGCAGCTTCTTCACAGCCTGGTCTGGGGCCACAGCCCCCAACAGAGCAGGCCCTCTGCTGTGACTGCATTACCACAAGGGAAGGTCCAGGCCAGGGCCTGCCTTGTCCATCTCTGAATCCCCTCCTCATAGGATGCGCTCGCATCCACGCAGCCCCACGAAAAATCAACATGTTGTCCCTGTGGGATGTCTCGGCATGAGGTACTATTATCATCCTTTTCCCGCAGCTCTGGGGATATGTGGACCGTAAGTGCCAATCAAACACCCCTTCAGATAGAAGCTCAAACAGATAACTAATAAGCACCTACTGTAGAGCACAGGGAACTCTACTCAATACTCTGTAATGGCCTATATGGGAAAAGAATCTAAAAAAAAGAGTGGATATACTTGTATGTATAACTGATTCACTTTGCTATACACCTGAAACTAACACAACACTGTAAATCAACCATACTCCAATAAAAAATTTTTTAAAAAGATAGAAGCTGGGCTTCCCTGGTGGCTCAGTGGTTGAGAGTCCGCCTGCTGATGCAGGGGACACGGGTTCGTGCCCCGGTCTGGGAGGATCCCACATGCCGCGGAGTGGCTAGGCCCATGAGCCATGGCCGATGGGCCTGCGTGTCCGGAGCCTGTGCTCCGCAACGGGAGAGGCCACAACAGTGAGAGGCCCGCGTACCGCAAAAAAAAAAAAAAAAAAAAAAAAAGATAGAAGCTCATTCTCACATCCAAATTAAGAGAGATCACCACTGGGTAAAGTTTTCATTCCATTTTACGTATTTTCACCCCTCACCACAGTTGTTCTCTGAATGCCTCTGAGGGATATTCCCCCCAAACTTACTGGTGGTCCAGTGAATCCCGGGGGTCCAACAGGACCTTGCAGCCCTGGCAGTCCTGGCGAACCCTATAATTCATTGAGAAAGAAAAGAATTAAAATGCAAACCAGGAGGAGACTCAGCATGTGCTCATAATTATTTAGCAAATGCTTACAGGTGCTCCTGGGGGTCCAGGAAATCCTCTTTCACCTTTCAACAGGGTCCCTGGTATATGGCCAAGTATTTCACCTGGATCCCCCTAAGGGATAAAAAATAAGATAAAGTCACAAATACTGATATTTATGTAAAGAGAATGTAAACCTATGGCATAAGAGGCACGCACTGCTGTTGTGGAACTAGCCCAAGTCTGGGATTTAGCCTCTGTGTAAGCTTGGAATAAACAGACCGGCCGTCTCCTGGGTTCGTATGTCTTAATGACCAGCATTAGGGGGCTGCAACCAGGACAGAACGTGTAGACCGCTCAACGGAAGGATGTGTGATGCTTCCACGTGACGGGCCCCCAGGCAGGAGGAGTTCTAGACAGGGGCCCGGTCTCTGGTCCAAAGGCTATGTGACCACAGGCTGTCCTCACAACAGAAGGATTATCTTTCAAGAAAAGACCCAGCACAATCATGTTCGGAAAAGCAGTGAGAATATGTTTTAGGTGTCAACGTGGCCACAGTACCCAGATACTTGGTTACACACCAGTCTGAGGTTGACGTGAAAGTACTCTTAAATAAGATGGGCATTTAAATCAGTAGCTTTGAAGTAAAGCAGATGACCTTCCACGGTGGGGGGCCCACCCCATGGGTTGAAGGTCTTAAGAGAAAAAAGACGGACTTCCGTGAGGAAGGAGGACTCTGCCTACAGACAGCCCTTGAACTGGACCACCGCTCTTCCCTGGGTCTCCAGCCTGCATCCTTGCCCCACGGATTGTGGACTTGCCAGCTCCCACAATCACGTAACTCCTTAAAATAAGGAGTTTATTTGATCTCAATATATTTTAATTATATTATATATTGAAATATATAATTAAATTAGTATATAATTAAATATTATAATATATATTATGTAA
Source organism: Hyperoodon ampullatus (assembly GCF_949752795.1). Taxonomy (NCBI): domain Eukaryota; kingdom Metazoa; phylum Chordata; class Mammalia; order Artiodactyla; family Ziphiidae; genus Hyperoodon; species Hyperoodon ampullatus. The sequence goes on along the minus strand of NC_136929.1, from coordinate 3,335,896 downwards.
TATAAATCAACATATAACATAATTGATATACAATAATATATTATATTATATATTATATAATATGTAGAATATATTATACATATTTTAATTATATCTCCCTCTCTCACTCACTCTATGTATCCTTATATGTGTATGTTGTATACATATGGCACACACATAATACACAAACATCTCCACGCACGTCCTACTGGTTCTATTTCTCTGCAGAGTCCCGCTGACAGCCCCACCCATGGCTCTGGACAAGGAGCATCAGGGACTCACATCGCATCACTAATATTTCCCATCACACCATGCCTCCCAACACTGCTTACTTCCTAGGAAGAAATTGTGCCTCGTGTTGACACTTTAGATTCTAAAATTTAAGTCTGTGTATAGGACTTAAGTACTCTTCTAATGTAGCAGAGTTTAGACAAATAGGTTACTAGGCAATCAATCAACCAAAGTGATTTAAAGTAAAGTTATTTTTACGGCATCTGTTTTAAACAGAAGCCTGGAATGAATCCAGTAAAATAAAATAACGTACCTTCATTCCCGGTAACCCTGGTGGTCCCTAGAAAAGAAAAAGTTGGTATTAGTTTTGTTTTTCTCAAAACAACATTAGCATTATGATATGAGGGCAAAAAAAAGGAAAAGAAAGGCAATGGAATGAGAAGAGAGAAATTAGCACCGAAGAAATTCTTACATAACAGCCCAATACTCACGGGATTTCCAGCGAATCCAGGCAAACCCGGAGGCCCCAGAGGCCCTCTCTCACCCTGGGGGGACAGCAGACAGTCACTCTCAAAGGCTGTGCTCCCATCCGTTACCCCGTCCTACCCTTCAGGTGTGCTTCATTTGTTGGTGAAAATCATTTTCTAAACATTGTTACAAGCTATATTGCTCAGTGCTGCTTCATGATAGAAGAAATATAATATTTGAGAATTTGATTAATAGAGACAAGAATTAATAACAGCATTTTCTTATTTGCTTTAGTAATAGATTATAGGTGAGAAATGTAGTGGTTAAGGCAATTTTAGAATCAAAGTCTACTAAACAGAAAGGCACAATGATGTCTTTCCTTAACATTAAACGTGGGAAAACTGTGTTTCCTCACCAAATAAAGAAAGGTATAAGACGGGTAACTTTCCAACTGTGGCAATTAAAACTGTGTTCACGGGACAACTTTGCCTGACTTCTCCAGGTACAAAGTTAGATGAACACACACCAGGCAGGGAGGCTCCCGGCTCTAAATTTACCTTCGTCCCGTTGCATCCTGGGATACCTGGGGGACCCGGAGGACCATCTTGGCCAGGAATACCCTGCAATTAACAAGGTGAACAAGTAGCCAAATCAGAAAAATCACTGATGTTGCCATAACTCACATCAAACATCTTATAAAGGAGGCAGGTGCCTTTTATATACATACAGGAAGTCCTGGGTTTCCAGGGTAACCAGATGCTCCTGGGGGTCCCTGTAAGGATGGAGATGAAAAAGTTTTCATTGAGTGTGGGAGAACATCATTTCCTTCCACTTGCATCCACCTAGCTGAGGATGTCGGACCCTAATTATTGACATTTGGAACGTCGACCCTAAGCAGACAGGGAGGCATCTTAGGGCCTAGCCCAGGGAGCCAGATGCCCTGGCGTTTCAGTAGCAACTCTTCATCATCGAAAGCTGATGATTAAATCAAGGCTGCACACCCACAAAATAACTGCCCTCATTTCATCCTTTGTAATTTCTAGGTGGTAGATAGACAGATAGATAGATAAATTTACATTAAAATCTCAAACAGTTGGGAAGTAGAGTGTATGGCATAAATCAGTTCATTGAGGGAAGAAAATCAAAGTTATTTCTGGCTGAAATCCAGATATTCTCCATCCCAGATAGTTACAATGTTATCCCCTATCTTCTGCCCTAAAGACCCAGGAAGACAGGTTACCGGGCACACTTCCCTTTCCACTAAGTAACAGTAACAGAATTAAAATGTTTACATTTTACAGTGTCTTCCTATTTTTCTGCTTTCAAAGGTCTCCCTGCTTGCATGTCCCAGGAACGGCAGTAGCAAAGAAAGCAGACCGTGAAGAAGGAAGAGGGAATGCAGCTCTGAACACGTTACCACTTTTCACATTAAATGAAGACATCTTTCTTCAAAGACCTGTAGGCGTGTCATCCCTCCTCCCCCAATTAAATACGCCTACAGGAATCCTTGAGGAAGGGGAGAGAGAAAACACGTGTACAGAGGACAAGTGAGCAGCTCCAGGGGCAGGACTGGAGGTCGAGGACGCGGGTTCCACCCATCCTGGGCCCTCGTGCCCAGGACACACGCTGTCTGAGCTCCGGGCACAGAGGCAGAGGGAGGGAGGCACAGAGGAAGGAGGGGATAGGATGCCCCTCGGGATTGTCTGGGGGTGGGGAGGGCAAAGAGCCCTCCCTCTGGAAGCCCCGCTGTATCAGATTCCACCCACAGTCATTACCAATTGAATGACAATCGTACTCACTCTTGTCCCTTTAGTTCCTGGCAGTCCTGGTTCTCCGGTGTCACCCTGGAACAGACAGACATGCCACAATGACCACTCATCACAAAAGATCATCTTAAGTCCACTCCCCCAACCCCCTGCGCCCACGACAGCCAAGCTCACCTTCTGTCCTGGTGGTCCCTGCGGCCCCTCCGGTCCTTGCATTCCCGGGAACCCGATGACACCTTGTAACCCTGGGAGACCTCTTTCTCCCTACAGAGGACGAAAGAGCAAGTCAGCCCAAGGGCAGGTGGAAGGAGAAATCAGCCTCACTCAGCATCATCCAGCAGCCAGCCTACCATGAGCATCCGAAAAAAGATGCTGCCATCTACGTCCCATCTCAGAGACTTTTCTCTGCCCTTTTTTAGCTCTTTTGAGGGCAGGGATGTTCATATGTGATCCCTGGTCCAATGCTTTCTATATACTATATTCTAAAGGCTAAGTAATTTGTTGGGGAAATAAAATCACGGATAGTCGGGGATTTTTTTTCACTGAATGGCTTATAACCTCATTTGATGAGCGGGATCTTCTTGTTTTCGGCAGACACAGCGCTGAGATTCTGTGATCAGACATCAGTCAAGGCCCCCCTTTAGGAGGTGTGTAGGCAGAGCTCACGGTGGCAGTTTCAGTGCAAGATGCTGAGACTTTTCTGTGCAATTAACAGTCTGACGATGGGTTTGCATAAGCATCTCTTTAAAAACTGGGGTTTTTTTTGCAAAAGTAGACTCGAGGTTTAATTACGGTCTCTGCCCTCGTGGAGCAAAAAGAAATAAAATGTATTCTTAACATAATGAATATTATTTAGGGTCCACACATGTGGCTGGGATTCTGGCTTTGAGATGGCCCTTGAAGGATGAAAGGAAAATGAATGTGTGAAGAGACAGGCAAAGACAATTCAGGCTGGATGTCAGAGAATGGAGATCTAGGCCATGTGAGCACAAGACACTAAGAAGAAGAAATGCAACGGGGACAAGAACGTGAAGAGATGAGGCGTTACCGTTTCATACTGGAAATAGTTTCCTCTGCAAGCATCAGTGACCCAGTGGCCTGATTAAGGATATGGAGGAAGACGGCCACACTTTTTGGCAGTATGAAACAGCCTAAAACCAGGACAGGAATTCAAGAAAACCTATTCTCTTCACAGTATGTGGACTTCGGTGCAACCTCACAATGTAAATTGGGTCGATTAAGTAAGCATCTTTAGCCAATTTTCAAAAACAGAAGGCATGTCGGAGATTACAGACAGGATTCCTTACTCTCCCTACAGTTATGTTAGTTCAAAGTAAAAAATAAATTGACAAGCTATACATTACATCACATAAACATTTACCACCCAAAACAGCACATTACCAAGAGTTGCTTAAAGTTGTTCAACGTTGCATAAATGAAAGGACACAGAACCCAAACTTCCAGAATCATCCCTCTTTCCAAGCCACTCAGCCAGTCCCTGAACTTGCTGGTGAATTGTGCGTCTCTTGCATTCTCTGAAATGCAGAAACGTGGTTCTGAACTTCGGTCTCCAATCACTGGACCTCCACAGATCGTGGGAGTCATTGGAAGTGTAAAAGGCAGGGAGCCAGAAACAGTGTGTGAATAAATGGGAAAGAGATTATTTCAAACTCTAGAGGAGACCATCAGATACTAAACAGAGTAAAGAAAGTTAAGCCCTGCAGTTTGGCCCAGCCCTTTGGACCAGCTGCATCCAGGGATCAACCAGGAAGAACAGATGCTAATATTCCCCAGAGCCCAGCACAGGACTTGACACAGAACACTGGCTCATCCTCCCTGAGGCCCGGGAAAGAAAAACATTCTCAGACCAAGACTTGTTCAAATGTAAAGCTACTTAAATACATTCATTCTTAACCTAAAATAACAGCAGATACAAACGTACAAAATCCTGGCGCTGGAGACGGATTGTACGCTGACATCATATCAACCTCCTCCCTTGATTGAGATGTGGGAAAATTCTACCCAAAATAGAATTGAACCGCTGGCTAAAAAATGTGAACACTGAACTGAGTATCCTCAAATAACCTGGCATGAGATGCGAAGGAAATACGAAAGGCACATCAGCAGAAAAGCTCCCTAACGCATTTGGTGGCATATTTTTATTTTTTTTTATTTTTTTATTTTTTTTTTTTTTTGCGGTACGCGGGCCTCTCACTGTTGTGGCCTCTCCCGTTGCGGAGCACAGGCTCCGGACGCTCCGGCCCAGCGGCCATGGCTCACGGGCCCAGCCGCTCTGCGGCATGTGGGATCTTCCCGGACCAGGGCACAAACCCGTGTCCCCTGCATCGGCAGGCGGACTCTCAACCACTGCGCCACCAGGGAAGCCCTGGTGGCATATTTTTAGTACTTAGTTAATATCGGCAGTATCACTAGGAGACCCAGTGCAGATAAGATTTTATAATTCTCATTTTCATCGTTGACTGCATGGAGACCCAGAGCCAGATTAGCTGATTTCTACAAGTTTCTCATTGAGTCAGCACTAAAGCCACAAATAGAAATGAGGTCAACCTCTACCTCCGTCTGTGTTTCTTCTAGGTCACTAGAGCAAGCTGGTTCCCAGCAAATATTAAATAGTTCACCCACATCGAGTTAGCCCCTTTTATGTCCATTTCACAGATAGGGAAATTAGGATTCTGATGCTTCACTGACACGTCACATGTCACTGGGTGACCTCTGCGTGCTCCTGGGAACATGATTCAGAAATCTGAATTCCCAGTCCTGGCTTTCACCACAGGGCCACATTCTTTCCCAAATGTCACCGGAACACTTAAGCAAGCTCCGTATCCCAAGAGTTTTGAAATTAAGTAGCTAAAGAGGAAGTGACTCCCCCGTGGACATGGCTCTTGCCATCCCGCACATATTTTTCTTTAAGTTTCCTAATCTTTTGTTCAGACAAAAGTGCACATGAATAATCTAATATCCGCTACCCCGCCCAAGGCTATTCTGGGCACCAGGGTAGAGCAAACAGACAGGATAAGCGTTCAGTCAGCTATACAATTAGCTGGCAAACAGCACACACTGCACATGGGCCCAATTCTTCCTCTGAGCTTTCAGCAAATCTCCACGAGGGTTACGGGAAAAGCAGAGTTGGGCACATCATGCAAAGGCTTTGCATGCCGGCCCTTTCTAAGCCAGACTCCACAGTTGTGGCTCCTCATGCGCTGGGGTTCAAGGCTAAATGTGCAGAGTTAAAATCACCTAGCAACAGGTCCCCTTAGTCATTCCCGTGATGTGCTGGAGGCAAGGTCCAAGACGACATGGCGGCCCCAGTGAGATCCACAACCACTGTTACCACAGCAGCAAGAACTTAAAGTGGAAGATGAGAAAGAGAAGCTTGTACAATACTACCCAAAATGCTTTGAGGCAACTGCATCTAACGGTTTTATTCTTGAACGTCCGTGCAGTGTACTGTACTAATTTTAAAAAAGTTTATATACCAACCATGGAAGTGACTATCACTATATCCTCAAATGATGAAATTCAGAATTTGAGGAGAAAAAAACACAATGCTATAGACGAACGAATACAGCCATGGAGAATAATCTTGGCATCAAAATTAGCCATTCTAAATGAGGCATGAAATAGAATTTCGTGCATGAAGCAACTTACAAATTTTGCATCATCTATTATCTAGAGAAGGGCATACCGTTTTTAAAAAAATTCCATAAAATGTGGGAATAAAAGAGGTTTTTTTTATAATACCCAATTATTTCCCTTCCTCTTAAAATACCTGTAGAAACAAGCTCAGGATGGAAATCCAATGCTAGAATATAGTCCCCTTCAAATCTTAGTCAAAAATCCAAATACCAATAAAGCCCTCAGGATGGTGAGGTCGAAATAGTGTGAAGGTTCTAAGGATAATATAGGATAACATCATTAACAACAACAAAAACTGAAATTAACACAAAATATATCTAGAGTAAGCAGTCTTCAAAAATCTTACTGTCAGAGGCCTATTATGCTTGTTTCAACAGCCAACATGGGATCACTATCTTTCAGTCAAATTTTGAATTATTTTTTCAAATAATTTAAGAATAATTATTATTTTATTATTAATAATAATTATTTTTTATATTTTTTAAAATAATATGATCGAGATAGCCTCATCCACCAGAGGGAAGACAGAAGAAGCTAGAAGAACTACAATCCTGCAGCCTGTGGAACAAAAACCACATTCACAGAAAGATAGACAAGATGAAAAGGCAGAGGGCTATGTACCAGATGAAGGAACAAGATAAAACCCCAGAAAAACAACTAAATGAAGTGGAGATAGGAAAACCTCCAGAAACAGAATTCACAATAATGATAGTGAAGATGATCCAGGACCTCGGAAAAAGAATGGAGGCAAAGATCGAGAAGATGCAAGAAATGTTTAACAAAGACCTAGAAGAACAAACACCCAGAAGAATTAAATAACAAACAATCAGAGATGAATAATACAAAAACTGAAATGAAAAATACACTAGAAGGAATCAATAACAGAATAACTGAGGCAGAAGAACGGAAGACAGAATGGTGGAATTCACTGCCACAGAACAGAATAAAAAAAAAAAGAATGAAAAGAAATGAAGACAGCCTAAGAGACCTCTGGGACATTAAACACAACAACATTTGCATTACAGGGGTCCCAGAAGGAGAAGAGAGAGAGAAAGGACCCGAGAAAATATTTGAAGAGATTATAGTTGGAAACTTCCCTAACATGGGAAAGGAAATAGCCACCCAAGTCCAGGAAGTGCAGAGAGTCCCAGGAGGATAAACCCAAGGAGAAGCATGCCAAGACACATAGTAATCAAACTGACAAAAGTTAAAGACAAAGAAACATTATTGAAAGCAGCAAGGAAAAAAACACAAATAACATACAAGGGAACTCCCATAAGGTTAACAGCTGATTTCTCAGCATAAACTCTACAAGCCAGAAGGGAGTGGCAGGATATATTTAAAGTGATGAAAGGGAAGAACCTACAACTAAGATTACTCTACCCGGCAAGGATCTCATTCAGATTCAATGGAGAAATCAAAAGCCTTGCAGAGAAGCAAAACGTAACAGAATTCATAAAAGCACCACCAAACCAGCTCTACAACAAATGCTAAAGGAACTTCTCTAAGTGGGAAACACAAGAAAGGGAAAGAACCTACAAAACCAAACCCATAACAATTAAGAAAATGGTAATAGGAACATGCATATCGATATTACCTTAAACATGAATGGATCAAATGCTCCAACCAAAAGACACAGGCTTGCTGCATGGATACAAAAACAAGACCCATATATATGCTGTCTACAAGAGACCCACTTCAGATCCAGGGACACGTACAGACTGAAAGTGAGGGGACAGAGAAAGATATTCCATGCAAATGGAAATCAAAAGAAAGCTGGAGTAGCAATACTCATATCAGATAAAATCGACTTTAAAATAAAGAATGTTACAAGAGACAAGGAAGGCTACTACAAAATGATCAAGGGATCAATCCAAGAAGAAGATATAACAATTATAAATATATATGCACCCAACATAGGACCACCTCAATACATAAGGCAAACGTTAACAGCTATAAAAGAGGAAATCGACAGTAACACAGTAATAGTGGGGGACTTTGACACCTCACTTACACCAATGGACAGATCATCCAAACAGAAAATTAATAAGGAAACACAAGCTGTAAATGACACAATGGACCAGATAGATTTAATAGATATTTAGAGAACATTCCATCCAAAAACAGCAAATTACACTTTCTTCTCAAGTGCACATGCAACATTCTCCAGGATAGATCACATCTTGGGTCACAAATCAAGACTCAGTAAATTTAAGAAAATTGAAATCATATCAAGCATCTTTTCTGACCACAACACTATGAGATTAGAAATCAATCACAGGGAATAAAAAGTAAAAAACACAAACACATGGAGGCTAAACAATATGTTACTAAATAACCAAGAGATCACTGAAGAAATCAAAGAGGAAATAAAAAAATACCTAGAGACAAATTACAACAAAAACACGATGATCCAAAACCTATGGGATGCAGCAAAAGCAGTTCTAAGAGAGAAGTTTATACCAATACAAGCCTACCTCAAGAAACAAGAAAAATCTCAAATAAACAATCTAACCTTACACCTAAAGGAATCAGAGAAAGAAGAACAAGCAAAACCCAAAGTTAGTAGAAGGAAAGAAATCATAAACATCAGAGCACAAATATATGAAATAGAAACAAAGAAAACAATAGCAAAGATCAATAAAACTAAAAGCTGGTTCTTTGAGAAGATAAACAAAATTGATAAACCATTTGCCAGACTCATCAAGAAAATGAGGGAGAGGACTCAAATCAATAAAATTAGAAATGAAAAAGGAGAAGTTACAACAGACACCGCAGAAATACAAAGCATCCTAAGAGACTACTACAAGCAACTCTATGCCAATAAAATGGACAACCTGGAAGAAACGCACAAATTCTTAGAAAGGTATAACCTTCCAAGACTGAACCAGAATGAAATAGAAAATATGAACAGACCAATCACAAGTAATGAAATTGAAACTGTGATTAAAAATCTTCCAACAAACAAAAGTCCAAGACCAGAAGGCTTCACAAGTGAATTCTAGCAAACATTTAGAGAAGAGCTAACACTCATCCTTCTCAAACTCTTCCAAAAAATTGCAGAGGCAGGAACACTCATAACCTCATTCTATGAGGCCACCATCACCCTGATACCAAAACCAGACAAAGATACTACCAAAAAAGAAAATGACAGACCAATATCACTGATGAATATAGATGCAAAAATCCTCAACAAAATACTAGCAAACAGAATCCAACAACACAGTAAAAGGATCATACACCATGATCAAGTGGGATTTATCCCAGGGATGCAAGGATTCTTCAATATATACAAATCAATCAATGTGATACACCATATTAACAAACTGAAGAAGAAAAACCATATGATCATCTCAATAGAAGCAGAAAAAGCTTTTGAAAAAATTCAACACCCATTTATGATAAAAGCTCTCCAGAAAGTGGGTATAGAGGGAACCTACCTCAACATAATAAAGGCCATATATGACAAACCCACAGCAAACATCATTCTCAATGGTGAAAAACTGAAAGCATTTCCTCTAAGATCAGGAACAAGACAAGGATGTCCACTCTCACCAGTATTATTCAACATAGTTTTGGAAGTCCTAGCCACGGCAATCAGAGAAGAAAAAGAAATAAAAGGAATATAAATTGGAAAAGAAGAAGTAATACTGTCACTGTTTGCAGATGGCATGATACTATACACAGAGAATCCTAAAGATGCCATCAGAAAACTACTAGAGCTAATCAATGAATTTGGTAAAGTTGCAGGATACAAAATTAATGCACAGAAATCTCTTGCATTCCTATACACTAATAATGAAAGATCAGAAAGAGAAATTAAGGAAATAATCCCATTCACCATTGCAACAAAAAGAATAAAATACCTAGGAATAAACCTACCTAGGGAAGTAAAAGACCTGTACTCAGAAAACTATAAGACACTGATGAAAGAAATCAAAGATGACACAAACAGATGGAGAGATATACCATGTTCCTGGATTGGAAGAATCAATATTGTGAAGATGACTATACTACCCAAGGCAATCTATAGATTCAATGCAATCCCTATCAAATTACCAGTGGCATCTTTACAGAACTAGAACAAAAAAATCTTAAAATTTGTAATGGAGACACAAAAGACCCCAAATAGCCAAAGCAGTCTTGAGGGAAAAAACAAGAGCTGGAGGAATCAGACTCCCTGACTTCAGACTATACTACAAAGCTACAGTAATCAAGACAATATGGTACTGGCACAAAAACAGAAATATAGATCAATGGAACAGGAAAGAAAGCCCAGTGATAAACCTACACACCTATGGTCAACTAATCTATGACAAAGGAGGCAAGGATATACAATGGAGAAAAGACAGTCTCTTCAATAAGTGGTGCTGGGAAAACTGGACAGCTACATGTAAAAGAATGAAATTAGGACACTCCCTAACACCTTACACAAAAATAAACTCAAAATGGATTAGAGACCCAAATGTAAGAGAGGACACTACAAAACTCTTAGAGGAAAACATAGGAAGAACACTCTTTGACATAAGTCACAGCAAGATCTTTTTTGATCCACCTCCTAGACTAATGGAAATAAAAACAAAAATAAACAAATGGGACCTAATGAAACTTAAAAGCTTTTGCAAAGCAAAGGAAACTACAAACAAGACGAAAAGACAACCCTCAGAATGGGAGAATATATTTGCAAACGAAATCAATGGACAAAGGATTAATCTCCAAAATATATAAACAGCTCATGCAGCTCAATATTAAAAAAACAACCCAATCCAAAAATGGGCAGAAGACCTAAACAGACATTTCTCCAAAGAAGACATACAGATGGCCAAGAAGCACATGAAAGGCTGCTCAACATCACTAATTATTAGAGAAATGCAAATCAAAACTACAATGAGGTATCACCTCACACCAGTCAGAATGGGCATCATCAGAAAATCTACAAACAACAAACGCTGGAGAGGGTGTGGAGAAAAGGGAACCCTCTTGCACTGCTGGTGGGAATGTAAATTGATACAGCCACTATGGAGAACAGTATGGAGCTTCCATAAAAAACTAAAAATAGAATTACCATATGACCCAGCAACCCCACTACTGGGCATATACCCAGAGAAAACCATAATTCTAAAAGACAAATGCACCCCAATGTTCACTGCAGCACTATTTACAATAGCCAGGTCATGGAAGCAACCTAAATGCCCATCGACAGACGAATGGATAGAGAAGATGTGGTACATGTATTCAATGGAATATTACTCAGCCATAAAAAGGAATGAAATTGGGTCATCTGTAGAGACGTGGATAATCTAGAGACTGTCATACAGAGTGAAGTAAGTCAGAAAGAGAAAAACAAATATCGTATATTAATGCATGTATGTGGAAGCTAGAAAAATGGTACACATGAACCGGTTTGCAGGGCAGAAATAGAGAAACAGATGTATGAGAACAAACATATGGACACCAAGGGGGGAAAGTGTTGGGGGGCAGGTAGTGGTGGATGAATTGGGAGATTGGGATTGACATGTATACACTAATATGTATAAGATGGATAACTAATAAGAACCTGCTGTATAAAAAATAAATAAAATTCTAAAATTCTAAAAAATAATAATAATATGATCATCAGGACTTCCCTGGTGGTCCAGTGGTAAAGAATCCGCCTTCCAATGAAGTGGACGTGGGTTCTATCCCTGGTCGGGAAACTAAGATCCCACATGCCGTGGGGTAACTAAGCCCGCGCGCCACAACTACTGAGCTCACGCACCTCAACTTCACAGCCTGCATGCCACAAACTACAGAGCCCATGCATCCTGGAACCTGCGCACCACAACTAGATAGAACCCTGCACACCACAACTAGATAGAACCCTGCGCACCACAACTAGAGAGAAGCCCGTGCGCTGCAACGAAGATCCCGTGTGCTGCAACTAAGACCCGAACAGCCAAAAAAATAAAAATAAAATATGGTCATGGATCTTCACAGTGCACTGACGCCCAAGGAAAGATGCTGCCCAAGACCTGGGCCCCCTCTCGACGGGGGACCAACTTGTTGGGCAGAGCCATCTACATGTGCTTGTTCATCCGTCAGAAAGCAGAACGCACCCAACAAGGGATGTTGATTGCAGAGATTCTGCAGTTGGGTGTCCATCTCTTGGAAATAAGTACTTTAAAGGCAGGGATATTTTTTATTCATTCGGCATTTGGCACGAACTTTGAACTCAGTAAAAGTTGGTAACCGGATGATGAAATAACCAGTAGCATCACATGAACTTAGGATGAGGTAGGATTCTATCTATGTAGCCTAAAAGCTTTAAAACGGAGTAAAATATGGTTGCTGGGCAGGAGGGGATCCCAGGCCTCCCTTTCCCAATCCAAAGCCCTGTGGGCACCACGGAGACCAGCTAACATACTACAACTGGCCAAAGAAGCCACAGGGAGAGACAGTGTGGGCAGGACATGATACTGAATCAGCTCTCCCTTTCTGTCATCTGGTGCCTTGAGATTTCCATTTCCAAGCAAAACTGCAAATCATTGATGCAACGAAAGTATTCGCATTTGGAGCCAGAGTCCACCAAGCATTCAGTGATGGGGAAACTATTTCAGATGATGGGTCACAGTCAATGGGTGACTTCAGGACTGAGCCAAAAATTCCACAAGTCCAATTCCTTGAGCCCAGCAACAATCAGACATCTGCAGGACCATTTCCTGAATACCAATACTGCTGGGAAAGTGGTGGGAAGGCTCCGATCAGTGTCACAGGGTCATGGAAAAGCTCTGGGATGAGGCCCCATTGGGCTTCATCCACACCATGCAGCTTGACATTATGGCAGAAATACTGCCACCCGTGCAGAGGAGAGGAGAACCAGAACCCTGAAAAGGCCTGGTTTTCCTGAGAAGAAGATGCGAACACTGACTCTCCTCTGCCCCACGAGACATATACCTGGAACGTTAAAAGAACGTGTGTGTCACTTGAAAGTAGACTACATCTGGGGGAGGGATGGAGTGGGAGTTTGGGGTTAGCTGATGCAAACTATTCTACACAGAATGGATGAACAACAAGGTCCTAACTGTAGAGCACAGGGAACCATATTCAATATCCCGAGATAAACCATAATGGAAAAGAATATAAAAAAGAGTGTATATATATATGGATAACTGAATCACTTTGCTGTACACTTGAAAGTAACACAACACTGTAAATCAACTATACTTCAGTAAAAAAATTAACTACATTTCTTTAAATATAATACTGAAGATTGTTTCACATAATCGCTCTATCGTTGCTACTGTTTCATGCATTTAACATTTCAATATTAAACTACGAAGGAGTCAACTAATCATGCACCCAAAGCATGGCTTTATCTTTTTTATCTTCTTCCCCAAAGTCTCATTTTCTCTCTCAAGATTTGGTGATATTTCACTCGATATGGTCAATATGAGGAATCTTTACATAGTGGTCTCCATTGGAAATGTGGGTATATGCCAAGAGCTTTAGCAATTACATGTGAGGGTGGGGCGAGATGGGCAATTAAGAGGTTTCTTCCTAGAAATGAGGTCATTCCCCATCTTTACACATTCAAAGGATGAGAAGAATCAGAAAAGCAGAAAAGTGTTAAAAAGGAAAAAAAGGCTCCTTAATCCCTGACCCTCGTGTACTATAAGATCCAGTCTCTTCTCCAGGAGCCTCCTGGACCCACTCTGCCTAAACCACGGAGTTGGTTTGGGCAAGCAGACCTTACGTAGCCTCTCAACACTCCCCCCTTTGACCATCATCAGGCATGTAGGGACTTGCTCCCAAGACTTCTGAAGCTGCGGATAATCAGGTTTGTATGAAAAATGGGACAGACACAGTGCCGAGGTTTGGGAAAGGGAGCTTGCTGGTTGTACAGGAAGTAAATGGGAAAGCCTCTCTCTCTCTCTGCCCACATCTGGACTGCAGCTTTTACACCGGACTTTCCGCCTCAGGCTTTTTGAGCAGAGAAATCCCAGCCCCTGTGGCTAAGTCCATCTCATGGATAAGGTCCACCAATGCCCGGCTGATGGGTCATCAGCTTCACGCTGCCCACTGATACAGCACTTAATGCAGAAGCCTCTTCAAGAGGCCATGTTCAAGGATAGATTTCCGTTGGATAAATCCTGATATGGAAACATTATTTGAGCCCACGAGGAATTCTGGCACAATTCTAAGAATTTCAACATTGCCATGAAGGTTGGTTTTTAGAGCTAAGCTCAAATCGTACGTAATATAAAACTAGCAGGGTGCCAGTTACCGAGGAGATACACAATAAATATTCCTGATTAGTCAACATTTGCAAGAAATAAAACTGATACTTTCCGATCTACAAAAATCCACTTTGCACATCACCTGGTGAGAAAAAAAATGAATTATAAAGAGTTTTTCACAAAACGCTTTCTAAAGAACCATTCTTCAACCCAAGAATAATTCGAAGCAGTCCTAAGTGCATTCTCACTATCAACAATTTCAAACTCTTCCCCAAACGCCAGCTAAAAGCAAACAAACTGTCCAGCTTCACTGATCCAGTAAAAAACTTACTAAAACGACAGGCAAACTTGAGTGCTGACCAATTGTTGGTGGCAAAAAAAAACCTTAAAATTTTCCAAAGATTCTTAGGACTTATAAATAAATTCCAGACCTTTCTCCTTCACTAGAGCCAAGAATCACTTATGGAGGACACACTTGAAAGCTGTAAGCAGTGGCAAATGTCTTCTTCAATCATTTGTCTCTTGGGCTCTTTCTGAAAAATCAGTCTAAAATGCTTTCATTGTCTTATTCCAAAGCAGTAATCTGTTTAAAGTATTTTAAGTATAAATATTTAAAGTTATTCCCCCGAAGTAGTCAGCTTCCCAAATTAGCAAGAAGCAAAATATTTTGATAATGTTTTTCCAAAGTCTGGTGGGTGTATTCAGTCCAATTTTGTGTATACATTTCCTGATATAGTTAATCTTTAATCGATAGCTTCGTTCCACTTCCCCATCAGACAGTAACAAGGGGAGCTTGCTCTCCGGAAAACATGTGTGTTTCTGGGCCTCACGCTCTATTAATACATTCAGATCTCAATGTGAAGGTTCAAATGTCCTGATGGGTTTTCCTGGGGACCCCTGTCCAATAACCCTCCCCCGACATCCGTTATCCTCTGGGCTTCAGCCTAGGTCTTGGCTCCCAACCACCTCACGGGCCCAAACAGTGCCTCAAACCTGTGGGCATCAGTTACCCAACCCACTTCCAGATGGTCACTGCCCCCTGAAATATCTGTACCCACACGCCACCCCCCATGGTCCCCTAGCACCCCAGCACATCCATGGAATCTCAGCTAAACATCCCTTCCTTGGGGAAGGACTCCTAAACACAAAGTGATTCAAAGAGAACTTTTACACCTAATTGATCCCATTAAATTAAGAGGCAATAAAGGAGGCATGAGCTTTTGAAACGGCCGTGTCCGGAAAGCCCCCAAGGGCTCTGATTTTCTCGCCACTAGAGGGCGCAATGGGACCACCTTTTTTTTTTTTCCAAATCAAAATTCCCCCAGGGGACCCTGAAAGGGGTCAGCCTTTTTTCTTAAATATTCATAATCTTAATATATTAATATTAAATATTCAGTACCATTGAAGATATTAGTGCAGGCACAGCTAAGAGAAATCAGTTTTTTAAGGGTTACAATGCAGAACTCTAAGGGAAAGAATTTTAATGGGAATTAAAAGTGTAATTTAAATTAAATATAAAACTAGTAACCTGAGCACTGAGGCTATTAAGTGACAGGTAAATGCTGTGACTCTAGAAATAATGTGAATTGTGGATGCTTTTCAGATTGCTTTTTTCACCCATTTTTTAAAACTTAGAGTATTTGAATCTAAAATAATACAGGGGAAAAAGTAAATTCAGTTTTCTAAATGACTGGAAATAGTAAATGTTGAAAAAATTAAATCCTATAAAACATGCATAAAACAGGTACAAATATGGTAGTAGGAAGGTCTCTAAAAAACAATTTCTAAATATCCAACTTCCAGTAAAATTTATATGAAGGATCTTCTTTGGTCCTTCTACTACAAGTTTATAGGAAACATATACTTAAGGTAATTTAATCCATTCTCCTGATTTTTGCCACTTACGAAGGAAAAAAGTCCATCCAAATTTTAACAGCTTCCCCAAAAGATGATAATGTTTTGACATAGGGAGCTCTTGAAAATCAAAATCATGAATGTTTTTGCCTAAACCTATTACCTTACATAGTATAGTATAGACTTGAAAATTGTCTTTTAAAGCAGAAAAACAGTACAGACATAAAAGGGGCCTGACTGCAGCTTGGAACCTCACTTGGGGTGGCCCTGGAAGGTTGTGTATGTTGCGCAGTGCAGGAAGGAGGCTGGGCACTGGCCCAGCAGGGGGTGCCTTATCTAAAGTGCCCATGGGCTTCCCTGGTGGCGCAGTGGTTGAGAGTCCGCCTGCCGGTGCAGGGAACACGGGTTCGTGCCCCGGTCCGGGAAGATCCCACATGCCGCGGAGCGGCTGGGCCCGTGAGCCATGGCCGCTGAGCCTGCGCATCCGGAGCCTGTGCTCCGCAATGGGAGAGGCCACAACAGTGAGAGGCCCGCGTACCGCAAAAAATAATAATAATAAAATAAAAATTAAAAAAAAAATAAAAATAAACTGCCCAGAGCAGCACAAAACCACTCAGAGGCCTAGGAGCTGCTGAGAACCTGCCTGCAAAATTGCACCTTTACTCACCAGCACAAGTGCCTTTTCTGTGTTTTCAAGTTCCATGAGATTTATCAAAAACCTACCTCCTACCTTAAAGATTGTGGGGAAGGAGTGAGATTGCAGGAACATAAATAATTGAAAATGAAATAGCAACAGGAGGTTAGCTGCTTTTTGAGCTTAGACAAGAAAAAATACATTTTTCTCAAAAAGACACTTTGCTTTATGTTCACTACCTTCAAACCAACGACCCTGAGGTTTAAAGAGACATATTCTATGTTATTAGCAAATTTTAGAAATACCTGTTAGTGCACAATGCCTAAATGGTCCTTGGAGGGTTTTGTTGCCACAGCTAAGGATGTTATTAACTTGAACTTGAAAATGAACGTGGGTGTGTGACAGGGTCCTGGAAGTGCGTGCATCCTGAACAAAATTAGGGCACATAAAAGTCAGGAAATGCCACAATCTAGGTCATGGCTCTTTTTTTTTTTTTAAGTCTGTGCTAACAGTAAATATGAAAAATGCAGAAGAATTATCCTGACAATAATGATTATAATTACTAATATAAAAAGCATGCAAGATATTCTTTAGGTTTAACCTTGAGAGAAACTGCCAATTAGCAATTAAGAAAAAAAAATGTTTTCTTAAAAAAATGTGTTAAATGCAAGTATCTATTGAAATTGGGTTTTACGGGTACCCCCCTGCCAGGGGGCATTCCCTGGGCCCTCACACCTAGCACAAGCAGTACACAGTAGGTGCTCACTAAATACCTTCATGAGGAATAAGGAAACACAAAATGTTAAAGATTCCAAAGAAATAATATAAACCTACCAAGAGGGTGCAGGTTTAGGTATTCCATTTTCAAACTTGACTCCAAAAATAGGCATCTCTGCTCTGGGTTAGTGACCGGAGCTTTTGGGAATCCTACTTTCTACGTTCTCACTGTAGACTGATAATGCCACGTGATGGGGAAAGGACTTTGACATAGGAACCGAAAGATTCCCATAGTGGCTCCAGCACCGATCGCTTGGGCTCTCTGGAAATCTGTTCTGCCCAATGTAAGACAGGACCCCTCCACCTGCCCCTCTTCCCCATCGGATCTTTTAAGAGTCAGGTTGGATGGCGTTTCCAGGGCTACTCTGCACTGCACGAAACACTGAACAAATGCCTACAAGCTAAACCCTCCTGACTGTCATCTATGTAAACACATCTCTATTGCATTTATCGTTGTTTCTATGTCTATCAGGTCAACTGCATTTCCTAAAACGCCACAGAATATTTTAAAAGGGAATGAAAATGCCATGTCGTCTCTTTTTTGTTCCTATCGGTCATGACCTGTGAATTATCTCATTCTTGTTTTTGTGGCTAAATTTAACATAGGAAAATAAGAATTTCTTGAGTATTTAAAAAATATGACAGCTTTAAGAAATTCCTCCTTTATCTTATGCACAAGGTTTTTTATTTTTTTCCTTAATGGGTACGTTGGATATTAATTCTGTTCAAGCCCAGGACATTGCATTTACTCTCCCGTGTCAGCCTGAGTCTGTTTGAGGCCAGCACATCACCAGCCGAGACAAAAGAGCTCCGGGACCCTTCTCTTCTTTTTACCCCGTAAAGAACTGAGAATACACATGTGTGTTGATGACCCCAAATGACTTCCTTTCCCTCCAACCAAGTTCCTTGACTGTATCACATGGCTAATAACATTTCCCCCAACATGCTGCAATAATGTCAAGACTTCATTAATCAAGCTCAGAATCTGAAAGATCCAAATAGTTCCAAGGAGGTTAAGACATGACAAATCAATTCTGTCCACACAATACAACACAACATGGGCCAACCTTGAGGTTTCACAAAACACACTGTTAGCTTAAGCTCATTAATTAGAAGGAGCCATGGTGGGATCAATCCTAATTAATAACCAAATTTGAACCTATTTTCAGTAAACACCGTTAATTCTTTTAAAACATTAAGGAAAGAAAAGAAATTAAGCAAGATGTCAAAGGGGATTTTTTTGGTCAAGATTGATTTTAAAACTGAATCGATAAGAAAAGCATATAACTGCGCAGTCAGTGCAAAATAAGGGTGCATAATTAACACAATAGATAGCTCCTTCTTAAATACTTAAAAATAAGCTTCCCTTCACCTCAATGTTGTTTGGCAACCTGTTTTCAAAAGATAATGTGGACATATATTTTTACCGAGGGGTATGGCCAAATTATTAAAAAATTTAAATTAGTAGCATCTTATTTAATGCCATTTTACTATATCTATTTTCAGAGGTATTAAATGTTTGACTTATAAGATAGTTTCTTGCTTTTTTATTTTAAATTACATAATGCCGATAGATTAAAACATTACGCTCTTTGGCTAGGAGCTAAGTTGCAGAAACAGGCATATCACACTATAGTTTGTAAATTAGGCGGTATTAGTGTTCTCATAAAAAACAGATGACAGATTGTAGTGTTTCAGAATGTGTGACGTTTTCCCATGTATTCTGTACTTAAATTTAAAAAATCAATTTGAAGACAGAAGACCCAATGGGTAAGTGTGTTAGAGAGACCAGACAGACTGGGGGCGGAGAAGGGGGGATGCTTGAAGGTCAGGCCACACCCATGGGCGATGCCCCCTCTCGCTCTCCACTCTGGGGGTCTGCGGCATCCAGCAGAACAACAGGGCCAATTTCTCTTTGGCCAAAGGAGGCTGATGAGTCAAGTATCCTGAAGCGGGCTTCCCTGTCCCCTGCCCCACATATAAAATTGCCAATTTTGTAAAATTCCTGAGCTCTCATGGGAATTCTAAGCCAATGGGAGCCCACGAGGCATCCCTGAAAGAATAAATAGGTTTCCAAACCCAATGCTTCTCCACAGGGAGAATCAGCACCTTTTGTGAAGAAATCGATGAAAAGCAATCATCTAACAGTAGTTTGATACTCCATGTCAACAGACTGCCATTGATTACTTGGGTCCAGAATTTCAAAATAACAAATATGGTAGCGACCCGGAGCTGGCCCCACATCAGGGTTTATGAAGAGACACACGGAGTCCTGCTCTGTGGACGGAGCTGGAACTCGCTCTGCCCTTCCTCGTTCCCTAAATCTACTCCAGAAGGACAGTCATGCCTGGTGACCTCGGGCTCTGGAAGCCCCCTTCTAGGGTTACCCACCGGGTAAGAGGTCTGGGATTCCAGGAAAGCAGGATGGGGCACAACTATGGAAAGAGACACCACTGCCTGCAGAGCTGCACAACCACAGCTCAACGTGTTCGCTGCTGAGTAGAGGACAAGAGATTTGCTTCTTTTTAAAAAAAATTTATTTTATTGATGACTAGTTAGTTGATGTATTATGTTGTGTTAATTTCTACCATACAGCAAAGTGATTCGGTTATACACCTGTATATACATTCTTTTCCATTATGGTTTAGGTTCCTCAAAAAACTAAAAATAGAGTTGCCCTAGGATCCTGCAATCCCACTCCTGGGCATATAACCGGAGAAAACTCTAATTAGAAAAGATACATGCACCCCCTTGTTCACTGCACCGCTATTTACAAGATCCAAGACACAGAAGTAACTTGCTTCTGAAATAAGATCGCCTACTCTCTTCTAGAACGTCTCCTTAATTATGTGATGGCACACAAGAAACACCTCAGGAGAGGGGCCTGTGTCGGGAGCAGAATAGTTGACAGGACGGAAAACGACGCGTGCGTGTTCCAATCTGTCACGGAGGGAAGCAAGTTCCTTTTTTAAAAAACAGAATTTTAAACTCTACTCACTGAGCAGATTACTTTGTTTGAAGCATCACTGGACGCATAGAATAGCTCTTACGTTCACAACACGGACACCCCTGTTTCTCTCCGTGTTACACCTCAAGCCCTTCCGTGAGGGGTGGGCCTTGGAGGGAACGGTGCCCCAGAGGGTGAACAGCCTCCAGGTTGGGGAACTTTCATTTTAAATTAAAGATGGACACTTCGTGCTATGAATATAACGTCATATAAGTAAGTCAGAAAGGACAGGAATGGTTATTCCCACTAATACTGTCATAATTACAATCTTTTTCTCCCTCCCTTTTAGCTCTCGGCATTTACCCAGTAATAAGACCCAGGGGCTGACCCCTGACCAACTGTCGCTGGGCTGGGGGCGACTATCAGAGGAGTTCTTTCAGAAAGTCAGGATGATTTCAGAAAAGTTATTTCATACCAGCACTGACCTCCCGGCCCCTGGAAAATTTTCACACATGAGATACAGAGAGCTGAATAGATGAGCAAGTGGAAAACACAAAAGCGTGAGGAAAGCAGAAGCCAATCCCCACCATGAACACTTCCCTGCAGGTATCGTGTGATTTTTCAAAACGGAAAACGGGGAGAAAAACCAGCTGGCCAAGAGGACTGAAGAAACGTTAACTTCCACAACAGCAGCCTCGAAAAATGAATGAGGAAAAGGCGGAGGAGTTAAAGGCTGCTGAATCACAGTCCCCTCTTCTCTGCATACATCACTGAGAAAGTATCCGACACTGAGGAGATGTCTGCTTGTGAAATAAGAGCCCGTTATGGCCTGACCTTCCATGCCTCAGACCAAGGGAGCCTTCCAACACTGACTGCATACCAAAGGCATCCTGACACTGCCTGCGTACCAAAGGCGTCCTGACACTGCATACCAAAGGTGTCCTGACACTGCCTGCGTACCAAAGGCGTCCTGACACTGCATACCAAAGGCGTCCTGACACTGCCTGCGTACCAAAGGCATCCTGACACTGCATACCAAAGGCGTCCTGACACTGCGTACCAAAGGCGTCCTGACACTGCATACCAAAGGCGTCCTGACACTGTGTACCAAAGGCATCCTGACACTGACTGCACACCAAAGGCGTCCTGACACTGCCTGCGTACCAAAGGCATCCTGACACTGCATACCAAAGGCGTCCTGACACTGCGTACCAAAGGCGTCCTGACACTGCATACCAAAGGCGTCCTGACACTGTGTACCAAAGGCATCCTGACACTGACTGCACACCAAAGGCGTCCTGACACTGCCTGCGTACCAAAGGCATCCTGACACTGCATACCAAAGGCGTCCTGACACTGCCTGCGTACCAAAGGCGTCCTGACACTGCATACCAAAGGCGTCCTAACACTGACTGCGTACCACAGGCGTCCTGACACTGCATACCAAAGGCGTCCTGACACTGCCTGCGTACCAAAGGCATCCTGACACTGCGTACCAAAGGTGTCCTGACACTGCATACCAAAGGCATCCTGACACTGCGTACCAAAGGTGTCCTGACACTGCATACCAAAGGCATCCTGACACTGACTGTGTACCAAAGGCGTCCTGACACTGACTGTGTACCAGAGGCGTCCTGACACTGACTGCGTACCAGAGGCGTCCTGACACTGACTGCGTACCAAAGGTGTTCTGACACAGACTGCATATCAAGGTTCCTTTTGGTAAAATTACATTTTACTCTAGAAAGGCCAGTAGTAGCAAAGCTCTAAAGAACCTTCTGGTATCTACAGAGAAGGCCTGAAATCAGAGCTAGTAGACATTTTGATTTGGAAGGTTTTAGAGCTCAGAGCCCATGTCCTCCCTATTGGAGGTTTCCAACTTTAAATCAAAGTTCCTAGACTTTTTTCAGGTGGAGAAACACACCTCAATCACAAGGGCACAGATAAACACAGCTGCCCCGCACCACATCCGTCGAGGGCGACTACCTGTGAGGCGTGTCCTGCATCCTGAAAAGCAGCTCAAGAAAAACCCCATCTCCCCATAAAGGCTGGGCTCCCTGGGCTCCCCTCTGAGGCCCACACCACCTGGCTGTCCCCCCAGACCACTGCTTCCATAAAGAGCACAGCTGCTTCTCACCTTCAAGTGGCCGTGGCCTACACCCTGCCGGCTCTAACGTCACCCTCCTGACTTGGTACCCCTGGTGTCCCTGCCCGCTTCCCACAGCACCACATCCTGGAGGAGTCCCAAGCGGCAACCTTCAACACTGCCGATGCAGAAAGAGGAAAAGACCCAGGCTGGAAGGCGGGGCAGGGAGGGTTCCAATGGGATAATAGGGGAGGGCGGTGTTGGGGGTAGGGGGGTGTCTAGTAGAAAGAGTGTGTGCATATGCCTGTGTGTGAATATGCCTGTGTGTGCATGCCTGTGTGTGTGCATGCCTGTGTGTGTACATGCCTGTGTGTGCATGCCTGTGTGTGTTCATGCCTGCGTGCATGTGCATATGCCTGTGTGTGCATGCCTGTGTGTGTACATGCCTGTGTGTGCATGCCTGTGTGTGTTCATGCCTGTGTGCGTGTGCATATACCTGTGTGTGCATGCCTGTGTGTGTGCATATGCCCGTGTGTGTACACACCTGTGTGTGAATGCCTGTGTGTGCATCCTGTGTGTGCATATACCTGTGTGTACATGCCTGTGTGTGAATGCCTCTGTGTGCATGCCTGTATGTGCATGCATGCCTGTGTGTGAGTGCATGCCTGTGTGTGTGCATGCCCATGTGTGTTTGCACACGCATGCAGGGGAGAGGCTGGGGAGATACAGGGAGGAATGCAGGCCCCAGAGAATGCATCACCAGAGGCATGCCACGGGGCACCGCATAAAGAAACAGGTGCACCTGCGCAGGGGAGCGGAGAAGGCAAACCCGATCACCGTGGGAAAGAGCAGGAACACCTGGTGGGAGGAACATGAAGGGCCGAACTGGTACAAAGAGAGGAAGGAGGAGAGTGCGGCACGGCCGCACGGTGAAGCGCGCGAACCCCACTCGGGGTCAAGTCTAAGGGCACTGGAGTGTCTTCAGAGCCCTGGGGGCGGAAGAGGTCTGCACCCTGAGACCTCAGCTTCAGCTCCCATCCTCAGGGCCCTGGACCCACAAGGGCCTGAAGGACCGAGTCCTCAGCAGAGACCAGCAAACTAACGTCCATAAAAAAGAGCATTGCTCTGCTTCAATAACCCCAAAACGGACTTCAGAATGTTATTTTTAGCTTTTCTGGAAGTTTCCCCGGCCGTAGATTACTCCTGCCCTGGCAGTCAGGGCGTTCAATTAGCTGTCAAGTCAGCGTCTCTTGCACGAACAGTGCGTCCCACATCCAGAGCGGGTGAGGATCTCAGGAAGCCAGGACGCCCCCCGGGGCCTCCTGCGGTGTGAGGTCAGGCCGTCTGGGCGTGCCCAGGGCTCAGCCTGTGTGGTCCCGAAGTGGACGAGCCTGAGCTACCCTTTAACAAGTGCCGCTGTATTTGGATTCAGACACCAAACCTCGGGGGCTCTGACTCCTTGTCGGGAGGGCCAGGACCCAATGCTCACCACCCGCAGCAGCCGTGGTGAAAGGACTTGTGCAGCACGCCTGTGAAACACTGTGGGCCGGGGGCAAAGGTGGGACGTCGTGATGCAGAAGAGAAGACATCATTCCGCAGCCTCCTGCATCCGGAGACAGATGGCCTGGGAACAAGATGCACCCAGGCACCCCCACCCTCGCCTCGGAAACACCCAGCAGTGAGGAAAGACCCCGCTTAAGAAAAGAGTAACTCCCGAGGGCTTCCGGAGAGACACGCATTCCGCCCTTTCATGATTTGGGGTCTCATATGAGGAAGTGAGAAGATGCATGGGGGAGGGGGACAGTTGTCCGTGGTAGTTTCCCAAAGTGCCCCATTTTCCACCCCAAATCAGGGCACACATGATGAACAACAGGGAATCAAAACTGGGAGCCTAGTTCACACGTCCTGCGCCTGGTACCTGAACTTCAGGTGTCTGCTCCTGGAAAGTTGTTTCCCTTTCCCTGACCCATGACCCCAGCTCAGCTCTGGACCCCCCGGGGCTCAATCTCACGGCACTGCTTTCTCTCTGCCCTTGGAGCTCACAGCAGAGTGTTCAGCTTGGGGGTTATTGGTGCTGTTACTTGTGTAATGCCTCCCTCTGCCTGGGACTGTCACATCCTCGAGGACAGGTGCCAACCATCCCCTAAAACTATCAGCTCGCGGCCACGGCCAGGCAAAACCTCAACGAGACCCTCGAGATTGGAGTAGGGGGCACATGGATACAAGCAGCTCACTGCATCGACCCTGGAGAGCCTGAACTCCTTTACCAATCTAGGGGAAACCACTGCACAACCAAGCATTTACCCAGACACTACAGACCTCAGAGTTCACACCAACCAACCTAGAGCCAGGGATTCCTCACCTGCAATCAGTGAACAAACATATGGACATCACCTGCCGCAATGAGACGCCCTCCCATAAAAAAATTCTTTGGACGAATCCTCAGGATCTAACAAGACATGTAGGAGAGCTTGTCATCTCTCATGCATGACCAAAAGCGTCTTCCAGCTCTTTGCTGGTTGGTCTATAAGCTCGAGAGTCAGCCCAACCTCATACGGATGAAGGTGACCAGAGAGGGACCTTGAACCAGGAAGGATGTCCGGACAGCATTTCAGGGAGGAGTCGAGAATCGTTAGCCCCCCAGGGTGGATTTCCAAGTGAAGAGATCTAGAGCTAGTTGGATTTGGGGCCAGATAAGCACGATGCTGCTATAAAACCTCGTGGCTATGGAGGTAGGCTAAGCCACACGTGGATACGGTGTGCAGGGGAACCTTTGACTTTTCCAAGGGGCTTGCCGAAGGGAAAGTAAGACCCAGGGGCACCCGCTCCCCACAGCCCACTGGCTCCCTCGTTCCCTCCGACTATGTCTTCCTTTGTTTAATGACGCATGGTGCCGAGCCACCCTGCAAGGCTGAGGGTTCTGTTAATGCCATTTCTGGGGGTGCAGCTCTCCACACCCACACCACGGAACCATCTCGCATCATTACGTGCCGTCTGGAAACACATCTTGAAGGCTCGTGATCTTCTACCCACAAACGGAGGAAAATCCAACTGTACAGCTCTCCTTCGTCAGGGCTGATGTTGAGTCTTTTTTTTTTTTTTTGCGGTACGCAGGTCTCTCACTGTTGTGGCCTCTCCCGTTGCGGAGCATAGGCTCCGGACGC
Organism: Hyperoodon ampullatus; assembly: GCF_949752795.1. Classification (NCBI taxonomy): domain Eukaryota; kingdom Metazoa; phylum Chordata; class Mammalia; order Artiodactyla; family Ziphiidae; genus Hyperoodon; species Hyperoodon ampullatus. The sequence goes on along the minus strand of NC_136929.1, from coordinate 3,310,117 downwards.
GCAGGCTCAGAGGCCATGGCTCACGGGCCCAACCGCTCCGCGGCATGTGGGATCTTCCCGGACCAGGGCACGAACCCGTGTCCCCTACATCGTCAGGCGGACTCTCAACCACTGCACCACCAGGGAAGCCCGATGTTGAGTCTTTGATCTTGAATTGACACATACAGCCTCACTTTGCTCCTTCTAAAAGAAAGCTAAATTCCTGCCAGCCAATGTTTGGTCAGGATCCTATTTACAAAAAAAATAATTTTTCCATTAAGAGTCAAGATGAGGACTGCCATGGGCCGGCATCTCCGATGACAGCGTCCACTCACACGAGGGGTTCTGTGCTTTAAAAGTCACAGGATATGGGCTTCCCTGGTGGCGCAGTGGTTGAGAGTCCGCCTGCCGATGCAGGGGACGCGGGTTCGTGCCCCGGTTCGGGAAGATCCCACATGCGGCTGGGCCCGTGAGCCATGGCCACTGAGCCTGCGCGTCCGGAGCCTGTGTTCCGCAACGGGAGAGGCCACAGCAGTGAGAGGCCCGCGAACTGAAAAAAAAAAAAAAAAAAAAAAAGTCACGGGATACGATATTCCACTCAAGACATTTAATTTCCTAGTATTCCTTCTAAACATGGAAATGAAATCAACTCACTCTTTTTGAAGTTGCACTGGATGAGGTGCGTTCCAAATACAGTTACAGATCCAAAAACGTAGAATCTTTTATGATTATAGTCTATCGCAAGTTTAACAGGTCTCAGAAGCACATGGCAAAGGGACAGATTTTTATGTAATGGAGAGAAATAGGAAGATGAGGTGGACCCTGGGGGACGCGTGGCTCACGGTTCCCCCCAGGGTATCCGAGAGGGCATATTCAGTGACGTCCAAAGCACAGGGAGATGTCTGTGGTGGGCCTGATGTGAAGGATAAAATAAACCCACTTAGCATGGAGCTGCTTTTAATGGCTTCCCTATGGTATACTGTTGATACTTCACTCTTGGATTCAAGCATATTTTAAAAAAAAAAAAACCTTTGTTTTCAAAGAACTACTAAAAAGACAAAAGTAGGTGGATGTGGGAACCCACACTGCTTCTCACGATGATTCTGCCAGATGATGATTCATGTCCAATATGTGGAAATAGGAGACATCTGGAAAAAATCTTGGCATTGCAAGACACCAGAAAAAGCAATGGAGACGGCAAAGAGTGTGCATTAACCCATATACCCAGTGCACGGGAAGAGGAATATATCATCAGAGCCCGCGGTGAATGCCAAGAGCCCAAAACGATTAAAGTAGACACTTGGGGTATTGGAATCCATTACATGGCAGAAATAAAATGACAATTCTCAGAGGTTCCCCTTTAAAAATACCTCAAAAAGGGAGAGTTAGCTGGGGGAAGAGAGGAGTTTGGACAATTCCTGTAATTATATGGATATCAGGAAAAGCATTTAACAACAAAAAGGTATTTGAAACATAAGGAGAGTGAATAAAGGGAGAGTTGGTTCCCCTAATGATTCTGGAAATGGATGATTAAATCACAACGTTGACTAGAAATTGGATGATATTTCCAGACAGACCTCCCAAGTGAGTACCTCTCATTTTTCCTCCACCAAAAGCATCCAAAAGCTACAAACAAGCTTCCTAACAATGGTGCTATAATTCTAAAAACATCCTGACATCTCTCTAATATTAGGTGCTGGGAGAACTTCTGTCTCGGTGGAACCAGTCCGCCTTTGTGAACTGAGAAGTTCTCAGCTGGGCAGCTCACCCCTATGTCTTTACACCTAAAATCTGTCCCCAACTGGACCATCAAGCAAACTCCATCGCCATATTTATCCCAACTTTAAAACTCACGCTAAAATGACATGTAACATAAATGACATTTTAAATGACCCAAGTGCTTTTTAGGTACCATACCTTTCACGTGACCCTTTTAGCAACACTGGGAAATTGTAGGTCAAAGATCATTTCCCCTTTTCTTAGGAGAATGTGGTCAGAATGACTTGATGGAACCCACTCAGCTTAGATGGTGGAACGCACGCTAGAACCTAGGCTCTCATTCTACAGAAGCTCCTTTCCTAAAGGCTGTTCCTGATTTGAGAAATAAAAAGGGTCTGTGATCAGAGGAGTTTGGAAAACCACATGGGAAAAGCCACCCTTGAAGGTTCTGAAGCTTCTGTTAAAGGTTCTGAGGTGTCCCAGGGCGGGACTTTAACCACAGCTCACGTCCCCCAAACGTATCTGTCCTTGAAATGCTGCTCCATATTCCATCCCAGAGGACTCATCCAAGAACGTCCTCAGGGTGGTCTGAGAACCACGTTTGGGGAAAGAATGAACTGGCCGCCATCGCCCTGTGGGAAATGCTCAAAACAGAACACTTACAAACATAAAGAACTCCAATCAGTCTCAAAATTAATACAAGTAGTTTCAAATACACTAAACAAATCTTAATTTTATTAAATAAACCTCCTAATATGTTAGTAGCATAGTAGTAGCACTACTATGTACTAGCACTTTTTTCTGCATTTTGACTTTATGTATTTCACATCCTAGAAGTAAGAAAATGGAATTTCTTTTTAAATCTACTAGATTTTGAAGTCCTCGCTAATACAAACATGGTGTGGAGCCTCCCACAGAGTTAGTGCTTAATAAATAAATTATTGTTATTATTCACTCATTATTATTAGTCCAAATCAGTTAATTTATCCAAAGTTTCAAAGAGTTTACACAAAAATATTCATTTTCATTTACTTAAGAAAAAAATGGAATACCTAGGAAGATACATGACACCTTCAATATTTAGAACAATGGTTAAATTTAATTTATGGGAAAGAAATTTTCAACATTCTAATGAAAAATAATAAAGATAATCTCATTCTTCAGTGATCCTTGAGGTCTCGTATCAATTCTACACAGATACTAAGAATAATAAGAAATGAAAAGAGAATAACCAGTTGATATATAAAGTATAATATACAAAAGCACTCTTTCTTCAATTTCCATGTGTAAATTAAAAGAAAAATCAATGAAATAAATATATGTATAAATTGAAGACTGTTGAATTCTCAAAAAATGGCAATAAAATATAGTCCCTGTCTCAAAAAGGAATTTTACTTGAGATTCAATGACAGCTAAGAAAGTCTCCTCTATTTACGATCTTGGAGGAAGTAAGATCCTTTATATTAAAAGTCATGTTAGCTCCGAAGGCATTTTTGGTGAGCACTGCAATATAGGCCAAAACAGCCAGAACAGTCAGATTGGTGAGCAAATGCCTGAACCCCTAATCAAGCAGGGACTGCAGTGTCTCTGGCAAAGAGCAGCTAACAGAAAGCAATGTAAACTGGCACACAATCAGGAAGACTGGAAAATTCAACCTCTCCTCCTGTATTTACACATGATTAGACATACAGAATTCTTTGCACATACTTTTTTCTTATTTAGCGTGTCCTTGAGGAAAAGATACTAAGGATACATGTTTTCTGTCTCTAAAAGTAACAACCGAGAAAGGCCCGCTGATTGATTCATCCCTCGGCTACTCCAAGTGGGGAGGAAAGAGAAGACGCATCTTCCCAGGTGTAGACAAGGCTGACGACCAAGGTGACGACCCTCGTCTTTGTGTCCAGAATGAGAAACAGGGCCAGATGCGCCTCCTGGGAAATCAAGGCGTCATGCCCAACTTGTAACAAAGATGACTCCCTTGTAACCAGAGTGACGAATTTCCTAGAGGGCAGAGAATACGCCAGGATTTCCTGAAGGAAGGGGCCGGGGAGGTCCCATCCTCACCACGTAGGTACAGTGGCATCTCTTGACGTAGGCCTAAGAGGCTCACTTCACTACGCCTTCCCCTCAAGGTTTTACTCTAAACTTTGTATGGAATAAACACCCCCTGAAGGTGGTGCAATGCTGGCTGTTTGGGCTGGGATCCCCCTAATCTGCCTCAGGCGGGGTGGGGCTCAGACTTGGGCAGATGACCTCTGACCCGCTCCACGTCACAGGCAAGGTGGCTCCCTGTGTTTATTTGTTTCATCTCGTGGCGCTCCTCCAGGACAGGACCTGGGAGGTCTGCCCACAGCCCCAAAGGAGTAGGTTCATTTCTTTGGGGTCCTCAGCAATCCGTTCCAGCACCACCCATTTAGAGAAAGGCTTCAGAAGGTCTGCTTTCCTTGGCAAGGTGGCCAGTGGAACAGCATACAGACCACAGATTCAGTTTTAGAGCAACGGGAGTTTGGTCAAGACTCCAGAATATTCTGAAGGACGAGTTCCTCTCGCTGGGCCCTCCCAGATCAGGATCTTCTTATCTTGAAGAATGGAAACTGATTCGTGCTCTGATTAGCACGTGGACCCTGTCGCCTGCCTCTTATTCCCTATAAGACACTAGGCTGGTTCAGGGGCTCTCAATCCAGACTGCTCCTGCCGTTTCCCCAAGCCCCAGGAGATATTTGGCCTTAACCTGGAGACATTTCAGTTGTCACAACTGGGGGAGGGAAGGAGCTACTGACATCTGGTGGGTGGAGGCCAGGGACGCTGCTAAACATCCTACAGTGCACAGGGCGCTCCCCAAGGCAAAAAACCATCCCACCCACAATGTCAATAGTGCCAAAGCTGAGAAACCCTGGGCTAGTTGGTTTCTTCAGCTGTAGAATGGGTAGAATCACAGTAAGCATAAAAAGATTCAGCACTGTGCCTGGCCCAAGGGACACAGTCAGTACACATCAGCCCCTTTCTCTTTCTCACTCTGACCCTCCAAAGCCAGGATGTTTCTGTTCTGGCCGAGATCTGCTGTGTCTAAGCAGAGGTTATCATTCAGTGTCAGATGCAGACAGACAGGTTTACATGGAGGTCTGACGTGGGATGTCTGTTGACTGTGTCAAATATACACAGGAGGTAAAGGGCTGGTGAAGCCACAGACCATCCACCCTAACAAGAGAGAAGCATGCACCAGCGCAGGGCATGCAGCAACATAAGCTTCTCCCCAGATTTCCAGGGCTGGAAACGGAATCACTTCAGGTTGGACAGACACCTCCAACTCTTCCAAATCAGAGGGGCTACGTGTTTTAGACAAGAAGACAGAAATTCCATTTTCAAAGCTCTCTGCTTTGAATGCAGCCTGGGAGTGCACAATCTGATGAGCTGGGTATGTAGGGAGGGGCTGTGATTTACAGACAGTCTAATTAGTCAATAAAAGGAGAATGTGTTTCTTCCCCACGTTGCTGGCAAGGATCTGGGTATCAGCAGGTTAAAGCGTTCTGAGAAGCTATGAGTCACCTACGCTGTTCTCATCATTCCTTAGAAATACTACAATTCTGCTTCATTAAGATTCTCTGTGCTCCCAAGACTGTGGTTTGGGAAAGTCCCTTTCAAGAGTCACTCTGTTAGGAACCATCAACCCTTTGCCATGGTAGCATTTATCAACAGGCCACAGGGGCTATTTTCTCTGATCAGTGTAGTTAAATTCAGCATCTATCTTTTTGCAGCTGTGTGACAGATGACCCTATTCTATATCCAAGTGAGTCTGAAGAATTAGTGAACACATGACCTACTTCACCCAGGAGACTGTCCCTTTATTTATGGTCCTAGGCCACTGGGATCACTCCCTTCTCAGGACAACTGTAGCACTTGTTTTCTCTGCTATTTCCCCTGCAATTTGATCACTTACTCTTAACTTGTTATTTATTTCATGTGTATATCTCTTACCTCGCTTACTTCAAGGAAACTTGAAGCATCCTTCTTTGGACACTGCAAGGGTCACAGAATAGAATGGTAGCTCTACATAAATGTGGGCTCTTGTGGTTGAAACATGTGAAAGACTTCTTGTGCAAACTCAATTTTTGCCAAGTATAAATGGTTAATTTCCCAGCCTATGGCAGTAACTCCTGGGAATACGTTGCCTTTCCCACTACCTCAAATAATTGAGAAAATCGGGTTACTGAGCAAACTAAGAGCTTAACGTTTGGCTCTTTCTGAGGAGGCAAGCGTTCAAAACCCTAATCAGTTTAAGGAGATACCATTCCCACACTGCTGAGGCCTCTGGAAAGACACGACGTCACTGTGTACAAACCCAAATTAATTACCTAGAGAAAACATCTGAGGATCTGCGTGGCCAGCCAGGGAAGTGGGAAAACAAACAAATCAGCAAAGACTGAAATCCAGTGAAAGGCTCAATGAGTTTAACTGTTGAACTCAGAATAAGATCCCTAGCACTATACTGATAACTACGAGATTATAAAACAACCAATGATCTAATGCATTAATATCTGCTTATGATATCTGGAGAATATAAGACATTCTGTCAATTAATCATATCTCCATGGAACGCAGGACTTCGTCAAAAGGGATTTGGCAATTTATACTGGAGATATTCCGATTTCCATTGGTGGATTCTAAATAGCCAACATTTTAAAGTGATCCTCGAGGGGGCATTTCTCAGAAACAATGGTTTCCAAAGTTCTCAGGCAGTTGACACTCTGCCTCGGTTAGGTAATGTGAACTCTCCCTGAGTTATATGGCTTCTATCATCCTATTTTCAAAAGCACGTCAAAATTCATTTAACTTGTACACATTGGAGAACAGCAAAATAACTCCTATGAGAATCGAAAACAGGCATTAGTAACTCAAAAAGCAGGCCTGTGATTTGAACCACTCGATGTAAATTCTGTGATGCTCAAGCCTTTATTCATTTATTGCATTTACACCCTATTAGCACGTGCAGGACCCACTTTGAGAACAGTGGTGGCAGTTGAAGGAAGACCAATTTCTCTTGCTGAAGTGCCAACCAAGAATACGTTTCTTTGTTATCTGACCTTGGGATGAGAGAAAGGGAACCAGACCTGAAGTCCCAGCTTAGTCAAGCTCTGGGTGTTTCCCATCGTTAAACTGATTATTTTAACATCACGTCCGAGACAATAAGTGGAAGTTTAAAATTTCCTCTTTCAATGGGAGGAAGGCCCTCTTCCCGGCTCATGCTATGTGAACCACAGGACCTGAAAGATTTATGCTCAAGGCGAGAAAAGACAGAGCTCTGATTTCTGTTTAAAGGCTATAATACTAAATCATTTAGCTAGTCCCCTAAATTTTGAGAGGCCATCTGAATCCATTCAATAATTACAGCTTTGGGCTTCCCTGGTGGCGCAGTGGTTGAGAGTCCGCCTGCCGATGCAGGGGACACAGGTTCGTGCCCCGGTCCAGGAAGATCCCATATGCCGCGGAGCGGCTGGGCCCGTGAGCCATGGCCACTGAGCCTGCACGTCCGGAGCCTGTGCTCCGCAACGGGAGAGGCCACAGCAGTGAGAGGCCCGCGTACCACACACACACAAAAAAGTATAGCCTTTTAAAACACAAATTCAGAATGGTTTAACCCAAAGCTTGCCAGTATTTTATTTTAAATAGTTTTTATTTAATAATAAGGTACAAAACCCAAAGTGGGCAATGGAGCAGACAGTTGAGGGAGCAAGGTCAAGCCAGGAAGGAACACGGAGGTCCTGTGACCTTCCCACCTTGACCTTCCCGTGCCAAAGTGGAAGGCAGGCCCTACAGTGTATGTTCCTGTGTCCCTGATAAGCACAGACCTAGCCTCTGCTGACACACTGGCCACAGCAAGGGCTTCCTCAATGCTCGGATTTGAAAAGAAACACTTAAAGACCCTTTCCTTGTTGGGGTGGGTGCCAGATGCCCCCTGTGAGTGAGATGTGACCTGCCATCTCGAAAGATGCTTCGCCAGCTCTGAACTGACATGGGCCAGTTCCCTGTCAAGTCGAGAAGAAGTCAGCCAAAAATATTTGGAAAGCTACACCTGGATAAATCTACCTTGTTATATATAATGGGTAAATTTTTGGTTAAAATTCCAATGAATCAGGCTAGAAAACATAAGACCAGAATAGGAAGTCTGAAAAGCACCAGGGCCTGGGGAAGTGCCCCCAGGTCTGCAGCTGATGGAGGGGAGTGGAGATCAAGAAAGCGGGTGGAATGGACACATTCTCTTTACGAGCGAGAAACACCAACTCTGCCTGCCCCCCGATGCTTTAAGTTACAAGAAAAGCAGAGTAGTGTTGATATAGGTCTCCATTTCCTATTTGTTGAAAGTTCCACTTTTTGTAGTTTGAAGGATTTCTTTGTTAGTTCAGCGTGCTTATAATTCAAGTTAGACACACACACAGAAAAAGAATCTGTGGTATGAACAGACTTGCCTCTCCTCTCAAGGATGCAGCCTGGAACTAGCTAGAAAAACGTCCCAAGTAAGGGAAGGAACAGCACCTGAAGATGAATTATAGTTGATAAAGTTGATGATGAAAGATATAAAAATGTTTCCACATACTTCATTTATTCAAAAACCTATCCAGGTAATACTAGTGTCACCAACTGTCAACATATTTTTTAAAAGAATAATGTTGGTACTTCAGCAAATAGCTGAAAAGAAATGAAACAATTTTCTGTAAAGTAGAATTTGCTGAATTTCAAAAGTGTGAGTCTGTGGCCCCATATGCCCTGGGCACAACAGAAGGGAGAGAAGAATTTGCACCCTGGCCCTGCTGAATGACACCTCCAGTCCCAGAAAGCAGGCAGAGGTCCATGGGGGCCCCTACCTCCCTTCCAGATGGCCCCAGCTGCTGTGGGTCCCACTGACTGGCCCACTGGCCATGCTGTCTCACGGCCCTGCCCAGTTTCCATGGTGACCCCCAGACAGTTACAGGATGCGGCACTGTCCCCGGGTAAAGACTCTCTCTCAAAACAACTGCCTGCCTTCAAGATCCAACCTGCCTTCAAGAGAAAATGATCTTTATCCAGATCTGTGATTCTTCAAGTAAGAGACAGGCAGAGTACTTGCTTAGAAAAAAATATTATAATTTTGCATTTGGGAAACAATAAATAGTTACTGTTTCTGTAAATAAATCTAGACAAGTATGTTATGAACTTAAAATTGTTTAAAAATTCTAATTTGAAGAGAAGGCTCTAGAGTTCAATATAAATGTTTTCTTTTTTCAGAAAAAGGCTGAGTTTAGTTCTCATGCACTAATTCCAAAGAATGCTATTGACTCAACAGATTTTCTGCCAATATACTTGTTCCTTCTGCGGTCAAAAAAGGAAAAAAACCAAATCACTGTCTTAACGTTAATTGCCACCAGTAATTACAATCTTTGGGGAAGAGAAGTTAAGATTCCTCAAAAATACTGTTAAGTTTGGTTTTGCTTCATTTGTATTGCTCTGGGGAAATTATTGAAACGGTAATCAGGATTTAACATGACTTGCTGATTATTCAGTTGTTTTAATGTCATTTCTAATGACTTCCACAGTGATGGCAATTCAAGAGAAATTGCTGTCATCGGAGCTCGGGCTACTCACCTTTTGTCCCTTTACGCCATGGCAGTCGCATTTCCCGCAGCCAGAGCCAGCACACACACCCTGGAAATAAGAGAAAACACCTTTAAACAGAAGAACACCTGCAAATTGAGGTCCATAGCTGAACTGAAATGATTTTGGCATCTTCACCTATTTATGGGTTGTCCTACCCTTTTCGTATGAGCACGACTCTCTGGAATTGTTCTAATAGGCTCTCCGTACTTGTTCAACGGTCCATCTCTTTTGCCCTAACAGACAAAACAGCAATCCGGGAGTGGGACACATCAGAGCATCACTCAGTCCAAAAAGTGAAGGCTGTCACACTTTCAGAAATGGACTCTCCATTTCCCATAAAACAATAGGAACCCACTCCTATCTTCAAGGCTACGAAAGTATCGCACTTCTGATTCAGGAGTTTCAGACCTGAGACCACGGGAGATTGGAGTGGCGGGGGAGGAGTCCATGCTTCGTCCCTCACATCCCCAGAGACACAGATACATGCAAAAAAAAAAAAATGTGTAGAAAGGACAAAAAAGAAGAAGCCCAAGCCTTAAAGAACTGATTTTTAATTCAATTAAAGCTAGAATGTTCAATCAAAGAACATTCCACAACAAAATCCTCCTTGTAGTTCATTTCTAACATTTAAATTAATGTTAAAACACAAGATAAAGGATCCAAGTATGTAATAGGAGCTGGAGAAGAAGGAAACAGCATGTTCAAATGCCCACCAGGTGCAACAAACGATCAGCCACCATCTTATTTAACAAGGTACGTGTTACCATCCCCATTTTACAGACGTGAAAACTGAGTTAGGAGGTTTTAAATAACACGCCAGGACAAGGTTGAGACAAACTCAACTTCAACTCCCATCATGGAAAACTGCCAGTGCATTAAAAGACAAACATATGATGGTGCTCAATACATTTGCAATTTCCTTAGAAGAATCCAAATTCTAAACCAAAATAGACATAGATATTGTGGATAGAATGGAAGAGGGTGTGATAGGAATATTGATAATTCAGCTAATGAGGTTTATTAGTGGCTCGATATTAAGTGTGAGATAAAATGTATGTCTAAGTGATGCTTCCAGCAATACAGTTTCTGGAAAATAAAACCATACCATTAATAATACTGTGATTGTGTGAAGTCTGTTTTTTTAACAACATACTCAAGTCTTAGTTCCCCTGCCTTGGAAATCTTCTGCATAAAACAGCTACATCTGGAGATATTTATTTTATAAAATGAAATCCGAACAAGTGCCTCCAAGACAGTAAGCTGTTCTTAATTTTACATTTTGGAAACGGAGACAATTGACAACAGTCCAAACCGACCCCAGAGATTACAGATCTATTTCTTTCCCTGACTCATCTTTCAGGCAATTCTCAGCATGCACGCTCATAAGCTCCTAACATTGTAGATCAATCCATGTGCACAGTCTTGCTTCAGAATCTGGGTTTGGGTGACCACTCAGAGTTGTCTAAAGAGATGAGGCTAAAATCTCAAACCTGTGCTCCAGAAATTCATCCAAAATGCACAAATATAAAAGGACCAAGGGACTCCGGGGATGAGCCTTCCTCAACCATCCCCAGGAGAGGGCTATCTGCTCCTAACCCGGTACGCATGAAATGTGGATTATATGCCGCTGTTGTGACCCTTATCACATGTTTCTCAGAGTCCTTTGCATGTATGTGTCCCCGGACCCCGGGAGCCCCTGGAGGGCAGCCCAGAGCCTCTCACCCAGCCTGATACAGCCTGTATTTCACCTGCGACCACATCGGTTGTAAAACCCACAGCAGGAAATAAAGAACATCACTGACTGAACCATGGCACACCCCCTCAACTGTTCAATCTACCCCAATTCCTAGTTGTTCAAACATTAATAGACGGGCATCGGAGACAACCCAGTGACACTGGTATGTCAACTCACAATGTATAACTACATCACAGCACTGCGGGAAAATACTCCAAAAAGGAACTTGGCAATGAGGGTGGGACTGTTCCAGATCCCCAGACCAGCCAGGGAAAAGGGGAGGCTCTGGAGGATGCCTGGGCCCCCGGAGCCGCCCGATGCTGCGAGGTTAGCCCCCAGGCCAGGGGAGCCCAACAGGTGCGGCAGCCCCGAGTCACCTGGGCTCCGGGTGGCCTCTTCCTTGCAACTGTCCCATCTCCACCGCTTGCCTGCTTCTGAGCCGGGTCCAGAAACCCAGCTCTGCTCTTTAAATTCTGCTGTTTATCCACAAGGATACCAGAAGGAAAACTCAATCAGGCCAAGACCCACTGACTTAGGAAATGTCCACCCATCACCCAGGCTTAGCTGGGGGAACCCAACAACAGCCCAGGGTGGTGACGGACTTTTCTAACTACAGTTCAACAACGGCATCTTCAAAACTTCAGATTAGGTGGGAATCTAATGACTGAAGCTGAAAATGGGTGTTGGTGATTCTGAGGTTTCCTCTTCTGAAATGCTGATAAAATCTCATAAGCTCATCTTTATTCAGTTTGAGGGAGGCTATAAAAATGAATTTCCTGGAACTGTTCCCTGAAGCTATAGGTAAATGCCTTAATTCAGGGGCCCCCAACCGCCAGGCCGGGGACCGGCCTGTTAGGAACCGGGCCGCACAGCAGGCGGTGAGCAAAGCTTCATCTTCCGCCCCCCACTGGCCCCCACCGCTCCCGTGACCACCTGAGCCATCCCCCTCCCCGCCCCCAAACCCAGCTGTGAAAAAAGTGTCTTCCACAAAACCGGTCCCTAGTGCCAAAATTGCAGGGGACCCCAGAAAAGAGGTCACAGGGCCCCAATGGTGGATGTTGAGGTCAAATTGTTTCTTGAGCTTTTGCTATAGAAACACACCCAGCGTGTGTGGGTAACAATCCAGCAGTTTTCCCTTGGACAACACTTCAGGTCATGACAAGTACTGGGGGAAATCGGAGATGAGAAAAAGGACTACAGTCTTATTATAGGCCCCATTGAAGGACCCTCCCCCCGCTCCTACCAGCTTACATCAAGCAAATAAATAAATTCTTAATCCCAGACAAAAGACACTCATGCCTCCTTATCTGCTTTATTCACACAGGAAATTTTATTACCCCTTCTGGCCCTAGAAGACAATTCCAAAGAACTGATCATTCTAAGAAGATCTAAATGATGGTCAAGTTTTCAGAACAAAAGGCATTTTTAGACCATGATTTTTGTTTCACATTCTGGGTGGCCTAGCATTTTATGTAAATGGCTCTGTTTAAAAAAAACCTAATTTTTAGAATAACAAACAAACATCATGAGAGGCACATTTACTTTGCTAAATGAAATCTACTTTGAAATATCAGTCTTCTGGCCCTTTACAACTGCTGTCATAGAATGCCCCAGGCTGGATATCACCCTGGCATGTAGAGTCATTTTAGCTGTGACTCAGGGGTGCACGGATAAAAAGGACAACGATGACGTACCAAGTGTCCTTTTCAATCTGGTGTAATGTCTGATTTTGAAATAGCTCATTAAATAAAAGCCTTCAGTAATGCAAGTCTCAACCCTCCGTTATGAATTACTATTTGGAAGGGCGAATAAACTATATGAGTTACTCAGAGTCATGATTTCGCAGGTGACCTAACATGCTAAAGGCCATGTCACAAATTTCATGATTTCCTGAGGAATTACATTCCACGTCCAGACGTCTCAGCAAAATCAAAAGAGAGAAGGCAGCCCCCCTGGCCCCAGTGGTTCCCTCCTGGCTGCATATCTGAGGGGGCGGACAAGTCTGAAGTCTGGAAGATATTGGGTTCCAGTCAGCTAGCTCCCATCCCATCTGTTTCAGATTCTAGAACGGGAAGAACTTGTACATTCTGTGAAGTACTCACACTCCACTCTTTCCTCCTGCCTTTCCCCTCCCCGAGTGCAAGGTCAAGTAAACTAGCTCAAAGTCCCCAGAGGCATGCTTGTGCTTTCTTCCCGGGAGACACACACTTAACCTACAGTCACTACTGACGAAGTTGGTCATGAAGACGGTCTCCACTTGGAAATGGGGGATGTGGCTAAAGATCCCAAAGGTCAAAAAGTTGTGGGTCTTGGTCCATCTTATAGAAGTAGACCATCCCTGGTCCACAGTGACACGGGTCACTCAGACCGGTGAGGGTAAGAGAACCCTAGAAATTTCTCAGGGGGAAAAGCATCACCATTTATACCCCTAAAACCATACAAAAACTTAATGAAAACCAAGTCACACTTGACAGCCAATAATCTACCACGAGAGCATAACAAATTCCCTCCAAATGGAAGTAGACCTGAATTAACAGTATTTGAAACAGAAAAAAATACATCAGTTCTCAATGAAGTCTGTAGGACACACACAACTTCAATAGCAGAGGTCAACTTTAAATGCCCACAAAGAGTACAATTGGAAAGGAATGCAAAATGTACAACGAAGTCATCCCTACATCAAATACCTTTTACATTCTGTACGAGTATTTTTATACTTTTCACGATAGGATAAAACAATGAATGTTATTCACATTTTCTCTCATGCCCCAATTAAAAATTTCCAGAGAGTCAAACCATCAGAAGTAATGCTATAAAGGAGGCTAAGTTCCAAAAATTCCCAAAGATTTACGATACACAGTACGAGCGCCAAAGAAGGAAGGAGAGTGACGAGGGTCAATGCCTTTCATTTGAAATAAAGTCGATTTCCGGTCTTTCTCTGACCTACAGACTGACAGAAAGCTCTTCTCGACTTCACAGTGAGTTCTAGGTGGGGAGGCTCGCTAATCCGTTTAGAGAGAGACTTTTTTAGTTAACCAAGGAAGCCAACTGCACGTTACTCTGTGTGTGTGTGTGTGTGTGTGTGTGTGAGAGAGAGAGAGAGAGAGAGAGAGAGAGAGAGAGAGAGAGGAAGAATGCCCACTCATGCTAATTTGTTAACTGTGACATACCTTCCGCGGGAAAGCATATTTGAAATGAGTTAAACACAGTCAAGTCCTCAATTGTCTGATTTTTTTCCTGCTTCTGAAGGGAGATAGACCTTTACCATCCCCACTGTAACAATTTTTATGTGTTTCACATCCTGCCAAATAGGGACAAGTGGAGCTCGGCCAAGTCTAAACAGCTTATCTTTCAAATTCCTCTTCACATTCTCTTCGCTGTGCAAAATGTCAAAATAGTTTTGTGGTGATAGGACGGTCCCCATTTTCTTCCTGGTCGTAGCCCTCCTTCGGGGAACCTTGTGAATAATTATCTACCCCACTAAAGAAATATGTAGAGACACAGGAACATATTTTAGGTCTACTAGGGCAGAAATTGGAAGCATGCAGAAACCAAAAGTGGAGCTTCCAGACTCCCCAGGGTCGGGGGTCAAGTGGGACAACCCTTCTGGAACACGGTGAGGCCGCGTCTCCTAGGCTGAGCATCACACACCGTCTGGTCCCCCTCTTGGCACCTGTCCCACAGGTATGCAGGCAGATGTCCATCAAAAGTCATGTCATACATTGTCGTTACTGAAACCGCTTCACAACATTTGCCCTTATCACATCCCACTGAAGTGTGGTCTTCTATTATTTTTAATTCTGTATCATTACTCCCAAGATGGTAGTGTGGTGAATAAAAGATGACCTCCTCCCCCCAAAAAAAGGCTCAATGAGCTCACACTCTTTTTGGAAACTAAAACATCATAAAGAAATAGAGAGTATATATGGGAGATTTTAATATGTAGGTCCTAATTCCCATCCTGTTTGTGGTTTTTAACTAGGGTATGCTATTTTTGGTAATTCTTGTTTTAAATGTTAATTTACTGCCATGAGGTTCTGCAAAATGGCTGTCTATGCCTCCATGGACCCCCTGCCCAGAGAGATTAGTTTGGGATTAGCAGATGCAAACTATTTTGTATAGGATGGATAAACAACAAGGTCCTACTGTATAGCACAGGGAACTATTCAAAATCTAGTAGTAACTTATAATGGAAAAGAATATGAATGTATATGTATAACTGAAGCACTCTGCTGTACAGAAGAAATTAACACAACATTATAAATCAACTATTCTTCAATAAAATAACTTTTTTAAAAAATTATGAAAAAAAAGAAACTTCAACAGGAGAGCACACACCCCATCCCATTAAGATCAAGAACAAATGAAACTATCAACGGTGAAAGTCAGGAGAGTGTTGGCCTCCGGTGGGGTTGCCTAAGAGGTTTCTAGGTGCTGAGAACATTCTCTGCTTGATCAGGGTGAATGGTAACATGTGGAAAAATTCATTGAGCTGTGAATTTACAATGTTTGCACTTTGCTGTGCTTTAATAAAATTTTCCTTGAAGGTATGCTCAAGAATGTTTATTGCAACACTCTACGAAGTAGCCCGACCTAGAAACAGCAGAATAAAAACACAGTGGTCTGGATTCACGGAATGAAACCCCTACCCACGGAGGAAGGTCGGCTATGACACAGATGGGTCTCATAGACTTAGTACCGAGCAACCTGGAACCAGGCACAAAAGAACAAGCCAGGAGATTCCAATTATATAAAGTTCAAAATTAAACAAAATGCAATTGCAGAGTGGTTACCCTAGGGGGCTACTGGTGACTAGAAGGGGACTCAAGGGGCTTCTAGGTTTCCGGAAATGTCCTGGCTCATGACCTGGCTTCTGATCCACGCACATAAGAGACACTGTGCCTTTATGATTTCACACATTTCTTCAATAAAATCTACCCCTCCCCCAAAAAATGTGCCTAGGATTTAAAAATTAATAACAAGGTAAGATAACTAACAAGAACCTACTGTATAGCATGGGGAACTCTACTCAGTACTCTGTAATGACCTACATGGGAAAAGAATCTAAAAAAGAATGGATACATGTTTATGTATAACTGACTCAGTTTGCTGTACACCTGAAACTAACACAACACTGTAAATCAACTATACTCCAATTTAAAACAAGAAACAAAAAAACCCAAAACACTATGATGCAAAATTACATATAATACACATAAAAAATTAAATGAAATATTAACCAGTGTGAACGACTTCCACTAAAGTAAAAGACAAGAAAACCCCATCATTATAGCTACTATTATGTCATGTTTTCTAAAGTTTCTAACCAACAAAACTGTTCATGAAAACAAAACAAAAAAATAATAACAAGATAGAGAGCAAATTATAGCCAAATGTTGCAGTATAATAATAATTTCTTAAAAACCTACATTTGTACAGCATTTTTGAACTTCCAAAAATAAGCTTGGAATCGTGGAGTGAAGGGTGAGTGATCTCCAAGGAGCTCACAATCCACGTGCTTTCACCTGCACTTGCTTGATCATTATTCTATCATCATCGTTTTTTTTTTTTGATAAATGTAAATAGATGTGATTCCAAAGATGTGAAAATAATTTTTCATCCTTAATCCAATAGAAAAGAATTTAGTTAAGTAAAATAACATTTCTGTTCCAGTCAATCTTGGAAAACGTGGAAACAGAATATCCCCACTACTTTTTAGACTCACAAAACATTTCTGCTCGAATGTGAAAACAACTACAAGTGTTGATATATTCTTGGCAAAAAAAAAAAAATGAGCATGAAACATTTGAGAAACAAACTGATCTTGGAATACGCAGCATCTCTCGTCGTCTGACTAAGAACTGACTCTGCAGAGTCTGGTGGGCTCTCAGCAAACAACACAAGGATATGAGGATGTTTGCTTGACCATTGCCATGTAATGGCAGTTCTGTTCTCCTGTTTCCCCATCGTACAATTTTGGTGACTCATTTTCATTTCTTTTCTTCCATTTCTCCCACTTGGCGGGGGTGGATGTGGAATGTCCTTGCCTGGGAGTGGGATAAACTAGAGGGAGTGATGGTGCAGCCCAGCACTTCTCTTCCAGGTCATTGGTGGTCCTGCTGCAAACAGATGTGACTATAATTAGCTGCCACATGACAGCGGCTCAGATGACTGTGTGTGAAACAAGTTGGTGGGCTGAGGACGTCCACTGGGACCCACGGGTAGAAACACTGCCTGGAGACGGGAACTGGGCGGGGGGCCCTGGGGGTTGCTGACTCACTGGCCTGAAGGACAAACGCGGAGGAGTCTATTTCGGCAAGTTTCTAGCCCAGGGGTCACCCTCCTGAGCCAGAATGTTCTGCCAGAGCCACCGACTGCCCTGTCCAAGGCACGCGTGTGGCCCCAGAGGATCCCGGCCCTTCATGAGACTCACATATCCCACCTTCAGAGGGGAAACCTCCCAGCAGGAAGTTTCTGAGTCTTAGCTACTCTCTCCAGGTTCCCTGAACGATTTTCCAACCTCCTCATCCTCCACCTGGAACAGCCATCACCTCCCCACCCTCCACCTGCAATGGCCACCACCTCCCCATCCTCCACCTGAAACGGCCATCACCTCCCCACCCTCCACCTGCAATGGCCACCACCTCCGCATCCTCCACCTGAAAGGGCCACCACCTCCCCACCCTCCACCTGCAACGGCCATCACCTCCCCATCCTCCCACCTCGTACAGCCACCACCTGCCCATCCTCCCATCCAACTCCCCACGTTCCACCTGGACTCGCCTCGTCCATCCGAGACTCTTCCTCGAGAGCCACAAACTTGTAGTTTCCAGCCACCCTTTGAAGAACAGCACATTTTACCCAGTCTGGCATGAAAAAAACAAAGCTGGACTATTTCCTCCAACTGGAAACACGGCAACTCCTGCATCGTGTTGAAGTACGTGGAGGTGTCCCTGCTATCCCTGCTTTTCATCTTTCCTCACTCCCCACCCCAGTCTGGCTCTTCCACTCAGAATCCAACCTCTCAGCCTGGCCTGGTCCAGCCACTGCCACTCGGTCACCCACCTTCACTGAATTCCACTTCCAGGTCTGGCCCACAGTGGGGGTGGGAGACTCGGCAGGAAGGAAGCAGCCCAGGTGGCCTGTGTCCTGCATTCATTCACACCGAGTCTCAGCATTCCCTGGTACTCATCTTTCACCTGACCCATTATAAGATCTCAGCGTTTATTGCACACCTGGTATAGGGCAGGTATCCCCCTGCCCCACGATGCTAAGAATGCAGAGCTGGGTATCCCAGCGAGAGGGATGAGAAAGTGAGAAACGACAGCATGAGGCGCCTCACAAGACAGTGAGCAGAGTCCCACAGACACACAGGGGAGAAGCCCTATGCCCCATCCGAGGGACTCCGGGATCCCAGGGTAGGTCCCGCTGGAGTGAGAGGGGAGGGCGCTGGCCTGGCCAGAGAGGGCGGACATGGGGAGGGGCTTTGCGACAGGGCGCTGGGCGGGTAGGGGGGGCACAGAGGGACATGCCAGTAGGCAGGACAGAGTCAAAGGGCATCTTAGAAAGGGAAGTGGCAGTGGAGCTGTGCCCTCCTAGGAAGAGGGCGGGCCGGCGGCAGCTACTGGCAGGTAGGCACGGGTACGAGGTGGCAGAGGGTAAGACGCCAGGTCCTGCAGCAGACGGGGAGTCGGATTTTGAGGCTTCATCACGGCACGTGCAATCTGCCAAGTTTAGCACTTAATTTAAAAGCACGTTTTTAAGCAGAAGTACAGGGTGCTTTCTGCACATCCATCAGTCTCACTAAATGCACTTGGAGCAGGAGACATGCAACACAGCGCTTCGGTTAGAACTGCTTTCAAGGGCTGGAGGAGGAAGAGAGAGGAGAGCAGGAAGGAGGGGGTGAGAGGAAGGGCAGGAAGCGGGGGGGCAGGGGGCGGAGTGTGAAGGGAGAGACCAGGCACTGCAGCCCACCAGGTGCCCGAGGCCTCGTCCCGCCTGGATGTGGGTGGCACTTATCAGAGTCGCCCCCTCTGACCACCTTCACTGGGGTCTCCCGCTCTCACCCCTTATGTGAATCCCACCTTCACACTGTTTCTTCTAACATCCCCCGGCACTCTTAGCAACATCACGTCGACATAGGATCTTAGAAATAGATGCCGCACATCTACAGGAAAGTAGATTTGAGTAAGAGGTTAGAAATGGCCCCCCGGCCTTGAAGAACAGCTAAAGCGCTTCTGACTCCACTCCAGGACCTTTTCTGCATTATAGCTTCAGAAAATTCCTCATCAGGTCTAAAATTTTAATCAAAAGAACACTTAGTGAGCTTCTGATGCTTTTCCTTCTGGGACCCAGGAAATACACTGCAGATATACTACATACACTACATTAAGTAAGAAACTCCAAGCAGCCTAGTCTAACAGGGCACCAGGTCCATTTACTGGACAGCTATCGGCTGGGGGGATTTATGCAGAGTGGTTTTCCCTTCCATAGGACTATCTTTAACAAGATGCCTTGAAGGATCCACTTGCTCTAGGAAAGCACCGGGGAGCTAGCACGCAGGCACGAAGATGGCTTTACACTGGGTACGAAAATGTGGAGTCAATCTTCTGTTTATCCCACGATGTTCCACCTCCCGATCCTTTAAGGACCCTATAGTCTGTTAACACACTTAAAATGGAAACATGAAAAGCCTAAGTGACTAGGGAAAGATGACAAGTATAACTGACGTAAACTCAAAAACAGAGTTTAACTAAGCCAGGGGTAATGGGATTGCCAACTTTTTCTTTTCCTGAAACCATTAACTATTATAAATCACTGCTGATTTCTCCCCAGATCAGAGACATCACCGACCCCCTCCTCTCTGGGTCTGGAAGGTGATCCAAGCTGTAGGACACCCCCTCCACCACCATGTTCTCTCTGTTTCCATCTTAACAGGCGACATTCCGCTTCTAAAAAGCGAGCAGGAAATGCTGCTTTTCTGTGGAACTGCAGAATGTGGGATGGCCCAGTTGAACAGGCTACAACCTCACTCACCCCGTAAGGATTCAATGAGCACTTCCTCTGTGTGGGTACCGTCCCCATACTTGGCAGGCAGATAGGGGGAGGTGCCCTCGTGGAGCTGGCCATCTACCAGGAGAGCCCTGTGCCCTGCAGCAAGAACCCTAATGCAGGGAGGTGACCAAGCAAACCCCATGAGCCAGCTCTCCAGGGAGGAAAAGTTTGTGGGTGCCCAGAGGAGCCCAAGACTGGAGACTCAAGTGAGGATGTTGGAGAAAATCTCGCTGGAGAGGCTGGGAGAACGCAGGCCATGTGGACCTTGAAGGGAAGTCCAGTGCTTTCTCTCCAATAGGCCATTGGGAGCACTGAAAACTTCTGAATGAGGGAGAATTCCTTCCTCTGCATTTTAGTAACATTCTTCTACTCGTGAAGGAGACTGAGGTGAGGAGGGCCTGTGGGGTCAGGAGACCTACCAGGGAGTCTGACAGGAGGGAGGGGGGCTGAACCCAGGCAGCAGCCGGAAGGGAAGGAGAGGAAGGATCCAAGGGATGGAGAAGGCAGACCAGTGAAGGCTCAGTGTTAAGTGCAGGGGACGGAGGGGTTTCCAACGGGCTTGTGGACAAACCGTGCTGCCTGCCATTTCAGGAAACAAAGGATGCTGAGGCCACAAAGCCAGCAGCCACTGTAGCCTCCCCACTCCAACCCCACACCAGTGCACCCTGAGGGGATGCAGGATGGAGAAAAACAGGATACTGGCCCCAGAGAGCTAAGGGGCATATCAAAGGAGTGATTTCAGTAAGCCCAGACTGTTGCCTCTTCCCGTACATAGCAAAGCACTAAAATCATTAACAGGAGATGTCTGTAATCTCATGTAACATGTCTGTCTGCAGTTTTTACGATCAGCTGTTATCTCCTGATGTTCAACTACATGGTTTTTTCCTTTTTCTTTCAGCAAAAACTCCTCTGTATCCAGGCTCCTCCCTGACCTCTTGGGAAGAGTCCCTCAGGTCTCTGAGAGGCTGTCTCCCAGGCTATAGTCCTCGGTAAGGTCCCTGAACAAAACATAATTCTCCACTTTTATGCTGTGCATTTTTTTCAGTGGACAGGTGTGATCGGAAGGACAGTGATTCCACCAGTAATAATGGGAAGTGGAGGGAAGAAAAGAATGTCACACGTTTGATTTTACGATAGGAAAAGACAACGGAGTTTCATTTTCTTGGTTGGTAATTCTACAGATCTCAGGTAAAGATCTTTAGCCTATTTGTCAAACTGCATATCTCATGATCTTCTTTAGTTAGCAAACCTTATTTAACTCATGATTATATTCATTGATGCAAGAGATAATGTAAATCCTTACGCAAGACGTAGCACAGATCCAGCAGGAAGCCCCCAACTTCATTTCAGCCAATCATCCCAACCATCGCACCCCGGGACATCCAAGCAGAGCTGCTGGCGTGAAAGTAAGCTAGCCTGACGTGCACGTACCGTTCTAGGTGACGTGAGACGTGGGAAACGAGGCCTGTTTTCCTTCCTTCAAGTACATTCTAGTCCAGACGAGGAAAATACATGTAAAACTAAATGACTTGGGAAGATAATTGTTACTGCGGCTCTGAACACACAAACTGCCTGAGAAGGAAAAATGCGTTTGGATGGGATGCTACACCGAGGGAAAAGGATAAGAGAGGAAGAAGAGAAAGGACAGGGGAAGAGGAGGCCACCTTGTTGGGGACCCGCTGGACACTGCCTGTGCTTTCTGGTGGCGTGGCAGGTCAACAGCAGCCTGAACCCGGGTGAGATGCCCAAGCCTGGGATGCCCAACATGGGCATTCCAGAAGGAGGAAGCACAGTGAACCAAATACAGACATGGGGAAGTGCAGAGGGAGGTGAGGAGAACTGAAGAAGCTACGGAGGCTTGGACCCAGGAGCGTTGGCTGGGGCAGTGGACCACACAGACCCTGGCCACACGGTGGAAGGTCTGCAGGCCACTGTAAGGCAACCAGACATCGTGCTCCGTGACAGGGAAGCCATAAAGTATTTCCAGGAATGAGGACAGAAAAATGGATATTCTTTCTTGTAGGACAGAGACTAACCACACTGTGCATCAAACGAATGTACATAATATCAGTTAATTCACGCTACTTCCATTTCACAGAGACTATAAGACACCCTGTTATGACATCAATCACAGCTGTTCCGCTTTCTTGTCAGATATGGGACATGATGAGGAAAAGTGTGCATGTTTAGACTAATCCCCGGCAACCAGGATGAAGCCAAAATGTAATATTCAGAACTGCACTCAGCCTCAAATACCAGACTCATCGAAAAGCCACTTTTCAAAAATACATGCAAGGATTTAGACTCTTTATAAATGACAGATTTTAAAGTGCTGCATTGCAGCTCTGCAAACCCAGAGGACTCACACTTAGAAACATCACCCCCAAAGGATAACACGACTTGATGTGTTAGCTTTAAAATCAGGTCTGAAAACTCAAACAAAATGTGAACAGAAATTCCACGGAATAAACTCTGTGGAATAAAGAACACGTGACAGTATGGTGAGCCCTCTTGCCTCTGACAAAAGGTCAGAGATCCACGCGGAAGACTCTTTGTGACAGACTCCCAGGTCACGTGCACATCGGAGCAGGGGCTCGACTACAAACTTCAAGTTCATTGGGATTTTATGGAAGATAACAGACATGGTGGACCAAAAACGCTGCTTTTCAAGAATTAAGTGGCACTTTCAAAGGACCCACCTAAAAACACAAGTGCAACACTTATGGTTAAAAGAAGGAAAATGGGGTAAACCACAGGAGGAAGCGGTGGTTTTCTCAACGACACACTCTGGTATTTACACCGCGGCCACAGAGATGCCAAGAGACATCTCTGAGGCTGCCTTGAGGCTCTGGGGCCAGCTGCCCATTGTTAGTGTCTGCAGAGGTACCATTCCCAAACCACACGTCCCCACGCCACCCCTGAGCAGTCCTAGCCTAACACTTCAGAAACGCATCCTTAAGTTTACCAGCTCGCATTGAAACCAAATGTCAGTCTGTTGACAGATAGCTGTCAAACTGTGTGAGAATCCAGAAAACCTTATCTTTTCCAAGAGTGTTTAAGAAAAATATTTAGTAGCTTTAAGCCATGCATAATTTATTATGAATATAAATATGAAATAAATAAAATATGAAAAATATCACTCACTCCATTTCCTTGTGCCTTCAATTTGAATGATACATAAATAGTCCTAGTTTCTTCATTTTTTCACTGGTACTTCATTAAATATTTATTCCCCCATTTGCTATCATGGAGAGTTTTAGGAGATGTGTGAGCATTAAAAGATGGTTTCTAATGGCAAAGCACTTGTATAAGCGCGTTAACATCTAGAAATATCTAGAAAACCTTTTGCTACCAGTTACAGTGAAGTTTAAATCAAACAAGGAGAATTGGACAGTGAACACGATTCAAAACAAATATTTTCTGGTGAGGTTTATCCCGTTGGAAACCAAAACCACACCTGTGCTTTTAATAACTATATTTTCACATGTTGATGAAAGTCTTTATGTGCTATAAGGGAGCTAATTCTCTTTCTTTGAAAAACTTTAGTGTCCTTGCTATAAACTGCCAATTCTAGAGTTCAAATTTCTATGTTAATTTCTAAGTGAAGGTTCATTTATAGAACAGCCCATTATTATTTCTGCATTTGAGGAAACCTGGCATTATTCAAAGGGGAAAACTAAGGAGAACAAAAAGAGACGACATAGTGCGCATAGGATACAGGGAAGATGTCCTGAACGCAGTGAGCTGGGCCGGCTCTGGAAAGAAACTAAATATGAATGAGCCAAAAGCCAATAAAACTATTGAAAAGGAGAACCTGGCCAAACAATACATGAAACATGGAATCCTTAAGGGATTAATATCACCATGATGGAATCAGCCAATTCAGGACAACTTGCAATTCAGTCATTTTTACCCTATACACAGTATAACTGACAGTTTAGGACATCAGTGTGGGTTTTTCTGTGTTAAGATGTGTGATTTGACAGGGGAGCAGAATGACCTCCACCTCCAGTTCATTTTATGACTTGCAGATACAATGCCAGGCGATAACTCAATTCTTTTTCTTTAC